>NW_017729024.1:40576519-40594727 GCF_001723915.1 Gavialis gangeticus | reverse complement strand
CAGCCGGATGCGGGGGGAGGGGGGGGCTGAATTTTGGAGCTGCAGCAGCCACCACGTGCGAGCTTCCCCCTCTCCCCATGTCCAGCTGGGTGGGCAGTGCCTGCGCAGGATGGTGTGTGGTGGTGCTCCATCCCCACCCACTCGTGCATACCCTCTAGGGCCTTCTCACGTATCCCCAGTTGACAACCTGAATATGTATGGGAACGTTTGCCAGAGATCAACTGTACTCATGCCCTAATGTGTAATATCACATATAGCCAAACTTTGGTGGACAGTGTGCTTGCCAGGAAAAAAAAAAGATAAGAAACACAGGAAATCCTATGAACAGCCAATCATCTGAGTCAGCTCTCACTGATGGCAATAAGAGTTTAGCCACTGACTTCTACTGGCAAAAGGATCAGAGGAAAATATTTTGCAGCAGTGTGACACTGATTCATAATAGGGTGGGTACATGCCAGGTACTTGGGTGGCAACATTCTAGTCCAGTTAGATATACACAAATAGCCCTTCAGGTGTATGAGACCAGGAGTGGCCAATCTGAGGCACGTGTGTCACAAGTGGTATGAGCAGCCTGTGTGTGGCATGTGGCAGATCAGGTAAGAGGCAGGCAGAACAGTGGCAGATAAGGTGCAAGCCACACCCTAAGCAACAAATCCCACCCCTTATGCCAGCCATGTGCTGCTGCTATTCGTGCTTCCACAAGGCACTGTTGCTTTTGCTGCACAGGGTAGTGAATATTATCAAAGGATAAAGCCTGGTCTCCACTGGACCATGGTGAGCTAGATGTTGTACATTTTATACACCAGTAAATCTATTCTTACACATCAGTAAATCTAAAAGAGAAGAAAACTTGAAAGACTATTTTCCCCAACTTTGCCAACTTTCTGTAAAATTGTCAAGTTCCTGTGGCATTTTACTTTTTTCTTGGCAGATAGGAAAATTATATTATCCATTTCTCTGTCTTCTGAGTTTGGATTAATATGAATTCATGCATTTGCAGCAAGGGCCAGATCCAAAGTCAAATAAAAAGATGCTAATTGTTTTCAATAAGTTACTGGACTAGTAATCAAACTATGAATTTTAATTTCCTTTTCTGTGCTTAGAATCTCTTTCCTGAATCTTGAAACTAATGACATCATGTTCACAATTCCCATTTTATGCCAATCAGAGTATTAGAGTATATTGCTCAGTGTTTGGAGAATAATGTAAAAAAGTATTTTGTGGAAAAACAATTAAACAGTTTATGCAATACGTTATTTGACATAAATATTTGCACATCATTTGCTGAGCTCTTTAAGCCAGATAAAGAGGGAGGAAAATATATTTGTTGAATAATTTATATGAACAATTCAATGGAATTAATCTAATAAAATATTCAACAAATATTATTTGTCCAGGTCTAGCTTTTAAGATAATTCAGTTCCAGCCTCCAATGGCTACAGATAATTCTTGGGGAGATAATCAGTAAGTGCTTTTAGGTTGACTTGCATTCTAGAAAAGAAAAAAAACCCCTTCTTGTTAAAGCAATGTCCTGATCTTGTTTCTAAAGCATTATACTGTATAAGTCAATTTGCTGCCATCTTGTTTCAGCTTACATGGCTGCAGAACACACACAGTAATAGACACAAATATGGAATGCCCTCATTCAGGGAATCATTCAGAGATTATTCTGAGGAACCACAGAAATCAGAAATGGAAAGAGCTTTTGGTTATCTGGTGCATTAGCTTTCTATTGCAAGATCATTCCCAACAATACATTCTCAAGGGCTTTTCCTTAATGGAGTATGAACTGCAAAGCTTAATTTACACTGGGTATTTGAAGCCATAATATCTAGAATAAAGCACCAAGCTGTAGCTATTAAGGAACACTTCTGGCCTTGAATCAGTTAAGCACTTAAACATGTGCTTAAGTCCATTGACGTAAAGCTAGGAAGTATATATAAAGACTCTTGTCAATTTTAAATTCATTCCATTAAAAAGTAAGATCCTACCCATCAGTTTTTGTAGCTTTACAATCACAATTTCCTTTCTTCTATAGTGTTTTCTTTCCCTCAGTTGCCAAATCAAAGGCCCACTTACATAACTCAGAAGCCACCTAACTATACAGGGTTAACATGGGACTATCCGATGCTCAAACTAAACTAAATAAAGATTTTAAAAGATATTTTTATGCTGCAGTCTTTTACTCCTATAGCAATATTAGGTTCTTTGTAACAATTAGAGTTTTAAAAAAGTTTAAAACAGAAGAATTGTTTTTGGAAGACTGTGCTTCTTCAATTTTCTGCAGAATTATAACACTGTTTGGAGGAATAAAACCTTACTCTAAAATTTCCCACTGATTCCTATGGTCTAGTTTTTCTTTAGTAAGCTTGAAAATTATAACTCCTGTTTTTAGCATTCTTTAACGCAGTGATTCTCTATCACAGATTCAAAGCACCCCTCATTAGACACAAAGCGTCTCTTAGAAAATGCCAGCTCTTGGCTTTCACTCATTTTTTGACTACAAAAAATAACAGAACAATTCTTCTGTTGCAATGAGCTCAGAAAGGCCACAACAGGGCAGAACGTCTTTGACACTATGGATTCCTATTTGAAATCTCTGTATTTATCTTGTGAACCATGTGTAGGTGTTTGCATACCTAACAGAGCTAATAGGGGGTGGTGCTATATGGAATCCATAAAAGGATTTGATGTCACTGTGAGAGCTGTAGCAGTCTGGTTGAGAATCACTGCCTTCATGATTATTTTTCAAGTGGAAGCAAATTTACTTTTTAACAATTTGTGAAACGTGGACTAATTATAAGGAGGAAAAATTGCCCAGCAGCCTGTAATTCAAATAGTCATGTGGCAGCCTGTTATTCAAATGGTCATGTGGCAGACTTTATGCAGCATGAATCCCAAAAGCAACAGAAATATATACCTATGCATCCACAACTGAGAGAACTGTGTCAAAGCCCAATACAAGTCAGTGTTACAGTGGGTGTGTCTACACATGCACATTTAGGCTAGGGGCAGACATTAAAAAAGCCTGAGCCTGAACCAATTCAAACATTGCAGGTTAGTGTAACCTGGCTGGGGTAAATCAATTTTGTAACTGGACAGACATCCCAGAAATGCAGGCACATGCCTGCAGTGGCTCAGGCTAGAAGCCAGGGGGAGGGGCGCTAGAGCAGCCCTCCCTTCCTTTCCACAGCATGGAGCTGAGTGGGGCGTGGCCAGCCCCCCCCCCCCCCCAGGAGCTCCAATTAGCTCAGCAGGGAATTGATAACAGTGTTTATCATCCTATTAAGAAAACATCAGAGGGACATTACCAGCTACTTGTTGATTCTGGCTGTTGATTCTACCTGTTGATTCAGAATGGAGGGTAACCAGCATGTGGTCTGCTAGCTAATACATCTCCTTAGCAAGGCAGAGGGGAGAGGGGAATTCCTGCTTAGCAGGAAGTGGTGAGGGGAGGGGGGAAGCAGCCCACAGTCTCTGGAGCTCCAGCTAGGGAGCAGAGGGGAGCCCCATCCAGCTGAGAGAGCATGCCAGGATGCTGGGGGTGTCTGGTTTATCTTAAACCAGCAAGGGATCTAGGATAGACATTGCATAAACCAGTTTGAGCCAAATCAGTGGAGTCTGATACTACATTCAACCAGGCTTATCTTAAACTGGTTTCAGCCTTTTTGAAACTGGTTTATGTGCACTGAACATCTGTTTTGTTACAGGTTTAAACCAGTTTCTGATCACTTAAACTGGTCTATGTATAATGTCTGTCCCTAGCTTTAATGTGCGTTAGCCCACTTTCAAGTCATGTATCTACACATACGTGTCCTTAATGCACCTTTAAGATGGCAATTATAGGTTATTTGAGCCTAAATTTGATACCTGCAGGAAGCAAGGTATCAAAAGTATGCATGAATAGCTAAGTCGCATTAGCGAACATGTCGATGCGCTAATGAGCATTAACACTGTGTGTGTCAATAGACAGACACCCTGTCAATGTGCATTAGTGCATCTGCACATGCGTTACTGCAACTAAGCTATTCATGCCTAAACTTAATGCAACTTAATGCGCATTAACGCGTTCACATGTAATTGTGTGCCTAAGTCACCTTAAGCGAAAGAGCATTAAGTTTAGGAATGCGTAAATACACATGTAGACATAACCAGTGAAGCCAAAATCATAAACTAAATGCTACAAAACAGAACCACCTTAAACTGAATGGAATCATTACATGCATAAGATCATTGTATACCTGATGCTTCCCTTCCTTCCCATTCCACATTTGGATACAAAGCAAGCAAAACAGTCATCAGCAAAAATGTATGCCAGAACCAATGCATGTGAAAACCTTTCACAGTTTCTCCGATGGTCTTGTCCTCTCTGCGGATCAATGTTGAGTGTAAAAATTTTCAGCCACAGAAGTCATAGAACATTTTTTTTTTTATGTGTTATAAAGAAAATTCATAACCATGTATTTTTCTATTTATAGATTAATGTGTTTCTAAAATTATGAATAAATGTTGGTCAATTGGACAAAGTATAAAAAACCACCTCAGTATCACTGCTTCTCATAAAAGATGAAGACTAACAGTAGACTTCCCTGCTGAAATTTCTTGTTCAAAAAATCATTTGTTCACCATCCCCTTACTTTTCACATAAGGGGGAATGAAGAAGAATTAAAAGAAAAGGATTAGATACAGATAAAATCTTTCTAAGCTAGTCAGTCACTTATATTCTGTTGGCTTTTATTTCAAACTAGCAATAATGCATTATGCCACTTGTGCATTAGTATTACAACTTATGTCAGCTGTAGACAACAGTCTTCAGGGAAAACCCTTGCAAGTACACAGTAGGCATATGTAGTAATATTAAAACAGATGCACCTGATTTTTGAACAACTTAGTATGCCCAAGTATAGTCAGAGAACACAAAATCTTTATGAGGTCTCATGCATGTGTGCCACAAATGTGGAGAGAAACTGGGTGTGTAATTGTGCATATCTGGCACACGCAAATGAAGAGGAAAACAAGTGTTTAGTGGGGCAATTTGGTATGTACACCTGAAGATGATGCACTGCATCCACCAGAGTGCAGTCACATATAATTTGGTAGAAGAATAGGCAAAGGTGTGCTGGAGATGAGCCAAGGAAGCTAGATTTTAGATTTTCAAAAACCAACTAACTAGGTTCAGATTTTGTTTATTTAAAACTGGGGTGTTTCAAATTATGTTCCTTTTTTATTTGAAGAACTAAAACCTGAAAGAAGGGGATTCAGAAAAGGAAATAAAAGGTCTACTTTCAAGCTTTATTAGATTTTAAAGTTACAAGTTATTATTATAATTTAGTAGCGGTAAAATGGCTACAGCCTAGACACCTGAGGAATACATTTGGCCACACACAACTAAATCACGTGCTGTCTTTGCTAAAAACAACTTATAGTCTAAACCAGTGATTCTCAACAAGGTGTACTGTTAGGTGAGCATCTATACCTACACATGATTTACAACATAAACCCAAAGATTTCATAGGAATCCATAGTGTAAAAACCATTCTGCCCAGTTGCAGTCTTTCTGAGTTTTTTGTAATGGTAATGGTATGGATTTTGGACAGGGCTCAGCAAATGAAATAAGTTTATGAGATTTCTGAACAACAGCTGGTCAATAAAGGGCCTGATTAATAAATGCTTTATGTAGCACAGATAAATATACAGCAAAGCTCCTAATTACTTTGCAAAAGGATGCACTGTTTGCAGTAAACTGGGATAACAGCAGCAGTTACTTGTGGCTCAGGCACAGGCATGGCACTGTTGTGTGATACGAAAGCAAACCAATATGTGGTATGCACTAGTGTAGTCTAGGGATTACATTGATCACACCATGGGTAAGAGACAGCAATCAGAGCAGAGAAGCCCTTAGTATTTCAGGGCTGTTGTTTGCTTAAAATTAATGAATACACACTAATTAATATGCCCTAACAAAGCTGGAGTGGCATAAAGAGTGCAACTGAACAACCAGAAAAGAAATGGATGAATCTAAACTTAATACTGTCAGTCTGGATCATGGTGGCATGTAGTTTTTGGTTCCCTCAAGGCAGCTTGAATAGCATAAGCAAACACACACATCACTGTACATATGGACATCCGTTTCCACAAAGTTTGGGGAAGAAGTGTACTTTTTTTGAAGCTGGGTATTTTTTGTGTATGGAAAGCAGCTGCCCAATTAACTTGGAGATCAAAATACTCTGTCCATACACGTAACAAGGTGTGACACAACTAGCAGCAATTCCTGCATCTTGAGCCTAACCTATCCTTCGCCTGCCCCCAACCCCTACAGGTAGAGGGAACGCCTCTTCATTCTCAGTGTCCATTCAAATCTTTGGTTGTTCTGGCAAAAAAATCCCACCAGTTAGTGATAAACAGCATCTTACAAAGGCATAGAAATAGTGCAGGGATATTACATTCATTTTCTTTGAGAAATAATATGTGAACAAAATGCCATTTTATACTGCAAGGCTAGATATTGTTCTTAGTAGGCACATCTACATATGCACTTTAATGCACATTAGCCTATTTAAATGTGTATTAAAATGTCACAAAAAAATCCATGCACTTTTGTTAATGTGCATTAAAACAGACTAATGCTCCTTTTTCTAGTACCTCACAATGGAGGTACTACACTCAATGTGCATTAGCAAAAACACATTAATAAACCTGTAGATGTGTTCAGCATCATCAGTGTAAATTCAATGTAATTCTACTGATGCTGTAAGAAATGCTCTGAAGCCACATTAACATAACTGTGACTAGATTTTGTCCCTGTATCATAACACCCAGTAGGACAGATTGAGCCACGCAATCTTTACCTGTGGCAGTTTCTGTCTTAAAAGTGTTTAACTGTGAATGCCTAACCCTGCCCAGTGCACCCTAGATTTCTGATGCAACATATTGTAATATTTCCTACAAACCAACAAACAGACCGCACATATATCCTGATTAGGTTAATTTAAAAGATATATTTGGACTTGTAATTCTACTTGGGAAAGAGTTTTCAACAGGGAGGAAAAAACCCTTAAAAAGCCCCATCTTATTCTGGCAGTTTTGGATTCATATTTTACAACTGATCCAGAAATCAAATGAAAAGTTATTGGAGCCCAATCCTGCTTTAGAATAAGGAGGAAAAAAGCAAAACCCTTTATATTTGATCAGTGTGAAATAAATTTAGCCACAGTCTAGGCAGTTCCCAACATTTGGCAAATTCCTTCCATCCATTTAATTCCACTGACTTCATTACAGTAGCATCCATTTATTACCAGGGCTGAATCTGGCCCTGTATTATTCAGTTAGAGAGTATTTGCACTAAAAGTGGTACCTGGACATTTAAATGCCCTCCTTTCATTTTCTTTGCACACATCCATTTTATTATAGCTTATCATAAACCAAAATGGTGGTAATGAATTGGTTTTGGAATGAAGGAAAAGAGTCACAGTGCTGTCTGAGAAAGGACATTTTGTGTCTGAAAGTTTGTCTAATATTTCTCCTAATTATACAATAAGTCCAATAAAAGATACTGCCAAACAAACCTTGCTTTTCTGGAAGAAATGGCAAATTGGCTATGGGACAAGAAAGAAAAGAGGAGCCTTCTGATTGGATGCTTATCTTGCTGGGATCCTATGACCTGGCTGGACTCAATGATCTTCTGAGGTCCCTTCCAGCCCTCATGTCTATGAAATCTATGAAGCTATCTGGAGGAAAAAGAGAGCAGAGGGCTAAAATCCACTACCATTTACACTAGTGCAAATCATGGGTAGCATTACAGAGTGCTTATAAACGTGGTCCGGGTGATGGGGGGTAGGGCACTTCAATTAGCGCAGCTCCAAGATTTGTACTAATTAAAAGTGCCCAGAGTGTCATGTGTATTAGTGTTCCCATGTTAAAAAATGGTGAAGGGGTACTTTGAACTAAAGCTCGTCGAATGAGCTGTAGTTCAAAGTGCCCCACTGCCATTTTTCAATGCAGGGATACTGATGCACGTGACACTGGTGTCTGCTGGAGCACGGTAATTACCATGCTTCAGCAAACTCGATTAATTGAGTCTGCTCTGATGCACTGTAATTACAGTGCATCAGAGCAGTCTCCCTGCACATGTATGGGAGACCACAGGCGTCAGTGGGGAAACTGAGGCATAAAATTGGTGTGAGACCAGAATCAGTTCCCAAAGTGTGCAACGCACTTTAGGATCTTTCAGCAAGACATCATGCAAGATACTACACACACTTTTTACATGGCAGAACACACATTATGGTATACACTTATCTGGGTCATTCCTCATCTGGTATATACTTATCTGACTCATTCTTGGTTTTCACAACTCATAGACCATGACAGGAGAATCTGAGGTAGTATGGAAAATGTGTTCCTTCTCCTGTAATGGGCACAAGTACACCCTGGCATCCTCTTGCCCGGGGCTGTCCAACTGGCAGCCCGCCGGCTGCATGTGGCCTATGAGGGGTTAATATGAGCTCCATGGGCTTCTACCTGGCCACCACTCTTGATCGCTCCATCTGCTATGGTGACTAGGTCCCCTTGGCAACCCCTCTCTCTTCCAGCTTCTAGTTCCTGCCCCACTCATGCAGACAGGGCAATGCAGCAAAGCAGGGCCAAGGGGGGATCGGAGTTGCTCACACTCTGCATGTAGTTGGAGAGAAAGGAGCTGTGTTGCACATGGTGAGGGGGTCTCCAAGAAAGCCATCCTGCAGTGTGCACCCCATGCAGCATGCAGCTTGGGGGCTGCAGCCTGCAAAGCACGCAGCCACTCGTTGCCCAGAAGTTGAACTGCCCTGCTGTAGCATACCCAATAACTGGTGAGACCCTTGACTGCACACAGTTCTGTCTCTTGGTGCCTAGGTAACTTTGAATCCTCAGATTTTGACATGGAGTTCAGAATATGCTTTGAGTACACAGGCCTTCGATATACATTCAGGCTCTTTGTGTCCTTGCCCAGACAGGATATATCTTTTTGACTGAATTCTCTTTAATGTAATCAGTAATACTGGATAACTAGAAAAGGATTTCTAAAAAACTCAGTGAACTCTGTTCCTTCAAGTAAACGGTACCATGTTCCAATACTAAATTTAGACCTGAAATCTCACCATCTAATAAGATTTATTTTTATTTCCTATTATATCTGATGAGGAGCAGACAACCTGGCTTTTAATGTTGCAGGACAGCAAAAATGCATCAAACTAAAAACAATGGCAGCACACCAGAATTATACTGAGAAGTTAGGGCTCCTTAGGTTTAGACGTTACTGCACTTCCACAGTGACTACTGCACACTGGAGATGGCCCCCAAAAGGTCACAGCTTCCAAATCAAGTGGATGGAAAACACTTGAACTGACACCGTAGCAGCAGCGCCACCTTTGTTCACCATTTTGAAGTCCACTTTGCCCTTACCCCATAAAGGCTAAAAAACTATGATGCAAGCTACAGGCCTGCATTTTTATTTTTTATTTTTTTAGGAAACTGGTACAAATACACTGATCCCCAAACAGGATAGTCTGCATGGGATTTTGCCCCTGCAGCCCTTTCCCCTACTCCAGATGGTTCTAATCTGGTCATTTCCTGCCAGAAGATAAGAAATATTTAAGGATGTGAGGAAAAAATCTGTCCCTCAAAAAGGCATCCCAATTTCTTCTGGGCTAGCTGCTGCTGGTAGCCTGCCTAGACAAGCTAACTTGCGGACTTAGAGTGCAATCTTCTTTCTCAGCAGGGGTACCTGGACCCAGACCCGAACCAGCTGCAAGCACAGACCTGACTGGCCACAAAGCCAGCTGGGCTGAGTATGTAAGCCCAGGCCTTTCACTTGGACTCTGGGAGCACATCCAGATGAGCAGGAACACCTTGTGCCGCTGCTACTTATCCCTGGGGAATGCCCATGCCATGTATGCTCTGGCTGTGTGGCAGGTTACCCTAGGAGGGGTAGGGGAAGCTGGGACCATTAACTGTGCTGGCCCCAGCAGCCTTACCTGGGGTTGTGGGGGTCTCAGAGAGCTGCAGTCATGGTGCTCCTGCAGCAGGGAGCCTGGCTGGCAGCTGGAGTGTGGCTCTGGCTGGCCAGGCTCCAGCTTTAGGTGGTGCATGCTACTGCTACATGTGCCACCCCACTTTTTTTTGGCATGGGGTTTTTTGATCCTGGGATCTCCTGCAGTTAGCTGCTTTCAGAAAGTCTACCCTTTTACAGAAGACACTGTAAAAGCTGAAAATCAGTCCATGCTGGAGAACCCTCTATAATGGCTGCAGCCAAGAGGAAGCTTTGAGAACGTTTTTTCAAAAGAGAAGAGAGTCATTTCATACACCCGCTGTGGGAAAATCGCATTTGTGACAAATATGCTAACCAAAGTTGTAACAAACTATTTGGCCAGGTTTATATGGCCTCACATGAAACAGCTTGTAGGCCTTAAGCAAGACAGATGGATGAGGTGCCCAGATAAAACTAAAAAACAGTTGCCAAGTGACACAGCAACTTTTCACGACAGACCTTTTACAAATGGAGATGGGATGCATGGTTTGCAAATGGCCCAACATGAAGATGATGAATTCACAATGCAACACAAGGCTCAGAACTGGATCTGAACATCCCCAATGTCCACGGGGGTCGAAAAACTGGAGGTCTGCAGCTTTGGCCCTCAAAAAGATATTGGTCCTCAAATGGTAATTTAAAGCAGCCTTCTCTAATGTTGTGAGCTGTTACATTATATATGCATGTTTCCACTTGATACTGATGTGCACCCAAACTAGCTACAAGCAAAGACCTCATCAAAAAGGGCCACAAGGTTGTTGTTTTCTGTGTGTGTATTTCTGTATCTTTTGAATGTTAACAAATCTAATAGGTATTGCATTTGAAAGTTTGTCTTTATCCCAACTACAAATAAAATCTATCAGCCTAAAAAATCCTTGGCTCTTGCATAATTCTGGACCATCACAGCTACAACATCAATTTTACGCTACTGATAGATCTAACCTGAGACTGAAGGCTGCTCTAAGTGCACTGTCAGTTTCTAGATCGCTATAGACAAGGAGGGGCTACAACAACAAAAATAATAAAAGATACTTGCACTTTTCTAATACCCACTATTTGAGGATTCTCACGTTTTATAAACATTAATGATTAGTAGTTAGCTTCATAACCCCTCTGTAAAGCTAGGAAGTATGATTACATCCACTTTCTAGATGGGAAAAACCATGCCCAGTGCTCTTTAATGGGCTTGCTCCATGCCATAAAAAGCTATCTGTAGCAGAACTAGTAGTAGAATGCAGGTCATCCAGCTCCAAGACCAGGCTTTAACCAGAAGGCTGTAAATGAATCAATCAGCATTTTTATGTTGCTTTAGAGATGTAGTGCTACGTTGTTATTGGGCAATATCTACTACTAATACATTAGTTACACTGAAGACAAGGATTAAGCATTACATAACAACATTTTGTCAATAAATTACAGTATCTCTACAGCTCTGTTAGCATTTCCACCCAGAATCAAATTACAGTTCTAAAGTATTACCAGTACCATAACTAAGAGCATGTCTGCAGATAGCCTGGAATAGTTATCTCACATTCATTTCTTGTCCTAGGGCTTTTAAAGCTTAGTTTGGAATTGGATTAAGGCAAAGGTGTCAAAGATACAGCACTATCATGTGGCCTGCTATGCTGTGGCCTGTGGGTCGCCGACTGGACCTGCATGCTGCACGTGGTACAGGGCCAGGACCTAGGCGCACTGCAGACAGTGCAGGGAGCTGGTTCTGGTGTGTATAGCTGGTCTGGGGCATTTATGGTGCCCACACTGGACCAGCCCTGTTCACTGGAACCAGCATGCATGCCACTCATTCAGTCCACTGGGCCTAATGTATTTGACACCCCTAGATTAAGCTAAAGCATGTAGACACTCAGTGGGGAGTTGGAATATCCCCATAGTTACAGAATAGAATTGAACTTACAATTCATACCTTCACTTATTTCATAAGCTTCCCTATTCAAATTTGTCCTCAGAGCCTTCTGAGTGTTATATTGTGTACATATCACCTGCAAAACAAGTTTCCAAAAACTTCCCGTACAATTTAACTGCGAGTCCTTATATTTCTTCTTGGATTGGCCCACGGCTTGAACAAGTGAGACAGCTTTCTCTTTTGCCATATAAACCTGCTCCACAAAGGACTCTTGTCAAAATAAATCAGGCCTGGGAAACGTGGCAGGATAATCAGGGTTTATAAATGCAGCCCCAGACTTGGATTCAAAGAGGAAATCCTGTGACTCCCTAAAGGAAAGACTCTCTCCCTTACCCTAAGTTGCTCTTTCATTTTTCTAATTGCTGCACCAGATTTTAAAATGATAAACTTCACCTTAAATTACCTAAATCCTGCCTCCAGGCTGGTATGTGTCAGCAGTATTATTATAAATCCAATACCAGCATTCTGAATGATTTCCCTTACTCAAATATACTTTGATTCATCAATAGACTTCCGGTTCAGGAAGTCTTTATTTAATCAGAGCTTAGCCCAGTTTTTAATTAGTGAGATCATTTGGGCTCATTTCCTGCAATGGTGAACTTGGTTGGGCATAGGTCACCCTTGGTTGTTGCATTAACATTTCAGATGATTTGTCACATCTGTGTTCACAAGGCAATCAGTTCCCTCCTCTCTGACTAGCACAAGATAAAAAAGAAGATGTGTGTTTTTATGCATTTCCGTTTCCTGGTCTTGGACGATAGCTGCGAATTGGGCTCTGGGTGGTGAAAGCAGGTGGGGATCCATCAGCCTGTATCACAGCTTTTCCCAATGCAAGTTAGGGATAGAATAACCCCCTCTATGCTACTGAGTTTCATCAGGCTTCTAAACTGAGTCTCCAGAGGACTTCACGCCACCAGCTGGATTATATTCCTGGCTTCATACCAGACTCACTCTGTGTACCTGGGCTCATGCCTGCATCACTCTGGCCCTGAACTGCTCTGCCTGTAGGCAGAGTGCAGGGGTCAAGGAGTTAACAGCTAAAAATGGCTTTACGTCATTTTTGCTCTCTCAGTAATGCTGAGATCAGCAAGGGCCTCAGTGCTGCTCAAACTTCTGCTCTGCGGAGCAACATGTGATCCAAGCATTTTCCTTCCCTGCCTCTGGTCTTACCTCCCACACATCTTGGCTCTAACACATCTGCAATGCTGGGTACTGGGATAGGGGTAGGGGGAGAGCTGCTCTAAGTTCTTGAGAGTGGCAGGGAAGGGCTGTTCTGTGGAGGCATTGCCTAAGGACTATTTCCTACCTCTTAAGGGCCACTTCGTCCTGCCAGTTCAGTTTACTTACCTGTAAAATTGCAGGGATGTTGTAGATTAATTAATACCTCTAAAAGGACTTTCTTACATGGTTGTTTCTTCCTCTGATCTCCTACAAAACACTTTCTGGTTTCCTTCCTTATGCATTTCCTGCTCCAAAAGCATTTCTTGCTCTCACCTGCCCACAAGTCTTGTTCACCCCCAGTGGCTTCTAATTTCTGCACATGCACCACACACAAATGCAAGTATCTACTATTTCTTTATGCACAGACATATTTCATTTCAAGTTATTTGTACAGTTCACTTCATGTAAAGTGTATTTAACCATTCTATATTGCAGCTTAAAGAAAACATTTCTGAATAGTGCTAACTAACACTTCATCAGAAACTTACTGGATACAGAGTTTTCCAAATTGTGATTTGTGCATAACATGTAGCCCTGATCCATTCTCAAACTGGCAAGGTGCCCACTGCTAAAGTTTGCGTGGAGAACCACTTTCTGAACTGTCTTTTCCCTGTTCTCTCTGCCAAAACTTGGTTGCTTTTATAACATCTTTTTTCAGTTGCATTTGCAGGCAATAGCAAAAATATTTCCATTTCTGAAGCTTTGATCTCTACAGTACTCAGGAACCTTGGCCAGGGGAAAGTATTGTTGTGCTGTGAGTTGTCTGAACTTCCGTCTCAGCAAAAGAGAAGTCTGGATCTAGGACACTCAATATTTAATTATTAAAAAGAAGATGATGGTAGGCCTGGATTTAAGTCACTCCAATTAGATAGACTGCTTCTTCCTCTGGGTACAATGCTGCTGCTAATCAGCAGTGGAAAAAAGAAACTAGTAAAAATACTAATTTTCATATATATATTACAGAAATGAGAAGAAAAATAGTCTATTTTTAGTGTCAGTGTTTCCCACCCTGTGCTTTTCCATATAAAATGCTTTGAATTCTGTTCTTTCTACTTTCTTCTTTTGAACCATACAACAGAGGGAACTGACCTCTTGTCTGAGACAGTTAATCTCTTTAAATGCTCTACCCTCAAACATGGCCTCTTCTTCCCTAGTAGAATCCACTGTGACAAGTTTGGAAAAGGTTGTCAGAAAGGACAGTGGGAATTTTGCCCAGCACTGAACTGTACTGTTATTACAGCTACTTACCAAAGGTTCAAGCTCCTTGCGGTCTATGAGGTTGAGCTCTGTTACAAAGTAATAAAAGTGCTTGTAACAAGTATTGACATGGGCCTCAGCACCCATGATTATGATGCGGTCGAAATGATGAATGTAGACATGAACGAATACCCGGAAAAGCCTGCACAGGATCTTCTTGCAGATCTGAAGGAAGTTCTTTGGAAAGGGAACACCTGTGAACAGAGAAAGGCAGGGTTGTCATATTAATCTTTTTACCTTCCCAGAATAATGGCTTTAGCTTAGATCACTGCTTTTTGAGTTTGATTGCAAAGTGTACCACCTAATGAATACAAATGTTTTCCAGCACTGGCACTGTTGTTCCACATGCTATTTGAGATTAAGCCCTTCACACATAATTGGATTGTTTTCCACTGACCTTCTTCACAGTGCCACCCTCCATAAAAATGGAAGAATCAGAAGAGGAACAGAGATGATAGAAACAAAGACTCTTTCATTCACTTTTTACCTTCATCTGAATTCTAGGCACCTTTTATACCTATTATTTTACAGAATATCTCTAGTACAGCTGGTGGAGCCATGTGATTAACAGTTCCAGAGTCTCCAGGAGTATAATGAATAGGAATGCTTTTTGGTAGGAGACTCCAGAGCTACAGCAGTGGCAATGTTTATGGGAACAGCAAGATGCACTTCCAGATATTTCAAAATACCCTGTGTATAAATTTGATCTTGTGAGGTGCAATGGCCCTTTAGCTGCCCTTAGTAGTCAATGGAAACAGAGGACTTCCAGGTACTTGTCAGGCCCTAATAAGGATGCAGACAGAAGTGCAGATCCCCCCTGTAGCTGAGAGCACTTTGCAGGAAGGGTTCGGAGTTACAAACCCTGCCCCCTCCCCACCAAACAGAAATTCACTGTTTGTTCCAGGGGGAGGGAAATCTAGCTACTGTCTGCCAACCAACAGCCAGTTTCCCCTAGCAATGGTCCCCCCTCTCTCCCAGCCTGTCCTAGTTTCAGAATGGGAGGGGGGAAAGGGAGCACAGGGAGCTCATTCTAGGAGTCTGGAGCTGGAGGGTAGGGTGGGTGAATTAGAGAACCCCCCACTGCTACCTCCAAGGGGCCCTAATATATCCAACCTACCCTCCAGCAGGGGCTGAAAAAAGTCCAGACAAAGCTCCCTCTGCTCCTTTTTCTCCCTTTCATTCTGAAAACAGCTTGAGGCTGGCAAGCAATGCAGACAGAAGATGCTCTGTTTCATTGGCACCGTGTAAGGGGTGAACGCGGGTGCACGCACACCCCCTGAGTGTGGTGGTACACCCCCTGAGAAAAGTCGCCAACAACGCCTGCAGGTGGTCAGCGCTAGCCACCTCCACCCTCACCACTTACACTGGCGGCGGCGTCTGTGGGTGGTTGCCAATTGCTGGTTGGTGCTCACCACCCCCTCTCCACCGACAGCACCGCAGCCACCTGCAGGAGCTCCCCGCTTGCTGCTGCCATGCTCCCACCAACAGCGCTACCCCCCACCCTCCAGGGGCACATGGCATTCATGCTGTGTTTTGAAATGTCTTCATTTGACCCTTCATGCAATGAGGGGTCAGCTTTTTGCCTGATGAGCCATTTTTAAGTGGTCTGCAGCTGTGCACTTGTGTTTGGTCACAGCTATAGAGCATTTTCTGTGGCCATCCTTATATTTCTTAAGATTCCTGGGTTTCATCAGATTCAAAAAGGTAAGTTAACCCCCCTCCCTGCCTCCTGGTTTGTAAAGGCTAATCAGGTTCACTTGAAACTTAGCCCAAGGCTCACCTGAAACCTGATCTAGGTTCACACACACTTGGCCCAAGCTTTAGGTTTGGAATGAAACTCAGCACCAGGAGACTGCTCACCTGTACTTGAATTTCTGTCATGGATGGTTCTGCACAGTGCTAATTAGAACCTTTATGACAATCCCATATCCTATAATTTAGTTACACTAAAGCCTTCCTGACTTCCCACCCCTTTATAAAGTAGTTTACAGCTGCCATAATACTTGTACCACGCAGCAAGTGGCAAGAAGAAATCAGCAGTGTGTAATATAAATTATTCCCAAAAAAAGAAGTGTTTTCTTGTTTAATTTTGCTTTCTTGCTTTTTTACTTTTAAAGAGTTTTTAAACATTTTTTTACCAAAAAATTCACTGAGACAGGAAAAAATACCAAGGCATTTATACAAGAAAATGTATTCCTTTTAAAATATTTCATGGTATAAAATATGTCTTCTTGATAAACAACTCAAACAAGAGGCTGAAAACAGCAAAGCACAAATGCAAAGTTCTCCCTCTGTTTCTAAGGGCTTGCCTTCCATTGCCTGTGTGTGTCAGCAAGTTCTTGGTTTGTGTACCAAAGTCCAGAAATCAGGTGACTTAGTTGCCTTAGAGTAGCCCAAGCAAGTGCCAAAAAGTGCACCTGAGACAGTGAGCCTGATGCTTTTGCAGGGGGGTAAGCTCACTGCTGTGCTATACTGCCTAATTTCTGGGATGTAGTGCATACAGTAGGAGCCAGTGAAGAAACTTTCCCAGGATTGACAAGGAGGCAGTATTGGCAGTATCCTGGCATTGCTGTCCTCTCCCACAGCTGGAATCCTGCTCTGGGCAGCCACACTGCCATGTCTTTTTGCCTGAGTGGCAAGCTTACACAATTTCTCTTTGTTGTCACCTCTGAAGTTTGATAGAACCAGAGAATCTAGCCCTGAAACTTTAGAGAAAGAGCTATGTATTACATGAGCAGGGATCCTGGTTTTCTCCGATTAAAAATAGCAAATGCTCTGATAATAACCCAAAATCTGCGATTAAAATGAAACACCACGATATATATATAGGTATCAACTGAACACAATGTTTTATTGCTATACGTACTATTTTAAAGCAATTTAGAAACCTACCAATGCCTCAATCACTAGAATAAAATTAATTATAAATACCTATAAATTTTGGTACTTGATTTTGGGTTTTTTATCACGGAAAATCAGAGCTCCTCATGCTCCCTTTGCTCACCAGCATGCTAGTCCAGGCCCCTCTCTCCTAAGCCACAGCCACCTGGGCCCTGCTGGGCCAGCTGCTGCAGTGGAGTGGAGCATGGAGCCAGGCTTCCCCTCCCTCATGGGCAGCATGGCTAGAGCAGAGCCCATGGGGGGTAGGGGCAGGGGTGCAGGCTGCCTGCTGCAGGCTTGAGCGGTGGGGCGGGGGGGCTGGTTCCCCATAACTGCGTGCACTTCCATGGGAGATCTGGGGGGCACGGGTTCCCTTGGTCCTCGGGAGTGTGCAGTGGCAGGGAACCAGTCCCATCCCCTGCCCCTGGATGAGCTGACCCTGGCGCTGTTCCGATCCCCACTGAGGCCCTGCAGCCACGCATTCCAGCCCCAGCCCCAGCCCCATGCACTGCCCAGCTGGGCAGCAGCCCCAGCTCCAGCTCTGCCCAACTCCCTCCCTCCTTTGGGGGGGCCTCAATTCCCCTCTGCCCTAGTCTTACCTGCGGGAGCTGCTCTCCAAGCTGCCTGTACCACCTGGCTGACTGCCCTCCTCCTGCTGCCCCCAGCCCCTTGAAGGCTGGAACTCTGCCAGCCTGCAGAGAGATCTTTGCAAAAGAACAAAATCCATATGTTTCTCTATTAAAATGAAAAATTCATGTTTTTTTCAGGTAAAGAGAGAAGATCGTGGAAAAGATCCCTAAGCTCCTCCGGCCCACTGACCACTTCCCTACGCTCCTTACCCATGTGGGTACGAATGACGTGGCTCA
>NW_017729024.1:40568000-40571519 GCF_001723915.1 Gavialis gangeticus | reverse complement strand
TAAGCTCCTCCGGCCCACTGACCACTTCCCTACGCTCCTTACCCATGTGGGTACGAATGACGTGGCTCGGAGCAATCCCAGCCAGGTCGTGAAGCGCTACAGGGATTTGGGAGCAGGGCTAAAGAGGTTGGGGGCCCAGGTGGTTTTTTCCTCGATCCTCTTCCATGACCGTTTCAGGCTGGACATAAGGAAGAACTTCTTTACTGTCCGAGCCCCCAAGGTCCCTTCCGAGGTCCCTTCCAGCCCTAATGTCTAGGTCTATGTCTAAAAGGGAAAATCCACTTTTTTCCCCCATTTTTCCATGGGAAATGGAAAACCCGGATCCCTGTACACGAGATAGTGTTGCCATCTCTCCATTTTAATTGCAAATCTCACAACATTGGGTGTTTCTCTTTAAACTCCACATCCTGAAGTCATGTTACTAATTGAGAATCTCAGCTTGCATTCAAAAATAAAAAAAGAAAGTTCATAGTTCTTGCAGTTGCATAGAAACACTTCAAAATATGACCCCAGGGTACCTAAGGCTCAACAAGCAGGCAGCAAGGAAAACAGAACCTAACTATATTGTTTGTTTTTAAAACATTGCTGTTTTAAAGCAGGTTCATGATTTCTAGAGGCCTGCCTCACTGTGTTGAGTTGGTAACACTGGCTTTGGTGACCCCAGCTAAACCAAAACATACCCTGAAAAATTCACATTTTTCCCCCACCCTGAAAATATTTATCAGAAGAGACAAAAAAATTAGAAATTGTTACATCAGCTTATGGCTAAATTAATTTGAAAGATTTGGCTCCTTTTAAAAATAATGCTCAAACCTGTTATCATCCAGCACATTATCCCAGGTTACAGATATGTAAAGTGAGTCATTCTGAGGGTCTCTGCAGAGAGAGGGGTGACTGCAGCATGTATAGGTACACCCAATCTACTTGCCACCGCATCTTTACTGCTATCAGTGCTCAGCTAGCTAAAGTACCTCTCTAAAGTACTTTATCTTCTCTCTGCTCTCCTGCTGCCTGTGACTTTTTGCTTACTTTGAAAAGGACCTAATCCAAAAAGCTACTGCTAACTTCAATGA
The DNA here is from genome assembly GCF_001723915.1 of Gavialis gangeticus. Taxonomy (NCBI): domain Eukaryota; kingdom Metazoa; phylum Chordata; order Crocodylia; family Gavialidae; genus Gavialis; species Gavialis gangeticus. Next base: position 40,570,446 of record NW_017729024.1, on the reverse strand, counting down.
CCCAAGGCAGGTTGTCCTAAGAGGTGTTTTAGGAACTCCAAGACTGGATTTGCCAAGATACGGAAGAAGAAATACTTTTCCTTTCTGTCCTGAAGATAGTATACACATACTCTGAGGCTAAGGGATACATGTCCCACTACAAAGAAACAGAGATGCACACAAATATACACAAGCCCAGAAAGCTGAAGTCAGCCCCACAAGAATGATCGTCTTCCTAGGATCCTCTGAGCATAAATGAACTTAACTTTTCTGCCATTGCAATGGCAGAGCATTGGTGGTGTCCTTAGCACCCTTGCTTTTTCTCTGTGGCATATTATAAGGCATGGGTTCCTACAGTTTTTATGCTGAGGCCTGGTAAACTGCATCACAGCAGTCATAGCCAACTGCAGCCAGAATTTACAGCCAGAAGACAGGTAAGGATACCCCCAACACCACAGGCAGAGGGGTAGGCCAAACCCTGCACAGTTGTGCACCCTGCAGAAGGACCTGCGGCCTCTCTGCCCAGCTCTGGCAGGCTGCGGTTTGCCAGTCTGTGGCCACTTCCGGTCCGGCAGCCAACCACGCTTTGGAGCGGCAGGTGACCCGCTGTGACGTGCCGCTGGGCTGCAGCCCAGGGATTGAGAACCCCTATTATAGGGCGTTTTAGTTTCGTTTCCCTTATGCACTTTGTGGCTGTGGTGCATGAGGGGTCAGAGCGGACTGTTCTTAAGACTCAGGATAATTGTTCACCTGCAAACGCTCAGTGGCTTGAAAAGTACTTTGTAGTCTTGTGTTCCTAAAAAGCACATTTCAGGCTTGTGGAAAGGAGACAGTTACATTGTTCCACTGAACAGAAGGGGAAAATATAGATGCTCCACAGGAAATCTGTGAAGGCACGTTTCATACTGCAGAGAAACGGACAGAGGAGCAGGCTAGCTCCACCCGGATTGAGCTCGTATTGACATGCCTCATTCAGTTGCAAGTCATCAGGAGGATAAGACCTGTGGAGTCTCCAGGAAAGCTAGAAGCGCTTACATTTGATTCACACTGTACAGGATGCTGCACAATCCATCTCAACTCACAGGCTGCATCCAGACGAGCAGGGGCATGTACTCTGTGCTGCAGCACACCCCCGTGTGTGCTCTGTTGCAGGCTATGCCCAGTTCCTCCTGGCTCCCAGCCATACTCCATGTGCTCGGCTGGGGGGCTGGCTGGGGCACAAAGTGCTTCAGCATGGGGATAGCTGGCAGGCGGCCCCTGTGTTGCAGCATCCTGCACCTCAACCAGCCAGGAAGCAGCATGTAGAGATGGGGAAGCAAGCAGCCCAGAGCTGGTGCTCCCCTGCATCTGCGTGCCTCAGTGCAGGGACTCTGCTGAGGAGTGCCTCCTTCCTGAGGCACATGGAGACAGTGAAGCTCCCAAGCTGAGGTACACTGCCTCCCAGCCAGCCATGAAGTGGGGCGCATTGTGCTTCAAGACAGGGGAGCAGGCAGCCCTGGGCTTGTGCTCCCCTGTCTCTGCATGGGACAGCACAAGTGTGGGGCCAGGACACAGGCTGCATCACGCAGAGCTTTCCGCAGGAGGTGCGTGGCTTGACTGATGAACCTGAGAACTGCACATGAGCACAGGGAGCCCTGTGCAATGGAGTCAGGAGGACCCCGTACCCTCACCAGCCTGGGCTCCACACTCCTGCTGCCCCACCCGGGGCCAGCCCCGGGCCCCAGCTCACCAGCACAGGCCCACACTCCTGCCCAGCTGCTGTTCACTCCCACCCACTGCCCCCCATCCCGCCGCTACCCCCTCTTCGCCCACCCACCGCCATGGCCGCCCTTCCTCTGCCCCCACCTGCCGCTGCTCCTTGCACACCCACTGCCGCTTCCTCCCCGCTGCCCTTCCCCCACCCACTCCCACCACCTCCCTCCTTGCAAAGCTGAGATCAGGGCCGTCTCACAGGTGAGGGTGGGAGCACAGTGCACGCTGGCCCCGCGGGAGTGGCAGGGCTTGCCCCCATGCAAGCACAGAAGGGGCAGCCTGGGGGCTGGGCTGGATACAGTGAATTGGTAGGCATCTGCCCACAGACTGGAAGAAAAAGCCTGGTGGCCCGCAGGCCATATTTTGCCCACCCCTGGACTGAAGTGACCACTGGGGAGTGGGGAGTAGAGGGTGGATTTAAACCAAGGGGGCTGTCCTTGGCCAGCAGATGCTACTGCTGTGACTGTTCCCATTGCAGTGTGGGCTCGGGCTGCTGCAGCTGAGAAACAGTCAGTGATGCAGGCTCCTTGGGGCCCCTCCTGGTGCTCCGTTTTGTGCTCCCCACAAGATACAGGACTGTGCCTCTGATGGCAAAGCCTCCTGGGAAGGGGGAGCATCATCCCTGCCAACCTCTCCCTGGTCCCCTCCCCACCAATACATTGCTGGGTGTGAGGCTACACCAGCCCAACTCCTATGACCTGGCAGTGCAGAGCTG
>NW_017729024.1:40545314-40563000 GCF_001723915.1 Gavialis gangeticus | reverse complement strand
GTTCTAATAGTAAGGGGTGAGAAACAGTACAGGCATACCTCGTTTTATTGTGCTTCGCTTTATTGCGCTTCACAGATATTGCGTTTTTTACAAATTGAAGGTTTGTGGCAACCTTCATTGTTGTCTTATTTTAAGAAATTGCCACAGCCACCCCAACCTTCAGCAACCACCACCCTGATCAGTCAGCAGCCATCAACACTGAGGCAAGACCCTCCACCAGCAAACAGATTACGACTCACTGAAGGCTCAGATGATGGTTAGCATTTTTTAGCAATAAAGTATTTTTTAATTAAGGTATGTACATTGTTTTTTAGACATAATGCTATTGCACACTTAATAGACTACAGTATAGTGTAAACATAACTTTTATATGCATTGGGAAACCAAAAAATTTGTGTGACTCGCTTTATTGCAGTGGTCTGGAACTGAACCTGCAATATCTCCGAGGTATGCCTGTATGTCATGGCAAAGACTCCCGGGGGGAGGTGGCCATTTTGGTGCCCCTTCTAAATTGGCGCCGGGAGCTGGTGCCCCACTTACCGCCCTCAGTTAGACTACTGGGTTAACACAAAACATTTGCCAAAGTCAAATTAAAACAACACAATATTTCAGATTAATGACTCAGCAATACACAGTAAAAACCCAGACTGTGGGTAAAAAAAAGTCTGTACATATTAACCAAATCTGTACAGATTAACAAAATCTGACTGCACTAAATCATGGAGAAACAAAGCCACCAGTGTGATGCAGGATATTTTGTTCTGCACCTTTGCTGGCTTGTCACTACCATCAATTAAGCCAAGATTTTTTACCCTGCCGTTCACAAAACAATGCCAAACTCAGGTAGTTGGACGTGGGTTTGGGAATGAGGGTGGATCTTGTCAGGCCTTACGGGACAAAGCTCCTTCGATTCCTTTTAGGTGGTAAATTCTCCTTGTGCCTACCTATCGTGTACCTGTCTCTGTTGGTCACTCCTTACTCTGTTTATGCTCAGCTCCACTGAGAATGAGGTGGAGGAGGGAAAGTGGCCACACATCACCTGTCTGCTTCCCCAATCCCAGATTTGGTGGAGGCCAAAACACTAATACAACTTAGAGCAGGCTGGTCTAAGGTATGCTGTCCATAGTTTTTGACTGCAGCTGCCATTTCTGATATGACTCCTCCATGTCTTACATGCTAATGTAGGAGGCACAGAACTGGTTACACCCTCTCTGTCAAATCACAAGTGCTCTCTTTCTAGAAACAAGTGTTTTGTTTGCCTGCTGATTCAATTATTAATTTAAAGGCACATGATTTCTGACATCACAAAGCTAAGATCCGGAGCAAATGACACTGTACAAAACTGCCTTAATAATAAATGGATCAAAACTGACACAACCATCCAACAGCCTTTGAGAACAGCCTTGGTTATTTCAAATAATCCAAATTAATTATCTCCAACAAATGAATGCAATATATCAGAAGATGACATGAACATCAATTAGCCACTTGTTAATACGGGGGATCACCTTTCAGCCTTTGGAGCATTACCTAAATGCAAGAAGGACAATGCCAACATCATGCTTAAAAATTCAAAGGGATTTAAAAATATCTGTACAAAATTGCTAAGATACACAATAGTACTGAGTCTTGTCATTATAGATTTGCTTCTCTGCATGAAGGGGAGTTCTTAAGGGCACTGTATTCCATGGTCTGGATCAGGCATGTTCCATAACAGAGAGTAATTAGTTCCAGCTCCCCAGGGACTGAGTGACATAACAATTGTAACTGTAAACTCCAGACCAATGAAGAAATACATGTTCCATTATTAATTGCCTAACCTAAGCTTAATAAATCAAATCAACAAAGGCAAAGGACCTGGACTCTCAGCTTTCTTGCACTCTACATATTCATTGATAAGTAAATGCAAAATGGGTGCAAAACACTACCACTTGTTCAAGGGGATATTATGTAAGTTGGTGCAAGGTATAAATACATTATACTGTAAAATGGGTTACACAGTGAAGAATCAGGCCACACAAATGTGCAAATGCTGTGTTACGCATAACTGTCGGATTTTCATAAGTAATCTGAACTTTGCTTGTGATTGTGGATGCCTGACGCCTTTACAAATTCAATTTGCTTTTGATAGATATTAAAAGGACCATGGCCATGTCAATTCCATCACAGATTTAACACACTGATATTCCTCCATCTGTTTCTGTGCCACCAATGTATTCACAGAACTGTATGCTAGGAAAATTGAAATAATCTGAATTCCATTTTCCAACTGCACCAAGTAGTCCTACTCCCTCCTGCCAAATAGTTCATGTTGACTTCTATCACTGGAGTGTTAAATGCATCTTTTCCTACCATATGAGTCAGTTATTAGTTATTATCCTGCATTTCTTACTCTGTGGGAGTTTGCCTGACCAAGTCAGTATTGAGTAGGGAGTCAGGATTTGGCCAGTCCCACTGTATAGGTACAACTGAGCAGCTGAGGTCACAGCTTTAATGTAAGCAAACATTAACCAACTGCTGTTTCAGTCAAGTCAGGGGAGGGAAATTTAACACTTGAGTTCCAGCATTTGTCTAAATGCAGAGAAGAAGATTCTAATCTCAATTACAGTGCAGTAAATCTAGAGTACTTCCATGGACATCAAAACCAGTTTCTGGGGTTACTCCAGGTATTAACAAGTGAGATGGAAATTTGGCATAATATTTTGATCCTACTACAGACCGCTGGGAGTAAGTCAACTGTGGAATGTAGTCAATTCTCCCCAATCACTCATATTGCTTAGACTTAGGTCTCTGACTCGCAAAATTACTTTTTCTCACTAACTTGGTTTTGTGACAATGGTATTTGTCAGATTTAGGATTATGGAGGGAAGGGAGGCAAAGAGCTCAAGTTTAATACTTCCTTTCTTGGCACTTTGCAGTAGAGAAAATATTTATTTAAACCATTGGAACTTTTTAAAACCAATAAATTCCACAAGGGGAGATCATTGTCTAAATATAAATGGGGATACTGAGGGCAGCGGAAGCACAAAGACACTAGATTAGATTGCTGAGCTATGGTTATTAAAAGGCAGAAAAACAAAAGAGAGCAGTGGAATTTTTGAGCTAGCTGCTACTTGCTGGAAAAAAAGTACTTCTGGATGAGTGAATTGGCCTTGATTCAGTGGTGAGCCAAGCCAGGACTCAATGCTGTGCAGTCAGTGCTGTGTGAGAAGGGGAGCGACAGAAAGATTATTTCTGTTAATGTGGATTTCAGAGGCCCAGAGGTCCTGATTTTGTCCCACTAATGTGCCAGTTTACGTAAACAGCTCTCAAACATTTCAGTTACTCAGACTGGGCTCCCAAAAACAATTCACTAGAGGAAAGAAAGGTGAAGTACAGTGTAGGTACTCAGATGCCCAAGAAACAGAAGACACATTAAATAAACATGGAAGATAAGTAAACAGTATCTTCTTCCACCTCTCTGTGCTCTCCTGTTGCTTGTGGATTTTTGCTTGCTCTGAAAAGGACCCAATCCAAAAGGCTGCTGCTAACTTCAATGACACAAAGCAGGTTGTCCCAAAAGGCATTTTAAGAACTCCAAAACTAGAATTGCCAAGATACAAAAGAAGAGATTTTTTTCTCTCTCAAATTTAAAAAAAAGTTATTTTCTTCTTTCCAATCTTCTGTAGATTCAGTCCTAAACTAGACACTAACACCGTTTTGCAGCATTATTTTACTTCTGTGCCTGGGTCTGCATCCACACCTGATTTTGATCATAATATAATATTACATTATTACATAGTATAATGATCAAGCAAGTGACATCTTCTCATGACCCTTTCACTACTTCAGTGTCCCTCAGCCTCTTCGAAACTGTGACTCCATGCAACAACAAAGAAAAAATTGAGACTTCTCTGTTACCAATTCAAGCTACAGATCCATCTAAAAGATACTTTATTCCTGAAAGATCAGGAAATCATATATTGGAGGACAACAGCATACCAGCTAACAGAGCCATTCTTTAGTTTGGGTGTGTCCACACATTCATTGATGCGCTGTACTTACTGCACATTAAATTTAGTATTTGTATTACCAAGTACTAAATCAACGCATAGTAACCAGTGCTACTGTGCATTAGTGCCAGTGCACTCCTTTTTAGTGATGCTATTTCACAGTAGTCTAATACTACTGCTCAGTAGCATATTGACATTGTTTTTGACATGACACACTATTGCATAGTAGTATTAGGCTATTATGCTACTGTGTATTTAACATCTTGTGCAGATGCACCCTTTAAACGGTAGCTCAGGTCATATTACAGTGGAAAAGTATGTTGCATATTAGGCCTGTGCGAAGCAGCTAGTATTTCCTTCAGATTCAGTCAATTTGGAGAGAGAGTGATTTGATTCAATGATTTGAATCACTGTCCCAATTTGGATCCAGTGATTTTGTACCAATTTAAAGATTTGCCATAGACTATACAGGCAACAGTCCTCGATGATGCTGGACACAACCACCTCCAGCTGGTAAGTCTGTTGTGATGGGCAGAGGGGGAGGAAAGGGGCATGAGGGAGGGCAGATCAATGCCCCCACAGCAAGGGAGGGATTGGGACTGGGACAAGCCGCCCAGCCAAGACAGGGGGGGTCCGGGACTTGGGGAGGAGGCTCCCACCGCTGCATGCTGCTGATTTGGGAGCTGCTCTTCTGGTGGCTCCTCCAGTGGCTCTCACCACCGGTTCAGGAGGGCATGGAAACAGATGTATGCCCCCAGATCTGCATTGGGTGGGCTGGGCTATGCTCCAGGACGCTAGCCCCAGCTGTCTGCTGCTGGGCTGCACTCCATAGGGTGGGCAGAGCCAGGGCTGCACTCCAGGAAGCTAGACCCAGCCACAACCCAGAGCACAGCCCTGGCTCCACCCGCTCTGCAAAGCTCAGTGGAGTGGGGTCTATGCGGGGGCTGCAGCCACCCTAAAATTTCCTATGAGGTGAAGCCACAGCTTGTCCAGGAGGCACGGGGAGGCTGGGCGAGCTGCAGGAGGGTATAGCCCCCACTCCCAGTGCCCTCTGCCACCCGTCCAGATCGCAGCGGAGCCCACCCTGCACAGATCTGGGGGCACACGCCTGCTCCCATGCCCTCCTGGACTGGCAGTGAGAGCTGCTGGAGCAGCCACCAGAAAAGCAGCTCCCAGACCAGTGGTGTGCAGTGGCACACAGTGGCGAGAGCTCCCTTCCCCAAGTCCCACACCGTCCCGCCTTGGCTGGGCAATATGTCCCACCTCCAGCCCCAATCCCTCCCTCGCTGCAGGGGCATTGATCTGCCCGCCCTCAAGCCCCTTCCCTCCCCCCTCCACAACAGACTTACCAGATGGAGGCAGCTGTGTCCAGCGTGGTCAGGGACTACTACCTGTATAGTCTATGGCCGCATCTTTGAATCGGCAGCAAATATCTCCGAATTGCTTTGGACCTTTTAATGGGGCCCCGATTCGATTTGGATTTGGAGATTTGGCCGCCAAATCAGGCCGAATCTCCACTGAATTGAATTGGCTACTGAAGCTCTGCGCAGCCCTACTGTATATCTCTCATGAGGAACTAGTCAACTTGAGGGGTTCATCCAGCTAACAGTCTTCTACTTCAAGAGGTAGAACATTCGCTGTGATGATGAAGTTCCTCTGTTCAAATGTGGTTGGTGTCATGTGAGGGTTGTATTTCATCTGCTCACCAAAAGCATGTGATGTGAGAGGTGTGTAGAGGCCCTAAGCAGAACAGCAATGGGGCTCCATTCTAAAAACATTGAAACCAGGCCCTCTAGTTCCTCTCCCTGACAGCACAGGCAGAACCCCAAAAGGGCTTGAAGCATATCTTTTCCATGGTTTATAGGGAAAACAGTACAAAAGTTCCAATACACAATTTGTCTCCTGGCTGTCTCTTTCCCTACATCTATGCAGGCAACACAGTCAGCCAGGAGATGGTCTGAAAATGTTAGCTTTTATGAATCACGTAACACATTTCAGACTCACAACATGGACTGTGTATCTGTGCAAGATTCTTGAATGACTTATATCTGCTCCATGACACGCAACAAAAAAATGAATCCCTGTTACGGCAAAGTGTTCTTTGATGCCAAAGCTACACTCACACTGAGCAAAATGGTCCACGTTCCGGACTCTGTGGTTGTGGTTTAATGTTAGTTCTACCTGGGAGAGTTTTGGCAAGTTCTTTGCTGATTGTGCACTGAAATAGCACTGCACATGTGAAAACTGTTCTACACATCGGTAATCATTCATTCTCAATGTTTCGCTTAAAAGATACATATGGGAAAAGAAAACAGACTCCCTTTGGCAAAGGGACTGAGAACATACCATTTAAGACAGCTTCAAACAAAACCCAGTTTTATAATGAGCAGCAAGGAATATACTATGAACTCCCCCTCACCACAACATCCTCCCCAGGAACTTAGGACATACATAATTAAGCAAACACCTTCACCTTTTTCTACCTTTCTTTTTCTCCCCCTCTCCTTTCACCTCCAACTCCACACAAGAATCTTGTGAGCGATACCCTGAGCTGTTGCTTCTGGAAGTTGTGCTGGAAAGCATCAAACCTTCCAAGCAGATGTTTCATGTTATCCCAGTTTGTTCCTTAAGGAAGCGTCTGTCCCGAGTGCCAAGGAAAACAATCTCCCTTTTGCAAGACTTTGTTCCTCCCCAAAATAAGCTGACAGCTGCAAACAGTTAGGAGATAAACTGGGCTACTATGTATTCTTCTCCTTCACCATGCTGCCCTCCTGTGTGCTATCACGCCAGCTGGGCCAGGAGAAAGACAAACAGATTAACTGGTGATTACACTTTCTAAACAGATTACTGATTTTTTTTATAAGAACACTATTAGATAGACTGATAAAATACTGCTGCTCTTAAATTACACCTTGTATGCTCTCAGCGATTACCTGCAAGGCTCCTGGGCCCTGCAGGTACTTAGGTACAGCACTGAAGGAACACAAATAGATTTGCTTGATGGTTTCTTTTTGACATCGCAGAGAAAAATGCAAAAGGTTGGAATACCACTAAACAAATTCTAGCAAAGACCTGGCTTAATTTATGGCCCAACATTTGTATGATCTAGTCAACAAGCAACAATTTTCTGTAGCTACTTCATTTGCTCTTGCCTGAAAGTAGTTCTGTTGCGACCAGCCAAGAAGCTCTCTCTCTTCCTCCACTAGCTTAGTAACAATCTAGCCAGAGAAGGTGGCTACTATGTGGGTGTCCCATGCTGTTCACATTGTCTAATGAGAGCCACCTAAAAGCACAGAGTGCCTACCTTGGCCCCTGAAGTCAGAAGATATCAAGCCAGATCCTACTCAGCCAGTGGACTTAACTGCCCAGGTGCAACCCCATTCCACCCTTCTCAAGTTCTTGAAACACCCAGTAATGTATATCCTTTCACATATGCAATTATAAATTAAACCCAGACCCAGTCCGCAGCATACTTGTCTGGACAAAGCTGAAAGGTCTTGCTTCTGACCTTTTGGGTACATCTTTGCTGGTTTACCTCCTACTTCTGATTCTGGTAAGACTTTTGGTATTCTGTGATTCTGGTTCTCTGCCCTAGCTTCTAGTTTGACCTTCTGCTTTGGCTTTTGGCTTCTGATCCTGATTAACCATTAGCTTACCCTGTCTGACTTTGGCTTCTGACTCACCTGTCCTCATTTTGATTTCAGCTCCCAAATTCAGTTCTAACCAAATCTCTCCGGACTCCTGCCTACCCCTGCAAGTCCCTGGGGAGCTGAACTGGATAGCACCTATGGTTTGCATGTGTAACTACTAGACAAGACTGCACACATCCCAGTTTCCTAACAAAGATGACCTTAAAACTAAGTGACCCCCCACCCCCACCAAAACCTGAGAAAGACTTGCCCATGTTTTGTATTAATAGTTTTTTATGCACTTAAGCAGGGTGCAATAGCATTACACCTAATACGCACTTCAGGACTTGCATACTTTGTGGTGTTCGGACTCATCAGTTAGCATGGTCCTGTTGGCAGACAGCAGAGGGGAGGATCTGAGGACCTGCAGACCGTACACAGCCTTTAGGGCATCGAAGAATTTCTTTGTGTTGTTGTGGTCAGCATAATGCTGGATCTAATCTGCTTTGTTCTTCAACCACGTGCCCCACATCTCTTGCAGCTTGCATTGAATGGTCTTCTGTATTGAGCTGTAGGCATGTTGTGCTGATACAGACTTATCATAGAGGTAGGCTATGTGGAGATGTTGTTTCTCTTCCAGCAGCTGTTGCATCTCCTCATCATTTTCATCAAACCAGTCCTGGTGTTTGTAGATGCTTGGTCCTAGGGTCTCAACAGCTGCAAAGTGTATAGCTTCACAGAGCCACTTCCAGTTGGCTTTGATGGAACTGTAATGGAATGGTGTAGTGTGAAGCTGATCTTTCATATGGTTCATAAAAGACAGCCTGATGCTGTCATTTATCAGCCTTGCAGTGTTAAGGCACTCCAGTCCACTTCATGCTTGTGGATGCTATCTCGTTTGCATCATGATCTTTAGTGAGGAGATAAGTTGATGTTCAGTCCAGCATACGGCACCACACATTGATTTGGTTACATGGACAGCACGTCTGTCCCTCCTTTGGACAATGACACAGTCAATGAGATGCCAGTGCTTGGAGTGAGGGTGCATCCATGATGTCTTCTTCCGGTTGGGGAGACAGAACAGTGTTGGTAACTAGGAGCTCATGTTCAGCACATAGTCCGAGTAGAAGACCATTGCTATTGCAGTTTCCAATCCTGTGCTTCCCAATGATACCATCCCATGCTTGGCAGCCAGAGCCAATGCTGGCGTTGAAACTGCCAAGGAGGATGAGACGGTCAGACTTCGGTACAGCAGCGATCAGTGTGGAGGTCATTGTAGAACTGGTTCTTGACTTCACTGGAGTTGGCCATGGTAGAGGCATATGCACTGATGATAGCGGCACACTTTTTGCCAAGCAGAAAGGGGGTGTTGAGCACCATCAGTCAGTCATTTACTCCTTTAAGCAGGTAGGTCAGCTTCTTGACGAGGCGTCCTCAATAAGACCTCCTCCATCAACATGGATGCCATACGCAAGCTGTCTCAAATTGCCATCAACACCTCGCTTGAAGCTCCGCCTCCAGTTGCAGAATTCCAAAAGGCCATACAACAAATGTCTAGTAGCAAAGTTCCTGGAGCTGATGCAATTCCAACACAGGTCTACAAATTAGGTGGTCACAGCCTCACAGAGAAACTAACTGAGATCTGCAGTACATGGGCGCAGGAGATAGTTCCTCAAGAATTCAAGGATGCCTTCATCATCCACCTGTAGAAGAGGAAAGGAAATCACCAAGTCTGTGACAACCACAGGGCCTTCTCCCTCCTCTCAACTGCCAGCAAGATTTTTGCAGGAGCCCACTTCACCTGGCTGATCAACTATCCAAATGACCTACTGCCTGAGAGCCAATCCAGCCTCAGAAAAGTGTGTGGAACCACTGACATGGCGTTTGCGGCCCGGCAATTTCAAGAAAAAAGTGCCAGGAATAGAACATCGACCTTCTCCTCAAATTCGTCGACCTAACCAAAGCCTTCGACACAGTGAACCGTGAAGGCCTCTGGAAAATCATGAAGTACAGATACCTCAGAAAATTCATCAATATGGTTAGACAGTTCCATGATGGCACGCGTCCTTATGAATGGTGAATGCTCTGACCACTTTCTGGCCACAAATGGCATGAAGCAGGGCTGTGTGTTCGCACCTACCCTCTTCAGCATGTTATTCTCTGCCATGCTGTTGGATGCCTTCCAAGATGATGAACTTGGTATGGGGATCAGGTACCACTTTTACAGAGGCATCTTCAACCTGTGCAGGCTCTGAGTGAGCTCTAAAGTCCAGACAGCCACGCTTCGACATTTCCTCTTCACTGATGACTGTGCGTTATACACAGGCTCACTGGCTGACATGCAACAGTCTATGGACCTATTCTCATCAGCCTGAGGCAACTTTGGACACACTATCAATATGAAGAAAGTGATGTTTCAACCTGCACTTGGCAAAACACCCCAGGAACCACACGTCTCAGTTAAAGGCCAACAACTGTTGATGGTCAACGAATTTGCCTGTCTTGGCAGCCCACTCTCCCGTGCTGTCCACATTGACAATAAAGTCAACGCAAGGCTAGCAAAAGTCAGCATGGCCTTCAGCAGACTCCATCAGTTCGTCTGGGACCACAGAGGCATCAGGATGTTGACCAAACTGAAGGTTTACAAAGCCATCATTCTCCCGACCCTCCTTTATGCCTGCGAAATCTGGACCATCTACCAGTGTCATGCCAAGAAACTAAATCACTTCCACCTGTGCTGCCTGCAAAATATACTAAAGATCAAGTGGCAGGACAAGATTCCGGACACTGAGGTGCTCAGAAGGTCAGCTCTCCCCAGTATCCACACCCTACTGAAACTGGTGCAGCTAAGATGGGCCGGCCATCTTTCAAGAATGCCCGACATTTGCCTGCTGAAGAATATCTGATATGGCGAACTGTCAAATGGACTACACTTTTGCGGTGCACCAAAGAAGCGTTACAAGAACACCCTAAAGATGTCCATAAAGCAGGGATGGGCAATTATTTCAGGCAGAGGTTCGCTTACTGAGTTTTGGAAAGCCATTGAGGGCTGCATGACAGGCAGCCAGGGGCAGATGTATATTAATTTTCTAAAATTTTTAGGGGCCCCGCGGGCCAGATAGAATGGCCTGGTGGGCTGCATCCAGCCCACGGGCCGCATTTTGCCCACCCCTGCCGTAAAGACTTTCGGCATCGACTCGGAATAAATCGCTTATGACTATCCATCCTGGAGGTCATCGGTTCAGACCAAAGCACTGACCTTCAAGCAGTGGTGCATGGCAGAGGCAGTAAGGAAGCGTGTGGCCAGGAAAATGAGAACCTCTCGTGTCCAGTCCTTGTCACTCTCCTGTCCCTGCTGCAGCACATTTTTCAGGGCAAAGATTGGACTTATTAGTCACCTGCATACCCATGCAACCTACCCTCCACCCCCTCCTTTCTCTTTCCTCTCTTTCTCCCTTTCTCTTTTCTCCCTCCCATTGTCTTTCCCGCTTCCTTTCTCTCTTCTCCCCGCTTCTTCCCACCCCCTGCTGGATGCGGTCATCTTCACCTGCAAAGGACAAACAACTGGTGTTTAGACTCAGAGGATTCCCTGCATCTTTTTATAAGTAAATTTACCCTGGTGTCCACAGATGAGATTTCTTTTTCACCTGGCCCCTGGGTGCAGAAGAACTGGTCACACAACTGAAAGAAGGCTGCACTTGGGCATATTAGATCAGTCCCTGACCACAGGGACAGACATTCAAAAAGCCCAAGTCTAAATTGATTCAATCTTTTCAGGTTAGTCTAACCTGGCTAGACTAAATCAGTTTTGTAACCAGACATAAATCCCAGAAATGCAGGCACATGTCTGCAGTGGCTCAGCCAGAAGTTGGGGGTGCTAGAGCAGCACACACTTCCTTCCACAACACTGAGCTGAGGGGTGTGTGGCCAGGCCCTGGCAGAACACTCTGATTAGCCCGGAAGGGAATTGATAAGAGTGTTTATCACCCCTAACTCAGTGTTTATCAACCCATTAAGAACAACAGAGGGACATTACCAGCTACCTGTTGATTCAGCACGGACCATAGCCAGCATATGGTCTGCTAGCTAATATACAGACACTTCCTCAGCAAGGTAGGGAGGTGCGGGGGGAGGATTTCTGCTTAGCAGGGAACGGTGAAGGGGAAGGGGAGAGCAGCCTGCAAATCTCTGGAGCTGCAGCCAGGGAGCAGAGGGGAGGGGCTGTGAAGCAAAGAGTCCCACCCAGCCCCAGAGAACATGCTGGAATGCTGGGGGAGTCTGACTTAAACCAGTAAGGGGCCTGGGACAGACATTGCATAAATTGGTTTGAGCCAAATCAGTTAAGTCTGATACTACATTCAACCAGGTTTATTTCAAACAGGTTTCAGCCATGTCGAACTGGTTTATGTGCACTGAACATCTGTTCTGTTACAGGTTCAAACCAGATTCTGATTACTTAAACCATTTTAAGTAAATGGCTGCACCTGGCCCCTGGGTGCAGAAGAATTGGTCACACAACTGAAAGAAGGCTGCACTTAGCCATGTCTGTCTGTCCCTAGCCATGAGGGGCAGTTTGGCCCTGGCTACATGAGGACAGGGAGTGCCCAGGAGAGAGCTGGCTGCAGCAAGGAGCCAAGCCAGCATGACAGAGACACTTGGCTGGAGAGAGGGAAGCAAGTCAGCCTGGAAAGCAGCACTGCACCTAGACTCCTGGTGGCCCTGGGCAAATTTTTAGTATCAGGCCCCACTTCCTCAAAGATAATAATAATAATAATAATAATAAATACCATTCTTGGGCCCCCTTTCAGTTCACCCATGCCACTGTCTGGCCCTGCTGGGAAGTAGGGCTTGAGCCCCAGAGGGGTTTATGGTTAAGTTAGGACTAGTGAGATCTCTGTTTTGTGTTAAGAGTTTTTCTACTGGAGGACTGTGCTATGGCTACAGGGGAGGAGGCGGCCATAGGTAAGGATGCCTGTGTGGCACACCCTAGTATCAGCAACAGAACCTAACCCCAAGCTAGATGGGATGAGGCTGATAGGGTGTAACAGGATCCCAGGAGGGGCTGCTGCTAAGTCAGAGTTGATGCCAGGGAGCCAAGAACCTAAATAGTGGACCAAGGCTGAAGGTGCAGCCAGAGAAAAAGTGGGGAAGACTGTGAGAGCTGAAGCCTTGGCATGTGCTTGGAAAGCTGAAGGGAGCACTCCATTAAAGGGGAAGTGCTTGGGAGAGGGGGAAAACACAGACCCTAGGTGGGGCAGACCTAGCCATGAAGGCAGAACTGACTACCCAGGGAACCAGTGAGGCTACCCGCTGCCCCAGGAACTGCCTCCTCAACAAACCAAAAGATAACATCAAAGTCGTGGCAGGAAAGAGACTGGAGGGGAGGGGAGGCCAGGAAAGAGTTGCCCATTGCAACCCTCCAAGGCCTGCTATGTATATCTAAGGAAGAAGCTTCAAAAGCTTGAAATTTGCCTCCAAAGCTGTGCAGCAGGGAGGTCTAGATGAGCCTGCAGCTGCCATGGATGCAGAGAAAACACCTGGAGGCAACTTCAAAGAGCAGCTTTCCCTGCCTTCCCAATAGCTAGGGAACGGCAGGTCTGGTTCTGCATGTCTTGGGCCTCAAGGCAGTGAAGCAAGTAGGTATCACAAAAGGCAGGACAAGAAAGCCATGTTTCATGACATATGACATATGTTTTAGGAGACAGTTCCACGACAATGCAGTGCTGTCTCCCTAGCAGCAACTACACGTGAGCTACATAGGGTGACAAACTGGAATGCCATGGTTGTCTGCACTCAGACACCCTTTTATACCCTAACCATCAGATCCTTCTTAATGGGTCTTAAATCATGTAATGATTGATTGCACATGCAGGGATGACTATATTGGAGGATTCTGAAGTACAGCCACTTTTGGGTCAGACTGCAGCAGCATTTAGCAGCACTCACTTAACAGGTTATGGCAGGAACAGATGAAAAATGACATTTTGGAGAATTTAACCTTATAGGGAATTTAGGAATGTGGAATGTAATTATCCCACTCTGGAGTTTGGTTTCGATTTTTTACTTTGGTTCCCAAACTGTGACAAGTTCATTAATACTTGGTCTACAAAATGCTTGTTATGACAGGTTGCGAGCAATAATCCTGCCTCAGATTGCATTTGCTCCCCCGCAGACAAAGCTTTTTGTCTTGGGATCCTATAGATGGACAAACCCGTCCATTAAGTACCTGTGAAGTAACTAAATTACCACTTTGCCCAGGGACAATAGCAGTTAATTCAACTGCCATTCAAGCAGTGTGGGTCCTGTGATTGTTTTGATGCTAGCCAAAGTCTGGGACAGCCCTGAATCAAACCCAAAGTCTGTTTTTAGCCTGTGGTTGTATCTTTGGGCAGCAAGAGTCTTTACCGTTATTAACATTTAACATACTTAGAAACAAACATCCTAGTTTCCCTCTTCTTACACATATAGAAAGAAAAATGAAAAGTAGCATCATAAAAGACAGATATTCATTTCATAAACACATTTCTTCCCAGATACCACACTGGGATTTCTGCACAACTATCAGTGTGAATGTGATGCCTCTAAGCTAGGGAGCAACAGGAGTTAATCTCAGAATTAGGTGTCCAGAGGGAGAGAGAGAGAAATTATTACATTAGCCACTGCTGTAAAACCAGATGGTGCTAAGGACTTTGGGATGGTCCTCTGATAGAGCCCGCAGGTACCATATTATTCAAAACAGTGGGTAGAAGGAGGTATCTTTTGGGAAGCTGCTTCTTTCCTGTCATTTACATCTGCCAGAAGAATTTATCACTCTCATATGCTCTGTCAAATACAGCTGGTGTATACGAAATGTGGCCAGGCAATTCATACAATAAGGTGAATTTATAATCTTCCTTCACAGGGTAGTTGGGGACCAATGCCCAAGCACGAACTGGATTGTGAAACTGCGAGAATCAAAGGGAGGCTTTTTAAAGTGTTTGCATAATCTGCCTGCTCTAGGTATTCCTTACACAGCCATCATTGTCCTCATATCTAGGTCCCCAATACAAGCATTAAGACTCACATTAATAATATCTGTTACATGAAGACAATGTGCCTGCTAATTTACCAGATACGTAGACTAGACACCCTATTCTCCAAGTCACTTATAATGTGAAAAAGGCAGAAAACAATGGTGTTGGGTCACTAGCATAAGGGAATAATTACACGTCTTTTTTTTTTTAACATTATGATTTCATTTATCAAATTACTTTTTGTGCATGACGGAGCCAGATCTCCAGCTGGTGCACACTCCACTGCTTAATGATGTCAGTGGAATTTTGCCAGTTCATGCCAGCTAAGGATCTAAATACTGAAGGTAGATGAGCCAAAACTATAAATTGCCATACATGAGTGTCCTGCACTGATCATGAGCAGTTCCTTCCTCTCCTACGTCAGTACAATTTAAGCCTAGAAAAAGACTATTATGATCAAGTCTTCCCCTACAGTACAGGCCATAGAATTTCAGCCCACGACTTTTGTGTCAAGCACAAAACTTGAGTTACTAACCATGGACTAAATGAGTTACATCAGTTCACAAATCCCAAGGTACAGCTACATATGCAATCTACTGCTGTCTCTAAGGCCAGTCTACACGGTCTAGGATCATGTACTGTTTCTTGCTTTCATCCATGGTTCCAAATCTTCAGTCTTCATCATGGTGAAAGGGTTTGGGATGTCTCTGTGAAAACTGACACATTTGGATCCATTCTCATCTACCCACGAGACCCTCTGTGTAAAACACTGCTGTCTTTCCCCTCCAGGATTTTCATCTTGGGCTTCACCACAAGACATTACATCATTGAACCAATTATAACATTATGCATGTTACACCATTACATGTAAATGTCTTAGGCATTGCTTATTAAAACAACATCAATAATATACCATATGGATCTAGTTTAAGATTAAAAACTGGGCATAAATCAAGATACCTATCCAAGCAGCAGGCAATGTTGAGATCTCCTCATGTTTATTATGAATCACTACTTTGGAACAGTTTCCATGCGCAGAGATCCTTTTGTTCCACACATATATTTTTAAGACAATTATAACACTTTTTATTGTGTCACTGGGCAATTTCCCCATCTGATCCATTCATTTTGTTTTCATCCCTGATAAATTTACTGGGAGATGGAAGACTACATATACACCATTGCAGTTGAGGGGTTGGCAAAATGCAGCCCCCCAAGCCATTCTATCCATCCCGCAGAACTCCTAAAAAAATTTAGAAAATTTAATATTAATCTGCCCTGGGCTGCCTGTCATGTGGCCTTCAATGGCTTGCCAAAACTCAGTAAGCAGCCCTCCACCCAAAATAATTGCCCGCCCCTACATTACACAGCTCCTAACAAACAGAAATGGCCATCTTTCTTTTTATTTTCTGCAATATTCCTCCTGAAATCCCAAATATTAGCAGATTTTTTCAGTGCGTTTCATTTTCTATCCCTGTTTACAAAGGTCTTTGATGTCTATGACTGAATTAGAATACCAGATTTGCTTGTTCTATGTACTTTTCATTACAATAAAGCAGTGGTCTCCAACCTTTTTATAGTGAAGGGCACCTCAGGATATACCGCTCCCAGAACGAGGCAGCTGCTGCTGCAGGCAGATGTGTGTGTGCGCGTGGGGGGGGCATGGGCCCCTGGGGCCTCCACTGGGCTGCACCCATTGGCAGGAGCCCCCCGCCATACACTGATGGACAACCAGATCACCAGAGACCTGGCTGGGCTGGAGCCACCCCCATGTGAGTCCCCACTGCTGAGCCGAGCCACGCCTGCACGTGGCCAGCTGCAGTGGGACTCGAAGTGCAGCAGCTTCTGCCGCCTCTGCCCCACCCCAGACATGGGGAGGGGGTCTCCCCGAGCCCCTGGAGGAGCCCCACATGTTCTAATCCTCCCACCACCCTGCCGAGCTGGGGCCCTACTTGCCTTCCCCTGTTCCTGGCTGGGCCACACAGTCGTTCACTGCAGGGGCCTCGATCTGGCCCCTGTCCCTTCCCTCCCCCACAGACTGACCTGCTGGGCCTTGGGGTAGCAGGTGTGTGCATGCATACGCACCCAGCTGTCCCCCCAGCCCAGGATCAACCCAAAGAGGCTCCGGGAACTACCTGTCGATCGGGATCCCTGGGTTAGTGACCACTGCAATGCAGTAATACAATGTCACCACTATGCAAAGGTGTAACAAGCAAATTTCCACCAGCAGCAGAGATTATAACCCCCACATTGTCTTATGGGGAAGGTGCTGACCAGTGGACAGCAGGAAGAATTATCAGCCTTACCTGCCTTGGAGACTAAAAGACCCCAGCTCCTGCTGCTGCAATTCAGTCTTCTCACCCCTGACTGGTCTAAATCAGTGCCCAAGGCTGTTGGCCCACTCACCCACTTTTAGTTATATTACTGCCAGTAAGGAAGGGGGAAGGCAAATATACAAAGAAAGCTCCATTTAATGTTGATGAATGTTCTGTATGTAAATATGACACCCATCAAAGGGATATTAAAACTAAATCATAAATACTAACTTTGGGGAGCAGGGTGGATGTGTGTCACACGTGTACCCACCTTACCTCAGCGGTGAAGGCAGCAGCTGTGGTGGAGAAGCAGCAGGGGCAGCAACAGCTGATTTCCCCCTAAGGTAAGTGGGGCAGAGGGTACAGTGCAGCTGAGTCGGATCCGGAGGGGAAGCCCTCCAGAGCCCTCTTAGCTCGCCCGACAGGAAGCCGCGCTCCCGAACCGCATGCGGGCAGTGTGCGCGAACAGTGCGCGCAAACAGGTGCGCTCTGTAAGGGCGTGCTGGCATTTGCGCCAGTGTTCGCGTAAGGCAGGCGTAAGGTAGCTTGCCCAGAGCGGCACCTCCAGTGAGCAAAAGCGGCAGCTGCAGCTCTGCAGACATGGTGCAGACAGGGAGCACGGCTGCCAGGGGACCTGCCCAGGCGCTGCCGCCTGCCATGGGTTCTTCTGAGGCCTCCACCTAGACGGAGCTCATGGCGGGGTCAGTGGCCCCTTGCCCCCCTGTCTGTGGGGGGGG
>NW_017729024.1:40544313-40545080 GCF_001723915.1 Gavialis gangeticus | reverse complement strand
TGGTGGTCCCCTTGCCTGTCCCTCCTGTGCATGACTTAGGGCCATGGAGGAGCAGGTGAGGGAGCTCCAGGCTGAGGTGAGCAGGCTGAGGGGATCAGGGATGCAGAGGATGAAATTGATGCCTATTTCTGTTCTCTGCAGGCCTGGTCGCCCACTGTACAGCCCCCACAGGAAACGTATCCAACACAGGAACGGCAGAAGGTGTCCAAATCCAGAGCTGGTAGGCCTAGAGTGGTGGAAGATCCCCAGGTTCACCTGGGGAATAGGTTCGATGCCCTGGCAGCTGTGATGGAGAAAGACAGAGAAATTGGCTGTGGCGGGGATGATGCCACTCCCCACATGACAAAGAATGGGCAGAGAGCAAACACCAGCAGGAAGAAATGCTGGGTCCTCGTCATCGGAGACTCCATCCTACGAGGACTGGAAGGTCCCATCTGCCGGCCTGACCCCATGACGCGAGAGATCTGCTTCATGCCTGGGACTCGGGTTAGGGACATGACGGAGACGATCCCGCCCTACATCCGACCTACAGACCAGTACCCCATGGTTGTCATCCATGTAGGGATGAATGACGCGGCCAGGGGCAACCCTGACCGCATTATGAAGAATTTCAAGGCTCTGGGGGACAAGGTTAAGGAGACGGGGGTGCAGGTGGTATTCTCCTCTTCTTCCGATGAGTAGGCGGGGACGGCGACATGGGGCCTGCATTGGCAAGGTCAACCGGAGCTTATGCAGTTGGTGCCGTCAGGCAGGCCTTGGGTTCCTAC
>NW_017729024.1:40537965-40539313 GCF_001723915.1 Gavialis gangeticus | reverse complement strand
TCAGTAAGCAGCCCTCCACCCAAAATAATTGCCCGCCCCTACATTACACAGCTCCTAACAAACAGAAATGGCCATCTTTCTTTTTATTTTCTGCAATATTCCTCCTGAAATCCCAAATATTAGCAGATTTTTTCAGTGCGTTTCATTTTCTATCCCTGTTTACAAAGGTCTTTGATGTCTATGACTGAATTAGAATACCAGATTTGCTTGTTCTATGTACTTTTCATTACAATAAAGCAGTGGTCTCCAACCTTTTTATAGTGAAGGGCACCTCAGGATATACCGCTCCCAGAACGAGGCAGCTGCTGCTGCAGGCAGATGTGTGTGTGCGCGTGGGGGGGGCATGGGCCCCTGGGGCCTCCACTGGGCTGCACCCATTGGCAGGAGCCCCCCGCCATACACTGATGGACAACCAGATCACCAGAGACCTGGCTGGGCTGGAGCCACCCCCATGTGAGTCCCCACTGCTGAGCCGAGCCACGCCTGCACGTGGCCAGCTGCAGTGGGACTCGAAGTGCAGCAGCTTCTGCCGCCTCTGCCCCACCCCAGACATGGGGAGGGGGTCTCCCCGAGCCCCTGGAGGAGCCCCACATGTTCTAATCCTCCCACCACCCTGCCGAGCTGGGGCCCTACTTGCCTTCCCCTGTTCCTGGCTGGGCCACACAGTCGTTCACTGCAGGGGCCTCGATCTGGCCCCTGTCCCTTCCCTCCCCCACAGACTGACCTGCTGGGCCTTGGGGTAGCAGGTGTGTGCATGCATACGCACCCAGCTGTCCCCCCAGCCCAGGATCAACCCAAAGAGGCTCCGGGAACTACCTGTCGATCGGGATCCCTGGGTTAGTGACCACTGCAATGCAGTAATACAATGTCACCACTATGCAAAGGTGTAACAAGCAAATTTCCACCAGCAGCAGAGATTATAACCCCCACATTGTCTTATGGGGAAGGTGCTGACCAGTGGACAGCAGGAAGAATTATCAGCCTTACCTGCCTTGGAGACTAAAAGACCCCAGCTCCTGCTGCTGCAATTCAGTCTTCTCACCCCTGACTGGTCTAAATCAGTGCCCAAGGCTGTTGGCCCACTCACCCACTTTTAGTTATATTACTGCCAGTAAGGAAGGGGGAAGGCAAATATACAAAGAAAGCTCCATTTAATGTTGATGAATGTTCTGTATGTAAATATGACACCCATCAAAGGGATATTAAAACTAAATCATAAATACTAACTTTGGGGAGCAGGGTGGATGTGTGTCACACGTGTACCCACCTTACCTCAGCGGTGAAGGCAGCAGCTGTGGTGGAGAAGCAGCGGGGGCAGCAACAGCTGATTTCCCCCTAAGGTAAGTGG
>NW_017729024.1:40533609-40537954 GCF_001723915.1 Gavialis gangeticus | reverse complement strand
ACTTTCAAGGGAAGTGGTGCTGGCTTCTACCCTGGGTGTCTTTAAGAAGAGGCTTGATGCCTACCTGGCTGGAGTCATTTGAGCCCAGTTTTTCTCCTGCCCAGGCAGGGGGTCGGACTTGAAGATCTACAAGGTTCCTTCCAACCTTCTATGATTCTATGAACATAAGACAAATGCAACAGCTAATAGTCAACATTTATTTATTTATTAGCCATTCAAGCACCAGATGTGTAGATGAACAGGCAGCTGCAGTGCTGCTCTTATCAGACCATGCTGCATCAGCACTGCTGCTGTCTTGAAATAATGACTTTTAGAGGGTGATACCAGTAACACACATGGGCTGCCCACTTTTTGTCTGGGAACAGGCTCAAGTAAGTTCTTTCTATAGGTTAATTTTACTCAGTTATATACTGGCTACCCATCACCTGCCCTTGGAAAATGCAAACCATTCCTTAAAAGTGGTGAGTGTAGTCTAGTTTCCTAGTATATTCTGCATGTATCTGTAGAAGCTGAGCCAAACTAAAAGCTTAACTTTCTTCTGCCTGCCAGTGGAGAAGTGGTTATACGTGGCAACCTAGGCAGATGCCAAAAACCGAATGGGCTTGGGCACCAATCTTCCCCAGCTTTCCTAGCAGTCCTGTCAAACTGGGGTTTGAGTTAGGTCAGTATAGGAAAGGTTTAACTAGTAGTGTCAATGCTGCAACAGTTACTATGGATAGAGAGCATTTTAGCCTTCAAGGCCATCAAGCTGATCCCCTTTGCCCATGCTGAATTAACTCATAGTGTATTTTCAAATTCACTGTCCACAGAAATATTTCTCATAGCCCCAACCGACACATGACTCTGTCTCTAACGGCAACGGTATGTCATGGGACTCTACTGCCTATCTTTGATGTGGTAAAGAAGCTTACGATCACAAAAATAACTCACTAAATATTGAAGTCTGGCCCATTCTCCAGGGACACCAGTGTGCCCTGCTTTTAAAGGGCAGACCCTAAAAAAGATTTTTTGTCTGAAGACATTGAGAGAAATTCCCACCACACATTGATGGTGGAAATGATGTTCTAAATTTCAAAATAACCAAAAAGTCGTAAGATTTAGAAAAAATTATTAGAACAGCAAAATCACCACATATATTGGCATATGCAACAATAGTAAATTAATAAAAACAAGTGTCAGTTTAGAAAGTTTCCACTACTAAGGTAAATATATATATATTTTTTAAAATGAATGTCATTTATTACTGTTTCTAATGTGCACAGTAACTCAATGATTTCAGCGAACACTTGGAACAAGATCTATCCTCGCTAGCTTACTATGGCTGTCATAAAATGGATGGAAAGTAAATAGGACTTCTTTATGGGATCTAATTTACAAAAGATGAAGACTATGACTTTCTAAGAAAAAAAAGGCTGAAATCTACAAGCTCCTGTGATTTCATGAAGTTTCCAAAGGTTTTCTTTGGATGGACCCAAATTAAGGAAATAGATGATATTGAATTATGGGGTTGAATTCAACACTGCTATAATTCAGGTACTACTCTCATTGATTTAGTATCACAATCATTGAAAATGAAGGTTGGAAAGGACCTAAGGAAGTCATGTAGTCAAACTCTTCGCTCAAAGCAGGACCACCCTCAACTAGATCATCTCAGCCAAGACTTTGTCTAGTCGGGTCTTAAAAATCTCCAAGGATGAAGATATCACAGCCTCTCTAGGTAACCTGTTCCACTGCTTTACTACCCTCCTAGTAAGAAAGTTTTTCCTTATAACTAACCTAAACTTTCCTTTCCCCAACTTGAGACCATTGCTCCTTGTTCTATCATCTGTCACCACTAAGAACAGTCTAGCTCCATCCTCTTTGGAACCACCCTTCAGGCAGTTAAAGGCTGCTATCAAATCCCCTCCGTTTCTCCTCCAAGCTAAATAAACCGAGTTTCCTCAGCCTCTCCTCATAAGTCATGTACATCAACCCCGAACTATTTTTGTTGCTCTCTGCTGGACTCTCTCCAATTTCTGCACATCCTTTCGGTAGTGAGGGGCCCAAAACTGAACACAGTACTCCAGATGTGGCCCCACCAGTGCTGAATACAGGGGAAGAATTGCTTCCCTTGATCTGCTGGCAACACTCCTACCAATTCAGCCCAGTATGCCATTAAGACTTCAAAGGGAGTTGTGCTAGTTTATGCCATAATTGTTTCTTTCACAGCTATTTTGTCAGTTAAGAAATCAGTACAGGAAAAGGTGTCAGTGCCTTGTGGGTCAGAATTGAATGAATGCTCCAAGACGATACTAGGCCATCACTTGTAAAGGCTAATATTGGGCTACTAACACTTGGACCACTTATGATCATCAAACAATTCATGGTACTTTCTGCAATAAGATAGTAGTCAATGTAATGTCCTGACAAAATTCTAACTTCAGAATATTACATTCTGCTTGCCTAAATACTTTCTACAGTTTCAATGAGAGATGGTATTTGATGGCCTGTCCAGGCTTACAATGACAACAACAACTATACTTCAAAGGTATCCTTCTGAAACTTAACTGCTTAGTGTTTAAAGGTGTTCCAATTACAATACAACAGTATAATGAACAGTGCAGGCACCACAATGGGGGACTAGGGTAAATATGGGGGTACTACAATAGGGCAGTCACCAGATGTTGTACTAGGTTTAAAATAGGATTTCTAAGGCAGGACTAGAAAGTGGGGGAGGAAAAAGAGAAACAGCATGCTGATACAATACAAATGACTAAACTTGGGTCCGGTTGGCAAATCTTTTGGGCAAACACCTGCTTCTAAAAGGTAGGCCTTTGAAGAAAGGTGGTGTGACCCAATTCCTTTCCTGCTCTGGCAACATAGGAAAATGTAGGATTTCCAGGTTCTTACCTGCAAACTCTCCTTGTTTTTTTACTCTAGTCAGGATGAGCCTCTATACCACAGGAGTGATGCAGGACCAGCGATAGTCACTATCTGTCAGTTAAAACTCTGATGTAAAACTAATGGTCTTCTGGTTCACAGAAATCACAAACAAGGTGAACTTTTTATTAATGCTGAAACTGACACTGTGGCTCTTAGGCTCAGAGATCATCCAAGAAGGACAGTAAAGCAATGAACATAACCAGCTCAATTACATTGTGAAAGACCATCTGCCAGCAAGGTACCAGCCTTTGATAACTGATATAGGACATCATCCCTTAGGCCTAGGACATGTGGCACCTGTGTAGTGTCCCAAGCAGGGAGGTAGAAACAATATGTCAGGTCAGTGCAGGATAGATCTTTGTCAGCCAATACTGCAAAGCATTGAATACAGATATTTAACTCCTTCCTTCTGCTTGACATTAGCAGTACTGTGATAGGATATGCCATCTCCAGAACTGTTAAGGGAGTTAAATATTAGTACTCAAAATGCTTTGCAGAAAGATATGAAGAACATTCTCATGCTTGTCATAACACAATGCCACTGTTAAAACATGAGAACACAACATCACAATGCTCCTATCACAATATGGAGATCACAAATTGCTTCCCCTGTTAAGCAATTCCCTTGGCTGAACACTGAGGGAATGGGAAGGAGCCTCTGAGCTATGAGGCATTAGTGGTACCCTACACAGGAGATTTAAAGCTTTGGAAGAAGCCAGGCACCACCCTCAATACTTCAACCTCTCCATGGGTGCTTGGATCAGGTTGGGCACAGATAAATGAACTTAGTTCTATGCCAATGATCCCCAACAGCAGCCTGAAGTTGGTTCAGCATGAAAAAATACCTGAAAGTGTCACCTTTAGCAAAAGAACAGAGGAACAGAAGAAGCATACTGGCTGAGGAAAGAAAACAAAGACAGCAGTAGCTGGACAAAAAGAGAACTACTGGCTCCCCACTTGCTAGGGGTGCACCAATAAAGATTTATTGGGCTCAGAACTGACCCGAGCAGGGTGTGGGGCCTGGGGCAAATCAGCCCATGCGGGGCTCCACCTCCGCTTCGATCCCACGTGCCTGGGACCCGAAGAAAATGCTGCCACCATTGCCAGCAGCGGCGGCGGTGGGGGGGTGGGGTAGCAAGCAGCTGGTCATTAAGCTGGCACATGGCCACTCTGCCCAGCTCTGTGGGGCCCTGCAAAGCGCAGGGCCTGGGGCAGTCTCCCCGATTCGCCGCCCCCGCCCCCCCCGGGACGGCCCGGAGAGCAGTGTCCAGCTCGTAAATCTGTTGGGGGGAAGGGCCATGGTGGGGGGGAAGCATATCAAGGCCCCTGCGGTGAGGGAGGGAGGGAGCGGGGCAGGGGCAGGCATTGCCCAGCTGGGGTGGGGCGCAAGACAGATCCTGATCAGCTCATCTGGGGATGCAGG
>NW_017729024.1:40532893-40533351 GCF_001723915.1 Gavialis gangeticus | reverse complement strand
TGATCAGCTCATCTGGGGATGCAGGGGGTGGGGGGGCAGGGAGTGGCTCCAGCTGCTCTGCAAACCCTCAGGGGAGGCATGGAGGCACATGCCCCCTGATCTGCGAGTGGGGTGAGGGCAGGCTACCACTGTGGGCTGAGGCCAGCTCTTCCCAGTGGGGTTTGCCACAGCCACCCTAAAATTCGCCATAGCCCCCTCTCCCAGTTCCACCGCTGCCCGCCCCTAACACAGCCCCAACCCAACCCTCCCATCAGGAAGATCCTGGCACTGCCCCTGGCCCCATCCCTCAGCAGGAGCATACCCTCACCCGACACACAAATCTGGGGGGCATGTGCCCCCCATGCATCCCCCAGGGTTGCATGCAGAAGTGAGAGCTGCCTCCTCTCCCCATACCTCCAGATGAGCCGCTTGGGGCTCTGCCCCACACCCCACCCCACCCCACCCCACCCCACCCCACC
>NW_017729024.1:40528889-40532710 GCF_001723915.1 Gavialis gangeticus | reverse complement strand
CCTCCCCCCCACAGGAGCCTCATTATGCTCCTTCTTACACCCCTTGCCCCACAACAGACTTACTAGCTGGACACTGCTCTCTACGCTGCTGGGCTGGCCACATGCATGCTGCTGCTTTGCCCATGCATGTGGCATTTATCAGCAACGTTATCCACCACATCAGACAAAAAATGCTGATTGCCGATAATATAAATTTTCCTTTTATTGGTCCTGGTATGATATGAACCAATGTACTGGTGTACCTCTACCATTTGCTCCAGGACAAGACCATGACATTTTAGCACTTTTCTAGCAGTTCTGTAATTCTGGGGGCTGAGACTCTTGCAGGATAAAAATAATAGTTTTCAGTCATCTGGACTACTTTAATATTAAGTCAGTTTGACAGAATATGCTCCTAGTTACACCAGTGTAGATCCAAGGTGACCTCACTTCAGTTGACCCAATTAGTCAGGATTTACATTGCTGCAATGAGATCTGACCTATAGGAGTTCTACCACTGTCAGGGCTGGCATAATGACTTGATCCAAAGTTTATGAAGAGACTTCTATTGTCTCTAGATCAGGTCCTAAGTGAACTCAGGATCGGGTGCAGTAACTGGAGATTATAGACATCTATTTAAATAACTGGGTAGTTTTATGAGCAATAATAAAAGTGAAGTTATGTTATCCCATTCCCATTGAAATCAACAGAAGTTTTGCAACTGTTTTTAACAGCAGAAGGGCTGGACCCTAAGAAAGGAGTGATCATATTTTATTTCTGATATACACTGAGGTCTTCGGTAGTCAGGAAGGAATAGTCCACTCTCCATTTGCACGATTACACAATTGGCTCAGTGTATTGCAGCAGTAACATGAATCAGCCATAAGATACTCCTTGAAGCAGGATATTGCCTTTGGTAGACCAATGGTTTGATCTGGGAAATCTTTTGTCCGTATGCAACTTGATCCAGGGAGAGATCAAGCAAAGCAAATTGTAAGTTAACTACTGCATATAAAAGTTAATGATTCAGAAAAGACCTTCTCCCTTACCCTGCGGTTCCTGCAAAAACAATATATTACTGGCATTACTTCTCAATATGGTTCCATAGGACATACAGACTTGGCACTCAGCATGTTGTGCTTTATTTGTTTTTCTAAAGCCATACCAGGCCTAAAGGGTGACGGTGACTTTTGGAAATGTTTTTGCAGCCTACCAGACACTTCCTGACATCTTTTATTACCTCTTTGTGGTCCCTAGCAAAGTCTTAAAAGGCTGTAAAGCAGGTTAGTCTACAGGAACTTCCAAAATGGTCGCTCACCACTGTAGTGCTATTAAGGCCAACAGAGATTATGGCTAACAGCTCAGTTTGGCTATCTAAGTGGACACAAGCCCAGTAAAATCAATGAAATCACGCCAGGTTTGAAACTGACCCAGTTATAAGCTGGGTCTACCAAGTCATGCAAGTACATCCCTCTGGCCTACTTGAAGGAAAGAAGTTGAAAAAAAAGGGTGACTATGTTTAGGGATTTTTTTCCATTTAAATAGTCTAATTTTGTACCCTACCCACAATTTATTGCATATAAAATCAACTGCCAGCAATTAGATACTCACTACCTGACTGCATTTGCAGAATATGCTTGTAGGCAACATGAAAAAGGGCATAAGAAAGAAGACTTATATTACCAAATTTTCACCTCCACCTAAACTACAGAAAAAAATTATAGCATATGCAAAAAGAAAGCTACCTGAATTTAATTTACCTTGTAGCATTTGCTTTACACAGATTCTCTTCCTGTAATACTTCCCAATGAATGCATTTCATACAAGGGTAATGGAGATGCTTTTAGGTATGTGCCATACAAATGGAAGAAATTCTGCCACTTTCATATGAATTATCTTTATCATGTTTTATGGCTGCAATAAGAAACCCTCTTTACACAACTTGTCTGCTACTATCTCCTGCCGAATCAGCTGCAGGATGATCATTTTATTTATGGCTATGCTGTAATAGTGGATTAATGCATCTTCTATGATGCTCTGTGTTACATACAGAATTCATATGGCAGCATGTTTAATTTATTTTCAGAGGGTGCTTTCTTTATCACCTGCCCTGCCTGAGCATAACTAAAGCTGAATCTTCCACAATCTGATGGTATACTGAAAATGCATTATGAAAAAATGAACTACGTAGCATGAACTCTGTACTCTCTCGTGGTGACATGTACCCCAAAGCCTGACATCAGTTGGGGGGAAAAATGAACTAAGCTAGGCTGATGCAGTAAACAAAAATTAGTTGGATGCTGGCTGAGCTTTCCCCCAAAATGCATGCATTCAATTATTTCCATACATGGCATCTTAATTCATTGCAAATTTTATGTTTTGCTATGTTATTCTCAAGCTAGATGCAAGTTTTCCACTGAGATGTGTTTTGGGTCTCTGTTTTAAAATGAAAAGATTAAAAAAAATCCTGGAAATAAGTCCTTACTAGCGAGATTTCAAAAGAAATACAACACTCATCTTGCAAGAAATATACATCTTGCAAAGGTTAACTTATAGAATGACATATTATAACTCGTGGCTGTGTACATTTATACATACAAATACAAAAAGTACAAGCCTGCTGATTGGTGAATAACAACAAAAATTATCTTAAGTCTGGAAAGCTTGTCCTTTAAAGAAAGACAGAAAGAGCATAAGCTTGTTAGTTTATCAAAGAGAAGTTTAAGGGGCAACAGAGTCACCACCTATAAGCATCTCCAGTGGAAGATAATATCTGATATCTGAGGACCATTTAATCTCATAGGCAGCGACGTAGGTCACCAAAGCTGAATGCTGCACTGGCTCTTAATATGCTCAGAGACAAAGAGTAAAGTCTAACAGATGTACAGTTTAATAGATGTCCAATGCTCTCCTGCTTGGTTATGAGCAGGGATCTGGGTCTTCCGTTCATGGAAATCATGGATTGCTCCCTTAAAGGAGAAAAATGTGGGAAAATGTGGGTTTTCCCTTGCAGGCTGGTAGAGTTCCAACCTGCAAGGCGCTGCTTGGGGCTGGGGGGAGCGGGGGAAGGCAGTCAGAGGCAGGGGGCGCCACATGCATGTGCGTGCACACATGCATGTAGCAGCCAAGCAGCAGTGGACAGCAGCTCCCATAGCTCCCTCTGGGTAAGTCTATAGGGGTAGGGGGGAAAGAGGCACAAGCGATGCAGCCGTGGGGGAGGGGGCAGGGTAGCACAGGTGACATGGTGGAGGTGGGAGCAGGGGACCTGAGGTAATATGCTGGGGGTGGGGGGCACATGTCTCTCAAAACTTCTGCATCCACAGTGGGGTGTGGGACGTGGGTCTGCAGCCAGGCCGGACCAGCTCTGAGAAGGAGCAACTTCTGCAGCTCAGCAGGTGGGAGAAAGTGCCACATTGCCAGGGCCGCCTAGATGAGATGCAGCAGCAATGGCTGTGTGGAGTTCTTCTCCTACTGCTGCTGGGTGGGCACGTGGTGCTTCAGCTTGGCAGCCGTGGTACTACAGTGCTCCTTTCTGCACCAGACTGCAAAGATGGTTCCTGCCTGGATCTGGTCCAGCCTAGGTGCAGCTCCGTGCCCCACTGTGAATGCAGAAATCTGGGGGAGAAATTTACCCCCCTTGCCTCCCCAATGCATTGCCAGTGCCCCCCCCCACAACACCTGTCATGTTGTCTGTGCCTACACCTGCCCTTCCCCACAAACCCACCCCATTCCTCACACACTGGGGGGCAGGGAGCAGATTAGGAATTAAGGGTCAGCACAGCTGGGGAGCTGTGGGTCAGGAGTGAGAAGTACCAGCAGGGCTAAAGGGGTGTAGGGTGAAG
>NW_017729024.1:40523525-40523889 GCF_001723915.1 Gavialis gangeticus | reverse complement strand
TGGGTGGGCACGGGGTGCTTCAGCTTGGCAGCCGTGGTACTACAGTGCTCCTTTCTGCACCAGACTGCAAAGATGGTTCCTGCCTGGATCTGGTCCAGCCTAGGTGCAGCTCCGTGCCCCACTGTGAATGCAGAAATCTGGGGGAGAAATTTACCCCCCTTGCCTCCCCAATGCATTGCCAGTGCCCCCCCCCACAACACCTGTCATGTTGTCTGTGCCTACACCTGCCCTTCCCCACAAACCCACCCCATTCCTCACACACTGGGGGGCAGGGAGCAGATTAGGAATTAAGGGTCAGCACAGCTGGGGAGCTGTGGGTCAGGAGTGAGAAGTACCAGCAGGGCTAAAGGGGTGTAGGGTGAAG
>NW_017729024.1:40510278-40523292 GCF_001723915.1 Gavialis gangeticus | reverse complement strand
GGGGGGGGGGGCTGGGAGTGAGGGGCAATGTCATAGGCAGAGGCAGGGCACCAGAATATTAAGGCTGCTCAGTGCCACAAAGTGGGGGGAGGGGAAGAACAGCCACAGCTGGACCTGCATCCTGGTAAGTGAAGAGGACAGAGGGAGCTCTGATTTCCTATGATAAAACACCCCCCCCAATCCAAAATATATAGGTATTTAGAATGTGTTTTATTATAATGAATGAGGTACTGGCAAGCTTCCAAATTGCTTTAAAATTTTAAATCTATCAACACAACATTGTGTTCAAGTGATATCTATAGAGCGGCATTTCATTTTAATCGTGGAAAAACATGGACTTAGGGGTTTTTAATCAGAGAATTTGGGATTATTTTCTGTTTATTTTTTTTTTTTTATAAACAGCCACCATCCCCGGTTATGAGGAACTTGTTTAAATAGGGAAATAGGTTAACAGAGTCTTAGATCCCCACTCATGTGGAGACATAAAGGCACCTGGAATGTGGAGGTTAATCAAATATTAAGAACAGCACTCCCCTTGTTTGAATAGTAGCTGAATATCATTTCAGTAAAGCAAAATGAGAGGAAAGAAAAAGTGTAGACTTCCAAACCCCCCCAGTGAGGAAAACATCCTCCACTGCCATCGGCAGAATTTGGCTCGACCCTATATGCACATTGCAGAAACATGTGTTTTCACAATACTTTACCAGAAATCTGTTACCTATAGGGATGCAGTAACTTCATCCCTTCCCAAATTATAACTCAGAATAACAGCTGGCTTTAGAAGACTTCATAGTATCAGTGTCTCTTGGGTCTATCTGAAGAGAAACATGAACATTTGAGGATCCAAGTAGGTACGTGTAGCAGATGTACTCAAAACCAGGCAAAACATTCTGCAGTCTCTGATATGCACTTAACAATTTCCTGTGGTTAGCCATAAGGACCTAGATTCCTTTACCTACCAAAACCAATTAATCATACTAAATATGTGCATATGTATTTGAAATCTTAATTTTACAAAAATAATTAAAAATATTTTCTGCATAAATAGCAGGACAGGA
This sequence comes from Gavialis gangeticus, assembly GCF_001723915.1. NCBI lineage: Eukaryota > Metazoa > Chordata > Crocodylia > Gavialidae > Gavialis > Gavialis gangeticus. Next base: position 40,522,234 of record NW_017729024.1, on the reverse strand, counting down.
AAACAGAATAATTTTTTACATTTGATTTTTGTTCACTGGGAACATTCTTCATTAGGCTGCTTTTCCAGGAAAGTTGTGAAAAATCTTCTGACAGTTTCAGCAAAGAGATTCAGCATCATAAATCCTGCCTGTAGACACAGACACGTGACAATTTTCATTGGATCTGGCCTTTGAAAGCACTCTCCAGCGCTGACTATAAAAACCCCAGGCCAACCCCCTCCACTCCCTTGCCTCTTCCCATCCTGAAGACAGAGCTGGGACTGGAAGGGGGGAGAGGATGGGGTGGGGGAGAGCAGCTGCAGACTTGCAGCTGTTCCAAATTGCAGCTTAATGCCCCAACCCCCAAGACTCAAAAGCAAACATCTGTTGGGTCTGGGGGAATCACTGTATCTCATAGCACTTCTCAGGAAGCACTATGAGTTACAGTAGGGAGCTGCACTTTTGTCTGTGCCTTGTATGTTGAGTTCAGCTCCAATTCTTCCATCTGTCTTTTAGTTCCTATGTTGGCATATATATATGCAGGCGACTATTTTAAGCTTACATGGGGACTTTCTCTGGAAAGATCACAAGGCCCTTTGCAAACTAGAGAGGAATCATTTTGCTCTCCCATGTAATATAGCCTCTTAACTGAAGAGGAGCACAGGAAGAGTGCAGCACAAGAAGTGGAATTAAGGCATATTTACATGAATTAAAATGAGATTAAAATTTGCTCCCCCTTACTTTTGGGGAGTGACAATAGAACCAGACCTCTGTATATTTACAACATCCTACCATTAGCATTCTCAGCTCATTTCAAGGTCAATGTATAAGGGCAACAGAGGTTTTTAAAACTTAAATTACCTGTTTAACTATCAGTCTTTTTATTGTATCCCAATAATGGCATCTGGATTGGTTGTACTGCAATAAATGTTTGGAGGCTTTTTACTGCTTTGCTTTTATAGCAGTTGAAGATGCCATAAAACTGAATGAATCTTCCAGCTGAAGATATAAAAAAGGTCCTCAAATATCAAACAACTCTCTCTGAAATGTATTTGGAGGAATTGCTATGCTAGTAATATTTAGAGATCTTCTCTTTGCTGCAGTGCATCCTCAACCATTTTCAATCAGCTGAGATATTATTTTACATGCCCCCCTTTAAGACAGAGATTGAGATTCAAAGCCACAGTAAATTTCACCTAGCTGGAGGGAGGGAACTGTGAACTCTGTGGCTGTCTCAAAACAGCAACAATGCTGAGATTCATTCAGAAAACACTACCGAGACATACAGCAGTCTCGTAGTGCAGATGTCTGAACCTGAAGAACTAAGAGCCTGACCTAATGCACAATGAAGTCTCCCTTTCACTCCAGCAAGCCTTTGCCACAAACAGAAAACAGAAGAAGCCAAGTGACATACGGAGGCAAACATTTAAATTGTTAATCCAATCCAAGATCCTATTTTGCCTTATCGCACCAAACTAACATGGGATTTTCAGCCTTAATGAAAAAGTAATGGGGTTGTCCCATTACTACCAGGATGCCTTTAGATTTCTGAATATTACAAAATATTAAAATTCTTAATTCTTTACCCTTAATAGTTCTCTTAATATTATGTTTGATCACGGGAGTCCTTTCCTTTGCCCCTCCCCCAGATCACCTCCAGTCAAGAAATAAACACCTGTTGAAGAGTCACCTGGACCATCCGACAAAGGCAGAAAGATATCTGAAGGCAAGGTAGAGATGCACCTTATAGACTAACTAAATGTACAGTATATGATTCATGCATAGTGTGGAAAGGCCATCCAGTAACAAGTCTAAATCGGAAATTCCTCTACAGCGATATGGATCGTAACATCAAACATTGACAAAAATGTAAATACTGCGTAATTGCTTGGGGTACCTGGGAAGTCTTGATAACTGCTTTCATGTAAAAATACCTTAACCTGTACTAACCAGAGGAGGATCACAATACGCACCCAGCAGCATCAAATTGTACATCATGTCATTACAAGTCATTTTATCCATGGAAAATTATAGGTTCAGGTAGCAACAGTTAATAACTCACCAGTAGACACCCATAATACAGCCAACTGCATTCACTGTATTAGCAATGAGCCCTATTCCAACTTAGCAATGGACTTAGATACATGTTCTTTGTGGAACAGGGTTTGATTTAAGCTTCGGTTTAAAGCTAAGCACATGCTTATATGTTTCACTGTGTGAGGGCTTATACTAGAAGTGATGATCTTTCTGCCCTTGGTCTTGTAGGAATACTTAGTACTAAATATATCTGTTTGAATGAAGTGATTATAAATAAGCAAAATGTAAGTTAGCACACAGCATACAGCTTGCCCAGTTCACTGTTAATATCCTTCCCAGTCTTGCCCCATGCTTTCACTGTTGCAACCCTGAGTCTCTCCTGTATAGAAACAGCCAAATATGCCAAATCACAAGGTAAATAATCTTGAATTTGAACATATCTTCACTGGGGACTAGTCTGAGACCATTAAAACTGCCTCATTCCCAGTCATCTCAAGATAAAAAAAGTGCGTCTTAAAATCATCCAAGTGTCTGCGCTTTATTTTGGGTTTTCTACAACAAAAATTAATCCATCCTGTTGTGAAAACAGACAGCAATGGAGCAGTACCATATGGATCAAAAAGAACTGGAAAATGGTCAGGCAATCACCCCTGCAACCTCCATCCTACAGGCTAGGGACAGACATTCAAAAAGCCTTAGCCTGCCCTTAGTTCAGGCTTGAAGCTGGGGGGCACCAGAGCAGCCCTCTCTTCCTTCCACAGCATGGAGCTGATGGGGGTGTGGCCAGGTTCTGGCAGGACACTGTGATTACCCCCGCAAGGAATTGATAACAGCGTTTATCACCCAGTTTAGAAAACAACAAAGGGACATTACCAGGTACTTGTTGATTCTACCTGTTGATTCAGCATGGACTGTAGCCAGCATGTGGTCTGCTAGCTAATACACAGACACCTCCTCAGCAAGGCAGAGGGGAGGGGGGAATTCCTGCTTAGCAGGGAGGGGGGAACTGCTGCCAGGGGAGGGGCCAGCCCTGCTGCGGGGCAGAGAGCCCCACCCAGCCCAGAGAGCATGTGGGATGCTGGGGGTGTCTGGCTTATCTTAAACCAGCAGGGGGTCTGGGACAGACATTACGTAAACTGGTTTAAGCCAAATCAGTTAAGTCTGATACTACATTCATCCAGGTTTATCTCAAACCGGTTTCAGCCATTCTCAAACTGGTTTATGTGCACTGAACATCAGTTCTGTTACAGGTGTAACCCAGTTTCTGATCACTTAAACTGGTTTATGTGTAATGTCTGTCCCTAGCCATATCAAGTGAGTGGCTAGGGAGCAGGTTAGAGCTCACTATGCACAATGACCCATCTCACAGAAGAGCATAGGAGGCAATTTAACCTGCCAACAGGTATGCATTAATGGGGCATAAGTCGTGGTGACAAGAAGGAATGGACCTCAGTGCATGGCGCAAGTCCTGGAATACAGACAAACTCTGCAGAATAAGGAGCCTCCAGAGAGGTATTTATTAATATACTACTGAAAAGGAAGACAACAATTAGACAATGCAGAGGGAAAGACTCAAGTGACCACAATCAGTTCTACAAGAAAAATGCCACAATATTATAAATGTAGAGTTCTGATAGACTTCAGTGTCCATAAGGAGACTACCTCATCAAAAGTTCAGTTCCTACTCTTCAAAAGTATTTGTGATATTGAACTCTTTTGAAAACTTAGTCCTTTGCTCCCCAGAACAAGAGTAGAAATCCTTAAAGAAACAAGCTGTTTCTTTCTGCTGCTTTACCACATCTTTCAGCAGAAACCAGAACAAAAAAAAAAATCCCCTGCTATCCAAGCACAACCACTGACATTTTTATTGCAGGATGGCTAAGAACTAAAAACTCTTCAATTCTTTGCCTTTCAAACATTCTCAGTTGTATCTGCCAGAAAACATCAGGTCACCCTAACAATAAAGAAATCAACCTGCCCCCCATTTTCCCTAAGCAAAGTTATGCTCTGTGAAGTTCAACATCATGGAAGCAATATCCAGTGATATGTAATGTGCTACAAATGTATTTTCAAAGGAGAAATCCACCTCTGATGCTAGATACACAGAGAGACTCCAAAGCACACATGCTCAAAGCATGCTGCCTGCTTCCTTTCTTCCTGACTTGGAGCCATAAGCAGCAGCATCTGTGGTTCAGCTGATAGCAAATGAGCTTTGCAGGAGACAGAGTGGGGCTGTTCAAAGAACAGTGTCAATAACTCTTTCAGATTTTCACAGCAAGAAGCCTGCTGCCAGGAACTGGAATGAAGTAAAAACTGATGCCCTGCAAGGACTGAGCACTCCTCTCTCTCTTCAGAGTCCACAATTTATACTTACACACAACAACCACCACTCTCCTGACAATTGAAAGAGACAACTTTGAAATGACTGATTTAATTGAAAATGGCTTTTCCTTACATTTCATTTCCATAGCATATAGGAATTAAAAGCATGGATAGAAAGAATACCTTTTAACACAGCCTTCAATCTAACCATGCATTCTCCAGTTTTTTAATATAGTGTTTTAATCTGAAATGCTCTAAAAAGGTTCATTGTTCCCTCACAATCTGACATCTGCAAGTACAAACTAACCTAGCCAATAATCTTTTGCAGGCAATAGTTAGTCTGTGCATGGCAATGAAGGGTTCTGCACATGCAGTAGGAAAACACTGAATTTTTGTGGGTTCACTTCACCCACTCCACCCATGTAAGACTATTTGCCCTTAAATAGCAGGGAAATCCTTGTGGTCCAGTATTCTTAGATTTAGCATCCATCTGAGAGAGGAGCATTAATTAGCAGTCAAAGTAAAGATGTGGATCATGTTCCAAGAGCTCTGGGGCAGTCAGGCCATACTGTAAGAGAAAGTATAAATTTCACTTGATCTGGAATAAGAGACAATTGCTATATTCCAACACTTTAAGGCCAAAAGGGACCACAAAGAGAATGCAGTCATGTCCCTTGCACAATGCAAGTCATAAAACTTCTCCCATTAATTCATCCTTTGAGCCCACAACTTCTGGTTATAGAGCAGCCCCATAGCCACTCATTGATCAAAATGCCTACCTTATTGCCACTATGAAAACTATACAGTAGCAACCCTATGCTCATGGGAACACCAACAGGGAAATGTCCTCTCTGGTCTCTAAGTAAGGGAAGTGAGTCAAATTCAGCCTAAAGGATGCTACTCCATTATCTTCAGTGGACTTGTGGTCAATTACCTCAGGCTCAATGACCACCCTGTTTCTTTTTAAATAAATAATAATGGTTAGATTCTGCAACACTTAGTCCTGACACTGAGCATCTGCTCACACAAAAGCTTTGTAGCAGTCTATGGAACTACTTATGTATAGATATTATCTCCATTGTAAGGGTCATCAAGTTTGGCTCCATTAGTGTGTGGTCTGCACATATATAAAATAATGACTGATTCTTCCCAGTCATACTGATGTACTTAAACAGGTGGGTTTTTTTTTTAATGAGAAAGCTGAGATGGAGAGATGAAGTGACCTGCCTAAAAACCCAACTGAATGAAGAGGTCCTCTTTTAGAAACAGAGGGATCATGTGGGGGGGATCAGCTCCCACTACTGTGCTTATTAGACTATGCTGACATAGTGCCTAGCTGGGGTAACACAATATTATCACACATTTTGTAATATTTAGTTTTTTTAAATCCCAAGCTCCTGGAGTAACGTGATAATGTAAAATACTTAGCTTTATTTTTTTTTAAAGTTAAGCTCTAGCTATCTTGATTGCAGAGAAAAGCTTGAAAACATGAACAATAACTCACAAATCAAAAGAAAAAACCATTCAATTCCTTAAATGAGGGGTATCATTGTTATCACATACTCTTGGGTGCTAGCAGATGCGCTCTATGTTAACACATGCAAAATGCCAAGTGACTGTACACTTACATCTAATCACTGCCTCCCTCACCTTGTGTTTATTCATCTATGCTATGTCAGGAATTGTTCTTTTCAAAAGCTTTGCTACAGTTCCACGCAGAGGCCCTTTCAGGCAAACCTTAATCCCTATTAAGTATTCACAGCATTCTGACCTCAGAAGCATGGCTGTAATTACTGAGGATGTCTTTCCACACCCAAGGAAGTGGAGAGCAGTGAAAGAGAGAGAGACAAAAAAAAAGTCCGTGCTGTATGGAGATGATGGAATCATGTGTATAGTTTGCAACGCTTTCACTTCCTTCCTAGCAGGAAATTTTGGATTAAAATGAAAGCTGCACCAATCCCTGAACCATAAGATATCCATGGCAGCTTGCCAATTGTACTGACCTGCCTACAGCACAGATGTTTTCAGGCTGGTTGGCTAAGCCAACACTCCAGCTAGCAGCCTTGTGAGCTCCATACTGAGCACTACGGTATAGAAATAAGTACAGATGGCAGTTCCAGAATGATAAAGAAAACAAAGGTCAAATATGCAACCTAGTTAGTCAATAAGCAAATCTCTGAAAAAACATGTACCCAAAAAACAAGCTTTTCAAACCAGTTGCTCTTCAGTACAGCTCCAAGGATTTCTCACCACCTAAGGTATTTGTTGCTAGTTTGTCACATGCTTAAAAGTTCTTCCTTAGTTTCATTGACAAAAAACTGCACTGTGGGATGAGTTTATTAACTTACCTTAAAAGAATTTCTGTCATTCTGAGCTACAAACCTATAGTTCCTCTGGCTACATCATCCTTTCTTGCCCTTATCCACAAGGAACTACCCAATTTAGGCTCCAATCCAGCAAAGCCCTTAAGTCTTATTGAAATCAGTGGGACTTAAACAGATGCTTTAAAGCCTGATCCAAATATTACTGAAGCCAATAGTAAGACTGCATGTGTTTGGATTCAGTTGTTATGTATTTTGCTGAACTCAGATGGATGTGAGCAAACATATTTTAACTCTAAGCGCATATACTTTGGTGCTTTGCTGAATCAGGGCTCTAGCTCCTGCCTATATCTCTACTTTCACTTCTTTCCACTTTCTCCCTAAGTGCTTTTGCTCTCATTTCATATCCTTTCTCTCATCTCCACATCTTGCTTCATAAAATCCCTCAATCTGGAATTCACTCCTTGACCTGTTCTGCCAATCTACCTCCTGTCAGACTGGTCCTTCTCCCACAAAGCCCTTTCCCTCATTTTTTAAAAGCAAGATGATTTAGAAAACATCTGTGGCCCTGTAAATCTATGGCTAGGAAAGTGAGGTAGATGGAACAGATGTCCCCCATACAAATCCCTGAGAACAGTGGTTCTCAAACTCCTCAGACTTTGTTCACCTCTCCTTAGAATCAAGCCACTCCTCAGAAAATGTTCTTTTCATTCATTTTTTAACTACAGAAAAGTGGCAGAGCAATTTTACTGCTGCCAGAAACTCAGAGCACAACTGGTCAGAATGTTTTTTACATTATAAATTCCTATGTGAAATCTCTGGGTTTATCTTGTGAATCATGTTTGCACAGCTAATGGTAGTTTAACTTTGTGCAGCACCCCAGGGTACCCTGGAAAAGATCTCAGGGTGCCACAGCACCCCGATCGAGAATCACCGTTGTAGAGAATTAATGACCAGTGTGAGCAGGAGGAAAATAAACCCGTGAGATGGGGCTGCAAAAAAGGGGGCTGAAGAAAACAGACACAATTTGGATATTTTTCATCTTTCCAAACCCTTTTGGTTAGCCATAAAAATAACCGTGTGGCTGGGACAAATTACCATGAAGGTGGTCAAAAGGCAATTGGATAACTGAGAAAGAAATCAAATGAGAAAAACACAAGAGTTGGATGTCAGGTATGAAAGAAGAAAAACTTGGAAGCACTGGACAAGAAGGGGGTTCCTGGGTCACTGAAGCCAGTCAGCTGCTATAAAAGGCAACTAGATCATATACCTCCCTCAGCAAGTTCTATCTTAAAACTAGGTAGGTTGCTATCTTTACCACTCCTGTTTGAAAGTTAGACTTAGGCATAGAGTGCTTTTGTAGCTAGAAGTGCAAGCAAAGGGAAAGGGTGGGACGGATTCTCCACTGTACTGACCTAATTGTAGCCAACTCTATCTGTGCAAAATGCATAAAAATCAGGGTGTGTCAAGCTGGACACCGAAAAATTGTAGCCCTCAAATCACTGACCACCTTTAAAACTCACGTCCAAAGTAAATGCAGTGCTGAGATGCTTAAAGCTGCTCCAGAACTACATTTAAGCCACCGATTTTCTCTGAGATCATCAAAGCTGACGCAAATTTCATAATGCTTTGATTTTTTTTAAATGTATACTATGTTCCAAATAAGAAGGTCATTGACATGTTACATTTGAGTCTTTTTTCCCGAGTCTCATGAGGTAACAGTCCTGCTGGCATGAGCTCCAGTGTGAGAAGCAAATGACAACTTTTACTGGCATCTTTAGCTACCTTTCAGTGACATTACAGTTGAAGTTTTTCTCATGGGCTAGGGACAGAAGTAACACACAAACTGGTTTAAGTGATCAGAAATGGGTTTAAACCTGTAACAGAAGCTCAGTGCACATAAACCAGTTTCAAAATGGCTGAAACTGGTTTAAGATAAACCTGGTTAAATGTAGCATCAGACATAGCTGATTTGGGCCAAACTGGTTTATGAAACTTCTGTCCCAGACCTTGGTGGGGATGACCAAGTACTAAAAAAAAGTGACATCTGCTGAGACCAAGAGAAGCTCTGTCTCTTGAGTGCAGCAGCTGGAATCTGTAACCATCTCTTAGTTTTTGCAAGCCACTTAGTTTTCAGTCACTGGGAATCACAATGGGAATTCAGATCAGTGCCTATTTTTCTTAGCACAGTATCTTGGAAAGCGATGTGGAAAGACAGCCCTTTTTCCCTCTCCATGGACACACACTGACAAAGGTTAGGCCACAACCTCAAGAAGTGACTATAAACATGGGCCCCCGATTCTGCAGCAGGCCACACTCCCTGCTTCCCATAGCCCCCCAGTGAAATGGCTCTGTGGGCTGGACATCCCTGTTTTAGGGGGTTGGGAGGTTGATCCTGTCTACTTACAATTTTCAAAGAAATGGGCTTCTTTTCTTCACAGGAACCACAGGAAACAATCCTAGGCACTGAACCTCAGCCAAACTAGGTCTGGTCACACATGGATTTATGCAGCATGTGTATACTGCAGAGACTCAGCAAGGAGCACAGCAAATTCAAAGGAGGCTAGCCAGGGCTTAAGCAGCTGGCCAATCTGTGGAGCAACAGTGGGAACTAAGAACATATAGTCTGGTTAAAAGAAGGAGTAAGGTCTTTCCTTGAGCAAGAACTGTTTGAGAGATGTGTCCCCTCACCCACATGACTGCCAACTGGACAGGGTAAGAAGCAGACCTAACAAAAATAGGAAGGCTCCTATGCAAGTAATGCTACATGGGTAACACTTTTATTTTACCAGAATAAAATACAACCTCAAAAGGGACACACACAGACACACTGCCTGAAACCACAGACCTCACCATGAGCTGAGTGAGACCCCTACATGCCTCTGCAGAGGTAGAATTTGACCCATGGACAGTGCTGCTAATTTTTTAATTTCTGGAGTGACCTTAAATGAAAATGGAAGTCATACAAAAGAAAGCTTTGAAAGCAAAACACTTTCAGTCCACCTAGGCCATGACTGTCCAACTAGTGCCCTGAGAGCAATGTGTGGCCCCTGGGCTCTTACCTGGTCTCTGCCCCCTCCATCACTCTGGCTGCAACAGCAGTAAGAGCAGCTGGAGTCTCCAGGCTTCCACTCCCCACTCTGACTGCTGCTTCCTGCCTTTGCCTCATTAGGGCAGGGGCAGGGCAGCAGCACAGGGAGATAAGGGTGAGTCCATGGTCAGACCCAGGGTTGGGGAGCGGGAGAAATCAGGACTGTATGAGGGTGCACTGCAGTGAGCAGAGTGGGAGCACCTGATGCAACCCATGCAGCATGTACGCTTCTCTGGTGTGTCCCCTGCGGGCTTAGAAATTGGACAGGCCAAAACCACAATACGCAGCTAAGATCTACTAGATAAATGTCCATATTACAGTGCAGGTGATGAGGGGTGTTGCAAGAGGATCTGTCAAGCTAACACACCATTCTGAAAGCATACATCACAGACCCTGCTGGCGAACCTTGATCCCAGGGAAAGAGAGTCATAGTAGTCATAATGCAATCTCTGCCAGATCTGAGTCTAAATCCTGAACTGCATGAACCCCCTCCACAGCAGCACTTCCCTGTGACAGGAAAAGGAAGACACTGCAAAGGTTTCAGATCAGATTCTGAACTGCTGATTCCAGGCTGCTGCAGGGGACTGACAGGGTCTGGAAGAGCTGCTTTCAGTAATGGTAGCCCCGACCCCAGAGGTGCCTCTGACTAAAAATACTCAGTGGAGTGATACAGCTAATCCCATTTCCCTGTCCCATCCTCTACACCAGTGTTTTCAGTAGTGCTCTGCCACTTAGATAAGCTGTAGGGATGTTTATAGACATGCTTCAGGAAGCCGCACTACTTAAAAGCTCCCTAGTGTCACACGTATCAGCATCCCTGCACTGAGAAGTGGCAGTGGGGTGCTTTGAACTAAAACTCATCAAATGAGCTTTAGTTTAAAGTGCCCCACTACCATTTTTCAGTGTGGGGACTCTGATACTAATTTCTACACTCCAGCAGACTTGATTAACCTGGATTGACAGCACGTCAGAGCAGCCTCGCTACCCATCTATAGGAGCCTGAGGTGACTTGTAGGCTGGGCAAATTCTTCTCATCCTCCTGCAGTTCATTAAAGGGTTGGCAAATAGAAACCAATGGGTAGAACTGGGATTTCTTCCTCTCCTTCCGTGATGTTTTCCTAATAATACCTGACAGTTTGTCCACCATACTCTGCCAGAACAGAAATCATTAGATTAACCTTCCAATTATGGTATGGAATTATTTGTTCTTAGGGGTTGATTTTTTATAGGCCTTTAAGGCATTTTGTGCCTAAATCCAATTGCCCAATCAATAACACCTGAGCTTCTAAATACCTTTAAATTCTCCCATTGTGTCATTATATCTTGCATTATTAACAGTAAAAAAACAGTAAAAGAAATTATTATACAGGAATGAGAATAAATGCAAAGAACATGCCAACAAAGAATGACCTCTGAGTCCATGAGAGTGTCTTTGTGAGCTGCTCTTTGATGTGCAGATAAAGCAGGAGATGAGGCAGGAGATAAGGCACATCAAAGAGCAACTCACAAAGAGACTCTCATAACTCAGAGGAACAGATTTCCACCTTCAGCTTCCTCTGTGCAAAAATGAAGTTTATGTTCTACCTATGGGGACTTTATATCATCTTTAATTTTCCCTGAGCCTGAGGAAGTGAGGGTGTGCCCAAAAGCTTGTAGAAAAAGTTAATTTTTTTGTGATTTCTCAGTTGGTCTAATAAAAGGCACAATTTCTGAACCAAGACTTCTAGAGTTTTGCATTTCTTTTCGTCTCAGACCAACACAGCTACCAAATACATCCCACTCTCAGTGGAAGCATTGATAGTGGAAGAACAGCTTTTTTTTTTTTTTTTGGTAAATGGAACTGTAAAAGATATCTAATTAAAAAAGAGGAATGAAAAGAAGTTGTGTGTTTGTGTTAACAGCTGAAATCTCATAATAGGAGGCATGCTAGGATCAGCACAGGCAGATGATAAGAGAGATAACCGGCAAAACCGTAATTTCAGCTGAAGGCTACATTCCACAGCAAGATTTTTTCAGCTTGAACATTTATGTCATCACTTGTTTCACTGCCAGCTTTCCTAACTAATGTTAGGCAGCTGCTGCTTCAAAGGAAAGTCCCGAGTACTCTGTGATCCAATTGTGTGTCCAAGGTAAAACGTATTGCAATGCTGCTCACAAATACTTTGTTTCACACTGTAGCAAAACCCCCAGTTTTTCTTTTTTTCTT
>NW_017729024.1:40504852-40505278 GCF_001723915.1 Gavialis gangeticus | reverse complement strand
ACATACATACATACATATCACAATACCCAACTTAGGAACTCACTTATGTGTATGTGTAGGTGGGTGGTACATGTGTAAATTAGTGAATACACATATATACACATATATAGATATCATTTTGTGGGTGTGTGGTATATGAATTAGTAATCCATGTATGTGTATTGGATATGCAGGTGTTGGTAACTGGTAACTGATTCTGTCTAAATTTGATGTGTGTGTAGCGTGTATGGGCTTAAACTGGTGATAGGTGTGCATGAACCTAGACTAGTTATTTTGAACGTGTGTATATTTGAGTTCCTTGTGTGGGTGTGTATGCCTAGTAGGGATGGATGCACCTAGTGAGTGCATGTGTGCTTATTGATTTTTATGTGTGCATGTGCAATTGTACACCACACCCTCCTGTCTAACAGCATAATATTCAGATCC
>NW_017729024.1:40492374-40504220 GCF_001723915.1 Gavialis gangeticus | reverse complement strand
GCCTCTCAGCCTCCCCTGCTCCTACTGCCTTTTCCCTGTGACTTTCTGCTGCCTTTCTCTGCTTTCCTGCTGCCCTGCCACCTGCTGCTTTTCCTGTGATTTTCTGCTGTCTGTCTCTCTGGTTTCAGGCTTCCCCCGCACCTTCTGTAGTCCTCCCTGCACCCCCCCTCCCACAGCTTCCCAGCTCCTCTTAGCTGTCCTGCAGTTTTCTCCAGCTTCCAGCACCTACTGCCGCTCCCCGCAACTTCTCTAGCTGCCCTGGAGCCATCCTCTGGCTCCCCACACCCAGAGCCCCTCTTTAACACCCACACTTTCCCTTAATCCCATTTTCCCTCTTCCCACCTACCTTTTCAGCTCCTCTGTAGCTCTGGCTCCAGTCCCAGACTCTGTGCCAGCATCACTTTCCTGTTCTGCAGGCTTTGGGCATTGTTTTTTATTCAATTAAGATCAATTAACCTGAAGTTACCCTCAGCCCCAGTTCTTCACCCCAGGCCCCTCTAGTCTACTGGTTCTAATCCCGGTCCCGGTGACTTTCATTTCCAGCAACTTTCACTCCCTACACTTCTACTTTCTTACCTGAACCTTTTGCTAGGTATCCCAAGTACACCAAGCACATACATACATACATACATATCACAATACCCAACTTAGGAACTCACTTATGTGTATGTGTAGGTGGGTGGTACATGTGTAAATTAGTGAATACACATATATACACATATATAGATATCATTTTGTGGGTGTGTGGTATATGAATTAGTAATCCATGTATGTGTATTGGATATGCAGGTGTTGGTAACTGGTAACTGATTCTGTCTAAATTTGATGTGTGTGTAGCGTGTATGGGCTTAAACTGGTGATAGGTGTGCATGAACCTAGACTAGTTATTTTGAACGTGTGTATATTTGAGTTCCTTGTGTGGGTGTGTATGCCTAGTAGGGATGGATGCACCTAGTGAGTGCATGTGTGCTTATTGATTTTTATGTGTGCATGTGCAATTGTACACCACACCCTCCTGTCTAACAGCATAATATTCAGATCCTAAGCGTTGGCCTGACCCCTCAGGGCACCAACAGCAGCAACTGATTCTCTGGTATCAACAAGCTATGATCTGTTTTCTTTGCTGACCTTTACAAAGACAATTAAACTGACTGCCCTGTCCTCTTGTCTGCTCCAGAGCTATTGGTCATGCCATAACTTGGAACAGGAAAAATGTTTGTGAGTATCTGTGCTAGCTCATGTTAATTAATGTAAATGAATTGACAACCAAATAGCTCAAGTTACAAGACAACCAAAAACTTGAATGCTAGGCAGCATCTTTCATTCCAAACCCTTCCTGTCTCTGCTTGGAAATGATAGTCAAAGTCACTGCTAGAGCTCTAAAACATCCTTTCTCCAGCTGTAAAGAATATTAACGACTTATATCCCTTTTCATCATGTTGATTTTACACCCATTTAATACCATTTTAAATTAATGGAGCTGTTTTCAATTTACTGTCGTTTAAATGAGAGCAGAATTAGGCCCAAAGCCTTCAAAACTCTTCCTCCCAGCTCAAGCAGACTAGAACAGGGGTCAGATCAATAGAGGTGCACCAATATATAAATGACATATCGGATTGGCATTGATAAAAGGAAAATTAACATTAAGGGCAATTGGATTTTTTTGGCTGGTGTAGCTGATAACATCATCAATAAACGACACTTGCGCTCAGCCTCCATCCATGAGGCCAGAAATGCAGCTGGACAGCTTGGAGAGCAATGTCTAGCTAGTAAGTCTATGGGGGGGAACGGAATCGGGGGAGGCAGATCAAGGTTCCCAAAGTGAAGGAGGGTGTGGGGCAGAGGCAGGTGCTGCCCAGCCAGGGCAGTGAATGCGACCCCAGGATCAGGACAGAGCTGCAGGCTGCTCGTCTGGAGGGTGCAGGGAGGTGGGAAGGGGATGGCTCCCTGCCACTGTGCACACCCCTGGGGGAGGCATGGGGAGCATGTGACCCCCAGATTTGTGCATGGGGCAAGGGTGGGCTGTATGCTACAGGCACAGGGCCAGGGGCTGTGCCTGCCTCTTCCTGGTAGCGGGGCTGGGCTGGGGCTGTGCTCAGGGTGGGTGGGGGCAGAGCGGGCAGTGGCAGAGCAAGAAGGGTGGCTAAATTCCCCATAGCCACTCCTCCCAGCACTGCCACCACCCAGCCTGCCCACCCTGAGTGCAGCCCCAGCCCAGCCCCCCTGCCAGGAAGAGATAGATACAGCCCCTGGCCCCAAGCCCACAGTGGGCAGCCTGCCCTCACCCTGTGCACAAATCCGGGCAGCACATGCCCCCCATGCCTGCCCCAGGGATTTGTGCAGCAGTGGGGAGTTTTCCCACCATGGACTCCCATGTCCCCTGGATGAACCTCCCGCGGCTCTGTCTTGCTTCCAGGGTCGCATTCACTGCCCTGGCAGGGCAGCTCCTTGGGGGCCTCAAACTGCCTCTCCCATGCCCCTCCCCTTCCCCCCCCCAGATTCACACCATCAGGATGCTTCTTTCCAAGCTACTGGGCTGCACTTCTGTAAATCGGCTATCGGATTGGTATCAGCTGATATAGCTGGTTAATAAATGGTCGTCCGTATCAGCCAAGAAAATCTTTATCAATGTACCTCTAGTCAGCAACCTATGACCTGTTTGGATCTGGCCTATGGAGCAGTGGCTTTAGCAGCATCTGGAGGTAGGGGGCTCTGCTCATACCATGCAAACAAGCAACAGAGACTTCGGTGAAGGGGTGGGCTCTATGCGCATGAAGAAGCATGCAGAGGTGGTTGGGTCCCAGTGCCAGCTTGCCTCAAATTCAAGCTGGGTCATTCCAGCCCACTGCCAGAAAAAACATTGTCAACTGCTAGAATAGAAAAATTGACCTGTCCTGAATATAAAGGTCACACGATCATAGGAAAGTAAGCCTGGAAGGGACCTCAGGAGATCATCTAGTCAGTCCCCTACTTAAGGCTGAATCATCCCTGACTAAACCATCCCATCCAAGTGGCTGTCTAATCTACTTTTGAAAGTCCACGCATGAGACTCCACAATTTCTCTAGGTAGCCAGTTCCAAATTCTGACTACTCTCATAGTCAGAAAGTTTCTCTGAATCTGCAGCAAGTTGTCAGTGACCAATCTGTCCCTGCCTGTTGTACCTTGCTTTAATCCCTCCAGTATAGCCATCTTCCTCACTAGCACTATTTACAGGCAAGGGTCTCAGCAGAGATTCTCTTTGCAAAGAATGAAAAGATTTTTTCAAATTAATAAAAATCCGAGATTCCTAAAGGGTTTAGTAGAGCAGAGGCAGACTGCTCTAAAAGCACAATGGGAGATTACAACTCATGAAACCCAAGTTCTAGGCAATGTTTCTAAGTGTTAAAAAATTATGGATGAGGTACTTGAAATTCACAAATTATCTTTAAAAAAAATCAGTAGCTTTTAGTTTTTAGTTTTAAAACCTTCCTGGTTAGCCCTTCAGAGATTCTCTCTGCACTCATGAAGACTTGATGCTTTTGTGTGCTTTTATTATTAATTTTTAATGAAAGCTGAAGTTACCACATAGTCATAAATCCAGGGTTTTACAAATAAAAAGTAAACATGGCAAAGTTGATAACACCAACTCTGCTACTTATTTGTTTTGGGACCTGGAAAAAAAAAATCACTGGGCCTGTATTTCCAAGCACAGATAGACAAGTATTTTGGCCTTATGAATGATCTGTGTCAAGTTTTACAATTTGCAAAATATGGATAAAACTATATGCATCTTACTTTGTAGAACACTTTGAGAACTACAGCTTTAAAAAAACCGAACAAACTATGTAACTGCAATTTATATTGGAAGACAACATTGGTATGTAACTAATTTTAAAGTCTATATAACTTCTAAGCTGCCTTATTGTTCTAATGCCCAAATATTCATTGGCACTTTTTAAAAGGCCTGATCTCATCCATGCATGTGGTTTGGAAGCTCCTCAATTCCTATGTATTATAGTTCCAAGTTTTATGGATTTCTCTATTATTAGGCAGATTAAAGCTGATTTGAGTTGATATTGTGTGAATCACACTATTTTTACACCATTATTGCACTAAGTTAAGGTTGAATTGACATGTTTTATGGTAAACTATAAAGTATTTAGGTTCAATCAGTCATCTGGGTATTTAAAGAAAAAACATTTTTTCCATATCCACAAGCATTTTGGCATCTAAGGAACAAAAAAGCTGTCCCTAACATTCATCTTCTAACTATGGCCAAACTTTTGATTTCCCGCATCTTGGGATTTCAAATCATTGTCTGCTTCCCTTGCCCTGATTCAGATTACTGGAAGAAGAGTGTGAAAATTTCCACAGCAGCTTTTTAAGTGTACATATGGGTACAACTCATGTCAGTGCTCTTCAGGCACACAGCTGACTGTGAAGCAGGAAGAAGACAAGCTGTGTGTCAGCTGTGGAGTAAACGTGATTCACTTCACCTAGCTGTGATGTCTTATCTATTTGTTGGCCTTTCCTTCTCTCCACTCCCCACCCGCCATTCCTAAAAGTGGGCTCACTACAAATCACACACAATCCCTATCCATCAGACAACATAACCATTTGTTTATCCATCATTCCAACTTTAGATGTGGCTAGAGAATCAGTCAAATGAAGCCACTCTTTTAAAAGAGAAGCACCCTGATCATTATGAAGTTCTGTTTTACAAGAAACTCGTATTGCTGCTTGCCTGTGGAGGAAATGACTCTTGAGGTTAGAAAAGTGTTTTCTGTCAGTCTTTTGGGAACCAGCACTAGGCTTCATGGTTTCCCTTACCAAAAAGGAATTTTCTGAGGTTACATTCATAACCACAAAGCTCTAGATCGCAGACCAAGAGCATTTAAAATGTTGAAAGCAATTTAGTATATCCATATTCTTGCTTCATATGTAAGTTCTGTGGTGGAACAGAAGCCAATGATAAAGGGGTCTGTGTGGGTGATGCCCACTTATGTTCCTCTTTGTGGCACAGGGTTGACAGTTCAAAAGGGACTACGTCAGGGTGAAGTAACATACTACACTTAAACCATACTAAAGGCACTTAAAAGACAAACATATACACATTAAAGCTCCTCAAAGTTATGCCACTTCAGGTGGGTGTTAATGCTGAGCTGTACTACCTAGCTCATATTAGTGTAATTTCAATCTGCTCCATGGACATACAACGAGCAATTTTCAGTCCTACAGCATCCCAGTATGCACAGCTCCCAGAAGCTCCCCCTCCCTCCGGCCCTCTTCCTCAGCATGCAGGGATAGAGCCCAGATGTCCTAGCTCCTAAAGATGCTCCTTTCTGCAAGACTACGCTAGGGACAGACATTACACATAAACCAGTTTAAGCAATCAGAAACTGGTTTAAAACCTGCAACAGAACATAAGTTTAGTGCACATAAACCAGTTTCAAAATGGCTGAAACTTTAAGTTAAACCTCGTTGAATGTAGTATTAGACTTAACTAATTTAGGTCAAACCAGTTCATGCAACGTCTGTCCCAAACCCCTTCCTTGTTTAAGTTAAACCAGAGTCCCCCAGCATCCCAGATGCTTTGCAGCCCTGGGCTGGGCTGGGCTGGGCTGGGCTGTCTGCTGCAAAGAGCAGGGCTTCCCCCACCCTCCCCTGCTCCCTAGCCAGGCTCCAGTGGAGACTGCAGGCTCAGCAGGGTCTGCCTGGCTTCTCCTTCCCCCTCCCCCTCCCCCTCCCCTTGCCACTCAAACAGGAATTCCCCCCCTCCCTCTCTCCCATCTCCCACAGCACAGCCACACAGACCCAAGCCATGTGGTATGCTACCTAATGCTGAGAGGTGTCTCTCTGTGTGTGTCTCCAATTTCACTGCGACAGGACAAAGGCAGAGAGGATAGTGTCCGCTGAAGGCTTATGGGAGGTAATCAACAGGTCAGCTGGTAATGTCCCTCCATTCCTTCCATGGAAAAAGCTGTTAAAGAAGAACTTGAACTAATGAGACAGGCTTTTGATTTCTTGATGGGCTGCTAAAGCTGTGTTATCAGCTGCCTGCTGGCTCTCTTGTCTGTCAGGTTTGTTGCAGGCAGTATGAAGAAGCAGAGAAAGGGGAGATTGAAAAGCTCAGGATCACTAACAGATACATTCAACCCCCCGCCCTCCCACTTGCCTCAGAGTGCTAGCCTGGTGCTAGGGTCTAGCAACACTTCTGCCCCTTGAGCAGCGAGCACAGAAAAGCCTGGGATAGTGCAGGCAGGGTGGCAGTTTACATCCCTCCCTAATCAGAGCATCCTGCTGGGGCCTGACTACAAACCCCCTCCTCAGCTCAGCACTGTCAAAGGGAAGAAAGGTCTGCTTTAGTGCCCCGTGGCTTCAAGCCTGAGCCACTGCAGGCATGTGCCTGCATTTTCTCAGTCCAGAGGGAATGCCTGTACACTTGCAAATCGGTTCAACGTAGGGAGGTTAGATTAACTTGTAAAGATTAAATCAATTCAGGCTCAGACTTTTTGAATGACTGTCCCTAGCCCCAGTCACAAGTCAGACTAGACACCAGTGACTAGGGCTGGAGACTGGAGACAAGAAATGGCACTAACCCTTAATATGCAACTGCTCATAGCACATTCCAACTTTAATGCTTTTTAACATTCCACAGATTTAGTATGCTCTATGTTTAACTTCACCCCCCAGTCTGTAGTTTTTATCTGTGAAGTGAGACAGAAACATGAGCAAACAAAAGTAGTTAGTCATCCTGGTTAGTCTACTAGCAAGCTGACTTATTTCTAACACTGCACTCCTAGAGCCTATGGAATCCACTTTGTCCAGTTATAGTGATACACCTAAAAAAGATTCACCCACAGTGCCACAGGATGGAACAAATATACGAATAATTCTAATGCATGGGCAAAGTCTACTGTCATTTCAGAAATGAAAAAGCATTACTTCATTTTGACCAAGTAACAGCAAAACATTATTTCTATGGCTCATCAGCACTCTTCTTTGTGTGCAATAAAATGAACTTGCTTTGCCACAGCCACTCCCCCAAGATACTGTTTCATTGGCTTAAAGTACCAAGTGGCATAAAAGGGACATGGATTCTGTTTTTTGTTTAGTTTCTTGCTTGTACTTTTTCATTGTGTTGGCTGCTGGATTTCAATCAGAGCAGCCTGAACACAAACAGTGCCAGAAGCTATGTGTAAATGAAGAGAAACCCACAAACATGACAGCACGTGAACAGGATGCATGAGGACAGGTGGGCGATTTCCAGCCTCAGCTGCAGATGCTTAACCCCACTGCAGTCTATGCGTCTGTGGGTATTTAACCCCACTTGCACAAAGGAGGTAAACAAGAAAAGGATACAATACATTACTGCTCTTGCTAAGGTGCACTAAGCATCATAAATATGACACGAGGTACAATAATCTCTCTGTGTTAGCAGTGGCCCTATTTTCCAAGGCACATTCAGTAAGTTTCATAAAAGACCTTTATTCAAGCACAGAACCCAAGAAATATTGGATAACAGTATCAAAGAAAAAGTAACTCATTCATTACCAACAGGTTGTCTCAGATCTGACCCATGTAATAGACATTTTAAAGAAGAATTTGCATAGCAGTTTTCAAAAGTTGATGGTCAGTTGTGGTTCAGAGGCTACCATTTGAAGTATGGTGAGGTGCAGGACATTAATGAAGACATACGAGAGAACCTTTTCCTAGAGATTAGGCTTCTCTAGTCAGCAGTAGGTGCAGTCCAGTAAAGATTTAATCATCATGAGAAAGTAATGGACCTATGGGACCATGTGGCCAAAGAAAGGAACTAATAGGAAGTGAATCTGAACAAATGAAAAAAAACCCATCTGTATATCCATCCAATTCAGTTTTATTTATTGCTCCCCATCACTCTAGAGCCTAAGCACCTCCTGGGTAACAATCAACAGCAAAAGAGTTTAGCTAGGGAAAGACATTAAAAAAGCCTGAGCCTGAATTGATTAATCTTTGCAAGTTAGGCTACCCTGGCTAAGTTAAATCACTTTGCAACTGCACAGACTTGCCAGACATGCAGGCACATGCCTGCAGTGGCTCAGGCTAGAAGCTGGGGGGCGCCAGAGCAGCCCTCCCTTACCTTGCACAGTACTGAGCTGAGGGGGGGAGTGGCTAGGCCCTAGCAGGATGCTCTGATTAGCCCAGCAGGAAATTGATAACAGTGTTTACAACCCCATTAAGAAACAAACAGATGGACATTACCAGCTGTCTGTTGATTCTACCTGTTGATTCAGCACGTTGTAGCCAGCATGTGGTCTGCTAGCTAATACACAGACATCACTTGGCAAGGCAGAGGGGAGAGGGGAATTCCTGTTTAGTGGTGAGGGGGAGGGGAGAGTAAACAGCTCTTCTTAAACAGCTTTTCAAGGAAGGACATTAAGCTACCTGTTGATTAGCTCCAAAAAGCCTGCCTTTGTCATCTCTCACAGCATGAAGAGTAAACAGGATGTGGTCTGCAGGCTAATGCTAAGAGCTGTAAGGCAGAGGGGCAGGGAGAATAATCCTTGCTTACTAGGGAGAAGCCAGGTAGATGCTGCTGTGCTTGGAAGTCTCTGCCAAGCTGCAGCCAGGGAGCAGAGGGGAGGGACCACTTTTGCTGTGGAGCAGAGAGCCACGCCCAACTCAGAGAACATGTGGAATGCTGGGGGTGTCTGGCTTATCTTAAACCAGCAAGGGATCTGGGACAGACATTGCATAAACCAGTTTGAGCCAAATCAGTTGAGTCTGATACTACATTCAACCAGGTTTATCTCAAACTGGTTTCAGCCATTTTCAAACTGGTTTAAGTGCACTGAACATCTGTTCTGTTAAAGGTTTAAACCAGTTTCTGATCACTTAAGCCGGTATATGTGTAATGTCTGTCCCTAGCCTAAAAGGACAGAACATGGGACACAGGAACTAATGATTTGCTGGGACTATGGAACAGAAGAGAAAGGGCAGCAGATTTAGAGGAGTCTATGGTACAGGAACAAAACGTCAATATTCCACTGTCAGGGGGATTTTAAATCAGTAAAGCCACACTGGTGTGAAACAGTGGAGAATTAGGCCTAAAGTGGTAAGCTTCAGTTGATATGTACTGGCATCTCCCTCAGCTCCTAAGTAGCTAGGCTTGCTTCTCTCCACTGGGTCAGATCAATGGAGGTGAGAGACCAACAAAACCGACAATAGGATCTTTAATGCTCCATGAAAACATAGGCTGCCAATCTAGTTGCCAGTATGACTTAAACACCTTTCCAAGTGGAACCTACACCTCAACTCTAGCCTGAGGAATCTACTCCAGAACGAGGTACGTCTCATAATTTGCATTTTACTTAGTTTAATTTCATCACACTTGGATGGACCACAAACAACTGGTGTTTATAGCCATCAGACAGCAATCTTGTCCCATCTCCTGAGTTATAATTCAATCACAGATGACAATAGTGCAGGCACCAAGAACTGGCAACAAGTTCTTCATGTTGAGATACCACAGTGGTGTAGAGGTATGCTCCTCAGGTAGTAGATGAAAGTGTCCCATCTTAGGGACACCTAGAAGGAATACCAAATAGTATGGAATAAGCTATCATAAAGCAACTATATCTTTCATTCGAATTAGGGCAGAAAGCTCACTTGGTCTTTTCCAGGCAAGCCCGTCTTGGAGAATGAAAATGCTGCCCTGAAACAAGAGCAGACAGAACTGGCATAGCATTTTTAAGCAGGTCTGTCCAGGAGAGAATAATCTTGTGGTGCCTATACACATACATTGAGGCAGTTCCAATGCGCTGTAATTACCGTGACAGTGGTAATTACCGTGCTCCAGCAGACTCCAGCATCATATGCATCAGCATCCCCACATTGAAAAATGGTGGTGGGGGCGCTTTTAACTGAAGCTCACTCAACGAGCTTAGGTTAAAGCATCCCCACCGCCATTTTTCAGTGTGGGGACGCTGATACACGTGATGCGCCAAGCATCTCTCAGAGCCACTCTACTTAAAGCACCCCCCCCACCACATCCTAGAGCACGTATATAAATGCCCTTGGATTTCAAATCTGAGCAGTGCAACCCCAGCAGCCTTGAAAGGCAAGTGGACTAGGGCAGTATGGCTGATGCCTGTTACAAGCAATCCAACAACCTATGAGATAGCATTCCTATGAGCTAATATGGAGAACTGGTCAAAAGGTAGCAGCAGGCCTTAATACTGGTTTAACTATTCTGGTTAACATCAAAAACTGTCAGTAAGCTCAGTGCTTTATAACGCTGCCTTGGGAAAAGTCAGGAATGTAATGCATCTGAGACTTGTATCCACAGTGTTTGCTCCAGGGAGATGAGCAGCGGGTACATTTTTCTGCAATAAGTATAAATATCTTGAAAAAAGTAGCAATCCCCTACAAAAGGTCAAAGAAGCCAACAAATTCCCATTAAATTATACAAATAGCAACAACAAGAAAAATGAAAAAATAAGAAGGGGAAAGAGACCCTAAAAAACTATGTACACTGTTAATCCACAGTACTGTTCATTATGCATCACACCATCTCAGGCACAGAGATACCCCATTAATAATGGGCACTGTACAATAACCTAAACAAAGGAGAAAAACAACAGCCCAAAACACAGGCATCTCATTCACGTATGATGGATTTCTGTTAGGCCAAAGATAACTAATACCAAAAAACAATTCTGTTGATAAGGAGATAATTGCTTACTCCACCACAGACTCATCATGTGACCTCAGGAAAGCTGCTTAGTCTTTCTGTGTCTTGATTCTCCATATGTAAAGTAGGAATATTGATATTTCCTTTCTCCTATTTGGCATTTTAGCTCTTCAGGAGAGAGATTCCTGCAAAATGTGCGTAAACCACCTGGTCCAACTGGGTTCTTACCCAAGTTGGGCCTTCTGGGCACTACTGTGCTAGAAGTCATAAATTAAATACAGCTGGAAGGGACCTAGTCCAAAATCTTTGCTCAAGGCAGGAACATCCCAGTCTAAATTATCCCAGCCAAGTGGTTGCCCTACATGCTTCCTATGATCTTCTATAACCTCTATAGGCAATCTGATCCAGGAGTTTAACACTTTCAAAGTTAGAAACTTCTTCCTAACATCCAACTTATATTTCCCGTGTTGCGATCTGAGACCATGATGTCTTGTCATGTCCTCTGTGGCCACAGTTCACCCCTCATGTATCTGAAGACTTATCAAATCTCCCCTTCACTTCTCCAGACAAAGAACACACAAGTCCTTCCAACCTTTTCATGCAAGTCAAGTTTCAAAATTCCAACATTTGTTGTTGTGCTCTGATGGACTCTTTCCAATTTGTTTACACATTTTTTGAAGTTTTCCCCTGCCCTACTATTGGTAGCTCAGTGTATTTGTGGGGGGGTTTTGAGAAGAAAGAAAGAAAAATATGGTTGTGAGGCCTAGGGGCCAAGTGAGAAAAGTTGCATGCTTTAGAATTTCTTGTAGGTAAAACCAGATCTTCATTAATATTTTTATTCTTAGGAGTCCCACTAAGAGGATGGGACCTCTTTGTGTTAGGCACCAAACCAATAGCTATTGTTCTTCATTTTCCACAGTGACTATATTTTGTTGAATCTTTAACTTTCCTTTGCATTTTCAGTGGTCTACTGAATCATTATACAAAGTTATTTCTTTAAGACAGCAAAACAAGCACATCCTCTTCCAGAAAAAAGCTATGGCTTAGAAAACCTAGTCACAGTGTGCCTCCTGGGAGTGTTCAGTGAGTTGGCTGGGAAGTACTGAAATTTAAAAGACTAGGTATCTAGATTATGGAGACTGATGACTGATAACAGTGATTACAGGAAACACAGAACAGAAAGTGTTTGGG
>NW_017729024.1:40462950-40487374 GCF_001723915.1 Gavialis gangeticus | reverse complement strand
AATTGTGCCTCAGTATGTGCACTCATCCCCTCAACCTGCATGCCAAGGGTAGTGTTAAATAGTGATAGAGAAGTCAAAGGTAAGCCAAGTTTAGATGATGGGGAAGCAAGGAATGAGTGGAGCTTTGCTACCCACTATGGACATAATAGCCACCAACATTACTTTTCCAAAAATGTGGGGTGTGAGACTATGAATAAGTGTGGTTGATTTAAATTCCTCCTTTCTTTCTTTTCTAAATGCCAGCAGATGTTTTCTATTGTTTGTATTAATGTAGGAACACACAAGTTTTATCCAGAGACAGGGCGTATATTAGGGAAAAACAGATATTACATAAAGAAGTGACACACATGCAAACACATATAAATGTTGATCAGATCTGAAACTATCACTCTTAATCAGATCGCATGAGTCTGGAAATAAAATTCTACTGATACAGTGAAAAATCAGAATGATTTTTGCATCAAGCAATAATTTTTCACACCCTAAAATATCACTATTAAGTATCACCACTGACCTTGCTAAAGTGAACTGTGAATAAGGGGTCAAATCCTCTCTATGCCATCTTTATTTGCACCTGCATGTTCCAAACACTCACTGGATAAGCCAGCAAGGGCATTTGGTGTACCTGTTACTCAAATCTTGAATTACTGGTCTCCTGACGCTCCCAGCCTGTACCAGCCAATGACACTTCTGTCAACAACATCAATGAATACCAAAGAAGCACAGAGTCCAGCCAGATACGTATCCATTTTTACTATGAGATTTTTCAATAAAATATTTTTAAAGTCTCTTAAAAATCTGATTTCCATGCTCCCTGATGAATGGAGTTTCTACTAGCATTGACATCAGGAACGATGCATTCCAGGACATTATAAAAGTCCAACATAATTATACCTTTGAAAAATAATCCATTAAAAAAAACAGGATATACTTTTAAATAGACAAAGTGTTTTCATTCTGCGACCTCAGTGAGTGTAAAACCCACAGGAAACAGGAGTAGAGCAGAAAAATATTTGCCTATATGCCCCACATAGTTTGATGGAGTGCTCCTCACTCTAAGGTTGCTCTCTTGAATGCACAGCTGGGGAATACAAACTGCTTGTTGTTTGGCTTCACTAGCAACAAAAGCCAGGGTTAACTGGGTGAAATTTAATGACCTGTGATACACAGGAGGTCAGACTAGATGATCTAATAGTCCCTCTGGCCTTAAGCTTTAGGAATGAAAACGCTGAAGGTGATTTGCACTGTAGTTAGTTACAGCCATTTGGAGACACACAGGCCAGATGTGAGATAGAAGGGAAGTGTCTGGCTTGTTTTCCTGACTGTGGCTCCAAGGTTCTTTTTAGGGCCCCATTTGTCTCTAAAGACCACATTTTGGATAGCTCCGAGTTCCAGCCAATTTTCAGCTCCATCTGTCCGTCTGTCTGTCCGTCTGTCTGTCCGTGTGTGTGTGTGTGTGTGTGTGTGTGTGTGTGTGTGTGTGTGTGTGTGTGTGTGTACGTACATCACAGTTCTTACTGAAAAGGGCTGAGACTAAGAAGGGCTAGGAAGACTTTGCTCCTTATTTTGGCCTTTGCCAGATGGATCTGTGCTTTCTGTGTGTTGGGGGAGGAAAAAAAAACAGGTAGTGGTGGAAGCTGAGTAAAAGGCTGCTGCTGAAAAATAACTCATCTGTTGCAGAGTTGTATTGCTTTTGTTTTAACCTCTGGCTCTTGCTAAACCTACAATATCTGGTTCCCCCTTCCAGACAGTACTGAGATACAGCAACTTGTCACTCGACACAAGTGCCTATTAATATTACATAGGCACAGGTAGAAGTGACACCAATTCACCAGGGGACAGTAGGCAATTATGATTAGTGCCACACATCAGATGCCTTCTTCCTCCTACTTCACCCACATATGGTATTTGCCTCTCTATATTGTTTCCTTCTCTTCCCAATGGAAGGCTTTTCCTCATCTTTGCCATTACTCCTTTTGTTTCTGAACTGTGTTTTAATGTTAATTTCCAATGACCAATACCCAACTCAATACATCATACCCTAGCTAAACAACACGGATTTGTACATCAATATTAGTATGCATAATGGGCCAAATTCTACTCCGTTACACTAAAATAAATACAGAATTAATCCAGCAGCTGGCAGCAGAGCTACTTTAGATTTGCACCTGTGTAACAGAACAGAATTTATTAATTAATGCTATACACAGACATTGCATTCGTCCCAGGAGGTACTATCTTCTCCTGGGACAAACTGCAGTTGTTCAGACATCCAAGACAGTTGGCCCAAGACAAACCCTAAAAGGGTTCATGCGATAGAAATTGCAACAGTTTGCCCTAGGACATCAAAAATGCATCTGAACGATCACATGAGCTTGGACCATTGAACCAATGGCAGAAAAGCAGCACTGTTCAGTCACGCACTGTACCCTGACTGGAAGGGTAATCCATGTATATGCCAATCCTGGGACATATGTAACATCTGTTCCTAGCCCAATTGTAAGAGCATCATTATGCAACTTGGGGGCAATTTTAAGATATAATTTATCTATCATTAAGTTACATCTGAACCCAGAATTTCTGCAGCTGACGAAGTTTAAAAACAAAAATGAAGCAAAACAAACTGTGCACTTACATGAGTTGTGTGTGATCCTTCAAAGAGAGTCATCAGGTCTTAATGGAGTCAACAGGTGATACGGGTGTTCCACATTACTCAAGACCTCTCCTATTTTTCAAAGGATAACAAGCAGAAACTTGAGCCAGTGAAGATTGTCTTAAATGCTTTAACCATCTTCTGCTATTCCAGAGTAAGGCTTCTGCCAAATGTGAGGCCTCGCGTTAGGTTGTGCAATGGTCCTGTAACATACACAGCTGACACCAACGTGCTCAATTTTCATCTGTGAATAAATCAGGGTGTGGATCTGCTCTTTAAGGGCAGGGTACCTCTTAAGTTTCTTGGAATGTGAAACTACAGTGGCCTAAGCCATTCAACCCAGTGCTCTCCACTTCAATAATTGGCTGACACAAACCCAGCAGAGAAAATACAAGCTCCTGGAACAGAAACCTACATCTAGAACAAACCCTGACCTTCTTCCAGGAGAGAATCAGTAACACTGACCAAGCTCAGAGTAGATACATGGATACAAAGTTTATACTGATTAAATGAACCATCAGATACATACTGGGCAGACTCTATGCTGACAGCTCCTGTGCAGCACAGCCAAAGGGGGATGTGACTGCATTGCTGCACCCCCTTTGGATCTGCCCCTGAAATAAGGCAGGGAAGGGTGGTATGCTAGAGATTAATCTATTCAGGAATGCATCAGCTTTTATAGGCAACAGTCTACTTTGTCAGATGCTAGTTGATTTTAGCAACAGCAAAGCCACTGAGACTGTTCTTCCCATAATCCCCTGCTGACCGCTCTCTGACAGTGTAAACTCCTCAGGACAGAGACCTACTTTAATGCATGCATCTTTAAAGATATGTTCACCTCTGGCACAATCACAGTAATAACAAAGAGCACTGATAAAGCTGGTAATGAATAACTTTGGGCAGCACAGAGGAATTCAAAAGATAATGTTTACTAATGTTTCAGATTATCAGAATATGTCATCCTTGCTTTGTATTTAAAGAACAAGGGATCACACATGGAGTTTATCATCATAAGTGCTGTTTAACTATTTGCTTTTTAAGCACATACTTGAGTTATATCCAGATACGTCTATACAGGCATGAAGATTGCATTTAAAATAAACAAATGGCTTTTGCGTACTGAAACTCTCATGTTGTCTTATTCAGCTATTTCATAAGGAAAAATAAAGGGCTGAATTCAGATCTGGCGTAAGCCAGAGCAGCTGACCAATCAGTGAACTTACATGTGCTTTAGTGTCTCCCTGACCATGAGCCATAGTGCTATATCATCATGGTCCAGCAACAGTCCCACAGCAAAAGCCATATTTAAATTTGTACCCAAAGCTGAACTAAAATTCCTTTATTTTCACACCTTAATAATCAAATATTATGCTTACTACTTTGCATGGTTTAACTTCTAAAGGCCCCATATATGATGGGAGCATCACAAGTAGGTTCTGTACAAACAGACATGAAGATCTAGATGCTGCCCTCGAAAGCTAACAGCCTAACGTGAGATGGTAACTCCTCAGAGCACAATCCAGTTCAATTTTCCACACTCAAAAGCAGCATGTAGACTCCAGTATCAATGTACAAACATTACTGCATAAATGTCACCGCTGTTGCGCAGATATCTGACACAGAGACCATAGTCCAAACATGTTTGGCACTAGGGTTGGGAATGACTGTGAGCCCACATAATCCAAAGGCTGCTTCACCCTGTTTGATCATGACCTACCACAGTAACTGTGCTCATGGAACACAGTTCCATGAGTTTGGTGTCATCATTGGCTAAGTTTGCGGATGACACCAAACTGTGGGGAAGTGCGGTTACACTGGAGGATAGGCTGAGGATTCAAGCCAATTTAGACAGGCTCGGAAAGTGGGCAGACAAAAACCTCATGACCATCAACACATAGAAATGCAAGGTGCTCCACCTCAGGAGAAAGAATCCACACCATGCCTATAGGCTTGCCAGTGCTTCACTCACTAGCACTATGTCCAAAAAAGACTTGGGGTCATGACTGACCACAAGATAAACATAAGCCACCAATGCGACACCGCAGCTGGCAAAGCAAATAAAACCCTGGCTTCCATCTACCAATGAATCTCAAACAAGACCCAAAATGTCATTCATTTGGGTGCAGCTACATCTGAGCCACTTGGCTGAAGAGGGCCCAAGGTTGGAGCAGTGTAGCCAGGACTGCACTGCCCCCATTCCCTTCCCCTCCCAGCCTGTTGCACTGCCTCCTATCATGGCCACAGCCCTAGGGCAGAGGGGCCCAACTGGACCAGCGAGGCATCCACCCCATGGAGGCAACTGGCTGATGTATGGGCTCCAGGCCAGGGCCTTGGCAGGCCATGCTGCAGCCCAGGACCCCCAAGGAAGCACAGGGGCTGCAGCGGGCCCGGGGCATTGTTGGATTGGTCTTTGTCCTAGAGCCCAGCAGCCCAGCTCCGTGCATGTGTGTCTGTTTGTCTGGTTGTGAGTGTGCGTGCATGTGTGTCTGGTTCTGTATGCATCTTTGTGTATGTCTGTGGTTGTGTGTGTATGTGCATGTGCACCTGTATGTCTGGTTCTCTGTTTCTGTCTGAATGTGTGTGCCTGGTTCTGTGTGTCTGAGTGTACACAAGTGCACACGTGTGTGGTTTGGGGCATGCGTCTGTTCTGTATGTGTGTTCACATGTGTTTGTCTGGTTCTCTGTTTGCGTGCATGTGGTTCTGTGTGTGTGCACGTGTATGTCTGGTTCTCTCGCCTCCCCTTTCTATCCTTCCCTCTTTTTCTCCCTCCTTTTTCTCTTCTTTCTCTTCCCCTCCCCCATCACAACATGCTTAACAAAAAAAAGAATACCCAACAACGAGGGTAGTATATGAAGTTTTACTTATTGTCACCAGGTTTAGAATGTTTAGAAAACCTGTTATTTACTGTAAAAAAGCAACATTTATGATTATTGACTATATTAACACGCAGTGCATCCTGCCATTTACCCCCACCCTGGTTTTGTTTTTCTGGCATGTTACAAGGTAGACATTGTGTTTTTTTCAGCACTCTGGCCAAAAATATTGCCTACCCTTGGCATAGGGAATAAACTGTGCTGTACACAGACCTTATTCTTTACCTCAACTTTTTTCATAGCACAGTAACTTGTTACTAGCCTTCAGAATATTACTACCCAGCTGGAGAGGGTAGCAAGCAGTGGGGATGTGTTGTTAGTGATTTAAGCTGAACAAACAGTGTGATTTTCAAATTTCAGGTTGATTTTGCAAGGCTGACAGTTCTACAACATTCATTTTGGCAAAGCTGATAGGAATTGAGAGACAATACATTTGGGACCTCACAATGCCATTTTTATACATCTCTTGTTCTGATGCCAATAATACCTTATAGCACTGTGGACCTGAAGAATGCTTTAAAAGGCACATTCTACTGGAAGGATCAGGGGGCCAATTTTTGGTCCCAGTCACTCCACAGCAGCTTGATCAAAATCAATGAAGTTATCCTGGTGTAAAAGAAAGCAGAATTTGACCAAAGGTGTCCTGCTTCTCAAAATTAACAGCTGTACAGTGAAATTACTAGTTATTTAAACTAGACAATATCCAATCCCTAAACAGCATCACATTTGTTATGAAGTACAATGTTTCTTTATTCAACACTCACAAATTCATATCAGCCAATGTCTCCAGTCATGGACTTCGTTTTCTAACTGAAAGAGCCATGGCAGTGGCTCTTGATGAAAATGGCCTGACAGGGGATGAATGATAGTGATCTGCAAAACTCTCTACTGCTACCTAACTTTATTTATTGACAGACCACGATAATCTGTTTCCCTAAAATCAGTGATTAAAATGGGGCTGACTGCTTTAAATAAGGATACTGATTCTGGGGTCATTGATCTAATAAAAGTCACATCTACCCAAAGAACCTTGCCTGCCTACAAAACTGATTCTGGACATTTGGTTAAAAGGAAAAATGTGTTTATCTTCATTTTGCCTTTCCCAGACAAGATGCATGTCTTATTTGGGGGCGTGTAAGATGTAAAAAAATATGGTAATTAAGAGTGACTGACTTTGGAGATTGTCTAGACCAGTGGATCTCAACCTCTTTAGACTCAAGGCACCCCTTGGAATACACTAGCTTTTGTTTTCATTTTCTGACTACAGAAAAACAATGAAGGAATTCTTCTGTTGCAGAGAACTCAGAAAGACCACAACAGGGCAGAATGTTTTTAACACTATGGATTCCTCCTTGAAATCTCTGGGTTCATCTTGTGAATCACGTTTGCACAGTTAACACTGCTAACTCTGCAGGGCACCCTGCAACACCCTTAAAATAATCACAAAGCTGGACAATAAAGGAATTGATTTGAAGGTTTGATTTGAAGAATCAAATATCGCCCTCCTTTCCTGCTTTCCCACTTACAATTAGGGAAGGAGAAATCATGCTTTCCAGGTTGAGAATTACAGGTTTATAGAATTGCGAATTTATATGCTGTGGGCCCTGCTCTTGCACAAGCACGGAACCCAGTGATAATGCAAACGTGTTATCTATCACACACAAACAGGGAATCAAAGTATTATGACGTATAACCAGCTAAACAAGAAAGTACTGGAGTGACAAAAAGACCAGATTTCTAATTATCCTGTAAATGGCATCATTCATTATATGGAGGGAGGGTTAGCAGGAAGCTCAGCAGCCCTGCTTAAAAAAAGGGGTAGAGGGTAATTGCTTTTGAAGTTAGAGGAGAGTCTGACATACAGTGCAGCTGAAACATCTGTCTAATATTTTCCAGCTTGCGGGAGAGTTTGAGACCAGGAATAATCTCAGTTGTAATGTTATTGTCAACACAGACTTAACTATGGTTTAAATTACTAGAGAAGCAATGGTCATAGGCTTGCTGGTTCCTCCCTCCAAGCTAGACAACAAATGATTGATTTAAAGAACTGATTTGATAGCTTGATCTGAAGAATCAAATATCTCCCTCCTTTCCTGCTTTCCCACTTACAAGTAGGGAAGGAGAAAGCCATGCTCTCCAGGATCAGAATCCAGATGCTCTCTAGCTGCCCCAAGCACTCTGGACCAGGTGAGAGTCAGGGCATACCTGCATACTCAGTTCTTTAAATTAAAGACAGTGGCAAGACAGGGTGGAAATGCTTTAGAGTAATAGTTTAATCAAGTCACCAGATACGCTGTATGCCTCTGACTTCAGTGTATTATGATATTTACCCAGGTGCTAGAGGCAGAATGAAAATTGTTAAAATAGGTTAGTTTAACTTGAAGAAGCTATTTTTTCCTTAGTGGGAGTTCCAATGGAATGCAAAGAGGATTATATCCATACAATGTAAACAGCATTTAACAGCTGAATTTAACCTGTCAAATATAATAAAAGACTCAAATCCTTGCTTGTGTTTATTTGTTTTAAGCATCCTGTAAGGATTCAATAGCAGCAGGGATACCATTCTCTAATTAATCACTGTGATACCCTGAAACATAGCAAAAATATTTTATTTGACTAGCTATCAGAGCATTTATCCAAGATCCTTGGCAGTTTTGCAACCCATGCTGAACTGCAGGCTGCTATGGCTACTGCTTTCAGCGCCTGAGGTGAGTGGTTATAACCCTATTTTACATAATAAGATTAGGGATATAGGATATGTGCTTTCATAACAACAATAGGTCCTTTCCTTTTTCATGTTCTTGTGATAAGGTATTTGGCACAATTTGCAGATTTATTGGAATCTGACACAGCTCTGCCATAAGCACTTCTGCTATGGCCTGGAACTTGCAACCTCTGGGCTGGTGCCTTAGTGCCTGCACCATGCCAGGCCTTCTAACAATAGGTGTTATTAGCAGACCAAATAAAACTCTGCATGCATGTGTGTGCATAGAGCAGAGAGGCACTATCCAGATCTGCAGCACACTGGAACTAATCACAGTCACAGATGACAAACACAGTCACCAAATACTTCAGCTGTCCCCAGGATCTACTATTCTTTAGATGTAAAAATGTGCCTAAGGCTTTCTCTTGGCTGCATATATTATATGGGGTGAAAAAGGGTAAAAAGGAAGAAAACAACTGAATAAACAGCTGTGATAAGTCTTCAGTCTGAAAGCAACCTCCCTAGGTATCAGTGCATTGCTACCTGATAGCTGTTTGCTGGTTCACATAAGGAGTCAGTGGTCTCTACTAGAGAAGTTTCCACATCAAATATCAGTACCAGAACTGCTGTGAATTTGGTACTGATGTCTACAGCTTCCATAAGGTAATCTTCAGCAGGCACAGACACTGAACTATCCATCCAGAATCAGTGCACACCATTGCTAGACTTGTGAGGAGCCTGAAATCTGTCTAAATAAAGAACTTCAGTTTCTAGAATTGCAAGCCTGAGGTATGCCTTAACTTCACTAAAATATTTATGCAAAGAAACTGAGCACAAATGGAGAAAAACAAGGGAACTCCTTCAGGGCATGAAATAATCACCCAAGAGACCCTTTAAAGCTTACAGACCATCTAAAGTGTCCCTAATCTACAGCAAGCATTTTCCTTCACCTCTCACCACTCTGTAATCATCTTCTCCATTACTATTCCAGCTACTGCACTCATCCTCCAAGTCACTCTCATGTGCATCATCATCATCAGCTGCTAGCAGGAGGCAGAGAGAGTCTGAGATCAGCAAATAAATGGACCAGAAGGGCTAAGGAAGGCACAGAATTAAATAACCACAGACCACAGGCAGTACACACAGACTGTGACCTACTAAGTGGCCAGTGGCTTAGATTACAGTGCAACTATACATAGGTGTCTGTGTTATAACCTGTTCATCTTGTTTTAACTCATTCAGTTCCTGGCTACAATTCTTTTGAACCACAATGGGAAAGCAAATAAAAATAAATAAATAAAGAGAAATAAAAGGACTGGCCCTCTTGAAATTATTTTCTGTTCCCTTGAAGTTCTTCAAGAAGGCTATGCCTAATTGTAATTCTGGAAATCCTACTTTAAGGACTACTGCAAACAAAATTTAAAAGGGCAAATTTAATTAGATTAGGCAAGGAAAATGTGTATAGCTCCTATGGACTGCCAATTCAAATCCCACCCTAGACTCCCTTAAGTAAACTCATTTACTAATGGAAGTGGCAGACCAAATCCTGTACATAGGACACACACTTTTTTCAAAGGAATCCTCTGGGAACTGTGCACTGCAAAGATGCAAAGGAGAAAATGAATCCCTCCATTAACAACCAAACATTTAATAATGCTGAATTTCTTTTTTGTGGAACTCCTTTTTAAATTTTTATAATCACAAAGTTATCTGTATATAAAAGCTGCCTCACATGAGGTAAAGTTGCACAGTGCTTTGAAGCCAGCATACTAACAATGACATATGTAATCCTTTTTTTTTTTGCTTTGAGATCCTACTTGATACACTTTCAAGATCTGTTACATTTACTTAAGAAATGAGCGATTGGAATTTTCACCTTGATTCATTTTTCATAATTAAAATAAAGATAACTGAACTAAGTCAACTGAAAGAATAAAGAGAAGAGATGGCAAGGTCTATAGTGTGTACCTGACTCAGGCAGCAACAGCCAGAGCACAAAACTGCTTTTCAGTGGATAGCGAAACGCCAAATACAGAATAGCAGATGCACTTAGTTAATATACTATATGCAAAACCTTTATAAGCAATATATTAAGCATGGAGTGGTCTGGCACTTTTATTTCCATTTTACAGATGGGGAAACACCTGCAATACCCACTCAGGTGCATGGTGCTCATAACTTACACACTATCTTCTGCTCTCTTCTGGACTTCTCTCCCTCAGCCGTACTCTCTCCCTTATCACTGCTCTTGTTTCACAACACCTCTTTCCCACTCAGGCCTACCTTGCTGATCTTGTTCCAGGACCCCTGTTGAAGAACTCCACCCACAGACTCTGCCGGGCCTCTGTCTAGCCCTTCCCAGAAAGAAAGGGAGAGACAAAGAGAAATCCACACCACCTCTCCCCTGGGACTCCCCCTTACAGGTTTCCATTTCTCTGTCCTTCTCTTTTTTCTCTCCCTCTTGGGACTTCTCTCTTCTCCATGATCTTGCTCCTTTAAGATTTAATATACATCTCACCCCCCAGGGTAACCAGTCTATACCAGGGTATAGCTAAAATCAGTAACCAGGGTACACCTAAAATCTCAGACCCTAAGTCATCTTCCTTAAATTTAGAGCCCATCCCAGGCAGTGGATGTTGCCTTCTCAGCTCACTTGGTGGGTGGGAGCCCCAGGCTTGAGTGTCAGAGATGCTTGACACTGGCAGTTCTCCCTTATTTCTGACTCACATGTTCTTGGTATCTCTGACATTTGAAAGACTGTCCCTGTTCCCTTCCCTTGACTTATTTGATGCAAAGTACAACAAGAATGGGTTACTGGGATGAAATTATTTATTGATACATCTGTTAGATTTAACTTTCCATCCTGTAATGAATTAAAAGCAATAGGATTTTGTGGTCTCCTAAAGGGCTCTGAGCTGTTTACACAAGCTAGACAGTGGTGAATTGTCCTCTAGAGGCAAGTTAACTGATCCTGTTACTGAGAAGTCTGTATCTTTTGGAATTTAACAACAAAGCAGGAAAAGAAGAAAACATGAAACCTCTTATTGTACCAACAAATGATTTATAATATATTAGCTTTGAGGACAAAAAAGCTCCTTCAGACTTGTCTCCGTAAGAAGGGAGCTCCTGGAGCAGAAACCTTGTTTATTATAAATTATTTGTTGATTCAGTGTAAGGTATCAGCCTGTTATCTACTATTTCCCATGATAGAGGACTGACCACAAGTATTTTCTGGACACACAAACAAAGTAAGTAATATTACCAACAGGAAGCAAGATGTTGGAATATGCCAACACAGAACCACTATACAACAAAGCCCACATAAATTTCAGTGACAGCACAAAAAACATAGACCTGGAGAAATTGAAACCACTACTCACAGCTTATAAAACAAGGCAGAGCTTCCTCTGAAACCTGCTTTCTTCCTGCTGTGCAATGAACTAAAGGAGGTTAGGTTACAACATGTAACCACCACTTTTCATGTTGAGATGAAATGAGAGGAACGGGAAAAGAGACAAGGGCTGGAACACAAACCACAGGTCTGCCCACCCAAATAATGTACAAAGCAGCTTAGTGGGTAATTTAAAGGTCAGAGCTTACACATGCACGCAGTTTCCATAAGCACAATCTCCTCCTGACAAACCCATGAATTAAACTGATGCAGCCTGAATAATATTCTAACCAACTGACTTCAACATCACTCCTCCCCTCTGCCCTTTCTACACTTTACCCCATGCTAGCGAAATACTGGAACGGTGGTAGATCAGGTTTCTGTGAATCTGACAAGACGCACATAGGTTTGCTACCTGTAACAAGTTAATTACATTCAAAAACTCATAAACCAACATTTCCCATAAAGGACAACTGTATCCTAAAAAGTGACAAAGTAAAAAATATCAGACCCTTAGTTAATGGCAACAATGGTAAGGCTTATTAATGGTAACAATGATAAAACTTCAGTTCTGTCTATAGCAGGAGTATTTGCCTGCATTGGAAGGTCGGTATACTGTTCTGCCTCAGTGCTCCTGGTATAGATGCAGCTGTACCAGCTAAATGTGCTTGGAAAAAACATTCTGCTTCCCCAGCCACCAAAGGAAACAACCTGCACTGGTAAAAGCACAGTTCTGCCATTATTTGGTGGCATCTCCTTTAGGGACTCCTGCCAACACAGCTATGCTGGTCAAGAATTAAACCTCTTGCCATCCTTACCCAACACAGTAAGACCAGCAGAAGCCTGGGGTATAGACAAAGCCTTAGGATAAAACCAGATTTAGGTTAATTTCCTCCATTCACCCATTTCTCCTACCTCTGTTTGGGATGGAGAAACAGAAGAGGGACAAGGGATTGTGCACATTTGTCTATACTGCACTCCTGACATGGCACTTCCTTGTAATGTGTGAAAGCAACTGCACCTTAGCCAGGGATATAAACCACCCCCATTCTGATTAGACAAGCATCCTAACTGAGCAAATAGCTGTTGAGTGTAGAGGTGTCTGCAGGGCCATGTCATCCAGCCCTCCAGGCCTGTGAGGCTCCTCAAGCACGTTATGGAAACACTAATGAATGCTGCCACTGCCTACCCGCCACCAAATTTCCAGATACATGGGAAGCCCTGTAGGCTGGATGATATGGCTCCATGGGCACACAGGGTCACTTTGCAGCAAGATTGTACTTGTGGACCACCCTTATGCATCAATCCCATGTTGGATCTGGCCTGTGGACCAACTCTGCCTGTGATGTCATTCATCTAGTCTGTAGGGGCAGATGGTCAAGTACCACTGATACAGTGTATTAAAGTAAATAGCTACCTGAAGAGGAAAGAAGTAGATTCAGAGCTGACTAGCCTTGGTAGACTCACAATGCATTGGTATTGCTAACCCTTAATGATTAACTGCAAGTCTTATGAGGGAGAAGGAGCAGCTGGGAGGATTAAACCCAATCATTCCATGTCCTATTCTTCTTCAACACCTGGCACCTCCCTGGCAGCACTCCATAGTCTAGTAAACTGAATTCAAGGTTCCTTTAGAGTTAGGATGAGAGAAGGAAGAGTCCAGGTACACAGAGCTAACTGCAATTTATGGCTCCTATAGGCCTTGTTTGGACTTACCCACACTAGTAGGGAATATGTCCTCATTGTTGATTTGCACCTCAATCCAGTCCATGAGAAGGTTCATATACTGAGGTGCTGGTAACGCTGTGGGCTTCTTGTACCTCAAATCATCCTGCCACCTGTACTCGTACTTAGGGCCCCCAGACATCACAGGGCAGGTCCTCTCTGTGCAGAACTCACAGATCGTTCCATAGATGAGATTGATCCTATTAAAGAAGTCCACCACATGTACTGCCACCCAGTCATTTTGGTCTTCTCCATTCGGCAGCTGCACAGCTGCTTTCAGGTCCACCCCTGAGTTCAGAGAGGCCTGTGCTCGTTTATGGAGCTCAAACCTCTGGGTCCCAGGTTCAAATTTCCTTTTGGGACGGAAGGTCTTGTCCTTATTAAAGACTTGCTTGAGTGCTATGGACATGTCTGGTGAGTTTCTGACCTCCAGAAGCTGGCAGAGAGGCACGAAAAAGATGTAACGAGTGAAGCCAAAGTGAACGCGCTTCCTGTCACAGGTCCTTAGGCCTGGCTCTTATCCCAAAAGCTGTTGTTGACGCTTATACAGTCCACTAGCTCCTCCTCTTGAAAGCCTTCCCAGGAGATGTCATGTTCCTGAAGATACATGGAGAGAAAAAGGTTAGCATTAAGATAGACGCTGTGCCTAACAATTGGCTAGCTTTATCACCACTCTCAAATGGGTACGTGTCACATTTTTTATAAGCTGAATGGTAAAATTCACACATATATACATTTACACACAGGCAAAATTTAAAAAAATGGTTATTTACTTGGATGTTTCTCTATTTAGGGCCCAACCTGAGACAGGTGAATAGAGCTTGATCTGCTTTGGGTCATCAGAACCTGCCTGCTTTAAAACTTCTCAAGTTGGATACATATAGGCCACCTCTACGTATTAAAGGCACTGCACAATTCACCAGTTAATTAACTGGTGAATTGTGCAGTTATCTTGAGACCAGTACACATGCAAAGAACTGACTGAACAATAAGAAGCTCCAACCAGCTATGAAGTTAGACCTTGAAAATGCATACTAATTTTACAGCTGGTTGCTATCCAGCTTTCATTTGCATATGTAACAGGGTCTGTCCTGTAGCTCGGAGTCCCATCAGCTGGCAGGGCTCCCAGCCACAGAAGTGCACCTTCCTCAGATGGGGCTGCAAGTCCTGCAACTGCTGGGGCCTCCCAGCCCTACAGCTGGGGTCTCTGGCTCCCGGTAACTGCAGGGAGTGGAGTCCCACAGCTGAGGACGCTGGGTCCCCAAAGTGTGCCTCCTGGCTATCCCCCTTCCCTGGGAGTACATAAAACGTGGGGGATTCTCTATTCCAAGGGTTTTGTGAATCTGCGGGACAGGGAGATCATTGCAGGAGCTTGCTTCTTACCAGTGCAGGGGAACCCTGGGATCAGGTTCCCCCTGCACCAGCAATAAAACATGATGGGATCAAATGTGTGATCACACAACTGCACCTCCTGCCATGCACACATGGCACAGCAGGGGGTGTGATTGTGTGAATTGCACACTAGATCTCACTGCACCTTTACCTGTACATGTAGAGGAGGCTGTAGTCACAAGATGAAAGGGAAATGAAATTTGTTTTTATAACATATTCCCATGTTCTTACTGCATCCATAATTTAGAAATGTAGCTTATAGTTTGGTTTAATTTTTTTCAGTGATCACAGTTCCTCAATATTTGAGTTTACCCAAGAATACTGTTGTTCTTCAGAAAAAAATGTTCTATCTAACTGTTCATAATACATAGCCCAGTGCTTTTGCACCATCACTACAGCATGGATTCTTCTTCCTGTGCTTGTAAGGTACAAAACTTGTGAATTAGTCCGCAGTGCTTGCTCAACTCTGAATGTTTAACTGAAGCATCTTTTTATGGGTCCTAATGGATGAAACCTTCAGTAATGTATAGAAATAATTCTTAAAGTGAACATAATTGATTGGCACTATTCTTCACATAAGTTTTTTAAAACTTGTATGGAATGCTATGGCAGTCTTCATTTCTCTGTTGAATCTTACAGAGTAGTTTAAAAAGCTATGGAAAGACTGTCACTGTCTATCAATTTCTATGGAACTTTTTCATAAAAAAAATTTGGTAGGTGATCCCCAAGATGGATAGCACTGGGTTTGTGGCCTATTTTCAAAATTGACCTGACAGGCCACAACATATGGTTTTCATAGCTGGACTACCTGGAAGAGAAATTATTCCTTCAGAACTGTGACTCTGTTCTGATCTGTATCTGTATAGGGAAATATTATCATATGTAAATGAAGTCTGTTAATAGCTGATGTAGTGGCTAGTTCAATGGGAGTTTTGCTTGACTAACAAAAAGGCTTTTTGACTTAAATCCCAGGAGGCCTTTTCATGCTGTGAATGATTCAAATTGAACAACAGCTTCTAAATATGCACAGAACCACCAAAATACTGTCCTATTAACTTCTAATGCATTCTTTTTATGGGATTATGCTGCTCCATTGTTCCCCTTTGAAAACCACAGTAAATTCTCCTAGACTGCATGTGCAAAGCACTAAATCTAAATTCTTCTGAAGATTATTGCCCAGAGCTTTTCCAAGGGGAAATGGAGGAGAAAAAAAAAAGGTGCTGTTTGTTTCTGAAGAATGTAAAAAAGCCATCTTAGGCCTCAGCAGACACGAACGTGGTGTGCTAGGCATGCCGTCCATATAATAGATGGTTATAGCCATCAGAGAAACTAAAAGTTAGAAAGAGATTAGCATCATGCTGATATAGCAATGTTGAGGTGGTAGTTATGCAACACTGGCACAAACATTCTCATTCTTTTCTTGATATTAGAACACCGATGCATTAATTGGACCACAGTGTATGGACACATTGAGGATGAGTTCGTATACACATTTTCCCTGTAACATCCATGGTAGCAAAGCAGTAAGAAGTCCAGAGATGGACAAAACCCTCCAAGGAGATGAACATCATGCCCAGCAAGTCTCTCAAAATAATTGTAAACCAGAACCTAGGTGAAGTGGCATCACACAACCTAGAAAATAGGGTAAGGAAAGGAAAGAAATACAGCTGGCTTTGGAACTCTGAGTTCAAGGGTATCAGACTTGCAGTGTATGGGCCAGATGTGGCTGGGAGAGGGACTGGGAATTCAGGGCAGAGCAGGACAAGCATTAAGCTAAGGTAATGCAGTCAACAGCATCACATGACAGTTCACCAAGGCCAAGTCATTCCACTTTCAGCTCACACAGGCTAAGCAGCACTGGGCTGTCATCACCTGACTGGGGAGTCCCTCAAGGTACAGCTACGTGCTGCAGGAAGTGGTATTAATGATTCAGCAAGTGAATACTTTCCCTCTGAGAAGGCACTGAGCTACTGACCCAATGGTCTAAGCAAGTGCTGTGATGCTGGAGGTGCCATTTTCTGTATACAATGCAAAACAGACACTGTAATTACTTCCATATCCCAATTTGCTTTTTAAAGGTGTAAGAAGGCTTGTTCCAGTGTTCTAACTAATCACAGCTCAGGCAATTAGGTTCTCCCCACATAAAACACACCTGTCATTTCTGGTTGGACATTTACTATCCTGTTTTCACCTGTTAATACATGCAATTAAACAGCTGCTCATATTCCAAATGCTTTACAAACTTTAGACCCAATGGCTGCTTGTTCGCGTTCTAACTAGGACACTCCAGAGTCACCTCACCATCACGTGTATTAAACCCCTGTGCATTTTAAATGGCTGTGGGTTTGCACTGAATGATGTTTAGATAAAACATCCTGCTAAATGTGTGTGGACTTAATACATGTGATAGTGAATGGTTTTAATTGGAGTGGCTGTCTGGGAACCACTCTAATTAAAATGCCCCCCTCCCCCAAGTATGCGTATAGGCAGCCAATGGTGCTATTACTGAGAACAAAATGAGTTTTGCCATCATGTTCGATAAGGGCAGAATGGGCCTCCATTAAAATACAGGCTGAAAAAAAAGTTCTAGGGACACAATTTGAGACAGTTCTCACAAAGGTCTATATGTCTTTGGGAGAAATGGGTGGATTATCTTTTATAACTATTCTGTATGCAAAAATACAAGTACTGTTGACTTAAATCAACATTGAAGATCTAAGATCATAGATGATCAACATGCACAGATCAACACACCAATGTAAAGCTGATGTAGTGGAATGGAGAAACAGACGCAAAACAAAGGAAATGCCAACTTGACTTGATTATTTCTTATCTTCTCTAGTCATATGCAGGCCAAGATTTACAGTTCAAGTCTGCCATTGCATATGCCCATGTACCTCTAACTAGACAAAATTATACTCTAAGGTATACAACTAGTTTTGAACTCACTAAAGCACATTTTTTAATTTATTTAATTTATAGATTCATAGATTGCAAGGGCTGGAAGGGACCTTGCAAGATCATAGGGTCCAGCCTCCTGCACTAGGCAGGAAAGACAACTGGGGTCAGGTGACTCCAGCAAAGTGACCGTCCAGTCTCCTCTTGAAGATTTCCAGGGTAGGTTATTGCACCACCTCTAGAGGGAATTTGTTCCACAGTCTGGACACCCTGACTTTGAAGAAGGTTTTCCTAGTGTTAAGCCTGAAACGATCTTCCAGGAGTTTGTGGCCATTACTCCTGGTTTTCCCCAAGGGTGCCTTGGTAAACAGTTGTTCACTGAGCCCTTGATGTATTCCCCTGATGTAGCGGTAAGCTGCTACCAAGTCTCCTCTCAGCCTTCTCCTTTTTTTATACTGAAGAGACCTAAGTCCCTCAACCTTTCCTTGTATGGCTTGCCTTTCAAGTCTCTGATTGTATGGGTGGCTCTTCTCTGGACTCGCTCAAGCTTTTCCACATCCTTGTTGAAGTGCGGAGCCCAGAACTGGACACAGCACTCCAGCTGCAGAGTCACCAATGATGAATAAAGCAGAAGAATCACTTTCTTGGTTTTGCTTGAGATGCATTATGCATGCATACATGCAATTTATATACTGCATTTCCCAATAAAGGCTCAGGGCAAGAAAACAGAAAAATTTAAAAAGACGGACAAGGCAGCTTACAAGGGAACTAGAACACCAAGATAAAACAGAGACCCCTAAACAAGATCTCATTTTGCCTTCAGATATGCACAAAGCTCAAGGGAATTGTGTTGTGATTCCTATATGCAGACTATGAAGAAATGGGGAGATACATCCTAGATATCCCACACAAAGAATTTAGGACTTAGTATTTTGTGACATAAAACCAAGTCTTCTCTCACATATTTTCCCATCCCTTTATTCATAACTATTTACTGCTTCTGCAATGTCAGAATATTCATGCCAGTCTCAGGGTTGTTATTCAGCTACAACTGCTTATGATACCTGTAAAATATGGCTGAAACAAAGGCTAGAAGAAAATCTTTCAGAGAGACTCATCTTCTTTCTCTTTTTCCCCTCAAGAGAAAACAAAATGGGAAGGAAAGGAGAAAAGAGGAAGGGTATCAACAGACTTTCATGGGTTCCTGTAGTGAAGTGACCCATCTCTGTGAGCTTTGCCTGCTGTGGGTATCTGCCAGCTCATTAAAAACCCTCTTAGCCCAAAAAGTACTACAGAAAGAAGAAATATCTCCTTTTCTGAGATAGCTGGCTTTTCTTTTTCTATTAAATAACCTCTCCAACTCTCACTAAAGCAACTGCTTAATCTCTGCTAAACTAAATGCTCATGAAAGCCACTACTTTAACAGTCCTGGAGAATCAAGTTCCCACATCATTTGACAGAAGAGATGAGCTTCTCCATACTGCCTGCCAACATGCAGGCACTTCACTCCGCTTCAGCCATTGTCTCTCTTAGGAGAAAAGTCTAGGCCAGAAGTTTTAAAGGATCATGTGCTAGGGACCCAACTCCTACAGCTACTTAGGGGATTTTAAATAAGCCTAAACCAGCTAAATCCTTTTACCTCATCCCCTAGGCTCAGCACAAGCCTGCAAAATCTACTTTACTTATCAGGCTGCTTGGCGTCATGGTGACCTAGGGCAGGATGCAATTAGATAAGACACCAGTCCACTGGAACTGGAGTGAGACCACAAAGTCATTTCACATGGGCCCAACAGGCCTTTGATATTAAACCATTATAGCTATGAAAGCATCTCAGCTACACCTGAACTGCATTTAAACCAGGTAGTAAGTACACCATCGCACCTTTCTGATATTATCATTTAAACATTCCTCGACCATATTGGTAATAAACCACCCCCAGCAACTTTCTACTAATTCAGAACCTGGCACTTTCAATGAAAAGGAAACGTTGCAGTTTAATTACAACTGCCTCTCAAACAAGGGAGTGAAGTTGAGATTCCTAACATATTCTTGGCTGCAAATCAGCAATATATCAGCCTGGTTCCATGTACTTTCAACAGAACTGTGCTGATTTTTGCCTGCTGAAAATCTGCCCCTGTTTAGTAGCCTATGTTATTGCTAACAATGCAGCCAGATCTCTTAAGCTAGTTGGGTCTGTTTCTCCTTTCACCCATACCAGCCTTCAGTGAAATCCCTCCCTCTTTTACAATGGTAACAATGGTAGCAGAATTAGGCCCATTGCTTTTTACCTCAGAAGCATCCCATGAAAAAGATGTGCTATAATTACCCTCAGCCTGCCAAGGGCCTGGTTTAGAAGTGAACTCGTCTGAATTGATCAAATTATTAGTGATGATGGTAACCCTGTTAACACTGAATGAATAGCTGTTGAGTTCTTCTCAGAGGAAGAGGAGAAGACACACCAGCTTCTCTGTTGCCAGCATTATATGAGG
Source organism: Gavialis gangeticus (assembly GCF_001723915.1). Lineage (NCBI taxonomy): Eukaryota > Metazoa > Chordata > Crocodylia > Gavialidae > Gavialis > Gavialis gangeticus. The sequence goes on along the minus strand of NW_017729024.1, from coordinate 40,467,248 downwards.
CTGCTCTCAGTGTACACGGTGACTTTAAAATGTGGAATTTGGACCAATTTTGTAGCAAGGATCTTAATGTAATTATCATACAACTAAAAAGGGTTTACTAAGGGACAGAAACCACATGGTTACCACAAATAAATTAATGACAACATGTACATGACCAACTTATGCCAGTTGTAAATACATACTTTAAATGAAATTATGCATGTTGCCTAAATTGCAGTAAATAAAAAAATGTTGTGCTGTGTTTAGGCACACAACTTTCAGTTACTGTCACAACCCCTAAAGTCACAACCCCCTACAAATGTTATTTCAGGTTCATGATGCCTCAAAATTAAGGTAGTATTATCCCCATTTTATTGGGGAAAAAGCTGGAGCAAAGAAATGACTTGTCCAGAATCAGTGAAGCTGTGATTGTATTGTTGATAGCACCCTGAAGAAGCACTGACTCCATATCACGTTTTCTCTCTTGCCTGTCATTCCAAAATGCTGGTCCATCTGAAATATGCACCTGGCATCATTCAAAGCCCATTGAAGCCAATGGAAAAAATACACAGTGACATTAATGGGCTTTGGATCGAACTTTTTATATACTTCTCAAATCTTTCCTCATACCTCATTATTCATTCAAGGGTCCACATTATGTCCTGGGGGTATGCTAAGAATCATACCAGAAAAAGATCTAGGTGAAGAGTGTGTGTAGGTACACATTTACCTCATCACCACAATCCCGTTTGTGCACTAAAGTGTTACACAACTTAATACAAGTTCTCTGTGTAAAACATTTTTGTACAGCCAAATCACCAACTAAGAAAAGCAAAGCACATTAGTGAATTCTGAATAAGCCTATTCTAATATATACAGTGGGGATCCTTTGAATGATTATACAAAAAACAACCTTATTGTTGGTTTTGTATAACCTTATCTGTATACTTTTGACAAAATTTGAGCTGCAGTGAATAAAAAGCGATACACACAACAACATAACTGCGTACCAGGCAAAAGAGCCAACATGTGAAAAATTCCCTTCTCATATGGAATGAAGATTAGGCATTAAGATTTGCACTTCAGACTCAATAGGGCCTGCAGCAACACATGAGAATGGAAAAGAATAATAAATTAATCCTAATCTGCAAGAAGAGTCCTTGAACCAGGGGCAGAGAAAACACTGTACTGTGCTGCTACTCATAACTTAGACACATTCATTTTCATTAGGGTTACCATATTTCCAGGTCCAAAAAAGAAGACACCTGTGGCGGGGGAGGGCAGGGGGAATATGATGGCGGGGGTGCAAGTGACATGATGGTGCCCTGCCCCTTGTGTTGCCCCTCACTGGCAAGCCACAGCTCCCCACTTCCTGCTGGTACCCCTCACTCCTGACCCGCAGCCCGCTGGCACTGCCGATGTCCTGCACACCGAACCCAGTCACCCCCGCCCCCCCCGTGTCCCTAACTCCCGATTCGCAGCCCCCTGCTGCTGGTGCCTCTCACTCTTGACCTGCAGCCCCCTGCCCCTCAGCCATGCTAGAGCCCCTCAGTCCGGATCCACAGCCCCTGGCCCCCCAGCCCTGCCGATGCCCCTCACTGCCAACCCTCTGTGCTCCCTGCTACCTCTGATCACCCTCCCCCTGCTCCCACCAGCGGAGCAAAGCAAAATCGCAAACTCAGCTCCTGATCCTGCAGGTGCCGCACTAGGTATTCTGGGAACTGCAGTTCTACCTATTAGTGGCCATGTTGAAAACAGGTCGGGGAGGAAATCCTGGACATTCGGCTTGCATTTAAAAAACCCGCTTGTATGCAGCACAGGGGGCCAACAAAGAGGATATGTCTGGGAAAACCCAGATGTATGATATCCCTAATTTTCATTGTCTCATACACTGTAGACATATACAATCCTCACAGATTGTGCACTAAGCTAGAATGGTCTAAGGTGAACAATTGTCATTGCCAGACTGAGAGAATTACACTTAAGTGCATGGACCGTATGCTGACAGCCCCTACATGTGGACTACATACAAGGCCCCTCCACACCTCCTGTACTGTAAGATTTTTTGGAGAAGGCAAAAAAAAAAAATCAAACTTTTTTTTTTTATTACAGGTTACTCCCTTTGTCCATGGTTTCCATGATATTTGGCTGGCTGCTGAAAAATGCCAATTAATATGTAAATTGCTCATAATGAGAGCTGACTACGACCGGTGAAAGGAAGTTGTTTTGTGCTTCAGGACAAGATTCTATAGAAACGTACACTGCTCGCTGACTTCAGCAGAGCTTGAAATTTGGCTCCCACTTCCTTTCATTAAGGATTATAGAAGGTGCGCTGCATTTTTCCCTTTCCTGGGCAGCCATTTAAACTCTAGCTTTAACTAAGCCTTATGTGATAAAATCAACAACAACAGAAAAACATCAATGCTCCATTCCAGCACTTGGATGGAATGGTGCTGGCTGGACAGAAGCTTTTCCAAATACTTAGGAGCATTTGTCATGCAAGACAAAATCTGGTTAGCAAACAATCACTTACACCCAATTTCATTTGTACAAGAAAAAAAGAAAAAGAACAATAAAACGGTGCAGGAATGGCACAACTGACTACAAGATTAACATTGTAAATATAGATTTTAGGCTTGTAATTTAAGAGTGTGCAGATTTTTTATCTTTAAATTTTCTAAAGATAAATAGGGTAATTTACATACAAATGATATAGGCAACACTCTTATTTATACCAGTATAAATCACAACAGTATCAGCCTCATTATAAGAAAGCACTGAGATCCATACAATTAATATTAACTACTATGGAACCAATTTTAATTTTCAGGTACCCAGCTTAGTTGCTTCACTTACTGAAGAAACCTCATTGACTAACTAATAGGCATGATCATACGATTAAAGCCCAGCAGGTCCATGCAGGAGTAACCCACGCATGATTTGATGGAAGACTGTTCAAAGCCATTTATAAAGCCCTGTAAAAGGAGCATAATTAGCCCAAATTTCTTGTGGAAGAAAAATCACATAAAAGCAAATACAAACACAGCAAAAGTCATATGCAACTACAGTGTAACTAAAAAAAAGAAAGATATATGTAAAAGAAAGAAGGGACAGTAAATTCACTGACTGATATTGTAATTCTTTGCAGGTAAGGATCACAATATTCTAAAGCAACAAGTTCTGGGGGAGGGGTGGGAAGAGGGAGAGGGTAAATAGACAGATATGTTTATATTGCCTGATGAAAGTACTAAGTGCTTAATTCAAAACAATGTATTTCCATCAAATTCAATATTCCCGATTTACATCAAAGTAACAAAGGAGAATCAAATTCTAGCCTCCAACCCTTTCTGAAATGCATATTCTGGCGGTAAACACTTTAAAATTTAGCGACACAAAGTTCTTAAAAAATTAAGATAGCTCCTGTAAGCAAACGATTTGCTTGGGTAGTAACAGGAAATAACAAGAATGACCACTTGTATTCATAAGTATATTTTGAAAGGATCCCAAAGCATGTTACAAAGTCTCCTCTCTCTGTGGTGTATATATCAAGAGAGACTAACGAAATCAACAGAGTTCTAATGGTGTGAACTAGGACTCTGCAAATAAGGATGTATTCAATTCAGATTTGGATTCAGCATATTCGAAGGACAGTGATTTGATTTGGTGATTTCAATCACTGTCCCCGTTTGATTCAGCCAAATCAGAATTGGAAATTCGGCGCTGATTCAGCGCTCATTCAGAGATTCGGATTGGCCAGGGAAAGACAGGCACAGCCGGGCAGCTGCAGGTTCTCCTGGGTGGGGGGAGCTGTGGGAGAAGCTCCCATGGCTGCCCTGCCCTGCCTGGCCCCATCCCCAGCCTGGCCCCAGCCCCCCAGCAGTTTTAAAAAAAAAAAGCCCCACACTCACCAGCTCCAGCAGCTGCAATCAGTGCCTCTGAGGGCTCGTGGCAGAGCCCCCCCACACAGCGAGTGGCAGCAGAGGGCCATGGGGATTGGCCCCCCTCTCCTGGAACCCATGTGGCAGTTGCCCCACGGCGCAGGTGCAGCGTGGCTCGGCAGGGCGCTGTGCACTGTTTGGGAGCTGGGGCTGAGCAGTGCTAGACTTTGGGTGACAGGTGGAGCCACCCCAGCTCCCACACAGTGCACAGTATCCTGCCAAGCTGCACTATAGTCACATGAGGAGACAGATGCCGTGCGGGTGCCAGGTGGTGGGGGCAATTCCCCCTACCCCCCAGTGCCCTGCGCTGCATGTGGGGGCTCTGCCATGAGCCCCCATAGGCTGCTGCAGGCAGAGAGTGTGGGGCTTTTTTTTTTTTTT
>NW_017729024.1:40454299-40462807 GCF_001723915.1 Gavialis gangeticus | reverse complement strand
TTTTTTTTTTTTTTTAAAAGTGCCAGGAAGCTGAGGCTAAGTTGGGCAGCCATGGGAGTTTCTCCCATGGCTCTTTCAGCTGTGCCTGCCTCTCTAATTTAATTTAAATAATTATATTTTTTTAATATTTGAAAACAGCACCCAGAGGCTCATGAACAGTATCAGGATCCTGCTGTAAAAAAAGAGAGAGATTTACAATAGTGGAAGCCTCATAAATTGACGTATTAGATTAGATAAACTATAAGCACAGTCCCTTACCCTATAGACTTTTATAAACTAATGCCCCATCTGCAAAGACTCTCACATAGGCAACGTGTCAGAAGGGCACATGCCTCCCCAAGACTGCCACCATCGAAGCCGCTGCCAGCTTTTGCAGGCGGTCACTACCCACCGTCGCCACCAACACGGTGGCCGGCAGCTGCAGACGGTGCCTGCTCACCGCTGCTGACAGTGCAGATAGCGGCTGCAAGCAGTCCCTGCTCACCATTCACCATGCCCCCACACCTCCCCTGCTGCAGACACTGCCGCGGTTGCATGCAGGTCACCTGCACGCAGGTCACTGACCTGATTGCACGCAGGTCACCTGTGGGCAGTCCCCACTCGGCCTGCCCTCGCTGCTGACATCACCGCAGCCGCCCGCATGTGGCTCCCGCTTGTTGCTGCCACACCCCCGCTGCCAGCCTCTGGGGGCATGCGTCGTTCCTGGACTCTCACATGGTTAAAATGAATGCATGAGGTTAGCCCTCTTTAAATTCAGTAGAATAACTGACATGCTAAAGTACATAGCAACTCCACAAACACTGAAACTTTAGTGACCATCATGACAAATCACATGGACCTAACCATGAGGACTGTCCCTTTAAACAATATTAGTTCTCTGTATATTGTGGCACTTCATCTCTTACCTAACACCCTCTTTTGGCATTTCATGACCTGAGTTATAAGAGATACACTACCAGCCACAGACACCAGCAAATTTTCTCTGAGGGCAAAAACGGTATATGCTTTCAAGCCCTTGTGACCTGGCACCTCTTTCCACCACTAACAAAGCATGGCTTTTATGAAAGTGCATGCATGGTTTAGGCAGCTATTTTTATGATCACCACTTTTATAACTTGTTAATATATTTATACTGGATATGATTCTTGGGCTTGTCTGCTGTGGTAAGCACAGAAATAGAACCAACTTGCTCTCCCAGAATTCTGGCAACGAGCCCTTTTGTCTCAATAGTTGCTGCAGTCATCTTTTGGCTCTGAGGCTTTTGCACCGTACAGACTGGAATCCGCAGTGGCTCTTTCAGGCTAGGGACAGAAGTTATATATAAACCGGCTTAAGTCATCAGAAACTGATTTAAACCTGTAACACAATAGAAGTTCAGTACACATAAACCAGTTTCAAAATGGATGAAACTGGTTTAAGATATGCTACATTCAACCAGGTTTCACAGTAAACTGATTTGGGTCAAACTGGTTTTTGAAACTTCTGTCCCACACCCCTTCCTGGTTCAAGGTAAATCAAAGTCTCCAGCATCCCAGCATGCTTTCCAGCCCTGGGCTGGGCTGGGCTGGGCTGTCTGCTCCAGCAGAGAAGGGTTAGAGGGGTGGGGAGGCAGGGACTGCCACCCCAAGCAAATCCCAGCTGGGGTCTGGGACCAGGGAGGGAGGTTAAACTTCTCTTCCCCCAAATACAGAGCTGCCCGCAAAAAACTTACTGCTGGCTGCAACTGTAGACTATAAGTCCCAGAGCCACCTAGAAGCAGGAAGAAGAAGTGATGAGCAACCCTGCAGTGTCCTGCTACTGTGATTCTCGACTGCATATCCCAGAGATCTTTTGGGCAGCAGAAAGAGAAAGTGAACACACAGCTCATGATGGCTATGTGCCAGAGAGCCATGCTTTAGCATCCCCAGGCCTCTGGCCTGAGCCACTGCAAGTATGTGGCTGCATTTCCTGAATCAAAAGTGAACGTCTGACCAGTTCTTTCTCAGTTTAATCTATACAAGTTTAGACTAATCTTCAAAAACTGAATTAGCCTTGATTGACTGATTCAGCCTTGGGCTTTTTGACTGTCTGTACTTAGCCTAAATGTAGGAAACATGCCTTTCTCTCTGGCCTTTATAGATTCTGGAATGCAGATGAAAGAAGAGAAAGGAAATTTACAAATAAAAAGGAAATAGCACAATAATCAAACAGCTAGTGCTCTATTTAGTGTTACATAATATGTGCATTTCTCCTAGGTTTTATTTTGTCCTTTTTAGACAGAAACACAATGCTAGCTTTAGATCAATGCTGGAATCCTGGCCCCACTGAAGTAAGTGGGGAGTTAAAGTCTAGGGTCTTAAAGACTCTCCCAAATCTCCCTGCTCTAGCCAGCATGGCCTGTGTGGAAATCACAGTCTGGCCTCTACAGGGCAAGGTTTAGTAAGTTGTTTTTACTATGCATAGGAAGAAAGCATGAGGACTTCTATTTCCCTAGGATTCCCATCCAGTGCCCAGATGCAATGCTTCCTATAGTACTCCCTGGGTCTGATCCAAAGTGCACTGAAATCAACAGAAAGTCTGTCAGGCCCTCTGAGCATTAATAGGACATCAGGTGTGCACACACAATGGTGCTCAGGCTGGTAGCCAGGACCTCAACCTTTTCCAGATGCGCCTGCAGGCTTCAGGCAGCAGGCTCTGGTAAGAGGAGATGCTTCTCTCAAAAGCAGGTATAAGGCACGCTCCCTCTCTACTGCTTCCCAAATTATTCTGCTCACGTGTGCCCTGTATGTTACATACCTCTTCCACAAATGCTGCTAAAGGTCTTTCCTCGCCCATCCTTCCTTTAGTGGTTCAAACAGCAGGAAAGGCCTGGCATGAGGATACAATGTTACAGGGTCTGGGTTGGGCAGCATCCTGCTCACTTGGGGAGGCACTGTATAACTGGAGCATTAGCAACAGCAGCAACAGTTCATGTTACAAAGAACCTATCTAAGTCAGCAGTTTTGCTTTCTCAGGTCAGTGTAACAGTTAACCCAATGCAAGGCATTGGTTTTGGCCTTTGAAATTCCAAGTACCATACTTTGCATCCTGTGGTGGAGGTCAGTTTTATTTTTGGTGTCAGCCTTGGCTTTGAGACACCGCATGCACTGGCTACTTTAGGAAGCAATTATCTTCCTCAACATGTTGTACTGCACAGTGTCACTGCAATTACAACCTCTCTCTGCCTTGCCCTAGAAAAGCACGAGGACAGAATGGCAAAAAGCCATTATGACCTGTTGCATTTACACACCACTTGTTCCCGGACATATCAGTGGCTCCTCCAAGTGCACCAGACAGAAAGCAGTCATGAAAGCTAAGGACAGACATTACACATAAACCGGTTTAAGTGATCAGAAACTTGTTTAAACCTGTAACAGAACAGATGTTCAGTGTGCATAAACCAGTTTGAAAATGGCTGAAACCAGTTTGAGATAAACCTGACTGCATGTAGTATCAGACTGAACTGATTTGGCTCAAACTGGTTTATTCAATATCTGTCCCAGGCCCCTTGCTGATTTAAGATAAACCAGACTGCCCCCTGGGCAGGGCTGTCTGCTCCACAGCACAGCTGGCTCCTCCTCTTTGCTCAATGGCTGGATCTCCCGCAGAAACTGCACGTCCAGCAGGGTCTGCCTGACTTCCGCCTGCTCTCCCCCCTCCCCGGCTCACTGCTGAAGCAGGGATTCCCCACTTCCTCCCTTTTCCCACAACACAGACCTAAGCCCCACAGACCTTAGGCATATGGTATGCTAGCTAATGCTGAGAAATGTCTGTGTGTGTCTCCAATTTCACTGGGACAGGCAGACCGCTTAGGGATTTTTGGAGCTAATCAAGAGGTCAGCTGGTGAGCTGATTAAGAAGAGTTTAAACCAATGGAGAGATGCTATTGTTTTGCTGATGAGGTAATAAACACGGTTATCAGCCTCATGCTGGCTTTCTTGCCCATCAGTTTACGGCAGACCATATAAAGAAGCAGAAAGAGGGAGTTTGAAAGGCTCCATATCATCAACAGCTGCATGCACTGTACATCCCTCCTTGTCTCAGAGTACTAGCAGGGGGCTGGCAACACTCCTACCCCTTGAGCAGCCAGCAGGGAAAAGCCTGGGATGATACAGGCAGACCTCCCTAATCAAAGCATCCTGCTGGGCCTGGCCACGCCCACCTCAGCTCAGCACTGGAAGGAAAGGGAGGGCTGCTCTAGCGGCATCTGGCTTCTAGACTGACCAACTGCAGGCACGTGCCTGAATTTTCTCAGTCGAGAGAGCATGCCTGTCCAGTTACAAACTGGTTCAGCCTAGCCAGGTTAGACTAATCTGCAAAGATTGAATCAATTCAGGCTTAGGCTTTTTGAATGTCTGTCCCTAGCTGAAAAGGGTGCTAGAGATCACCTCAGAGGCCACCAACATGTTCTGCCAAAGCCTGCATTGAAAAGGGTGGGGTATGGTACCACCCCAGCCTAACAGCTGATCCAAGGGGCACTCTGGTTTCCTAGACTGGGCTGCCTTCTGGGATTGCTGGCAAACCACATACCGGCACGGTAGCTGCAATCCACTAACTGGCCCTGCACCACACCTTAAAATAAGAAATGCTGTAATAATCCTTAGAACTCATAGGATATTTTTTTCATTCATAGAGCAGTAAGTAGCTTTAATTTTGTTACTGATGGACAAGCTGAGGTACAGACTTGCCTGCACTCATCCAGTGAGTCTGTAGTAGGGATGAGAATGGGGCCCCAGTCTCCAAATCCCAATGCTCAAGTAGATGTGCTCAGTGACAGATGCTCTCTGCTTAGAAATTAACCATCATGATCAGAAATACAGACTCAGTCTAGATCATAGACTGAAAACATGGGTTCTACTCGCACAGGAGGGAGATGATTTCAGACTGCAGCAGAGTTTGCCAAACCTAATATTACATTTTGGATCCCATACAAGGATTATTGGATAGAATTAAATATAAAATAAAAGGATTGATTGCCATGTATAACAGCAATAACAACAAAATAAATCTATAATCGCACTGCCTTCTCTTACTTTCATTTTAAAATCTTAACAATTAACCTGTCTACTGAAGCTTCCACATCAGTGCAGCAGATGTGGTAATATTTAACCTGCTTCATAAGATACCACAGATGAAAGGCTCTATAATGACTGTTATCCAATGTCCACCCAAAAGCAAACTCTCTGATCTTTGCCAGTCCTGAAACAGAGCATATGTAACAGAGGATTTTAATTGTGTTAGGCCATGAAAGCCAAGGATTTCTCAACAATGGCAATAATTGTGTTCTCAAGGGATTGGACAGAATCCCTCAACATGATTTGTGGCAGAACCCTCCTGAGCTGTTGTAATTGTACTCTATCACAGGGGCTGTCAAACTTGGGTGAAAGGGAAACTACATCAAGAGGATCAAGTTCTCATATATAAATTCAAAGGGAGAGGCTGCTTTCCTAAAGATTAAGAAAGAGGAGTTTGTGGTTAACGCACCAGCTGGGGCTGCTGCAGTTCCCTAGTGTGACCCTATGCCACCTTGTCTCCAATGTTAGGAACAGAAATTACAGATAAGCCAATATAAGTGATCACAAACCAGTTCAAATCTGTAACACAACAGAAATTCAGTGTGCATAAACCGCTTTCAAAACGGCCAAAAGCAATTTAAGATAAACCTGCATAGATGTAGTATCAGACTTAACTGATATAGGTTAAATTGGTTTACTGAACTTCTGTCCCAGATCCCCTCCAGATTAACTTAAGTCACAGTCCCCAAGCATCCCTAGATACTTTGCACCTTCCTCACAAAGCCTCCCTCTCAGGGTGGGTGCAGTAATGTTGGCCCAAGATGTCTGCTCCAGCTAAGCAGGGAGGCGTGATCCAGCACTGCCTAGCTTTTGGCCTGGGCCACCGCAGGCATGTGACTGCATTTATGGAATCAAATATGAATGTCTGTTCACTTGCTTATTTGTTCAATATATGCAGCTTAAACTAACCTGAGAAGATTGAATCATTCAGCTTCGGGCTTTCTGACTGTACTTAGCCCATCTGTAAAATGAAGATAAGGCTTGTTTTGTTTGCCTCATCTATTTACATTAGAAACATTTCAGAGCAAAAACTGTTTTCCCTAATTCTGTATACAGTGCCAGCAAAATGGGAACATAGCTTTTTTGTTTGTTGGGGTCAAATTGCTGTAATACAAGATAATAATATGTCAGTTCCCTGAAGTAAGTATCCATGGTAATACTGCACTTCACTGACTTACAGTTTACAGTTTACCAGCTTACAGTTCTTATGCTTGGCATCCAATAACCCTGCAAAGTTAGTAGTGAAGTCACAATAATTGATTAGCTGGATACACTGCATTAGCTTTATTTCATGTATGTGGAAAGAACTCACTTTGCAATATAGGCAGGGCTAAGCATCTTAACTCTAGCAGTGAAGAGGTTTTCTCCAGAAAGCCAGTCTGACCAACACCCTGTAATTTCACCATGTTCAACCTTATCATTTGGTTGAAGTGACTTAGTATTATGCACAGGGAAGACAGAGAATCAGCTAAATATATTCATCCTGTTAAACCAGGATAGAAACAGAGGGCACCTGCCCTTTGGGAGTCACCTATATTTTAAAACCAGTAAAATCAACACTGCATTTGGCAGGTGTCATTAGTAGGATCACAGCTGTTTAAACAGAGATCTCTTTAACATTTGCTATACCTGAATCTGATCAGAGATAAAACATGCACAATGGCCTCTGCCCCAACACATGCACTCCAACAACCCTTCTCCGCACCATCCAAAACCTGTGATCAACTTCCTGCACTTAGTGGTATGAAAAATTATGCTTGCATTCCAGGCCAGTCAGAGCTAACACTACTAATGCAAAAAAAAAAAAAAAAAAAAAACTAAGCAGTTGCTCTCTCCCCTCTCACCCAGGATCTCACCTCCCCTTCCATTCAGGAGCTACGTGGACATTGCGATGATTGCTCACATGGAAAAGTTATACCAGAAAAATACAATCATTTGTCTTCTTATGAAATCAGTTGACAGAACATGAAGAAGTTAGTGTCATGTGGCCAGCCGGTTCTGCATGAAGCACTAGAGAGGTGCTCCACAAATCACTGTTTCAGGACACAAGAGCTAGAAATTATACTGTTGGGTCCAATTAAACATTTACACTCTTCCCTCCACCAGATCCATGGGGAACTGTGACATTTATTATTCTATTTTATGTTGGTGCTGAATAATCTACAGTTGCTTAAAAAGCTTCCAAAGCATCTTCTCAACCATGCCACATTATTTAATTAGCTCAGGCAGGATAAAAGCCTTTCTAAGCACTTGAGGCAGAGGATTTTACCATAGAACAGGGGTGGACAAAATACAACCCATGGGTCCCTTGGTCCCACCTGGCACAGGTACCATCCAGATGTGGTGAGTCCTGCTGCTCCCTGGGCATGCAGCGGGGCTTGGGCAGCTCCACAGCTGGACTGCCTTTCTAGGCAGCCCAGGCGGCAGCGGCTCCTTCCAGCTGCCTCCGCTGCTGGCTCCAGACCTACGGTATAGGTGGGGACATGCTCTACCCAGCCCCGACCCCGCACACCCTATGGCCATCCAGACTTAGCAGTGGAAGTGTGGAATAGAAGCTATTGCTTAGTGTGGGATAAAGCAGCCCCTCCCCCTTGCCACTGGTGGCCGTTCTTGCTGCAGCCACCCAGAGCCCATGCGGAGATGCCCTGTGTCTACGTCACTGTCACCACTGTCTCTAGGCTGCCCAGTGCCACCAGAGCAGACACAGGGCAGCCCGGCATGGGCTCTGGGCAGCTGCAGCAGGAACAGCTGGCAGCTGTGAGAGGGAGGGGCCACTTTTCCCCTGTGCTAAGCAACAGCTGCTGCCTCACACTGCCGCTGCTGAGGCTGAATGGGAGAGCCTGGACAAGACATGGGGCATGCAGGGTTGGGGCTGTGTAACATGGGTCCCCACCCGTACCACAGGGTTGGGTCCAGCAGCAGCAGCAGCTGAAAAGAGCTGCTGTCACCTGGGCTTCCTAGAAAGGCAGTCCAGCTGTGGAGCCACCCTAGCCCTCCTGCATGCCCAGGGGACAGCAGGATGCGACACGGGCAGGAGGTGCACAGCAGGTGTGAGGCAGGCTGGGTCAGGGCTGATCCTGCATTCTGTCTGATCTGCCCTGGCAGGGGTGAGTCCAGAGTGGGCAAGGGGTGTGCTAGGGCTGCGCACGGTTGGCAGTGGCAGGGAGGTGCCACAGAGCGCATGGGCTCTGGGCTGTTGCAGAGCAGAGGCAGGTGCTCAGGGGGGCCACACACGGGGGGGGGGGCTCCCATGCGCATCCCACCATAACCACACCCTCCCCCACACACAATCACATACCCCACAAACACTGCACCTAGCCACACGCTCCCTCACACACATACCTACGTGCCTCTGGGAGAAGCCCTGCTCACTGCTATGTGCACACACCCCACCACACATATGTATACCCCCCAC
>NW_017729024.1:40446891-40453174 GCF_001723915.1 Gavialis gangeticus | reverse complement strand
CCCCCCCCCCCCCCCCCCCCCCCCACAATATACAAAAGTAAGACCTCATTTTGAGCAATTATGCAATCATCTCTATATACTCCATGCAAATGCACACAAATCAGGACAAAAATATATTTTTTAATAAAATTAAAATGTCATTGTCAATTTTGATTTTTAGTACACAATCTGGTTTTTTTTCTAGTTCCAAGACGGCAGACCTCCTTCCCAAAAGGAGTGCTTCTGGGGGCAAGGGGAGGGACTTCTGATGGCAATGGGCAGAGGTTACGGGCCTGGGCTTCCAGTCCCAAGATGGCGACCAGTGGGGCAGGGCACCTGACAAGGGGCAGAGCTACTTTTGCGGCCCTTGACAGCTCATACTCATTAACATACTCACTGAGTGGCCCTGCAGCTGAAATAATTGCCTGCTCCGGTCTACAAAGCCAGACCCTCAACAGGTGTAAACTGGCACAGTTCCACTGACTTCGAGCTGAAGATCTGGTCTACACGAGAAAGCAGGAGCTGCCTCTCTATATTTAATGTTGCAGAAGAAAAAGATCCAAAGTCCTTCACGCCACTAAAATGATGGGGTAGGAGGGCTAGGTGTGTTCTTTCTGGTCTTCATGGAGAACTGTTTATGCCACACAGTATGATACCAGATTACATTCTGTGGTATATGTGGTCAGAGCAGGCAGCCTCCAGGGAAAGGAGAGCATGTAAGAACTTTGGATGGTGCCATTTTGCTCAAGCTGGTTTGAACTAGAATCTGCTCCCTCCTGCTGGCAAAAATGAATTTAGCTCTTGCATTAGCAATTGCTTGTTTTAATTAAAATCCTCGACAGCAAACCTGGTACAGTTTAGAAGTGAGAATTTTCTAGATGGCTATGTTCTCTCCTCCACAACCAGTTTGTGCTGCAAATGTTCCATGGCGTAACGTCAACCACTCCCATACAGTTCCTGACCAAGAAAAGAAATTCTTATACTTCTGAGTAAGCAAGTGAGAGTGTTGCATACAACATGATAAGCAGTTCTCTATTTGTGTCAGAGCAACAGAGACAGATTATGAGGGAAAAACTGGTACCAATAATGAGGAAAACATTATTTGGAGCATCTCAGACAAAAATTGAGTTCAGGGGACAGTTTCTTATGAAACTATATAAATCAGAAATCAAATGGGTAATGTTTAACCTCTGGGGACTCCCATTGGCTACAAAGCCAAACAAATGATTTGCATTCTTACATTAGGGGACCTGACCTCCTCCATCCCACAAAAAGAAAAAAGAGAACTCTGTGCATGTCTATTTAAAATCTTATTGGTCAGTAAGGAGTGCTTTCAGACATTTAATGTCCCTCCGGCCTGAAACTTGAAACTGAGGGTATCAGCACAAGAATTTCATTTAACTTTATTTTAGCACATTGAATCCTGATCCACACCAAGGTTTCCTAAGCATTATGGTGGGACAAATAAATAAATAAATAAATACACCATCAAAATTTATTGGTTACTTCCTTCATAGGAATCCAAAACATTAATAAAAAGAGTGTGGGTCACACTTCAGGACTTATCTAAACAAACAGCTTTATTTTCCAAACACAATTTAAGAGCCTAATAGTTTTTAATATAAACAAACTGTCTCCTTTCAGCATAGTTATATAAAACACTCACGTTACAATATTTGAAAATCAGAAAGTACAGTCAGTCAGCCTGGAAAGCAATTTCAATGCACTAAGAGACTTTCTGTAGGGATATCAGGATGGCTTTATATCGTACATTAGGGCAGTGAAAACCTGACAGATCCATGAAGGCTTGTGGGCCCCAATACTCCAAGCAGCTGAGCATGTGATCAGCATCATAGGCACTTGTAGCTCTACTGAATTTATTTACTGGGACTAAATACTTGCTTCATGAGCACAAGTGTTTACAGGTTAAACATTTTTGTGTTAAGACATTTCTCAATAGGCATTTCCATGCCCATATTCATTATATTTCACCATATTTCATAATATATTACCCTTTACATTTAGTAAAGTCTTGCAAACTAATGTCTGCCTTGTGAAATCTTTAATTGTGGTTCAACACAATTTCTCAAAACTCTAGGATCCCTTTTCACAGAACAAAAGCTTCATCTTGTGCCCCTCTCCACGCTCACAAACCAAGAGGAATTACACCAGGCAGCAGAATCCACAGGAACATCTCCTGCACATGGAAGCTATGCAGGCATTTTAAAACATGGGTTAGTTCCCTACTAGTCTGAGGCAGGGTGAGGCTGGTGCACTCTGGGCAGACAGAGGTGCTGTCCTTGAAAAGACACATCAAACTAGGTCCACAGAAGCTGTGGTCATTAAGGGATCGATAGAGCTTTTTGTTAGCCTGGATTCCATCTACCTGTGTTCCAGCTACTGAAACTCCCTCTAGTTTTCTGCAACTAGTGAACTACTTTAGGGACAGAAGTTACACAAACTGGTTTAAGTCATCAGAAACTGGTTTAAACCTGTAACAGAAAAGAAGTTCAGTGCACATAACCCAGTTTTAAAATGGCTGAAACTGGTTTAAAATAAACCTAATTGAATGTAGTATCAAACTTAACTGATTTGGGTCAAGCCAGTTTATGGAACTTCTGTCTCAGACCCCTTCCTACTTTAAGTTAAACCAGAGTCCCCCAGCATGCTTTCCAGCCCTGGGGTGTGCTGTGCTATCTGCTCCAGCAGAGAAGAGTTGGGAGGTAGGGAGGCAGGGACTGTCACCCACCCCCTGTGCAAACCCCGGCTGGGGCCAGGGAGGGAGGTTAAACTTTCCTTCCCCTGAGTACAGAGCTGCCCTGCCCTGCTAAAAACTTACTGCTGGCTACAACTGTGGACAAATCCCAGAGGCACCTGGAAGCAGGAAGAAGAAGTGATGAGCAACCCTGCAGAGTCCTGCTGCTGAGTCCTACTGCTGTGATTCTGGACTGCAAATCCCAGAGACCTCGGGGACAACAGGAAGAGAAAGCGAACACACAGCCATTGCTGGCTGTGTGCCAGAAAGTCATGCTCTAGTCCCCCCCAGCTTCTAGCCTGAGCCACTACAGATATGTAGCTGTATTTCCTGAATCAAAAATGGATGTCTGGCCAGTTGTTTCTCAGTTTAATCTCTCCAGTTTAGGCTAATCTGCAAAGAATGAATCGATTCAGGCTTGAGCTTTCTGACTGTATGTACTTAGCCCTAATGTACAAGTATCTCTTGCCAGCATCACAGGGAGTCTTCAGAATTTAATTGTGCGCAGTTCCAAGATGGATGAGAAATGCTATCTAAATGCACAGTATTTTTAAACACCATTAAGGCTTAATCTTTCTGGGATGAGCACTACTGTTGTGACTCACCACTAGAAGAAGTCCAGACAGTGGCATAAATGTACCTTTGCATCCATTACTTCCCTGCCCAAAGGCAGAAACCACAGTGATAAGCTCACTGGATGGCCAATGGACCTCTCGCGTAACAGGTCAAATGTTGATCCTCGGGGTTCCAGTTCCGAATATACACTTGGAAATTTTCTGCCTTTTTCCACCAACCACTAGAACAAACCTTGGAACTTCCAATGCCAATCTGAGCTCTCTCTACACTGGCAACATGACCTTTTTACAGCTTTTTTTGCTGCTGCTCTTTCACATGCAGTTTGTACATTTTCATTTTACTTATTTAGCATTTCAGAATTTTTCATGCTATTGTTGAAAAAAAGAAAAAGAAAATTCAGGCAAGTTTTAGCACACAATTGATTTTTAAATTTACCTCTTACATAAGGAGTCCTTTTATCTTTTGCACACATTCACCTTCCAGATTGTCAAGTTCATAAGTGCTTAGGAGGCCACACTGATGGCTACTTATCCTTAGTCTTGGTCACAACTTTCACCATTGATGTATTCTGCTCACAAATCGGTCCTACACTGAATAAATAGACTTCTATCATTCACGTATCTGCTGCAAAGGATAATTATGCTGCAAAGGATGATATACTTATATTTGGTTCAACTCACCTATATGTTCTTCCTCCGCTCCCTAATAAGATGCTATTTGAAACTGACTGATGTTACTGGTCTAGAAATAAAAGCAGAAGCTCCATTCAGTCTACAAAAGATGACTGGGAGAGAGATGACAGTTTCATCAGTTTGTCTGCATTCTAGAAAACACAGCCAAGATGAACTGTCAGTCTTGGGGATCCCTCTCAATTGGTGCCAAATACAGTCTGACAACTACAGTAGCTACTATTTATGTCTTGTAACAGCACTGAAAGTGTTTTGGCTCCCAATGAAGAGGAATACACAAGTGAAGAAGTGCACAGCTGACAGCTATTGCCAATGACAGACCATTTTCCAGTGAGGCTTAAACCCTTTTTTCCTTTCTACCCCTTCTACCTTATCCAGCATTAGGCAGGAAGAAGTGAGCATAGCTTTTAAGGCCACGTGTAGACGAAACAAGGGGCATGTGTGCATGATGCTTTAAAGCAAGTTAAATGCTTTTGCACCACTTTAATGGTGCTGGTGTTTGCACACATCGGAGGCGTATTGTGCAGTAATTCTAGCTGCTGTAGCAAATTCGCCGGCATAATGCACCTTAAATGACTTGGGGCGCAGTAAACTAAAACTCCTCCGAGGAGTTTTAGTTTGCTGCCCTACAGCTGTGGAGTGAAGCACCAGGCTCCATGAAGCCCTGGGGCCACTCTGCCCGCCAGCAGCTCACCCTCCCCTCCCTGGCGCTGGAGAGGCAGGTAAATTTGGGTGTGTGAACAACACGGGGGTTTAAAGGGCCCTAAATTGAAGTGGTGTTTTTAAAAACCCACCGCTTCAATTTAGGGCCCCTGTTTCATCTACACATGCCCTACGATAGTAATCAACACGGCTCCAAACAGTAACCCCTACACAACAACACCCATAGGTTCCATGAGTACGTGCCACACAGGTGACTACCTGACAGGAGTCGACCTCTGTCCTGTCACAGCTGTAAGCAAAACACAAGGATCCTTTGGAAAGCTATGCGAGAATGCAGGCTGGCAAACCAAGCTCTGAGTCCACAATTGTGATGGAACTATTGTGTAAAGCCTGACAGCTCAGTCTGGTGCTCTATGCAGCCACAAAACTCTTTCAAGCTATCAGTCCTTGTGAGCCCCAACAATAACATCTGAGTGTGGACTAAGGAAGTCCTCAAGATTACATTTACAAGCACCATGATTAAATAGCTGTTCTCACCCTCCGATAAACCACCTATCTGAGGATCTGAATTGCATTTCCTAGCAAAGCTGCAGTTCAAGCCAATTCTAGAGGCTCCTTTTGGCTTTTCAATAGTCCTGCCATATTTCCTTTCTAGAGTAAAACTGGCTTTTTGTTCTGCTCCTTTTCTTCATTTTGAAGCATTTCCTTGTTCGTGTATATATGTAAGTACTACTCCTCTCTTACCCTCTTTCTTTGCACTTGATAATCAAAGCCCAGGAGCTGGTGTGAGCCTAAGTTCAGCTTGCCAAACGTCGTTAAAACAGCAGGAAGATCCCAAGTAATAGAATTTTGGATTATATTTGGAAAACAGCCAACTACACCCCTTTCTTTTTAGCATGTGCAAATAGATTCAGTTACTGAGAATGGGTGCGTGTGAGAGGCACTTTCTCAGTGGACATTTCTGGCTGTGATAATCAAATAACATTGTCATATACCTTATACATGCCTTGAATGCCAGAGTCTACTGCCAGACATACTTGGGGTCTGATTCTAATCTTCCTTACTCCAGGTCAAATCCAGATCAATTCCACTGAAGTCCAAGTCATGCTGACATGAAACTGCTTCAAGATCAGATTTAAGTCTGCTGATCAGTAATTTGTTTTTCAATTGTCCCACTGAAATGAAGATTAGAATGGGATATAAGATAACTCCATTTTGAAAGCATCTCAGAATAACGATCAAGAGAAGGGCAAACGTAATGAGTTGAAGACATGGGTGTCAAATTCACTTGTTGCCCTGGGTCAGATCCAGATCATAGGACTTCTCATAAGCTAAATGCAGCCTGGGGCACAAGGTGACAGCAAGAATGGATCCAGCAGTGGCAGCAAACAGCATGGCAGCAGCGGCCACCATGGCAGTGACATCAAGTGGGACAAGCAGCCACAGGCCAGGCCATAGCAGAAGTGGCACAAGCAGTGGCTAGCCAGCAGGCTATAGGACAAGAAAGGGCTGTGTCACCACAACCCTCACTCAGCCTGCCACTGATTGCCATGTCCATAGGTGCCCCAGATCCTCAAATTCCATGGCAGGCCCCATCCGTCACTCGCCACACCCCAAATTC
>NW_017729024.1:40435041-40441891 GCF_001723915.1 Gavialis gangeticus | reverse complement strand
TGACATTGTTAGAACAGGTCATGCTTACTTCAGCTTCAATAGAAAAACAAAACAAAACTCATCCGAATGTTAAGCTTCTTCAGCCGTGAGACAATGCCGAGTAAGACACTCCCTTTCCCTCATCAGCCACAGCCCAATTTCACTGGCTTACCAGTAGTCTGGTGAGTCAAATAGAACAGCGTCACAAGCCAGATCTGGCCTGAAGACCACGGCTAGAGACAGACTTTCAAAAACCTGAGCCTGAATTGATTCAAATTTTGCAGGTTAGTCTAACCTGGCTTGGCTGAACCAGTTTGAAACTGGACAGACTTTCTCTCTGGACTGAAGAAATTCAAGCACATGCCTGCAGTGGCTCAAGCTAGAAGCCGGAGGGGGTGCCAGAGCAACTCTCCCTTCCCTTCTGCAGGAAGCTGAGCTGAGCTGAGCTGAGCTGAGCTGAGGGGGCATGGCCAGCCCCCAGCAGGACTCTCTCATTAGGGAGGTCTACCTGCAGGGTCCCAGGCTTTTCCCTGCTGGCTGGTCAAGGGGCAGGAGTGTTGCCAGCCCCCAGCCCCAGGCTAGCACTCTGAGGCAAGGGGGGTGGGGGTGCAGTGCATCTGAAAGCTGTTGAAATGTAGCTTTTAAATCTCCCTCCCTGCTTTGTCATACTGTCTGCAGCAAACTGACAGGCAAGCAGGCCAGCTAAGGGCTGATAGTGATAACTATCACCCAGTTAGCAAAACAATGGTCTCTCTCGCCATTACTTCAAACTTAGCTTGCCAGCTGACCTGTTGATTAGCTCCAAACAGCCCTAAGTAGTCACTGTTCTGTCTCCCTGCCCCAGTGAAACTTGAGAGAAACAGACACAGAGGCACCTCTCAGCATTAGCTAACATACCACATGCCTAGGGTCTGTGGTGCTGGGGTCTATGATGTGGGAGATAGGAGGGAGGGAAGAGGAGATTTCCTGCTTGAGCAGCGAGGGGGGTGTAGGGCTGGGGGAAGCCAAGCACACCCAGCCCAGAGAGCATGCTGGGATGCTAGGGAACTCTGATTTAACTTAAACCAGCAAGGGGTCTGGGACAGACATTGTACAAACTGGTTTCAGCCAAATCAGTTAAGCCTGATACTACTTTCAACCAGGTTTATCTCAAACCGGTTTCAGCCATTTTCAAGCCAGTTTATGTGCACTGCACATCTGTTCTATTACAGGTTTAAACCACTTAAACCAGTTTGTGTGTCATGTCTGTCCCTAGCCCAAATGTTTGATAGCCCTGGTGTAAGGTAAAAATCACTGAGTAGAGAACATCTCCACCATAACTGGCTACGCCAAGGGAATCAGGATTTTCCAAAATTCAGTAAATATCAATACTGCTCCATTTCTTTCAGCATTCTACAAATGTGAAAATTAACCACTCTTTCCTCTGGAGCTGCCTTCTCTGAGAGCAGAAATGAATCAAACTGACAGTTCTGAGAATCAGCAGTGAAATGTCTGCACTTCACAAATGGACGATAAGCAGCCTACCACAAGACAAGGAAGGATTCTAGATTTGTGTGCGTCTGTGTCTACACACATATATATATTTGAATCTGAATGTATCTGAATCCTTGTTTGTCACTGGAGTTAATCTAAAAGGAATTAAACCACAGGACAACAAGAAAAGCTCATTTTAAAGTCTGTTAGAAGAAACAACACCAACTAGCCAACAGCAGCTAAAACACCAATCTTTGGAGGCCAAATTGTGTTCATTCCCTCATAAGCGCCTACTACAAAATGTTTCCTTCAAAGGGCTTTGGATCAGGCCCATCCTACTGATTCCTATAGAATGTAATAGGACTGGATTTATAGGGTTCTATAGGGTTTAAAGCAGTAAGTCTCAATCTTTTTAGACTCAAAGCACCCCTGGTTAGACCTAAGGCATTCCTTCTTAGGCTCAAGGCATCCCTCAGAAAATGCAAGCTGTTAGTTTTCACTCACTGTTTGACTATGGAAAAATAATACAGCCATTTTTCTGTAGCAACGAACCCAAAAAAAGACCACAACAGGACAAAATAAATTTTAACACAATGGATTCTTGTATGAAATCACTAGGTTCATCTTGTGAATCACGTTTACTCACCAAAACACCCCTAAATGGTTTTCAAGGCATCTTTGAAATGGTACCCTGGTTGAGAATCATTGTTCATACATTTCAGACTAACCTTGACTAACTACCTCTAGCTAAAGAATTTTAACGGTTTATATTGAAATCGTTAGGGAAAAAAAACCCTGTAGAACTTAATAAGGCCTTTCTGTAGTTTATTTTTTTTAAAAGACAGGTCATAGAATTATTTCCATGCTATTTAATTGTATGAGCTGGCCCAAAAAGAGCCAGCAGACCAAGTAATGTTTCAATTAAATTCTGCAGGATTTCTCCTTAAGGTTCATACACCTGTGCAACATTTATATTATTTTTAAAAGGGCAAACGATAGTCCTTTGTTTTTAATCAACAAAATCCCAATTCAATCTCCTTTATACTAAATTTAATAATATTATCTATACCCATCTGCAGAATGGTTAACGCCTTTGCTAGGCTGAAAGGTCAACCTTATTTGCTTATACACTCTATTGATACATCGACTTAATCATCATCTGTATAGCAGGAACACTGCTTCCCACCCCTCCAAGTTCTGAAATGGTACCCAGCACAACGCAGAAGAGATTTTATCACCCTGGTTGCTTTTGGTATGTCTCTGTTAATAAAAGCATTAGCATCACTGCACCATGAACGTAATTTTTTTTAATAATAGGTAGATGTTATTGAACTGCTCCAACCAAGGGACACAGAGCTATGTTTTAAACATTTCACTTGTAATTCCACAAAGGCTTGGTTTTAGATAACAACTGGGTGGCCCTGAATGACAGCATTATTCATTCCAGATAGTTTTCACAAGGATCTCATAAGAAACATCAGGCTTTACTGATACTGAAGTTCAGTTCTTCGGGCAGAGTCTTTATCTAGCTACCGTAGTGGCTCGGCTATGCTTGTCCTGATGCTAAGACACACTCTCCAATCATTTGTATTTCCCATCTTCTTTACTGGTACCTCAAGCAAAAGTGATTATTGCCATGTGGCAGACCCCTGAGGCACCCATCATCATCTGAGATCCTGAGGACCAAACTAAAGCAAGATAACATCTCACAAATACAGGAACCCAGGACACAATGTTTAACTGGGCTCAGAGTCCCCAGCTGTTAAGGAAGGTATGGAAGTGGTATCATGCTCCTCCAATTTAGACTTTATGTTCTACGGGACAAGAAGCTTGTTTAGCTACTGTACCGGTTGAGTTTTACCTCCCCTGAGGCTAAGACAGAAGTGAGGAGGAGTGAGAAGTGGAAACATCTACAGTGGAACTCAATGAAATCAAGTCAACAAGAACCATGGTTCTTAACACCTATGAATACCAAGCCTGATATTTCTCTTACACAAGCTATGAACTCTTTTTCTCTCAATCACCCACACACATACCCTGACCCACAATCTTCTTTAGGAATAATTCTTCATACAGAGTACATGTGAGCTTTCACATTCACACACCATCATTTTCAGCAGAATCCAAGAACTGATTCACTTGTGCTACTGTATATTTTACACCCTAGAGCTGGGTGTAAAATATACAGTAGCACAAGTGAAAGGAATTATCCACTGGAGACTTAAATCTTCACTGTGGCCAAGCCAGTACTTTTCATTTTAAAAACCAATGTAACAGTGCTTTCTGCAGGATAACTGGTAGTCGATTCCCTTCCACTTTGATAACTGTACACGCTGCCATCACCATACTCTCTCAGGTTCACAGAGCTGGAGTCCATGGCTGCTGTGGGATGGCTCTTCCATCCGTGATAAACAGTACAATATTCATGGAGTTCTTCTCTAGGTGCACTATGAGAGATAAATCTTTTAAGTGGATTCTGTGCTTCAGAAATCATATTCAATTCTACAGTCCTAAGTGTTTAGAAATTACATTTTCTAGGTTTAAGTTTTTTTAAGAGTTAAATTCAGAATTGCATTAGGCATCTAAGTACCCAGTATGTATGTGCAACTATTATTTGTACACACAACTGTAGGGCTCTGCAGGCACAAAAACCTTCAAACTTCATCAGAAGCCAGCTGGTATGAGGACAGGGATCAAAAATGACTTACAAGCACTTTTTTTTTCTCCCCTAATCTTCCAGACAGGTAGTGACTAGTTTGATTCACAATATAAATCAGAGGAGATCAGGGCTGCTCTGACCTACTGTAGCTGCAGGTGGACAATTCTGCAGTTCGGGATTATTGGCCCACCAGGTAGGTACTCTAGCTATGCCCACAAGAGGAATTATGTGCTGCTGATGACAACTCTGTATTCCTCTTCTCCATAGCAGCAGTGGAACAAAGTGGCAGAGAGAAGCCCTGGACATGGCTGGAGCTGAAATTTTAAAGGCCAGTGGTGAAAGCTTACTTCTAAAAGATCATTTGCTCTGCTTTCTGTAAAGCATAGTTAAAACAAACAAGCTTGTCAATCCTAGAGCTCTAGACATTTATGAAAAGCAGCTTTCATACTGGATAAAAACTTGAGACTATTGCCTACTTCTTCAGTTAGTTACACTAATCTAATCAAATAATGCTGACCTGCGTAAGCAGAAGCTTAACTCAGATTGTTAAAAACAGTACAGATTGCCACTGGCTTTAATACTTACGGCTATTGCACAGCGAATATCACAGTTATGTCCAGAAATGAGTGACAAGGGCACTACAATTAACACACTGGATTACAATGCCTATCAACTAAGTTTACTGCCCTATCAAATTATATGATCCCACACCAACAGCAACTAATGGCATTATTTTATCCATTCAAGCATTGCATCCAAACAAATAAAAACCTCAGTAACCGAGCACTTCTAGATGAAAGGCCAGAATCTATAGCATCCTATAATAATCAGATATACAAAATCACAGGTGAATGAGAAAACAAAAATGAACTGTTCACTCAGTGGGATCATGTATTCTGACTCATACTGTAGTTCTTCCAAAGATGGAGCAAAGATCATCCTGTTCTCTCCCCACCACCAAGCTCTGAACTAGGTATAGCCTGTAACATGAGTAGCACCTCTGTTCAGGAGCCAGTCATATCCTATGAATGGACGTCTGTCTGTCACTAGTCCAGTGTTACACTTAAACTACTCCAGTGTTACACTTAAACTCTCCCCTGTGGTGGCCCACAAAGGGACTGATCTTCATAACTGTCAAGTACCAGCCCCACAGTCATCTCACCTCATAATCACTAGCTAAGTTCACATACATATCTTTTTCACTATCTCTTTCTATCATTGGGATGAAGGGTGGATTAAAGGCAGAGGGCTGACAGTGCTGGGGTCTATTCCAGTCAGTGCCACTGACTTGCAGCAAGGCTGAGCAAAGCCTCAAACATCTTAAATTTCAAGTTTACCCAGCTGGAAATAAAGCATAAAATTTGCACTTAAGGCTAAATTAATCTATCTATATAAGGTGGTTTGAGATTCTTTTACAATTTAATATTTATATTAATACTCCATGAACAAGAGATGTATTTTCCACTGAATCTAGTACCCTTGTATAGAAATCACTATAAAAAAAATACAGATTTTGATATGACTGCTTTAGACCAGCGTTTCCCAACTAGTGTGCTGCAGCACAGTGCCGTCAGAAATGAACAGGCGTGCCGCACAATTTTGGGAAAAAAGTCATACATTAGAAAAATAAATAAATGAAACACACACACACACACATGTACATACATATGTACGTGTGTGTGTGTGTGTGTGTGTGTTTCATTTATTTATTTTTTTAGTGTATGACTTTTGTCCCCAAATATATATGAAATGTTTATATAAATTAGTTTTGTGGATGGAACCAAAGTGTATTGTCATGTTGCTGTTCCAGTGTACAAACATGAGACAGTACATCACACTACTCTCTAATGACTTTGTATGTGGTCAAAAACAAATTGTGGGCAGGGCAGGGGGAGGGGTTGTGTCCTGCAGAAAAATGTTATTAATGTAAGTGTGCCTTGGACTGGAAAAAGTTTGGGAAACAGTGCTCTAGGAATCCCATGTTACAGGATTCCCTACTAGAATTAGGGCTAGAGACAGAAATTACACATACACTGGTATAAGCGATCAGAAACCAGTTCAAATCTGTAACACAACAGAAGTTCAGTGCACACAAACGGCTTTCAAAATGGCCAAAACTGGTTTAAGATAAGCCTGAATGGATGTAGTATCAGCATTAACTGACTTAGGTTAAATCGGTTTATTGAACTTCTGTCCCAGATCCCCTCCAGATTAAAAAGTTAACTCACAGTCCCCAACATCCCAGGATGCTTTGCACCTTCCCCACAAGCTGCTCCTCACAGGGTGGTTGGGCTAACGTTGGCCCAAGCTGTCTGCTTCAATCAAGTAGGGAGGTGTGCTCTAGAGCCCCCCAGCTTCTGGCCTGGGCTACTGCAGGCATGTGGCTGCATTTCTGGAATCAAAAGTGGATGTCTGTTCACTTGCTTATTGGTTCAATCTACACATCTTAGACCAAACTGCAAAGATTGAATTGATTCAGCCTGGGGCATTCTGATGGTCTATACTTAGCCTACATGCCACAAATTTTAACTCACTGGGTAACTACAGTACTGGATACTGGATAAATCCTTCTTCTGTTTCCCCATGCTAGCTGTCAATATGGTACTCCCATTATTGCAGTCCTTACTCAGGCAAACTCCTATCAGAAACAGTGCATAAGGTATGGAAACCTGGGGGGTGATCCTAAGCGTACAAAAGTTATCAGAAAAGCTAAGTGCACTTTATCATGCATCAGCAGAT
>NW_017729024.1:40429270-40434507 GCF_001723915.1 Gavialis gangeticus | reverse complement strand
GAGGTCCCTTCCAACCCTAACATCTATGAATCTATGAAATACTCCAGTGGTTTTCAAATTTCCTAGTCACAGAACCTTTTCATATCACTTAATCTGCCATGGGACCTCTACCCCTATCCTAAACACTGACATGGAGCAAGAGAACTTGACGCAGCAACAGCAGCACACCAACTCTCAACCCACTCTGCCATTATCCCCAGTCTGTCTGCAAACTCCCCAGGCTAAGTACAGATAGACAGAAAAACCCAAGGCTGAATTGATTCATTCTTTGCAAGTTAGTCTAAAATGCAGAGATTAAGCTGGGAAACAACTGGACAGACATTCACACTTGATTCAGGAAATGCAGCCATATAACTGCAATGGCTCAGGCCAGAAGCTGGGGGGGGCACTCTGGCATGTAGCCAGCATGGACTGTGTGTTCGCTTTCTCTTCCTGCTGCCCCCAAGGTCTCTGGGATTTGCAGTCCACAATCACAGCAGCAGGACTCTGCAGGTTTGCTCATCACTTCCTCTTCCTGCTTCCAGGTGCTCCTGGGATTTGTAGCCCACAGTTGCAGCCAGTAGTAAGTTTTTAGCAGAGCAGGTCAGGGCAGCTCTGTACTCAGGGGAAATGAAGTTTAACCCTCTCCCTGGCCTTAGTCCCCAGCTGGGGTTTGCTTGGGGTGTGGGTGACAGTCCCTACCTCCCACGTCCCAACCCTTCTCTGCTGAAGCAGACAGTACAGCCCAGCCCAGGGCTGGAAAGTATGCTGGGATGTTGAGGGACTGTGATTTAACTTGAACCAGGAAGAGGTCTGGGACAGAATTTCCATCAACCAGTCTGACCCAAATCAGTTAAGTTTGATATTACATTCAACCAGGTTTATCTTAAACCAGTTTCATCCACGTTGAAACTTTCTGAAACTGATTTATGTGCACTGAACTTCTGTTCTGTTACAGGTTTAAACCAGTTTCTGATGACTTAAACTGGTTTGTGTGTAGCTTCTGTCCCTAGCCCCAATGACCTATTGTGGAATCCCAGGATTTCATTGAACCACTGCAATACTCCATTGCTCATCTGTGCCACTACAAACACAGCTGTCAGAGTTGTCTGCTCAGTTTTCTCCAAATGCCTCTATTAGTACTTTCTTTTCATTTTATTTTCTGCTCCTGGCTCTAGGTTGCACTTACAAATCCTACCCGACATTAAAAGGCCCCTGAATACGGTTTTCATTGAGCAGCAGAAGAAATCTTCAACTGAGCTGTAAAATTTAAGAATTCACAGGTGAGCCACAAAAACTGGTTACATATTTCTGAATTTCTGTACAGAACCTTTTTCCTTGAGCAGTAGCTAACACAAATTCAATACCGGGCCTTCAGGTAATCTGCAAGTTGACCAAATTCAAATGCCACCATCACTTCTTTTAACCCGACTGGCAGATGATGACAGTATTCTGCTTGACTAAGGAAAACTGAAGCTCCATCTCCGATGACTGGCACCGCTGTCTCTCCAGGCAATTGTAATGTGGCAGTGCTGGTCTTGTTGCCAAGTGAACTTGCTGCATCAAGTGATGAACTGTTCAGAAGATTATCTTGTTAGATGGCCATGGTACTGGAATATACTCTTTGCCAAGTAATCTCATCTGTAGCTCACTGCAGATTTTGTAGCCTTTGGGCATCGCACAGTGAAAAACATCCATGATCTTTCCAGCTGTGCAAAACCTGGATGCTGCCTCTGTAGTTGGTGGATCTGTTCAGGAAAGGGAAGCCCATGTTCATGGGTTCCCCACCTCCCACATTCTATTCGATCTGGTCTGAGCTACATCCTTAGTCAGAGTCCCAGGTTTGGCTTGGTAACTGAACCTGAATCATTGCTTTGCACTTGCACTAGGGAGATTAAGTTTAAAAACCAGTAAGGAGGATATGCAGCAAAAGCACCTCCTTGGAATAGGGAGCTGCTTTCTCAGTTATGTGGCTGGGGAGGAACAGCAGAAATCCCATGGACCTGTAGTTGTGAAAGCTTCTTTTCATTAATCCCTTCTGCCTTCAGAAAGTAAACAGTCATCAATACCTTATGTAGTCCATAGTATTTATCTGCCACACTTTCCACTGGCTCCCCTCACACTTCTCTTCCAAATCTCCAGAGGTAACACATCTCAGTAGAAAACTTCAGAGCCTAAAGAATTTCTTTTTTCATCACTGAAACAAGTTCAGTCTAATCACCAGCATCAGATCATGAAACTCTTGAGTCACAAATTATGACAAAACATCATAAATATTCCACTGGCATCAGTTTACATTTTTTTAAGAATCCACTACCATTTTTCTTTCTGGAAAACAAGAAGCTTGCTGCCCTTGTAACAAATTGCATTTAATGACCCTAATGTGTCCAATATATTACCAACACCAAACACACAAAAACTAACTAGCTTGGAACATAGTTTTTGTATGAACCATATGCTTTACTGTCTATACTGTTCTGATTGCATAAATATTCAAGCTTTAATGGGTCTCTGATATTGTGCCTGCATTATTTGCATCTTCAGAAATCTCTGCATTCATTCACCCACATAAGTTTGCAAGTACAAGCGCAAGAGGAATACCTCCATACCCAGTTTGTGCACCCAAATGCCCCTGTACAAACATAAATACAGATTTTGTGCATCTCATCACTGGAGGAAACATCTTGGAAAACTGGCCTTAAAGAACTGAATTAAATTGATAGTGCTGATTATCTGACCACTGTTGTAAGTCAAGTTCTGCTCTAAAACACACCAAGAGGATTCCTACTAAAACTACTACTTGCTATCTCACATAACGGTTCTCTTTTTGGTAAGTGTTGTCAGACCTGAAGAAGGAGGTGAGGCTCATCACTTCATCTCTTTGCACCTCCAGTACTCATAAAGTAATTTGCCCAAGATGACACAGTGGATCAATGCCAAAGTATGGATCAAATTTAACCTAATTTAGTCCTGATTTAACTCCACTGAACTCAATGGTGTTACGCTAAGGATGAAATTACCCCAGAGTCTGAGCTATTGTAAAAAGGATTCTAAACAATCCTGTCTTCTGATTATCCCTCACAATGTCTCACTCACAAGCTGCTAATAAATTGCACATCACTCTGAGCCTGGGTATTATTAAACCAGTATGTGCTGTAGTCAACCAGATAGCACAGAAGAACACAGAAGGATATAGAAATGCCAAGATGAGCTGTTTAGAAAGTTACAGAGATGCCTGATGTGTGTGTTTTTTTTAAAAGATAGATAAGAAGATAGGGGATGAATTTAATTTGCTTTGCAAATTTGCTTCTAATTCTTTGTACATATTTCATCTAATTCTTTGCTCATCACCTCCATTTTCAATTTCTGTCTCCTTTATAGCCGTATCAATGCAAAGAAATATAAAAATACGTGTACACATTTGAACATAAGCTCTCCAACAGCATTCTATAGGAATCAGCTGTGGAAGAGATGGTTGGTTTAAGGATGAAGACAGAGGATATGAACAGTGGAGTCGAGGGCTGTGGCTGTCGGGGGTAGAACAAGGATAAGGAATTAGAACCAAGTCAAAACTTTGCATTGGTTCTAGTTCAGGGTCGGGCCGGTTATTTTGGCAAGCCATCCAGGGCCACATGACAGGCAGCCCAGGACAGATAAATATCAATTTTCTAAATTTTTGGAGGCCCCATGGGCTGAACAGAATGGCCTGGCGGGCCACATCTGGCCCCTGGGCCACATTTTGCCCACCTCATTCTAGTTCCTCATCCTCCTTCTACCCCTGACAGCCACAGCCCTCCACTACACAGTGGCATCCATCAGCAGATATGTGATTAAGGCAAAATATAGTGCAATACTTTAACTTGCCTATAGGGTTGGAGAGTAAAGTCTCCTGTACTCACTATTTGCACCATTCTTGGTGAGCAACTACTGAAACGCATACAAATCTCACTGCTTTCCACATCCATCATCGCTCTCTCTCCACCAGCTCCCCAGTAAGGTGCAAGGAAGAAAACTGTTTATTCATTGTTCATATTGTTCTGCATTGTGGAATTGTGCTCTGCTCTAAGTAGATATTATTTGAAGCCAGAATCTCTGGGTCTGCACAGAATATGCATCTGACACTTCTGAAAGCACAAGAATTAGACCTGCCAGCTTGCTAAAAGCATACACAGGACAGCGGTCCCTTTGATTTTGGAACAAAGAAGTTAACTGAACAGAACAAGTAAAATGAGAAGAAAGCAAAGTTCCCTAGATTACAACAGTTCTTACAAGTCCCTTAATGGAACTCTCATGTTTACTCATGGCAATGGTGCCTGGAAGGAATTTTATTCTGCAAAGAAAAATGCCTCTGTTCAAGAACTGTGGGACTATATACAAAGTCCATCTCAATGCTTTAGAGAAAGAAAAAAAAAAAATCAAGTCTATGCTCCTGACATAATAAGAACACCAGGCATGAGCTGCTCAGGTGTTCTTATTGGACTGGAAAAGGGCCAATGTGGTTCCCATTTTCAAAAAAGGGAGGAAGGAGGACCCAGGAAACTACAGGCCCATTAGTCTTACCTCAATCCTGGGGAAGATTTTTGAGAGAGTTATCATAGCGCATGTCCACGAGGGGCCAGCAGGGGAGATTATGTTTAGGGGCAACCAACACGGGTTCATTAGAGGCAGGTCCTGTCAGACCAACCTGGTGGCCTTCTATGACCAGGTCACAAAATCCTTAGATGCAGGGATAGCAGTAGACGTAGTCCTTGTGGACTTTAGGAAGGCCTTTGACACTGTCTCTCACCCCATTATCATTAAAAAAACTAGGGGACTGTGGCATTGATGCCTACACAGTCAGATGGGTCACTAACTGGCTGGAGGGCCGCACCCAGAGAGTGGTGGTAGATGGATCATTTTCAACCTGGAGGGATTTGGGCAGTGGGGTTCCACAGCGCTCAGTCCTCGGGCCCGCACTGTTTAACATCTTCATCAGTGACTTGGACGAGGGGGTAAGAAGCACCCTGTTCAAACTCGCAGATGACACTAAGATGTGGAGGAAAGTGGGCATGCTAGAAGGGAGGACTAGGCTGCAATCAGACCTAGACAGGTTACAGGGGTGGGCGGATGAGAACAAGATAGGTTTCAACACTGACAAGTGCAAGGTGACGCACATGGGGAGGAAAAACCAGCACCATACCTACAGGCTGGGGAACTCCCTTCCCATCAGTGCAGAGGCAGAAGAGGATTTTGGAGTCATTATTGATGCCAAGATGAAC
>NW_017729024.1:40422342-40424270 GCF_001723915.1 Gavialis gangeticus | reverse complement strand
TTTCCTGCCACGGCAGGGGGGCGGACTTGATGATCTGCTCAGGTCCCTTCCGACCCTATAAACTATGAAACTAGGTGTGGAAGATGGGAACATCCCTTCCGCTCCCATCCAGTGCTGAGACAAAACTGGTGAGTCAGATAATTGTTATTTATTCAGTAGGCACCCCACAAACACATGAAATTAAGAGGCTACCTAGGCTACAGCCAAAAGATTTTGCCGAGTGACTGAGTGGGACTCTCTTGGCCATCGATGAAGAGTTAGAGAATAATGCAGACAAAAATGAAGGGAGACAAGAACAGAGAAGATTTCAGTGGTGTTTTTATTCTAGTTAAAACACAAAGGATTTTGTAATTATAAGGAAATGGTAACAGGAAGACAAGCCACATGTGGATCACTCCAGACACGCACCTCACCTATTAATTGCTTTATTTGTCCTTTGAATATAACACAAGTTTAAATATAACTCAACTGCAAAAGCCAGGTATATCCACGGGGGGGGGGGAAGGGGCCTTACATACTGAGAACAAGAGGGAACAAAGCCTGAAAGTTTGATTTTTCAGGCATCAAAAAGTTTGCAACTATTTCTCTTTATTCACCAGTGGAAGATTGGCTCAGAAGAGGTCACGGCTGATGGCAATTCTAAAACTGGTTGGCCCTGTCCATAGCTAACTTGCCCTGGCTCCCTGGGGAACAGAAAACTTGTGTGTGAAGAGAAGCAGGTTGACACTCTAGTCTATAATAATACAAGAGAGAAACAATGGGGAATGATGCAAAGGAAGATGCAGAGAGAAAAAGTAATACTTCGTCCTTCCTTGCCCTCTCTCACAATGGGTCTATGCACCCCACTTTTAAGTGCCGCAGTGCTGGATTGAAGAGAGAAAGAAACTCTCATGATTAGCCCTATGAATGAGAGTTTACCTCCTTACACTCCAAACAGCAAGCTTGGAGACAGGGAGATCTGAGAGGGAATTCACTAATAAAGGTAAGAGTACGAGTATGTATGTGAGAGTTGGAGAAAGAGAGAGAGGGAATTCATGCAGAAAAACATAAGGCCAACACCTCCATAGGGAACCCCCAGGCTCTAGGGTTAGCCTGACCAGAAGTAACTCTACTGCATTTCATGGAGATAACTTTGCTGGCACAGAGCAAGGGTGGGGGTGGTAGGGTAATCAAACCTGCAAGGCAATCAGGTTTGTGCAAATCTGCAACAGTCACAGTCAGAGTTCACCATATGGAACAAGGCTAGACTGTGGTTTTAACAGCAACAATGGAAAGTAAGCAAGCTGTAAGGAGTCAGTATCAAAATGGAGAGGGGTGTGCAAACGGGCGGTATTCAATTCGGATTTGGCCTGAATCGAGGACAGCGTTTTGATTCACTGATTTGGATCACTGTCCCGAAGGTTTGCTGCTGATTCAGAGAATCAGCAATTGAGCCACGGACGCAGCTTTATATGTTTTTTCTACGTACCTTGAGGTACCAGGCGCAGCTCATGAACACTGAGATGGTCGGGCTGATGGAGCATCCCACAGGAGCATGGGGGGCCCTTCCTGCGTGTTTGACAGTGAACCCGGACACGGACTGGAAGTACTTCTGGCCCACGCCTGGGTCCACCGCCAGGTGTGCAGGGGACCTCCTCCCCCCCACCTCCAGCTTGCGATTGGCCATGGCCCCTCAGATCCAAGAGGCACCAGTCGCTGAGCTAGGGATTGGGGGCGAGGGGGCTCCCCAGCTGACCCGGAAGTGCTTCTGGTCCACTTCTGGGTCTGCTGCCAAACGTGAGGGGGATGCCCCCCATGCTCCCGTGGGATGCTTCATCTGCCTCACCATCTCAGCATTCACAACCCACCTGGCACCTTGAGGTATGTAGAAAAAAAAATGTAAAGCTGTGTCTTTCTCCCAAATATCAAATCTTTCTGAATCTCTGAAT
>NW_017729024.1:40413242-40417342 GCF_001723915.1 Gavialis gangeticus | reverse complement strand
TAAAGCTATGTCTTTCTCCCAAATATCAAATCTTTCTGAATCTCTGAATCGATTTGGAGGGTTCCAATTCATTCGGAGACATTAAAGGGTCTCTCAATTCAATTCAGACTCAGAGATTTGGCCACCAAATCGGGCCAAATCTCCACTGAATCGAACCAGCGACCAAAGCTTCTCACAGCCCTATGAAACAGGTCTGTTCTCACTGTGCAACACTATATATTTATTGGGCTTAAATTTCCATTTCATACTTTTCACGTACACAAACATGCTGGTCACACCCCACTTCACATAACCCAGGGAAACACATGTTTTGCCCTCCCGCTTAGGGCCTAGACTGTGTACAAGTGCTTATTGCCTCCAGGCAGACAGACCTAATCCTTCAGCTCAAGTGGAAAATGCTCATACCTTTAGACTCGGAAGTAGCATTTCCAGTTCTTACATACAGCACAGCCAAAAGCTTGCAGCAAAGATGTAACAACCAAATGCATCAGCAGCGTAGACTCATTTTCTCCCAAGATTTTGATATTTTTAGAAACTGTGCTATGATACATTTACTAACCCACCGTACTCAGAAGTAATGTATACTTCTTTTAAAATATGTAAAAAAGAAAAAGCCTCCAAAACCCTCAGACTGTTATGTAGCATCTGTACGCAGGTGTGCGCATGCACGCAAAGGGAAAGAATAAAAGTTTAAAACCTGCTGATTAAAAAGAAACTATGCAATCTGCATAGGCTCTCCCATCTAAGTGCTAATCAACAGGGATATGGGTTTCCCATTTGCTGTGGGAAAATGCTGATTTTCTTCTCTAAAGAAGAAAAATGCAGGAAACCATGGGTTTCCCTTTGCAGGCTGGCGGAGTGCCAGCCTGCAAGGCACTGCTTAGGGCTGGGAGGAGCAAGACACAGGGGGCGCCACATGCACGTATACCTGCGTACACATGCGTTTGTCCCCCCCGTGGCCTCCATGACCCAGCTCTTGCTGCGAGGGGCACAACTCTATGCTGCTGCCCCCAACCAAACTACTGCTGGGTAGGCAGCAAGCACCTCACCATGGTGGCATGGCGGGCACAGGGGTCCTGGTGGCAGCACCGAGTCTCATCACCTTGCTCCATCCTCCCACACCGGGTGCCTCCTGCTGGCTCACAGAGGCCCCCGGAGGAAGGGCAGCAGGGAGGGGAGTCAAGTTCTGCAGCCCACATCCTCCCCCACCCCCTATGGGCTCCACTCAGCTCCGCCCTGGCTGTGCCACTTGCAGGAGGGGACCAAGCTCCACACTCCACTCCAACCACTGAAGCCACCACCTCCCCCACATAGCATTTGGGGCCCAGGTGCTGCTGGCCAGCTGTGGCTGGTGCCTGCAGACCAGGAAGCAGGCATGATTCAGCCTCTGGGTCCCACAGCCCTAGCAGGTGGGGGCCCCCTCTGGCAGGGCTTGGGGCGGACAGGGTTCCAAGTCAGGAGGGGCCCCAGTAGGGCTGAGGGGATGGGGGTGGTCTGGAAGTGAGGGGCCCCGGAGGGCCAGGAGGCTCCAGGTCAAGAGTGAGGGGCACCAGCAGTGCTGAGGGGGTGTGGGGCTGTGGGTTGGGAGTGAGGGGCACTGGCAGGGCCAGGGAGCTCCGGGTTGGAAGTGAGGGGCACTGGCAGAGATGGCAGGGGGGGAGGGGCAGTGGCTGTGGATTGGGAGTGAGGGACACCAGCAGGGCCAGGGGGCTGCAAGTAGGGAGTGAGGGGCAACAGCAGGGGCAGGGCAGACAAAGCAGCCACAAATCAGCTAAGGTGGGACAGCTACAGCTGGACCCACATCCTGGTAAGCAAAGGCAGGGGAGCTCTGATTTTCCATGATAAAAAAAAATCAAAATAAAACACAAAAATATATAAGTATTTAGAATTTATTTTATTATAATGATTGAGGAACTAGTAGACTTCCAAACTGCTTTAAAATTGTAAATATATCAATAAAACATCATGTCCAATTGATACTTATATATATAGCGGTGTTTCATTTTAATCATGGAAAAATGTGAATTATGGGTTTTTTAATCAGAGAATTTGCAATTTCTATCAGAGAATTTGGCATTTCTAAACAGAGAAAACCAGGATCAATAATGTTCTCTTGCAAGTTCGTAATGAAGTGTTAGCGATGTATTTTAGAGCAGACATTCAGGGAAGGTGAGGGGCAGTGTTAGGGTCGGCGATTACTTCAACAGCTTGCTAATGAATTGCTGGAAAAGGATTTCCTTATGTTTGATGCTTCAAGTTATTCCAAAGGGACCTGCAAGCAAAAGAGATTCTACTCAAGGGCCAAACAGAGTGGGCCTGATCCAGGACTCACTAAGGCCAGTGACAAGATGCCCATTAACATGGCTGACCATTGTAGTCAGCATTGTGCACTAAACAACACAAGGAAAAAATGAGAACAATGAAGCCTGTCTTGGCTCCTTACTAATGACACAGAATCACTTGCTTGCTTACCTAGCATACAGGTGTCCAGCTCAAATAGGGCAAATTATCGTTCTTTTTCTACTGTGGGTTTCAAGCTGGCAGCCCTATACATTTTGAAATAAACCCTGTGCAGAGCTGGTGTGTGGCCTAGTTTTGGCACATCCACAGTTTATTTGTTTGCTCATGGTTCAAAATGAAGCCCTGCCAATGCAGGCCTCTGCTGCCTCATATTAAAGTTGGGCCAAGCCATTTCAAAACAAGTCCTGGAAGCCAAAAGCCTGGGCTGCTTGCTAACTTGACGGTATGAAAAGACTTAGCATCTCCATTTCAGCGGCAGCCTCCTGCCATTAATTCCAACTAAGCAGCTCCTCACAAGCCACAAGATCTAAAGAGGGCTCAGCAAATCATAAGGGGGCAAGTGGCTTGTGTCTTTAGATGAACTCTAGGCTGCTCACAAAAATCAGATGAAAAGTTAGGAGTCAAATTCCAGCCTAGCAGAACTTTACTCGCCAAGTCTTCTCACAGGATCCCTGACTCATCCTTATGCAAACCAAACACAGTAAGAACCAGACAGCAGTGCTGGAATTGCAGTATTTACTCTAAAATGATTTCTCCCCCACATTTAACTTAGGGGGAAATCCCCTCATCTTAGATTCAAGTATGGGGGTGGCAGCTGATGGCTGTGGCTTGGGCTTTAGCCCCTACCTGGAGTCAGGGCAATACCAATAGCCACAGCTGCTGCAGCCTGATGTCCCCCTAATCCCCAGCCCCCTCTACATCTATACCGTGCTATTTCCCCCCTGTATCATCTTCCCCCATTTGCCCCCCATGCAGCCTCTACTCCCCTATGTCTTCCTCCCCGCCCTTATTCTTTGCTCTGCACCAGAAGGCTCCATCCATGCTGCAGCCTGGGGCAGTGTGCATGGCCACATACCAGTCCTGCAGCAGCAGCATGCAGCCCCCACGGCTGCTACAGGGCTGGGCTGGGGCCATGCTCACTGCCCCAGGCTAGAACAGGGAAAGACTACCAGCAGAGGGAAAGGGTGGGGAGGTAAGCTCCTCAACCCCTTCACACCACCTGCCCCCTACCGCCTGCCCCCCTGCAGCAGAGAGAGGGATGAATTAAGGGAGCTGACAGAGTGAGCCCAGGGCAAAGCCCCAGTTCTGTAGACAAGGATGTGCAGGGAGCATATTGCAGCTCTGCCCTGGCCACATGCTGTCTTTGCCCTATGATCCCAGGATCTCCATGGAGATCAGCCGGGAATCATACAGGCAGGACATGCAGCAAGGCAGACAGGATGGGGTCACAGCCTGGTGGGGATCTGTACCCAGGGCCAGTGCTGTGAGTAGTCACAGTGCAATGCCAGAGCCCGGGCAGTCACTGTCCACTCCCTGCACACCTCTGCCTGCAGAACCAGTGCCCTTCACAGGGGCATGTGGGTAGCAGATTGTGGCTCTTCCCCAGCCTCAGCCCTGTGCTGTCACTACCACATGATCCCACCCTGTGATCCTGGCTTCACCCAACCATCTTGCTCCTAAACACCACTCCCCACCCGCACGCAGCCCCATCCCACATAGGGAGTTTTGGCGAGCTGTTGCATGCGGGGGGGGGGGGGGGGAGGGGAAACAGCTAACCCCGCCACCGACAACTCAAAAGA
>NW_017729024.1:40412049-40413123 GCF_001723915.1 Gavialis gangeticus | reverse complement strand
TGCGGGGGGGGGGGAGGAAGGGAAACATGCTGACCCAGCCCACGACAGCTCAACAGAACTTCCTATGTGGCCCACAGGCCCAAATAATTGCCCACCCCTGACTTAAGAGTCAAATTCTTTATCCATAGTGCAAATAGGGACCAGATGTTAATCTGGTGTGAAGTGGAATAATGATGTTAACACACAGCTAAGATGATTTGCTCCAGGTAAAAATCTAACTCACAGGCTGGGAAGCAGACTGTCTTGTACCATTCCACCAGTATAGATCAACCTTCAATTTGTGGTACCATCAAGTGAGAAGGGAAACAATGTCCTCACTTCCATTCAGTGTTTGTCCCCTTGACCAAGACTAATAGACAAAGGTGCTTAATCAGCACTCCTGGTAGTAGTTTTTTTGTTTGTTTTTTTTACATGATGTGGTACACTTGCCTAGGAAGAAGCAGACTGAACACTGCAGCCAGTGCTAGAGTGCCAGTTGTTGCAAATGAGCATAAGTCCACCTGGCAACAATTTGATGTTGGGACCCCTCCCTCATAAAACAGAACTCTACCTCCCCCTACTATATATATGGCCTATGCACACCTCACTGACAGCAATACTGGACAGCAGTACTGTCAGTCAGAATCCCGTCAGTCAGAAACGCAAACAGCAGAACATGCTAGTTACATCCCAGTTAAAGATATGATTCATTGCAACTTTTTTATATTAATTTGGTTGGCTCATTTAGAATTAAAGTCATTTAGGCTGGGTAAGTTTGTCACTAAATCGTTAGCAGCCCTCTCTTTACTCAGTCAAGCTTCTGTCCAACTTGCTCTGAACATGGGCAGAATGTCTTACTAAAATGGAAACAAATTGTCAGCTGCTCAGAGTTTTTACTAGATTAGACAGCCCTACCACTCTGTGTGTCCACTGGTTGCTTTTCAGCATATGAAAATACATGTAATACATACATACAAATGTTATGATTATTGACAACTATAAAATATTAATAGTCTCATTTAATCACAGAGAATATACATACTTCATTTCTGTTACATTAAAAAACAATACTGCTCAGTCCAATATTATTATATC
>NW_017729024.1:40380811-40407049 GCF_001723915.1 Gavialis gangeticus | reverse complement strand
TTTACTAGATTAGATAGCCCTACCACTCTGTGTGTCCACTGGTTGCTTTTCAGCATATGAAAATACATGTAATACATACATACAAATGTTATGATTATTGACAACTATAAAATATTAATAGTCTCATTTAATCACAGAGAATATACATACTTCATTTCTGTTACATTAAAAAACAATACTGCTCAGTCCAATATTATTATATCCTTAAAATATTAATATAGGACACAAAATATTGTTCTGTTTGTGCTTAATGAGCTCACAACTCTGTAAGAGAGAACAAGTTTAACAGGCTTTCAGTAGGTTTAACCTCAGACCCAGTGAGTCAGGAACAATCACCCTTTACAAAATTGATAAGAAGCATTTTTCACTTTGTTATTGTATTGGTTTTAAATAGCTGTGCTTGCTACTACATTCTGCAAAGCTCAACTTTCTGGGACTTAAGCACTGCAGAAAAGAATGAACCTTTACCACTTCAATACTGCTAGCAAAGCTCCTTAAAATCACTTCATCCCATCTTTGAAGACCAGATGGGACCATTACAACCATTTAGTTTGGCCTCCAACTTTACCTTGGTGGCTCCTTTTAACAAAGGAAAAAGGTGAGGAAGTTGCCCAAGATCTCAGAAACACTGATTGAACCAAGAAAAGAACCCATAGGAGTCTCAACTCCTAGCTCTAATCAGTAGCCCACATTCTCCTCCTATTTATAGGACCTGATCAGGGTTTGAAACCTGCACTATTAGACCTTCAACACCTAATCTACGTAAGTTACAGATGTGCTGTTCATGACTAGACTGTTTTTCCAAGGGAAGCAATGGAATCATTATTCTTCAAGTTATTTTACTGGGCAAATGTAAAATACACTGTATTTTCCCACACACAACATGTACTTTTGTCCCTCAAAATCAGACCCCTAAAACTGACATGCATGTATTAAGCAGGTAAGCTGATGTTCTTCCAGAATAGAAGCACCCTGTTTTGATTCCTCCTCCACAATGCAGCAGGTGTAGCATTACTATTCAAGCAGCTGACTTAACGACTCATTGTTCTTCACAGGTATTAACAATCATCTCTTTTTAATTGTCTTGGTGTTCCACTAATCAAGCAAACCTTTCTGAGGTCAATTTTGCTGTCTGCTAGCTACTCCTGGCTTCTCACCTCTGCTACACAATCCTGGAGACTCTTTAGCTCTTTTCAAAATCACAGAGATCCACCAATGGAGACTAGACTTCAGCAGCTGTTAAGGTTTCCCCTTTATTTAAGCAGGAAAGGGAGGGTAAATCAGCTGAACACTGGGCTCTGTCCCTGCTCATTGTAGCCATAACTCTGAAAAAATGTTACTTCTTCATTATGGTTTTCAAAAACAAGATGAGTGTAATATTCAAGGATGTGGTGTTTGTAAGAAAATATGGTATACTTTCAAAAACACATCTACACTGGTGAGGGATAGACAGATAACTTACTAAATTGAGCTTGCTTTCTTTAGCTTATTTAATTCTGTGATTCAAGCCCAAGGGTCATTTACCTGTGAAAGAAAAAATACATACTAGGATGCTGGTTACTTATGGCAAGGAAACATTACTTGTGATACAAAGCAGCTACAAGGAATTATTTTTCTCTTGCAAAACCTGCTAAGTCATACTTTCATCAAACAGGCACATGTCAACAAGGCTACCTACCTGCCTCCTATAAAAGATGAAAGAATTCAGTCTGAAGTGCAGACACCACTAATCAGTGCAAATGGGAAAATATTTTGAAACTTATACTTCCTACCTGAGCCATCATTCAGGATGGGATGGTGTGGGGTAGATGCATCCACACCAGGAGTGCAGGGACCACATGTGGCCCACAGGCCACCAGATAGGAGAGCTCTGTATTAGGATAGGAATTTTGTAATTTGCAAACATTCTCCACTGTTACTGAGAAAATTAACTCCATTCAGAGTCCATGAGTGTCACCTTTTGTGTAGACATAAGGCTTAAGGCTGAATGGCACACCGCATTTAGGAAACAAAATTCCTTTTGTGGAACAGTCTAGACAAGAACCAGTGGTCAAGTTTACTAGTCTGCAAGCATTTATACTAGGCCATCTACCAGACCGCAATATACTGCATCCAAAACCATGCCTTTCTGATTACCAGGCTCGATCTTATGAAATAAAGCACCACTTTCTTCAATGGAGTAGGTGTTTGGGAAAATGGGATCTCAAGCTTCAAAAGACATAAACCTGTGTATCAAACTCTAGTGCTCTTGAGATAGCAGCCACCAAATTCACATCACAGCAGAAGTAGGAGAAAGGAAACAAAATAATGAGAATGCAAATTTAAGTTTCAATATATTACAGTCTGTCAGTGCTACAAAGTAATGTGATAAGCACTCATGTGCCCAAAGGTACAGCATAAAACATTTATTTGTAATCCTGAGAATTAGCATCATTTCATGCCTTAAAAATCTTGGCTTGCTCCTCAAACTAGCAATGA
Source organism: Gavialis gangeticus (assembly GCF_001723915.1). Lineage (NCBI taxonomy): Eukaryota > Metazoa > Chordata > Crocodylia > Gavialidae > Gavialis > Gavialis gangeticus. The sequence continues at coordinate 40,404,571 of NW_017729024.1, read as the reverse complement.
TTTTTTTTGCAAGCACTGGTCAAGGGTTGATTACAAATAAATTCAGCCCCTTGACCAGTGTAACTAAAATGGATACTGTCAGATGCAAGTATTGCAGGTGAGCCATTGATTATGTTTTATAACATTTTCAACAAGCAAATAAGTTGTGGAAGTATGAGTATTCCCCTTTTACAGAGTTGTGTCTAAGGTGCAGAAAGAGCAAATGGCACATCCGTAATAGAATGCAGACTTCCTGGTTCCTAGTGCCCTAAATTAACTCCTCTTTTTCCCCAGTTTTTATTCCCAATATTCTGTTTCTCAATGCTTGAGGCTGAGCACTTGAAGTGCAAGAGAATCTTGTTTTCATAGAGAAACTAGGTCCAAAACTAGTTCCTAAATATCCTGCATTGAAGCACAGACTGCAAAAATTGCCAGAAGGAGAACATGCATTCCCCTTTTTGTGCAAAAATCCATTACTTTTGGTGCAAAAGCTCCTGCTACTGCCCATGTTTTGTGAATAAACAGACACCTGATATAAGCTAGATTCACTTTTGAAAAGAAAAAAAAAACTCTCTTGCTCTCAGACAGGACCTGGGTCATCTGGCAAATTTGAGAGTGCTGTTTAAGAACTAAGAAATCAATGTTAGGCTTTATAAAAGCTGCTAATAAAGCAAAATCACATTCACGGTTTCTAGCATGTTCAGTGGACTTATTTCCCTCAGTCTTACGATGCAAGTATTACACAACTGCACTAACAGCAAAGGGGTAGCCAAGTTTAAGAAAGGGCTGTGAAAGTGTCAGAGTGCACAGAGCCATGTCAGCTGGTCCGCAAGGCCCCACGCAGGGTCAAAAAATTGGTGGAAGTGTCTGCTCCTCTGTTGCCAAATCTGTGGACCTGTGGGGAGCCCAACAGGCCAGACAGCTCAACCTTGCATATTAGATCGGGCAAGCAGGGAGCATATAGGGCATATGGGGCCTGGCATCGCAGATCCAATCTAGGCACCCAGTGACCCTGTGCCACTCATCTAGACCACAGGGCACCACTGGAAATTCGCCTCCGTTTCTTTTTTTCCCAGGATGGGCAACTTCAAAGAAAATTCAGAAATCTCCAAGGTAAATTAGATTGTTAAATATAACTAAGGAAACCAGAGAGAGTACAGGAGTCCTGCATCACCCCTCTGGAAAATGTTTTTTTTTTTTACAGACAATTTTTCTCTCCTGCAATGGTTGTTACTTCTCTGTGGCCAGCTCCAGCAATTGGCACAACAGGGCTCTCACTCCAGGGCTAGTGACAGACATTACATATAAGCTAATGTAATAGGAAACCAGTTCAAATCTGTAACACAAAAGAAGTTCAGTGCACATAAAGCGCTTTCAAAATGGCTGAAACCAGTTTAAGATTAACTTGGATGGATGTAGTATCAAACTTAACTGACTTAGGTTAAATCGGTTTATTGAGGTAAGGGGATTTATGGGGGAGAGAGACATTGAGGTCGGGGGGGGGCTGTCCAAGAAGAGTGGTCGTTTCTTAAGGAGATGATCCTCCAAGATAAACACCTGGCCATGGTCATTTGACCCCAGCACTCTTTCCTGCCATGGCAGGGGGTCGGACTTGATGATCTGCTCAGGTCCCTTCCGACCCTACCAACTATGAAACTAAGATATCCCCTCTGGACTGGGGAAATGCTGGCACGTGCCTGAAGTGGCTCAGGCTAGAAGCCAGAGGGTGCTAGAGCAGCCCTCCATCCTCTTCTACAGTACTGAGTGGGGAAGCGGGGGGAAGATGCATGGCTAGGCCTGGGCAGGATCCTCTGATTAGTGTGAGGTTCCTCTCCCCACCTCGCTGTTCATAACAGAGCACTGAGTTGCGCAGCAGGGAGTTACACAGGGAGTTGTTAGCATTTATCAGCTCAAACAAAACAACAGCCTTCAAGCCCTTAAACAACTTTTTCCAAGGAAGGAACGGAGGGACATTACAAGCTACCAGTTGATTAGCTCCAAAAATCCAAGCCAACACTGTCCTGCCTGCCTTTGTCCTGTCTCCCACAGCACGGACCATAGTCAGCATGTGGTATGCTAGCTAATGCTGAGAAGTATCTGTGTAAGGCAGAGGGGAGGGGGAGCACTGCTTAAGTAGGGAGTGGTAAAGGGAAGGAAGGAGCAGGAGGAAGCTAGGAAGACCCCACTTTGTCTGCAGTCTCTGCTCCAGCCCAGGATTTCAAAGCAGCTTGGATGCTGGAGGACTCTGATTTAACTTGAACCAGGAGGGGGTCTGGGACAGATACTGCATAAACCAGCTTGACCCAAATCAAGTCTGATACTACATTCAACTGGGTTTGTTTCAGCCATTTTCAAACTGGTTTATGTGCACTGAACAAACCGGTTTATGCGTAATGTCTGTCCTTAGCCCAGGTGGAGATTGAGCCCGAATAACCCCCAGGCTTAGTCGGCTAACACTGTACTTCCTGTAACCTAGTTGCGTTCCCCTCCTCACCTCCATCCCTCTAATGTTAGTCCCTTACTCAGGTGATATGTATTTCCCTACCGGTTTTGTCATCTTTTTTGGATTCACAATCCTAAACATTTACTAATAAAAGTCAGTCTGTCTTTTCAGCAATTAAAACTGATAAGAACAAAATTATTACAGTGCTCAGACCAAATCTATGCATTAGTAACCGTGCTCCAACTATTTATGCCAGGGCTATATATACTGTGACCAGTACTTACGTTGCATTTGTTGCCCATGTGTCAGATTCTGATTTCTGCTGTGCTGGTGAAAAGCCACCTTATTTCCCCTTCCTATACATAGGAAGTAAACCAGATCCAAAGCTGACTAATTTCACTTACTTCTGATGCCTTGAACAAACAGATTCAGCCTAATGTTCTTTACTAATCTCTCTCAACATATACTCCTAGTCACGCATTAAGATCTGAATCAGTTGGTTACTTAATTTGTCTCTCTTATTTTTCTGGAGCAACAAAAAACAGAATGTGGTGCCACCACGCCCTCTCAGTCATACTAAAAATTCCTTTCTGCCACTCAGACTACTCACTTTATGTTGATATTTAAAAATGAAGTTAAAGAAATGTCTGCTTACTGCTTTTCTGACCTCCGTCTAACCACTGATGAATGTTCAGTGTTTAATCACAATGTGCTCTGTGACTCTTTTGTGAGAGGTGACACTGTATTTACTTAAATATGATCTGAGGGTTTCCCCACCCCATCAGCAAGGGAAACAATGCTCCTCATCTTACATTCACATACCAGAAAACCCCATTAAATACACTATCACTGAACTGCTACCAGAAGCAGTATTGCTGAAGTATGGAAACAAAAGTGAACTGAATATAGCCCACACTGAGCATGCCCATAAAACACATGGCCTAAATTAAGCAAACATATTGATAGGAACCTTTTTTTCTTCTTTTTGTGTGTGGCCCTTTAAAAAAAATGGGCAGTTGCTCCTCGAAGAAGGAACAAGTGCTGGCCTGGAGGCCAGCTGGAACAAGTTCCAATACCCTCTCCGGTACCAAAAATGCTGATGGGGAGAGAGAGAGTTTGTGTGTCTGTGTCCCTTAAAAAAACAAACAAACAGGCAGGTGATCCATCTGGAGGGACTGGCATTGGGCCTGGAGGTACTGAAATACCAGGCTGGCATGAGGAGTGCCACAGCCATCCTTGACACCCTCTCCTTGGTGCCAAAAATGCTTGATCTTAGCCCAAACGGCGAGATACTGATGGGAACCTACCACAAGGACAGGTTAGTGCAGCCCATCTGAATAAGATATAGTACCCGTTGTGTCTTAGTCTCCCTCAGCTCCAACTCTTTTTCAAATCATGGTGAACCACTTTACTGAATACATCTTGATTTCCTCTTCACTCCCCCAGCTGAGCAACGCCTTTCTTACCTATTTCTTCAACAGCCTTAAATGTCTGGCAAACATCACCAAACTTCTATGGAGACCAGAAGTTCTGTTGCCCCCTCTCTCGGTCCATCACTTGATCAGTGTGGCCCTACCCTCTATGCAGGAGCCAGAGCAGGCAGTCCCATCCCTCATCTGCATATACATTTTTGGAGAATCCTGGAACTTATTCCAGAACTGGAACAGACCAGTTCCAGTTACAAATGGGGGCTAATTAGCATGTGGATCCTTTGCAGGAGCTGGAGTGGTATCTGGAGTATTCAGCAGCCAAATCTCCAAATCCAAATTGAATTGAAAGACCCGTTAACAGCTCCGAATAGAATCAAAGCCTCTGAATTGATTCAGAAAAGATTTGGCAATTCAGAAGGCAGACATGCAGGAACAGAAACTGAGAAGAGGGAGGAGAAGGAGGTGGAAAGAGCACTCTGATACTGACATCTGTAGCTGCCCAGTGACTGTGATCTTTCTCTGAGTTCCCTTCCAATCACAGTGTTTTGGGGGGGTGACGTAGAAACAACATATAAGGCTGTGTGTGAACTCATCTGTGTGCTTTTTGTGAGCTGTCTGCTTGTCTCTCTGCTGCAGGAGCAGTGTCTGAAGGGCTCTGGTTTGGTAGTATGTAGTATCTTGCCACCAAATTATAGCCAATCCTTTCCTATTTACCCTTGCCTACAATTCTTATTGTTATCCATTCCTTTCAGTGTATTCTTCCTCCAAAATCTTCTTATTTGTTCTTGTTAACCTTTCTTTTTTCCTCCCACAAAAAGAAATCTGTGTTTTCCCTGACTGTGTTATCACTGTGCAGGAAAGCACAACATATATTACACACAGACACACGCACATCTTGCAGCATACCAAACATCATGAAGTGTGCTTGAAAGGGAGGTGCCATGTCTTCTGGCAGCAGAGAGAAAGGGGACAGAGGAAAAGCTGCAAGTCTTCCCCTCCCCCACAAACATAGCAGCGAGGAGTCTTCTACTGCTAGTGGGAGCAAGGAGGTGGGAGCTGTGTCTGCACCTGCAGCACCACCAGCAACTCCTGTAACCACAACTAGCAGCAGCATGACACTCTCCACTCCAATTTTAGTTGCCAGCATGAGCCTTCAAGGGCCAGAGGAGGAGCTAGATCTGGAAGCAGGGGACCTTCCCCAAGGAAATTCTGGCAAAGGAGTTTGTACTCCACACCCCTCAAAGTCCCCTTCTCCAGAGGGCACCTCAGAGAGGAGTTATGGGGGCAGGTGGCTCAGCTCCTCCTGTTGTTGTGCCTCTGCCTGGTAAGGAAGGAGATAAGACACGATCCCTACCTGCAACCCAGAAGCAGGTGGGTAGTGTAGGAGTAAATTTAGTCAGCTTCTGGCCTACTTGACTAGAAAAACAGACAAAGACTAGACAAGCTGATACTGCTTATTTCAGTTACATGTTTTGAGATAAGGAATCCTGCATGTCTTATTACCCTGTGCACAGATGTCCAATTAAGTAAACTTGTTTTAGTTTCTCCAAGGTCATATTTTTTTTCTCTTTATCTGTCTTAAGTATAAAAATGCTTGAAAACTTAGAGAGGAGGAGGATTCCTCTGAAACAGACAAGTGGGTGATTCCCTTTGCTGTATGTAATCCTCCCTGTGATCACTGTATAGCCCTAAATAAAGAAAAGCTGGCTCTGTCAGTTCTGATTCAACCACAACGCGAAGTTTGATTTCTTCCACAGTAGCATAGCGTGGGATAATTTTAAGGTGGCAGATGATCCCAGGTATGCTACCTGCCAGCACTACCAAAAGCAGATCAGCCGGGGCACAAACAAGAAACATTTCAGCACCATAGCAATGCTGCTGCATCTCAGGAGGCATCATCCCCTTGCCCTGGTTCCTCCTCAGTCTGACACCAGTGGGAGCATGCCCAAAAAGAAGTCCCCCTCTCGCTCCAAAGCCCCCATCCCCAAGAAGCAGAGGCAGGCCACCCTGGACCAGTGGGGGAAAGGCAGGGACAAAGTAGGGAAGTGTTGCCAAGGCAAGCAAGGTCACCCAGAGCCTTGGCAACCAGGGAGATGGTTGTTCTGGATGGCCAGCCCTTCTCCTTTGTTGAGCAGGCAGGGTTCAGGCGGTTCATGGCGCTCATGGCCCCATCCTAGCAAGTGCCTGCATGCATCACCTTTAGCAGGACAACGGTGCCATCCCTGCATGAGGCATACAGAGAATACTTGAGGAAGGAGCTCTGGAAAGCAGGACCACAGGCAGCTTTACACTTCACCTCAGAAGTCTGGAGCAGCTAGAGATCATACCTACCTCTCGCTCACAGAGCACTGATGCAATCAGTCAGGGCATCAGTGGGCTCTCCTTCAAGCAGAGGTGATGGATGAGTCCCACACAGCAAGGGAGATCATGATAGCCATGAACCACATGGTGCAGAGGTGGCTCGTTGGGCAGGGTGAGCTCACCCATGGGTTCATGGTCACCAACAACAGGGCCAATATGGTCAAGGCGGTACGTGATGCCAACTTTGTTGGCATCCGCTGTGTGGAACACAAGTTCCACCTCATAGTTCGGGACGCCTTGGAGTGGGACAGGGCTCCCAGTGATGGCGCTGTTACTACCACGACCAGCCAGCTCATTTCGGAATGCAGGAAGGTGGCGGGTTACTTCTACCAGAGCATCAAGGCGGGCAAGTTGCTGTGGGACAAACAGGCAGAGCCAAGCATCCCGCAGCACAAAATCATGCAGGATGTGGAGACTCGGTGGAACTCCACATACCAGATGCTGGAAAGGCTGGTCGAGCAATAGAAGCCCATCCATGAGATGGTCTTGCTCAGGGAGATTGGGATCAGTGGCCCCCTTAAGAGCTGAGTGGGATATCATCTCCCAGATCTTGGTAGTCCTCAAGCCATTCCTCGAGGCCACCAAAAGCCTCAGCGCTGGTGATGCCCCCCCCCTTCATCAGGCGATCCCCATAATGAAGGAGCTTGAGAATCAATTGGAGAAGTTCCAGGGGATCGATGTGCCTGGCTGGGGCAAGACGCTTTCACCAGAGGTTCAGGCACTGGTGAAGTGGCTGAAGGAGGGCATTAAAAAACGGCTGGATCCACTGCAGTCCAGTACAGTCCACATGCTAGTGGGCATGTGTGATCCAAGGGTGAAGGGGAGCATCTGCAGCAGCAAAACCCTCAATCACTAGATGGAGGTGCTGGTAAAAAGAGTCAGGGAGGCAGAAGGGCAGAGGCGGAGAGAGTGAAAAGGGGAATACACTTTCCTGTGCCAGCACTCCAGCCACAAGCCAATCTCCTCTACCACACTGCTGCCAATGCAGGCCAAGGGCATGGCTTCAATGTTGGGGTCCAGAGGCACCAGACCCCACCGTCCGGCAGGTAGCACAGAGGCTATCTCGCCAAGGATGGGGAGCTGCTGCAATGCAACACCTTGGCCTACTGGGTAACCCACAGCCAGATGTAGCAGGATCTGGCCACAGTTGCCTAGGAACACCTGTCCTGTCCACCACCAGTCTTCCAAGCGAGAGGGTCTTCAGCACTGCTGTGAATGTTGCGACACCCCACCACATCTCCTTGGATCCTGGTTTGGTGGAGCAACTGGCGTTCCTAAAAGTGAACCTTCTGCTGCTAGAGTTCCCCAAGCTCCGCATGCAGATAGAGTGAGTGCCACCCTCCTCGCTTTGCATCTATTTCCTTTCTTTAGTTGCTTTCACAACCATGTAATGCCCCGGTCTGAGAACTGGAGGCAGCAGTTTAGTTTTTCACCAGCCACCAGGGGAAGAACATCTCCCTGCTGAGCTCCTGTGCCAGGACAAACCTGGAGGTATGAGCTGGGGCTATGGGGAAGGAGGAGGCCCCAGGTCCTGGGCATGACCTAAAAGTACACCCTGCCAGGGTCGGGAGGCCTGGTGGGACTGCCTATTGCACAGCAGCCCTAGGAAATGCCAGGATCGCTAACCTCCCTGGTGAAAGGCAGGTAGGGGCACCTGATAACCTCCAGCCACCGCAAGCACGCAGAGTCCTGGCTAGGAAAAGCCCAGACCTGTAAGTTCTTTGAGAGGCCCAAGGCTTACTTTTTGCAGTGGAATTGTGAGGGTGAGAATAGGCAGGCAGCTCAAATCTGACCCAAGGTACCCTTGACTGACCCGTGCTGGGGACAGGACCCAAAGAAAGGTCGAAGGACCAGGGGCCTATCATAAGGAATGCCTAGAACAAGAGGCTCAAGATTCCAACTGGCCTGAAGGCAGGGCCAGGGCCTAAGGAGGAGCCAAAGGTCCCAGAGAAGGAATCACAGCCAAAGGAGCAAACGATTCAATGTGCGAGGCATGGGCCACAGTGTAGGAAAGGTACAGCCATCACCATTCCTGGATCTTACAAATGCACCTCCAGAAATGTTATATATCTCATCCACTGCACCAAATGCCCTGATGGAAAATATGTACAAGAGACCAAACAACAACTGTGCACCAGAATGCATGCACACTGGACATCTATTAAAGACAAAAAGAATCTATTACCAGTGGGGACACATTTCTCACAAGAAAACCACTCTCTCTCCAATCTCTCAGTCCTGATTCTCAAAGGGAATTTACAAAACACTTTTCACAGACGAGCCTATGACCTTCCCTTCATCAACCTCCTTGATACAAAAACTCATGGACTCAATACAGAAATTGGATTTATGACACCTGCCTGACATCTGACTCCCCAGGTACCTCTGCAGGTGCTACCATCCCTGCTGCTTCATCCAAACCTACAAAAAAAAATGCCAAAGTTATAGGTATTTTAGTGATTCTCCATTATACTCTATGGCCAAATCACCAAATCGGCTTATTTGGAGGCCAAATCTCCGAATCCAGTTCAGCCAAATCAAATAGGGACAGTGACTTGAATCACCCAGTCGAATCACTGTCCCTCTGAATTGGCCAAATCCGAATCGAGTACTTGCTGCTTCACACAGGCATACTGCACTATGGCTTGAATGACACGGATTCTTGGTTCTGAACTAACAGCATGCATGGCTTATACTATGATACAACAGTGTTGCTCAAAAGTGTGTTTTATGGAGTACCTATGCTGAAACTTGCAGTAATTTGCAACAAGTTAAAATGATTAATTCTGGATCAATTAAATCAGTAGGCACCTGTGGTAATTTGCAGATATGCAAATTGATATGGGTATGTGTATTTGAAAATCAGCATTTTTTGATTTGTGTTTCAAACTAACAAGGTTTCTTGTATAAAGCGGTGGGCAGGGTCGGGTAAGAGGGGGCATGCAGTTGCTTCAGTTCAGACTCTGAGTCTCTTTGCTTCCCCTGCAGCTTCTCCCCACATCCCCTGGCTCCTCCCCAGCTCTACTGTCTCAGAAGCTAAGGAGGGTCTGATGGTAAAGGAGTGGGGGGAAAGAGGCAAATATTGCAGAAAGCTGGGGGAGGGAAGGGGCAGAGATTATGGGGAGTGAAGGTTGCCAGTGGGAGGGGAGGGTGGAAATAGGAAGGCTGCAGGGGAAAGAAAGTGAGTAGGAAAGAGGGCAAGGGAACCACCTGACACCCCCACCCCACCCTCACCCCCACCATTTCCCCTGCTGTTGCAGTGGGAAGGGGACAAATTCAAGACAACACTCCAATAATTAGATTCTATAGCTGGAGAATTGTAACAAATTTATATATTTTCCATATATAGAATCTAATTGTTGGTGGATCATCTTATATTTGAGTAAATACAGTATGTTAGCAAAATTACATGTTGTCCTAGCAAAACTCCAGTTACTTTTCATGAGACAGACTTTCAGGCAGACATTCCCATCCTAGTTAGTACGTACTGCTATCCTCTGAAGTTCTCTCTCAGTATGAAGCAATTGGGACACAGGCACAAATAAAAAAAAGAAATCAAATCATAATACAGTTAGTAACAAGCTTAATTATTTGTATTAGAGCAGCTGCTCACAAATGCTCCAATACAGACTCAGACCTAATGTGTTGGGACTATAAAATCTGTACTCTGGGTGTTTATATGGGCCAAACAAAGAGTTGAAAAGTTATTATTTTCCCTTGTGTATAAATGGGAAATTGAGGCCTAGAGCAATTCAGTCCCTTGGCCAAACTCACACAGGACATCTTGGCAAATCCCAACACTGACCTCAGACATTCTAAGTCTCAGCTAAGTGCCTCAACAACAACATCCCCACCGTATACTTCCATTTATAAATTTCCATTCTTGAAGATCTCTGGATATGATGAGATTCCCACGAGACCTGGGTTTCTTCTGAGCTCAGTGGGGTTCTGGGCCAGGAGTGAGACCCCAAGGCATTACACCCATACAATGCTACTACTACTCATAATACTAAAATACAGAATAAACATAAATAAGTTTGTAGGCTTTGCTACCATGAAGCAGGCATAGAGGACTTTTACAATACCAGAGAAATATATATCTGTTCTTTAAAAAAAGTCTAATGTACTAGATTTGCAGACAGTCTAGTGCATGCCAATCCAAAGGCATCTAATAATGCACACTGAAAGAAATCTGTTTACTAGCTGCTGTATCCCCATGATCTCAGTGATCCCTAGGGTGCTGTCAGACCCTTTAATGTGTGCTGTGTGGCGCCACACAATGTTGACACTGTGTGGTATGTTAATGCCTATGTATGATTCACGTCTATAAGAGGAAAGGAAACCTTGCAACAAGTATGACTGACTTCACAGATGCTAAAGGACAATATTTGATTAGTAAGCCTGTTTTGAATGGCGGTTACTACCTTTAGATTCTCTTTAGATAAGAGGGCCAACTCTTGTACGATACCCATCAACACAAGAGCTTTGGAGCCCTCAGTCTTCCCTGACCTACTGGTTAGGATTAGCTGCTGTAATAAACTACAATTCTTTTGGTTATTTTCCCTCCGCTGCCGAATCAAAAGTTTTCATTTTTCTTTTCCCTCCAAATTCCTGATGGCATTTTGATTATTCCAGTTTTACATGACCCCACAGCTCACAACAGGAGGTCTAAAAAAGAGAGCGACTGAGGTGAACTAATGAAAGACCCATCCCCAACTACAAGACATTGGTTGTATGCTGTTATATGTACCAGCTCACAATGAAGGATACCCCATTTACTGCCTCAGGGTCTTGCCCAAACCCCAGTTTTTCTGAACGCTTGACGCTGTTATACCACTGCCATTAGCAAAAACAAGCATCAACAATGCTAAGGTAAACTGACCATGGGAGCTTTACTGTGTTAGCATCACATCATCATGTTATTGCCCTAAAACTGCTAATCTAGCTTCCCTTCCAAGCCTTAACAAGAAAAGGAGAGGGACAAGGCCTTCTCTGAAACTGACCCAGATGTTTTTGCTCCTTGTTCCCACATTATGCAAATGGTTTGTTACCACAGATCTCAAGATTCCTTTAAAAAATACATCCCAATCCCACAAGCCCATTCTTCCACCATTAGCAGCAGCAATCCCTCGCAGTTGAGGATATGATCGTCTTCCATGGTTGCCTTATCAATGGGTCTGAAGATGGCTGACAAAGCCAGTCAGGGATCAACAGGTTCTACTGCAACCCAGGCACATGTGTTCATGCAGGGGGGGATGGTGCTGAGTTCTTGGTTCAGTACGCAACACGCTGTTTCTGCTGGTCTCGGTTTTCCATCTCCTGCTGTCATCATAAGGTTTCAAAGTACTGACGGTCTTGCAGCAGACTCTTCCTCCATTTGGGGCAGTAGGCTCCCATAAGTACATGTCGATGTTGCATGTTTTCAAGTTGCCTTTGAGGACATCCTTGAAGCACTCTCTCTGCTCTCCTCTTGAGCATAAGCCTTGACTGAGCTGGGAGAATAAAACTTATGTGGGAGGGGAGACAGAAGCCCCAGCATGTCCCAGGACCCCACCCAATGAGCCCCAATACTTACCACAGGGGCCGGAACAAGCAACAGCTGGGGGAAGATGTCGACAGCTGTCTGAGGCTGTGGATTGGCGATCCCAGGGGGCGGGGCCTAGGAGCAGCGCGGGCTACTCAAAAGGCAGCTGGAGAGACACCCAGGTGCTGGGGAGGAGAGACAGGGGCTGCCAGCATGAGGCAAGCAGGGAAGCCATGCAAGGAGCAGCGGGCACCAGCAAGCCTGATCAGGACACCAACGCAGAGCACTGGACAGTGAAGCCAAGTGGAGAGGAGCAGAATGCCGGCAGGGAGAAGCAGGACACCAGCAAGGAGCCACAGGCGGCGGAGCTGGGTAGGAGCGACAGAGTGGAGCTCAGGGCAAGAAGCCCGAGCAGCCAACAGGGCAGCCTGGTAGGAAAAACCCCGGGGTGGAGCTCAAAGAGTTGGCTGGAGAGGCACAGCAGGGAGCGGAAGGTGCTCCCCAGAGTGGTGGGCAGAGAGCGGGCTCTGCAGGAGCGTCCAGGTACTCCAGTGGGGACTCCCACCCATTGGTGGGAACAGGAGTGATTAGCTCCCAACTTGCGGGCCCCCCTGGAAAGAGCAAGAGAAGGGATTGACGTTGAGTCTCTTTCTTGCCCCAGGGAGGCAGAAGGGTCCGGGGAGCTGGAGTCCCCTGTACCCGTCAGTAGATGATTAATGCCTTTGCAGGGAGTAAAGGACCTTTTGAGTTATCATTACCCCAGGTTGGGGTTTAGTTTGTCTGTGGGCTGGACCGAAGATTAAGGATAAGTCCCATAGGGATTGATGGTCGGACACCTTACCCTGCTCAGGGTGGGCCTTGTGGGTGAGGAGAGATCACCCCAGGGAAAGGTACAAGGAGGCTGAGCTCTTCCGGGCCATGGATGTGGTAAGGGTGGGGTAAAAGGGGAGGTTTGGAGCCCCATGAAGGAGGACCCAGAGTTGCGACTCCACTGGGACCATTGACAGGGAACTGCCTCCCCCATCTATCAACATCAAAGTCGTGGCAGGAGAGTACAGGCAGTGTTCAGAACCATCTAGGCGGCCCCAGAGTGTGGTCTCACCCTGACGTCGCTAGGGAGGAAGGTGCCAACTAAAAATGGGCCAAAGCCATACATTGTTCCCTTTCCCTTGATCAGGTGTCCTCCAAACCACTTGGTCCCCAAGTGCTCAGATTGTAGATGGCTCCAATGGCATTGAAAAAAATTAAGCATATCATCAATGTCAATTGGATGCTGAATCTCCCTTGTCTTGTCTTCCCACCATGTATTCTTTATATCATTGGTCCTCCTCTGGACCTGTGCCTTGGTTTCTTGGTAATTCAATTTTTTTTGCTTGGAGTTAGTGTCATTCTGCTACACATGAGAGGCCTTGTGCTTGCAGCTGATCAACTCTTGGATCTCCCGGTCATTCTCATCAAAATAGTTTTAGTGTCTCCTAGCAGAGACTCCAAGTGTTTCTACACAGGCGCTGATGTAGAAGGCCCCCTTGAAGGCCCCCTAAGCACTGCTGACAATCTCCCATTGTCACTGATTACAATTCACGAGTTATTGTTAAGTTGCTGGTGGAAGAGGTCTCACTTGATTGGTTCCTTGAGTCTGTGGACCTTCCATTGGCATAACATCTGCTGCAGTTGTTGTTTGGGAGCCAATTTGAGTGACATAACCAAGCGGATCAGTCCAGCAATCATCAGATCTTAGCATAGCTTAAGTAATGCAGACATTGTTCCAACCCCTACCATGAATCATGACATAGTCAATCAGCTTGTTCTTCTGGCAGAACAGGGTGTTGGCGATGGTGGGGACTGGACCCAATGATCTTCCAAGGTCCCTTCCGGCCTTACAATCTATGAATCTATGAGTCCATGTTCTGTGCATCTGGTCAAGAAGAGGATGTCACTGGAGTTAACCTTTCCCACTCCGTTGCTGATGGCTCTGTTCCAGAGGTTTGTGTCTCTTCCGACTCAGGCATTGAAATAAACAAGCAAAATAAGCCCATCTCCCTCTGGAACATCGGAAAGGACTTCAATGTTAGCATAGAATTCCTCCCTGGTTTCATCAGACGCATCAAAAGTCAGGCACCTTAGCTGATAACAGTGTTATATCAGCTGTGCCAATTTGAGACACAGTCATGAAGCACTCATTTATTCCAATAAGGAACTCGTTAAATTGGTTTATAAATTCGTTTTTTATGGCAAAACCAACTCCATGAAGTCAGTTTTCTCCTTCCTGTTTATCCTTCCAGAAGAGGATATAGCCACCTCCTTGTTCTTTGAGCTGCCCATCTCCTGCTCACTGGGTCCCACTAAATGCAGCGATGTCAATGCTGTCACCTGAATTCTTGAGCCATGATTGCAGTGTGGCATTCTGGGCATTCACTATTAAGATTGTCCATGACAGCCCTGATGTTCCAGGTCCCAAAACTATCTTTGTGGATTTTGACCACAGTAAAAGGGACCCCATTGGACGCAGTTATCCAATCAGGAAAAAGGAAGGCAGACTATGTTTAGGACCTTTTCTAACCTCCTCCCTATGTGAGGTGATCACAGTAGATCCTGAAGAGGGCTGTTCAGTCACAGTTACAGCTGCCAAATCTCACTCCTGCCTCATCCAAGTGATAGACAACCTTCTTGTAACTGCCGCCTTCATGCTAATTCATGACTAGGAGCTTCCAGGCCTCATACCACACACAGAGTGGCAGCACTCTGCATCTCTACACCTTACCTCTCTATTCTGCCATCACTGCCAAGATACCCACTTTTTATGGTTATTGCAAGTACCTTTTCCAGTGCAACAATAAGAGGGCTTTAGCTTTGTTTCATGACTTGATTCATCACAGAACTTAAATCACACACAGCAGTGCAAATAACGTTATCCTATCATCTGTGAGAGCACCCTCCAGTGCCAAAGTGTTATTTTAGTTCAGTCGTGCCATTCAGTTTGAGAAGAGATTTAGCACATGGCTAAAAATGCCTTTAGGGACTGTCTGCCTGTGAGGTGACCCATAACAATTACTTTAAAGATGTATCTTTGCAAATCTTCTCCTGCTGTTCCAAGAACACCAACTAGCACTAGTTACAATATCCATTACTGGAGGAAAGAGATGGGAAAAGGGATTAGTAATGGCCTACAGAGCTTTCATTAACCACTAAGCTGTCAGCTCAGATTTGACCCAGCACAACAACTGAAAGTTACTATAACATCTGTATGACACCCTGCTGGTGACTGCTCAACAATTATCATGGAATGAGCGAGTGGCAATTTCATCTCACATCCTAGCAGATGAACACCGACATCTTGAAATTGGTACCCAGCACTGTGACCCACTTTTTGGAAGTTCTGGAGAACTAGTTAAGCACTGGATAGTCTCAGGGTTAACTATGCCCTTGCTCCTGGAAGTGGTCTTGGCAGAAGCTGTGAAATGTACACCGGCAAGACAGTATGAGAAAACATGCAGCCCTGTCTGTTCAAAGTAACGAAGAGAAGGCCGTCTGTCCTGAGTAATACAGTTGATAGCCATCTTACTCTTAATCTAAAGGGAAATTATGTCTTCTTTAGACAGTAATCTTTTTTTTACTCCACAATTCTACAAGCAAATTACTGAGTCAACACTGCACTGTTTTGTGTAGCTGTCCCATCTGTATCTTCTTCTTTGCTCTCTGATAATGTCTTGTGTCTTGCAAAACTATGAGATATGATTAACAGAGTCATCTTGAGGAAAAGAGATGATTTCACTCATGACTAAAATCCAGTTTTGCATTTACAGTCTATAGACAAAAAAAGAAAAGTTTTTAAAACAAATAAATGAAAATCTATTAAATGAAAAGTATTAATGGGTACATTTTGGTTCATTAAATTTATACAACAATCTAGACTTTAAAAAAGTAACTGCAAAAGACTTTCAGAAAGCTGGATGCTGCATAACTCATTTCCTAGAGCCAGGTCTGCAATGTGAAAGTGATTTTGGTGAAACTGGAGGCAGCTGTTTTTGTTCCACCACTATATTCAATAACTGGGAAGACTTGCTCAATATACACAAATACATGGATCCCATACAGAAAGCTAAATGATACCACAGTAAGTTACACATGCATGTACACTTCTGAATATATGTGGAACAAATGTAGAGATGCTGGAAGAAGTCAACAATGTTAATACCAACTAGCTATTCTGATTCTGTCATGCTTTTGCATTCTTATTGAAAATCTGCTATTACAAAACAGTCCGTAGTTTTTCAAATGTAGTTGTTTCCTTTTAAAAACAATATGCTCAAATTTTTATATTTGAATATTTGTTAAAGTGTGTTAAGAGATAGCTACAATTGCAAATTAGTTTTAGGGAACAAAATTAAGAACGATGCTAGACGCTTAGACATTCCTTGAAATAAATGGTTCAAGGAAATATTTGTCATTCAATCAACAGCATGCTGACTAAAACATTTTTAAAGAAAATCAGATTCCAAGTGTTTAAACAAGTGCTACAAAGAGTGCAAATGAAGCTGCAAACAGGTGTCTCAGGTCTTACAAGCTACTGGGGCCACAGGCTGCAGAGATGGAACTTCAACTACAACCTGGTCTGCTCTGAGGCCCAAGTACAACCAAAAGCATCTCCTGGCCTCAGAGCAGAACTCCCACACCAACCAACCTATCAAGCAGCTTTCTTGCCACTGTTGGTATTTTCAGTGCCCTTGACTGAAAGTTGGGACAATGTATAAAGCCAAATTACTAGGTGACCTGTGCCACTACATTCCACACTGGAACAAGCCTGAGAGACTGACCCATTCATCCCAAACTAAGAAAAGGACAGACTCTCAGATGGTTTAAACTGATACCACAAGTTTATATGAGATGACAATAGGATAGATTGTCTCACTCCAATATCATTTTGTGTTTTTTTCTGACAAAGCTAGCTCTAGCATCATATAAAATCACCATGATAGCAGCTCAGGCTGAAGTGATTGTCCATTGAATTCTATTTGCAATGCATCTCTCATGAAAGGTGTTTCTCATGAAGAGTAAAAGCTGTAAGATCATACCTGGTTAACCACTCACATTCTACTGAAGTTTCAGCTACCTGAACAGTGAATTTCTGTATCAATAAATACTAATTTCATCCAAGACATTTAAACATACTTGGAAAAAAAATAGTTCAGCCTGACAATATATATAAAATACCAGCCACATCTGGAAGTGAAAGCTTTCCACTTTCAAAAAGCCCGAGTAAAACAATGTGAGATCTATGGATCCAGTCCAACCGTTCCTGAATGCCCCAAAGCCTCAGGTGTTTTAACTCCCTGAGGAACTGGATCCCAACCCAAACAGTCACTGAAGTCAGACTGTGAGACTCAAAGAAACTGGGACAACAGCTCTCAACTACCAATTTAAAATCCCTCTCTAAGCAGTCCAAAAGTTGTCAATAGGTTGGTCCTGCTCCAGTGTAAGTCAATGGAGTTTTGCTACTAGCCTCACAAAAGGAAAGCCAGTACAGTGCAGGTGGGGCAAGGGAGGGGGAAGAGGGAGAGGAGAAGAAAGCAACAATACATTTAACTACCATCTGGAAGCAGGGCTAAGTATATGTTGGGAGGGCAAAACAGAAAAGAGAGCCTCTGAAGGCGAGAACACAACACAAAAGGCAAAAACCTTTCCTCTTCAAGCTTGTCTGTTTTTATCAGTCTGCCAAAATTGCCATTCCAGCAAATCCACCTACTAGAGATACAATTCATATCTTTTGGCTGGTGTAACTTAAACAAGTTTACAAATGGAACAACAAGCTTTTACTAGTAAAACTTCTAGTTTTACTAGTAAAACTTCATTTACATTAGGGTTTTTGCCACAAAAACTAATTCGGTTTCTACCATTTTTCACTCTCCTAATCCACATAGTGATGTCAGCAAAACCTTTAACTATAAACTAAGCCTCAAGGTTTTATAAGAGAGGATGGGACATGTTTGTGGCCAGACTCCAATAAGGAAGAGACCATTCTCTATCAAATATATTTCTTCTGATCATTATCTTTAAAACAAAGAAGTATCATACTCTTCATTCATTAAATAGAAAGTGAAACAAACAAAGCCTCAAAGGGATTTATGACTAATGGACATGGCTCACACTGAAGAAATAAATTCAGAGCAATGGAAGAGCCCGCAGAAGACGCACAACAAGCTCTGGGTTTTCAGCTTCTTCCCAAAAACAAAGACATCAGGACTAACTACTTGATCATTATGAACACCTTATCTCAAAGACATTTCCTGCATGTTTGCCTTGTGCTGGTGTTCTCCATCAAATCCTTCTCCTCCACCAAAATCTCATCTCCAGACTGCTCCAGACTGCGGCAAATTAAAGTGAACCAGAGCCTGCACCTCTTGTGCAGGATGGGTGGAGAATTTCCTTTATCATGTCTAAATGACAGGCCACACTTCAGGATCCCAAGACAGATTTTCACAGCCAGAAATAAGGAGAATGCCCTGATGATAATCCATGAGCTCCTCCACCACATCTTCCAGCTTTTTAGCAAGAATCTTCCTCAAGGTCTCTGGAACCCAAGCTGCATTGAGAAATTCCAAAATGGACTGCACTGGCAAATTGAGCAGCTGCAGACATGTTTTGGTGGGGAGATGCAGCAGGCAACAAGGGACTGGAAAAATGGGCTTTTACAGAACAACATCCTGAAAGTGAAGAAATATTTCCAAAGAATCAGCCACTTTCTCAATGAGAAAAACTATAGCCGCTGCTCCTGGGAAACAGCTCGCATGGAAATGAGAATATGTTTTCTGTTTCTTGACCATCTCTTAAAAAAGTTCCGAAACTAAAAAAGGTAAATCTTTTTTTCCTTGGGTATAAACTGGCAGTTTCTCTCTTAAAATATCAGAAAAGTTCTGTCTCTACCACTGATGCCATCTTCTCCAAAGCACTCTTTGGGTAGCTAACTGAAGTAGAATGACTTTAAAAAAAACTCAATATCCCATTGTTCCCACTACTTTCAAAGAGATCGTATCTCTGGAAAATTTGGCTGCTTTTATACATTATCCTAAAAACAGGTCAACAGTTCTTCAAAAATAGTGGTCCTGCATATTTATACTTGTATAGTCTCACATTGTGCTATAAAAGTATTTCAGGTCATTTCATAAGGTCATAGAATCATATGGGTGAAAGAGACTTTGAGGGGTCAGATAGATCAACCCCCTGCCCAGAAACAGGACTATTCCAGGCAGGTGCCTATCTGAGCCCTTCATGGAAATCTCCAATGGGGAGATTTCACTAACTTCCTAAGCAGTTCTGCATTGTCCTGCTGTTCTTAAACTAGTCTGTCAATTGTTTTCTGGCTTTAAGGTATTTCTTGTTGCATTTTATCTGTACATCGATTGTATTCTTTTAAAAAGCTGGAGATTACTTCTTTAATAAGAACTGGCAGATGTCCAAGGCCGGTGGACATCACACCCTTCTATGGTTCTCGCATGGATTAAAAATATCATAGTTATATTACCTAAGATTTAACAATCAACCCAAATCTCCTTAAACTGCTTGATAAAATAATGCAAGGGCATTACACAAACACATGTGCACACACAACAAATGTCCTGAAGAGTCATGGTTTATAGCTTCTGACCTAGTCTTCAACTCTGATAATCTACTTAGCAAATGCATCTATTATTGCAATATCCATTCTTCCCTTGGACATATTTATTCAACAACAGGTACAGACTTTTGGAGGCACTGGTTTATAACCGTCTAAATCAGTACAAAGTATGGTTGTTTTGGTTTTTTCCCCTTTTTTACAGTGTGTTTATGTTTGTGGTCAAGATGTACATGAACAGAAAAAGGTAGTCCTTTCCCCACTCCTCTTAAGTAGGTAAGACAAACCAGTTTCCCAAATATCTGTTATTTTCTATTTCAGAGACCTCAAGCACCTTGGATGTTGGATCTCAGAGTCCATTTGTTGCACTCAAGGAACAACCACGTAATATTTGATTCTACTTTTCATTTCCCCCCCATCTTTGCTTTCTTAACAAAAGGTATCCAGATCTCTAAATGTGCATGGTTCTGAAGGAAATTGCATCTGTGACAAACAGATTCTATCCTTTTTGGCAGAAAAAAAATATCAGAAGAAAGTTAAACATTACCACAAACATAAGATCTGGAGGAAAAAAAATGACAAAGCAGCCTTGAAGTCAGTTTTTAAAGGTTTTTTGGTTATTTCAGACTTGTGCAGTACCTAGATATTTTGGTTAAGATCCTCTAAGCAGACAAGGACTCCGCTCTGACAGCTTCCATTCATTTAAAACAAAATGGTGAAATTGTTTGCACTGCTGCTTTGAAAAAAAAAAGATGTACCTTAACTCTGCATGGAGAATATCCATTAAGAAGCAAGCTGCTTTTCCTGATCACAGAACTATACCTACCCAGGCATGAGGCTGCAATAACCGGGACCACATATGAGAAGTAACAACAACAAAACGGAAATTCAGAACTAAATGTGTAAATATGCTGCAGATTAATACTTTCCTAGATATATATTTCTTCCTAAGTACAGCAATTTAAAGTTTTAAAAAATATTAAGTAGGTGTCTAGCCTCAGTTTAGCAAAGTACCTAAGCTAACTTCAGGCACACGGGTGGTCTCATTATTTCAACTATCCCTGTTCTTAATATAAGGCAGATGTTTAAGTACCTTGCTGAAATGCAGCCTATGATGTTGATGTTTCCTCATGTATAATGCATCAGGCAATATCCATGCTGGTTCTAGCTAGACTCCAGCTAGGGCCAGAGTTTACTCCACCTATTAGATGCTTATGTACAATTGAATTCCACCCTGTTCAAGTCCCTGGAAATCTATTAACATATCTACTTTTCTAACACATAGTCACCTTAGTCTGAAAGCTAGAGTCTCAAATAAACAGCAAAGAGGAGGAGGACTCGCCTTCCTTTTGAATCACTGCTTGTTCAGGGATTCAAGCAAGGTGAAATAGGATCACATATAGGTACTTAAGTCCACTTAGGCACCTCGTAGGCATAGTAGGATGTGGTCCTTACATCTTCACTGGACTATACTTCTGCTTAAACTATGCAGAACTGCAGCTGTATTTTTAACTCCAAAAAGCAGCATCCGCCAAAGGTTTGGTAAAAATACCAAGGTACAATCCTGCATACATTAATGAAGTAGACCTTCCCCTATCCAGTAGTCCTTTGGCTGTGTCTGAGCTGCACCACTGGGGTAAGAGGACACTAGGGAAGTTCCACCTTTCCTGATTTGCTACATTGGAGAAATACTTCTATGAAAAGTAATGAAAAGTAAAGTATTTTTGCCTACTAGTTCCAGCAGGCCTTGTTCCAAGTTTGACATACCCTTCTTTTGTCTGTTGCAGCTTTCTTGTGCCTGCTTTAAGTCAGGAGCCAGTATAGGTTTAAATTGACATTAAGTACTATGGGTTTATCTACACCGAAGTTTTTTTCTTTTTTATGCTGTGTTCATGATTTATCAATTGATTCAAGGTAGCTAAGGATTTGTGAAGTCTAATACACCCTTCAACTGGCATTTAGAGAAATAGTCACATGAACTCCTACAAACCCTCTGGTTATCTTGAGTCATAATTAATAATAAGCAAAAAAAAAATACTATAGGCAAAACCTATGTTTGCATTTCCTGTTTGGAATTCAGTGTTCATCCTCAGTGAGGGATACATGGATATTTTCCATTTCCATGGAGAGAGTTTTATTGCCTGAAAAATCTGACTTTTGGTCTTCTCTCATTTTAGATTTATGTAATATTAACTCTTAATTTTTATTTTAAAAAAAGACTACTTTCAACTTACAAATCACATTTTCTATGAAAAATGTTTAAGACCTGTTGTTACAAGTAACGCCTAAGTAACTGAAGAATCAGAAAAACAAAAATATTTTTGCTGGCTTGATTTGATAGTACTGTGTGTTGACTATTTCAGTGATTCCGCTATCAATCATTTTCCCTTATCGCTTGTGTGGGTTTTTCCACTCAGCAGCAAAGACATTTTAAAACCACAAGAAAATGCAATTATAAATTGTAAACCACAAAAATTGGCACGGGGGAAATCAAGGTCACCCATAACTAACTTTATAAAAACTAACTATATTTCCAGATGACAGTCTTTCTTTCTTTCATATTTTGTTGGGCTATCAGGCAAAATAACTGCCTTCCTATTTTTTGAAAGGAAGTTATACATGTGAAGTATTCACTGTTAGCTTTTGTACCATGCTGGCTTAGGTCAGGTCTGGCAGCTGTTTATTTAATTATTTTATTATTTCAAAGTGAGTCAGGATTATGTGAGATGGAACAGAAACTATAACTTTCTCAAGATTCTGAGTTTTTGTAATCTTTATACTTGCTTGCATTTTCTGCTAGTTCAATGATATCATGACTATAAGTATGTCACTCATTTGTAAATGCAAAATAATCAATAAATTTTTTTTTTAAACCCACCATTGTGGTGAATGATTTTAAGCCCCAAAAGAAAGATTATGACTGGCTAGTCTGACTCCTTGGACAACAATGGACATAAAATTACAACCTGATTCCTGTATCAAAACCAAGGATTAGTGGTTAAACTACAGCATCTCTTTTAGAAGAGCACTCAGTCTTTATTTAAAACTCCAAAAGACAGACAAGCTACTACATGCGGAGGCAGATTGTTTTAATGGGCAGTTACCTGTACAGTTAAAAATGTGTGCTCTGCTTTGAAATCTAAATTTGCATAGCCTCAGCAACCAACTACTGTATCCTGTTATGCCTCTGCCTTGTTAAAAGCCCTCTGCTATCAGAGGTCTTTTTCTCCCCATAATTTTTGTAGACTAAGTCAATCTTTAACTGTCTCTTAGATGTACTTAATGCAAGGCAGTTTTCTGAGACTGCTAATCATTCCTGTAACTCTATTTTGGAAATGTTTAGTTTGTTCAGTCTAATGATGAACTCCTTATTTATGCAAGAAACAAAGCTTTTAACCCTAAATATGGAATGCTTTCCCTGAAAACATCGTCAATTGTATGGCAGTTTATGTCAGAAAACTGTAATGTTACCTCCTACAGTCCTGTTGCTCTGCCTTTAATGGTGGTTCCCTTTATGCCACCACATGTCTCTAAACTTCTGATCTGGACAAAGCTATCAAGACTCAGTTCTTTCTATGACAGTCAAAAAATCTAAATCTGGGACAAAATTGGAAGGAAACAAAAATACTTCCCATTTCTATTATCCTTTCCATCCCAGAATTTCATTGTACTTCCAAGAATGACTTCAGCACTTCCCATTTCTCAGGCCACAACACTGCCAAGGTGGCAGGGGGGAGGCACTATCTGATCCCTCAGCCCTTCCCTGTGGCTCCCCTCATCCACGGCTGCCTCAAAGCCTTCCCCCCAGCCCGGCAGCGAACCAACCATCCTACCCTTGGCACCTGCCTATGGCTGTGGCAGCAGATTCCAGGGCAGGCAAATAGAATCGTAGAAAATGAGGGTCAGAAGGTACCTCAGGAGGTAGCGACTCCAACCCCCTGCTCAAACCAGGACCATAGCACCCCAGCCATTTGTCTTTAAAGCCTCCAAGGATGGAGATTCCCCAGCCTCTGGGTAACCTGTCCCAGTGCTTCATCAGCCTCCTAGTGAGACATTTTTTCTTAAGGTCCAACCTATGTTTCTTTTGCTGCAGCTTGCGTCCATTGCTCCTTCTTCTGTCACCTGCTACCACTGAGACCCCCATGCTCTTTGGGACAGTCCCGTGGAGGGGGACAGGCAGCAGCGACCCCCTCGCCCCTCCCACCTCCGCCGCCAGGGAGAAGCAACAGGCTGCGGGCAGGGGGGGCGAGGCGCCCCGGGACCCCGCTCCCAGCCCCTGCTCAGCCCGAGGGGGAGAAGAGGGGAGCACAAACCTACTGGCCTGGGAGGGCCCCCGCTGCGGGGGGAGGGGGGAAGAGCGAGGCGGGGGGGCGGTCTACCCTGCGCGGAGGGGGCGCGGGGGCGGTTCAGATGT
>NW_017729024.1:40365818-40380540 GCF_001723915.1 Gavialis gangeticus | reverse complement strand
GCCCCACCCCCACCGGCCGGCTCGGGGCTGCGGGACAGGCTGGGGGGAGGGGGCGCCCCAGCCCCGCACGCCTCCGAGGGGGGAAGACGGGCCGCCCCGCCCCAGCTGCAGCTGCAGCTGCGCTCGTTGGAAGTGGAGCAGTGAGGGGAGGCAGCACGGCATGAAGTGAACTTCAGCCCGCGAAAGCTTGGCTAGGCGCACACCTACACACACACACGTGCGCACATTCACGCACACGTTCACACATTACACACACACATGCGCGCGCAAACATACGTTCACACACAGACACACCCATGTGCGACATGCACATGTTCACACACAGATTCATGCACACATTGGCACATACATACATACACACGCATGCACACATACACACTCTCCAACCCACCTACACTTGGCTATGCTTGTTATGCAGATGTATATGCTTAATATATATTCATACGCGTACACTCTCTTCAACATATTTATACATATATATAAATATGTATTATTTAATCTATCTACATGATAGATTATTTTATTATGTATATATTATTATATAGATTATATATATGAGTGTGTATAATCTACTTTGTATATATAACCTATAACCTACCATATGTGTGTATATCCATTCTAATCTATAATCACATATATACACAAAGTAGATTTTATATACATACACATATACACACTTATAGATATTGATATATATAGATTATATAGATTTGTAGAAGGCAGGGTAGATGTGCACTTTCTAGACAACCCAAAGGAGGTTTATACACGCACACACACAATTATATATGTAATATATAATTACATATATAATTATACATTATCTCCTTTGGTTAGTCTGTAAGGTGCACATCTACCCTGCATGCTACAAATCCAAATAGCCCTTATGTTGTCAAAATTCACATCTGAAGTCTGACTTTCGACTATCCCTCAACCCGACCTCTGAGGACTGAACCCTCTTAGTGCCTTCCTATATGCACCCCAACCAAACCTCAGGTCTTAGACCAAGTGATGTGAACAGTGCAGGGACAGAACTGAATTACCTCAGGCTTTCTTAAGCATAAACTTGGACTAACCTCAACTCTCAGTGTTTTAGAAGCTCTCAGTCTATATTTATCATAGTTCTTACCTCAAGATGTGCATACACTGCCTAGGATCCTTATTAAGGTGGGTGTGTATATCTGCAGAATGAAAAGCATAGCAGTTTTTTTCCAGCAACAAACTTGCTTGTCCTGCCCTTCATAAGAACTTTCCCCACAAGGCTTCTAGGGCCACGTCCAGCTGAATGCGGCCATGTGGTGTGTGGTGCCGCAGACACATCAGGGGCGCCAAGTATTGCACATTCAGGTGTTCTCTGTGCTGCAAAGGAGCAGCACTGGGGGTGGGGCTGACCCTTAGATATCCAATGGTCAAAAAACCCATGCAGAAAAAAGCAGAGGCGCACCAGGGGCAGCGCGTGCTGCTCAAAACTAGAGCATGGCTGGCTGGAGCCATGCTCCAGCTGCCGGCCAGGCTCTGAGTAGCAGGATCACCACTACTGCAGCCCCAGGAGGCCCCCAGGACCCCAGGTAAGGCTGCTGGGGCCAGCCTAGTGCTGGATTCAGCATCCCCTACCCCACCCCGTAACTTGCCACATGCCAGGGGGAAAAGGCACATGCACTCCCCAGGGACAACTAGTGGTGGCACAAGGTGCTAGTTGTCTCCGGGGAACCAAACATCCACGCTCATGTGGACGCAGCCTAGATATACATAAGAATTGCCATTTACTGGGTCAGTCCATGTTACCCCATATCCTGTTGCACAGTGGCAGAAAGTGGATGCTGAAAGGAAGAATGAACAGGGTTTTCTCCTGTTCTTCTCCCACTTGCAATCACCAGTACATAAGATCTAGGGAGATCTGATTCAGAGGTTGTGCACATAACTTCACTCCTAAGTTCAATAGCTATGGATGCACCTTTCCTTCAAGAATTAGTAGTAAGCCTGCTTCTACATTAAGGGGTTCTCTCTGACAACACTTAGTCATTTTGATTATGGAAACATTGGATGTCATAAACCAACAGAAAATTTTTTACAAAGCTGCATTGTCCTACTAGGCTTTTGTTACTACCTTAGAAAATAAAGTCGGACTGGGTACAGTGTAAATGTGGGTGATTCTCTCAGGTCGCTGGTAACACAAAGTAAAAGAACAAAGACCAAATCGTTAGTTTTGTGCCCAGAAAGCTACAAAACAAATGTGTCCATCATCAAAGCTATCAGCATTGCAACACTGTAAAAAAGTGGCTGGCAGACAACACAGTCCATCTCCACTGGGGTAAAGTTGCCCAGTCTTGTGAAGAATAAAGGGTAAAACTGCTGGTATTAATTCATACCAGTTTAGGTTTTGATTGTCCACATCCATCTTGACGAGGCCATTTGCTAAAGGCCAAAAGTTTATTACCCTCTCACTGCTGTCAAGTAGCAAGGCACAGTATTAACTGTCTATTATGTTACCCCCGGGATAACTGAACATATGTCTATTCCTGAGCCCAGTATAGTTTACATCAGTGTAAAAAGTGAGAGTGAATTACCACAGGGTGTTTGTCTAAAGACTTAGCTGTGCTGGTCACTGAATGTAAGAATGGCCCCACAAAAAAGCCAGCTTTGAAATCAGAATAACATTTTATTGAAGAGTCTTCCTGGCTGCCTTTCATCTCATAATCCAGCCAGATTCTCCTGCCTAGACAGGCTATAAATGCCTGTACCTTCTGTTAGATAGCAGCTAGGTATTGGTGAAAATACCTTTTACCTTGAAAGGGAACAACCAGAAATAATATCCTGTGGCTAAAAAATCTTGTATAAGCAAGATTAATTTACAATACAAACGTACCAATTTAATTCAAGTGTACAAAATGAACAATGGCTAACTAATATTTGCTATTTATTTCTCTTGCAGAGATGCTAAGCACTGTAAGATGGTACTCCAAGAACAAAAAAGGTCTGTGCAACCACATGCACATAGGCATCAAACCACTTTGTGAAGTGCTAATCTCCATTTTGAAATTCAGCCAGAAAACCCACATTAAAACTTAAGAGAACAGAACTGGTATACTAAGTACTACCTAAGTACTATTCAGACGATATTTAGATACCAGGGTGATGAGTATATTATAAATACAGTAGAGACTGGATTTGACAAGTCACCTCAGAAAGGAGTGTGGTAACAAAACGGATGGACTGGCAATACAGACTTCAGTTGTTATGATTGACTGGAGTGGGGCTTCTAGGGTGGGATTTTCAAAAGGGCCTAATGAGGCTGGTTGGGAGACTTAGTGGGACTAATACAAAAGGGCTACTGCTCCCAAATTCTTTGAATGCTTTCAGTTCTCTTGTGGCAGGGGAATTTTGTGCTGTTGGCTGACACATGATAATTAGTAGTATTGGAGAGGCTGGGACAGACAGGCTTTCAAATACAATGCACTGCTTTTCATTCAAAAGCTTGTTTAAGCCTATCCCAACCATGTAGTTGGTACAATGAAACATATCACCCACCTTGCCTGTTGCATATTTCCTGGACTACCACAGCTATAACATCATTCCAACACTACCAATCCTCAAGTTCCAGACAAAAACACCTCTTCCCTTCCCAAAATACAATGCCATTAATTTATACTGGGAAGCAGCATCTCCTATAGCCTTTCTTTTTTTACTTTTCTCCTGGATAGCACATGGAAAGTTGATGCTGGTGAAAGAAAAGGACTTGTAATGCTGGAGAAAGACAGGTCCTGCTCCCAGGCTGGATATGAGCTTTCTAGGCCTGACTACGTGACAACAGGACAAACTCTGCCAATTGCAGAATCTCATCTCTGAAGAGTTGCAGAAAGTTTGATAACAGGAGAGTTTATCAAACCCCACCTCATATACCTCTACAATCATTAACAAATCTTAATGAAAAACTTATCTATATAAACCAACTTAAGTCACAAGCATCTGACTTCTCTGAAGCTGTAATTAGCAATGTAAGAAGCAGCAGAAAATCTTTAACCATGAAAACTTTTAACAGAGGCCTAAGATAAAATTTGGGGTTAGTTTATGTGCAGAAATTTTAAGTATACCCTGATAGACAAAGGAGTATAATCCCACACTTGTAGATGACAGATACACTAATACAAATAATCATCCTGCAGAGAGAGTTCTAATGGTGCTTATAGGTGCTTATACTGGTTTAGTTTATTCCCCTAAATTTTCAGGACTAAGTTGATATACTGATACAAGTCCTCTTTTCACCAATATAATTGAGTTATACTCCTTTAAGTATTTCAATGTGGGGAGGGAGGGGTAGAAATCACATCCTTAACCACAGCAGTTAAATTGCTGCAAACTACAGAAAGGGTGTGGACAAATTGCAGAGTCCAACAAAAATGGTGTGGGGGCTGGGGGACATGACTTATGAAGAAAGACTGAGGGAACTGGGCTCATGCAGTCTAGAGAAGAGAAGACTGAGAGGGGACTTAATAGCAGCCTTCAGCTACCTGAAGAGGGGTTCAAAAGAGGATGGCACTAAACTGTTCTCAGTGGTGGCAGATGACAGAACAAGGAGCAATGGTCTCATGTTGCAGCAAGGGAAGTTTAGGTTAAATATTAGGAAGAATTTTCTCACTTGGCAGGTCGTAAAACACTGGAACAGGTTACCCAGAGAGGTGTTGGAAATGCCATTCTTGGAAGTTTTCAAAATCCAGCTAGATAAAGCTTTGACTGGGATGAACTACTAGGGGATGGTCCTGCTTTGAGCAAAGGATTGGACTAGATGGCCTCCTGAGTTCACTTCCAACCCTAATTTTCTATGAATCTATGAAACACTAGGTGCAGATGTGGATTCGTAAGCAGAAAAAACAATTTTGTGACCTGGAAATATAAGGCAAATGGAGCCTTTAAATAGAACATCATCCACTTCATGTTTTCAGTCATTAAACTGTAGCAAGAAACTGTTAGCTTTGCCAAAGAAGTTATTTTTGTGACAAAATGAGTCCTTGGGAAGCAGATACCATTCTTCTCCTGAGTTTCAATCTATGACCTTGTTCTTGTGCTAATAATCACAAATTGCTGCCCATCAGTTCATTCCTTTCACCTTGCTCTCTGTCTTTCACAAAGTGCCCTATTGTCTTCAAGCAGACCTCACTTTCTTAGAAGTATACATATAACTCCCACCTTTCGATTAGAATCTACTGACATATATGATCTTCTTAGGTTCCTCAGTATCATGTACTGGGTAGATGAATGGGACTGCTCTAACTCATAGGAGAAAGGCCATCAATGAGAGCTCATGAAATGAATTTGTTGCGTAAATCAGATTACTTTTGTAAAGTTATGCTAGGGATGAATTCAGCTGCATGTGCTTTATTATTCCATATGCTGCCCTGGGGGGAGGTGGGGGTAGTATTAGAAGAGATGCCTGGGGTCAAAGGTCAGTTTCTCTCCATCTTAAAACTGCACTGTAAAAAAAACAGAACACAAGTAATGTTTGATTAGAACTTCACATTCATGTTTTGTCAATAATGATTAAAAGCTGATGACATTTTCTTGCATATGGATCTGTAAAGTCAGCATCACCATTTCCAAGAGCAGTCACATACAGGTTAACTGCCTATCTAGCACCCAACTTCAGGGGCCAGAGTATTTCTGCTAAAACAGTACATTCTTTTAAAGTCTGGATCTTCATTTATGCCCATACAGGAGCAGTAAAGAAAACCTGTTTACTGTAGCCAGCAGCCCTGGGAAAGCCAAGAAACCAAACCTCTAATGAGACTATTCTGAGAGACATTTTCAAGAGGAAATCTGATCACACCATGGGCCTGACTCCAAAGCCACTGAAGTCAGCAGAAAAGTTCCTATTGACTTCCATATCAGGTCCTAACATTGTTTCCTTTGATACCATGCTTACTAGTAAAGGGGTGGGGCAGGGAAGATAGTGTTTCCACAGAACTATAATAAATTTTTGAGAATGAAATCTATGATAACAGAACAAAGTCTAGTTACATGATAGAAAAAATCAAAGACATTTGTTTTATTTTAATGACAGCACTTATGTTAGACAGTCTACCTACTGTATTGAGCAAAAGGACATTTCACGATAGCATTTACAACTCAGCTTCATTGCGTGATATTGTCATATATATTCGTTTCATTAAGTATGGTGACTATAAAGAACTATCTGAAGAACAAAAAATATAATTCAACATCCTGGGCTTGGTGAGCAATTAAATAATTATGCTGTAAAAGGAATGGTCTTTTACCAGTAGTTTGACTTGAACTGGTGACAACATGACAATCAACAACAGGCTGAAATACAGAGCTGAGAAACCAAGTTCATGCACATTTTAACTTCAGCTGTAAGTAATTTGCATTCTAATGGGGTTTGTCCACTTTTGTAGACAGGACCCAACTATGTTAAGACAACAGTGACTTAACTTAGGGTTAAGGTGAAGCTTATAAACATTGTTCTCATGCCCCTAGCACTCAAATCTTGCTTTTATCATAAAGGAGTTTAAAGCTTACATAAGCAACAGTCGTCATTTCAAAACTAGGGTCCTACACAGTCACGCTTATGTGCTCTTAAAAGATCAGACCCTTTCTCTAGGTGTCTAAGTATGCATTTAGGCCTTTTCTACCCAAAGCTACATTTAAGGGAACACCCTTAATTTTATGTGAATTTGACATATCAACTTAACATTAGATTAGATCAGTGTAAAATCAGGATAAAATGACTATATCAGTATAAGACATCTTAAAACTGAATTAAGTGCACACATTGACCACATCCCCATGGGCAGGGGTATGCGGTTGTCACAGGGAAAAAAGCATTTGTGTTGCTGCTTTTTGCCCCCAGCACACACCCCTGCACGTGGGGTTAGCATGGGGGAAAATGCTCCAGGTGGGGTAGGGAGGCTGGGGCCAGCTACCTGAGCTGGCCCTAGCAGCCTTACCTGTGCTCCTCAGGGGCTCCCAGGGCTCCACCAGCAGTGATCTGAGTGTGCAGTGTCTCACTGGCAGCTGGAGCATAGCTCTGGCTAGCCAGGCTCCGGTTTTCGGCAGCACACGTTGCTGCCACATGCACCAAGCCGCTTTTTTCTAGTGTAGGTTTTTTTGGCACCAGGATCTCCTGGTGTCAAAAAAAAAGCTGCTGTGTTGCAAATTAGCACTATGGGAAACACCTGTGTTTGCGGCACTGCAAACTGCACAAGTGCACTTGTTTGAATGCACTGATAGGAGGTTGGATTGGTTTAACTTAAGTAATTTAAAAGCCAATTTTGGTTAAATCAGGGCAATTTAAGCTTAGCACAGCCCTAACTCTAGGCTTCCATGTTTGAATATATTGGGAGTGTTCTCAGCTACTGTAACTCACCACTGAAGCCAATGGAGCTAGGTCAGCTAGCATGAGTTGAGAATCTGGCCCATTCTGAACAACCAAACTGGTATCAGATGACATGGGTTTGAATGCTGTCTGATGAGACAACTCCAATGAAAACTTCATTTTTAAGAGAAGGTCTGATTTTGCAAGCATTAAATATAATTTTATCCAAGGGTACAAAAAGTTCTTTTTGGTGGGGTGAGAGATCAGAGAGCGACATAGCATAACAGAATAAAAATACCTAGCCTTTCATCATTTTTGGCTCACTGATTTGTATGCTTTTGTGGGGTGGAGCTTCTTAAAAGAAGAAAGAGAACTCTTTGTACTCATCAAACTGATATAGCATAAAAAGTGGTTAGCAGATTTTTTAAAACCAGTTTTCACCTTCATAACCCCCATGAGATGGCTTAATTTCTGTGGTGTATTCACCCATACTCAAATGCTTTTCACAAAATTAAAAAAATAATGCAGAAGTCACATCAGAGGCAGGGGGTTCTTCTTCAATTATCTCTTAATACTATTAATTAAAAACAGTCTGTTTGAAAAAAACAAAACAGCACTCACATCAGACAAGGTATGCCAAGATATTAAACAGGACATGCAAATAATCTCACTTGTTTTGATCTGTTTTAGAATTGCACTTCACAAGTGCTGGCCTAACAACCTTATGCCCCCAGCTAGGCTTCTGATCCTGGAACTAAGTGCTGTGAACCAGAATCTGTTCTCATGCCAGCCAGTTCAATATAAATCAACAGGTGCTGCTTTGCCAGTGGAAGTGAATTCATGCCCAGAGCCACTGTTTGCTTCATCTTTGCTTTGAGTAATGCACACATTTCTCTTTTACCCCACTGTAAAGGATAAACGTTGGGGAAACAAGTCTGTGCTTCCTTACAAGCAGCCCCTCAACCTCAAATGATGTCTCTCAAATGATCATCAAATGATGTCTACCCAACTATTCTCATCAGGGCACCAGGCCTTGCAACAGACTTAAATGCCAGCTGTCCCCTCATCAAACACAGATCACATCATGACTGGACCGAACAACACAAATTATAGCAGTGGTTTTCCACCTGTGGTCCTCAGACCCTTGGGGTCTAAGGTGCAGCCCTACTGGGCAGGCAGGTGAGAGAGAAGCAACAAGAAACAACAGCAGCAGGAGCCAGCATAGGCTTGGCTACAGCCCCGCCGGGCAAGTGTGGGACAGAGACTAAGAGAACTCGTGGTGCCAGGCTCGGATCCCTGCCTGCCTCCCCTCTCGCAGGGGCTTCTATTGCTGCTGGCAGCAGCAGCTGCTCTCCTGCCCGTTCCCGAGTCTCTGGAGGCTAAGGGAGGCAGCAGTTCCCTGGGCAGTGGCAGCCGCAGGAGCCCTGCTCAGAAGCTGTGCCTGCTGGTGGGGGAGACTGGGAGCTCTGCCTTGGGCAGCACTCAGCCCCAGGCAGAGCACAGCAGGGGCAGCTGTGGGTGGGACTGGATACAATTAATTGGTG
Source organism: Gavialis gangeticus (assembly GCF_001723915.1). Taxonomy (NCBI): domain Eukaryota; kingdom Metazoa; phylum Chordata; order Crocodylia; family Gavialidae; genus Gavialis; species Gavialis gangeticus. The sequence continues at coordinate 40,371,672 of NW_017729024.1, read as the reverse complement.
GGTGCCTGCCTGGGGCCAGATCCAATCAGCTGGCAGGCCATTTTGCCCACCCCTGCTCTAAAGTCTCTCCCTTTGCTCTCATCTGCCATGCCTTGTTCTTATTAACAAATGGAGAGGGAGGCTGCCCAAAGTTCCTAAAGTGAGCCCTTTAGCCTGTCCTCTTGCCCTGAATCCCTTGTGGACCCTGCTGCCTTCAGTCAGTTTTCCCACTAGATGGGCCCTCTTGGACCTACATGTCTTCAAAGGCACCCATTACCTTATGAGCTAATCATTACTCCAACCTCCCTCACAGCCATACCCATGTCTTGCAGGTGTTTCCAGTCTTTACTTAGGTGGGCACATTGCCCCCAACCATCAGGACGTCAAGCTTCCACTCCCTTGTTGGGGCCTCGGCCTTCCCAGCCTCTGCCCCTCTGCTCTGGCTAGTCCCTTTAGCCTAGACCCACTACACAAGGCCTGCCTTCTTGGCCTCCAGCTCTTGTCTCGCCCTCTTGGGCTCTGAGCTGTGTCCCTCCTGAGCTTTGGGCCCCTGGCCCTTATCTCAGCCCCTCTTTGGGATGTGGACTCTCTAGCCCTATTTCTGCCTCTCTTGGGCTGTGGGTCCCACTTTTTGCTTCACCTCTCAGAGGTATCCCTTCCCCTCTTGGGCCATGGACCACTGGCCCTAGTCTTAGCCCTGCTTTGGACTATGGACTGTCCATCCCTGTCTCTGCCCCTCATGTTTTTCAGGCCCCTGGCCCTGGTTCTCACCCCTCTAGGGCGATGCTGGGCTCCCTGGTCCCTATCTCCACCCTGCTAAAGCTCTTAGCCCTCTGGCCTGGTCAGTGCCTTGAGACTGACCCCTGGCAGAGCTCAAGGCAGTCATGTGCCCCTTGGGCAATAATGAGACTTCCAAACTACCCCTACAATCCCAAACCCAAACCACTGGTTAGAATTCAAACAAAATTCATAAGCACTCAGGCTCTAACCAAACTTCAAGCCAACTGGCAATCTGACAAGCTTTCCCCTGTCCTGTGTCCTATCCATCTTGCAGCAAGCATTCAGTGTCTTGCTGGCATTATCAGGTCTTTCAGGAATCAGCAGAGCCTCCCTCTGCAGATTTTCTGGGCCAGAGCTCTTCACTATAGCTAACAGGGTCAGGCTCACTGCCTGTTTTCCAGCACTAGCTTTAAGAGTCTCCTAAGCCATGCCCCATCTGGTCATGTGATTACACAGGTGTTTCTCCTCCAGACCTGATGACATGCCTATTTTCTCTGCTATAACTGAGGTCATCTGGTAAACTGTTTAATCTCAGCTGACTCCGAGCCAAAACCAAGACCACCCCAACCTCAGTGATCAAGCTCCAGTACACTGACGATGCTGTAGCATGTGCTTATTCAGAAGTAGACCTTCAGGTAAACCTCAGTGTCTTTACTGAGGCATACAGGAAAACATTCAGAAGACTGAGGTCTTCCATCAACAAGCTCTTAATGAGTAATCCCCAGCTCTGGTAATTCGGAATTATAGTGAGACTCTGGAAAATGTTGAGTATTTTCCATATCTCAGAAGCCATCTCTTGCAGAAGGCTGACATAGAAGAAGAAACCTAGCATTGCCTCAAGTGTTCACTGCGGCCTTTGGATGTCTGAAGAAATGGGTGTTTGAAGTTTGTGACATCAAATCTGAAATCAAGCTAATGGTTCATCAAGCAGTTGTGATCCCCATCTTACTGTACAGAGCTGTGATGTGGACAACATGCAGGAGACACCTCAGGTCACTGTAGAAATAACATGAATGCTGCCTGAGGAAGATCCTTTGAATCCAATGGGACGCGAGGTGCACCAACATTAGTGTCCTCTCGCAAGCAAACACCACTAGCATCAAGGCAATGAATATTTGACATCAACTTTGCTGGGCTGGCCATGCCATCTGGATGTCTGACTCCAGACTTCCAAAACAAGTTTAATTCTCCCAGCTCAGTCAAGGTGTTTGCTCAAAAGGACAGAGAAAGCACTTCAAGGATGTCCTCAAGGTCAACTTGAAAAAATGTAACTTCCACATCAACTCATGGAAACTATTACCCACGACCGCACCAAATGGAGGAAGAATCTGCTGCAAGGCTGTCAGTACTTTGAAACCTTACAATGACAAGAGGAGATGGAAAAGCAGAAGTAGCAGAAACAGAGTGTCATGGAACAAATCAAGAATTCAGAGCCACCCACCCTGCACAGAAATACATGACCGAGTTGTAATAGAACCTGTCAATCCCAGGTCAACCTCATCAGGCCCACAGATAAAGCAATCATGGAAGACAATCGTCCCCAACTGCAAGGGACCACCTATGATTTTTAACTTTTGCTGTGTTTGGTCTTACTTAGATCCCAAGGTTTTTCGGAGACTTCTTAAGTAAAGCTCTGTACTTCATAGTTTCATAGTTTCTAGGGTCGGAAGGGACCTGGGTCGATCATCTAGTCCGACCCTCTGCCGTTGCAGGAAAGATTACTGGGGTCAAACGACCCCACCAAGGTGTTCATCTAACCTCCTCTTAAAGACCCCCAGGGTAGGGGCCAGCACCACTTCTCTTGGAAGTTGGTTCCAGACCCTAGCCGCCCTGACCGTGAAGTAGCATTATGCAGAGTGCCACTAAAGACAATGTAATCAATACAGTAGTAGATCATAGCAGATCCTGATGCAAAATTGGGATCTTGCATGATAAATTACTACTACTGCAGCACACACAATGAAACTGTTACAACATTTAATTTAAGGTAAAATGATAATCCCATCTTCAACAGAAAGCCATTAGAACACCTCTAGAACGATGGAAAAAGTAATAGCCTCCAAGAAGTCAGAAAATATGGTGATCTCAAGTTTTCATGGTGCTTGTAAATCATTCCAATAGGAGCTGTCTTTTTTTTCCTTTGCACTGAGTTTAAATAGAGGTACAATGCCATCTGTAACACAATAGCACTGCCACAGATTTACCTAGAGAGGTTCTGGAACCTCCATCCCTGGATGTTGTCAAGAGCAGGTCAGATGAACACTTAAATGGGATGATGAGATGAGCCTTGAGAGGAAGGGTGTTGGACTGGATGACTTCCTGAGGTGCCCTTGATCCCTACTTTTCTATGATTTTATGAGTCTGACAGTCACTTAAATTCTTGTTGCCACAAGTAGATCAACTTTACCTTTGGTAAACACTAGAACTTTCAGCATTCCTAAAGCAGTGAAGGCTTGCAGATTAAACAAATAATGCACATTATGTTCTTAAGACACAAATATTATCAAACAGAGGATTTCTTTCATACTTTGATTTGACAGGGAGTCATATTAATATATTTGATATCACAAATAAACCTCTAAAAAGGAATCTAGCTATCTACTATCTAGCTGTGCTTTACAAAAACAAAATAAAACCTCTCTCTCTTCTGGATGTCTAATTGGGACCTGAATTACCTTTTGGATTAAAAATAAAGAAGACTTCTCTGCTGGCATGAAGTTAACCTTTTATTTTTAATTTTGCATTGAAAAGTGACTAGCATGCTTTTCAGTGCTGCAAAAAATAATTACTAGACTGCTTCAATCCTCTAAAAAAAAGGCATAACTCTTTTTATTGTATTCTTTATAGATCAGACTTTTCAACTGTTGGCATTAGCCAGAACCATTGTAGCTGTAAAATTTTCCCCCAATTACACTCAAGAAATGACCTGTGTGTCTGATTCTTCCTTCATCCTGGTGAAAATTAAATGTCACTCCCTAAAAAGCAATCATGTCTCACCAGTCAATCCATATGGATCCATATGTCCAGAACTGTGACCATAAACAGAATCTGCCTCTGTCATTTGTATCTTGATTAAAGGTTTTAATTTAAATGAAATTTGAAACAGCTCCATTGTGTGTGCTGCAGTGGCAACCAAGTACTGCTGATGCTGATAGGGAGCATAGTTCATAGTACTGACATTGCCATTCTGATCACAGCTTCCCAAGATGGAGCAGCAGAACCTTGACCCGCTCTCCCGCCCTGGCGGCCTCTCCAGTCACTGCTCACCAGACAGATCTGGTGGGAGGCAGGACAGAAGAAGGGAAAGCAGGATAAAAGAATTATGAAAAAGCTTATTCATAATTGAGCCACCTTGCCGTAGCTTCATTAGAGCTGAAGTCTTTTTTGTTGTTTTTGGCCAGAGATTATGATGATCCTATTTTCTGGTTCAGTGAGTCAGAAAGACAGTTTTCCTCTCCATTGATTCTCCAGATAATTACAGTTGCCTGCAGAGCACATCATTTCTATCAGCTAAGCAGTATTTAGCAAGAGCATTTAGTGGCCCTTGCATGGGGTGCAATGAGATCTGAGAGTGTTTTACTTCACTCTTGTCACAAAATAGCCTGTATTTATGCTAATGTTGTAATGATTGTCTCAATTCAGCAGTGCTTGGGCTGCAAACTAGGTAAGAGAGAAATAACCCTGATGTATTTGTTATTAAATGTCAATGCCAATTTGCTGTTCAGCTACTCGGGTCAACTTCTTGTTTATATAGCAGCAGCAATAGCCAAGCTTTCTGGCCTGTGTATTGTGTCAGGTAAGGAAGCAACTGAATTTGAGCAGACTACCTCCGCTCTTACCCTATTCTAAATCACAAGCAACTCCACTAAAGTCAAAACCCATCACAGACGTAAAGCCATATACTGCATGTATCTGCTGTCATCTATGGGCTTCTTTTTTCACAGATCTTCTGTAAAAACTAATTCACAAAAAAGAAGTTGAAAAAAACCCTAACCATGGACCATAACAAATCGGATCACCTCATGTACCTTACCTTCCTCAACATCTGCTTGTCCTAACTACCTGTTGTGTCCTGTCATGGGTTTCTGCTGAAGCTCTTTGGGGCAAGGACAGCAGTATGTGATGCCTACCAGAACAGGACCCTGTGGGGCGTTAAGGGATTATGAGAGAAAATGATATATTGTGGACATTGTGGAAAGCACATAGTGGCTACCAGGGAGTAAGCAGTAGGGCTGTGCGAAATTTTGGAAGCTGTTTCATTTTGGAGGTGCCTCAGGCCATTTCGGTGGCCGAAACACCGAATCTGAATCAAAATGGAAGGCTCAGAAACATTTCCAAAATGAAACAAGGCATCCAAAATGTTTCAGAAATGTTTCGGAGACGTTTTGGACAATTTTGGAGTTTCAGAGCCAGGCTTGCAGGGAAACAGATGTACGCTACTGCCCTGGTGCGCAATTTGGCTCTGCAGGGAACAGAGATCTGCACTGGGGGTTTCCTTGCCACTGCTGCCCACCCCCTACTTCCCTGGTGATGCAGGGCTGCACAGGGTGGGCAGTGGTGGTGAGGAGACCCTGGCATGGATCTCTGCTCCCTGTGGAGCCAGGTCGCATGGCAGGGCAGTGCTGGTCCCTGCTGTGCGACCTGGCTCCACAGGGAGCAGAGATTTGGGGCAGGCAGTGGTTGCAAGAAGACCCTGGCACAGATCTCTGCTCTCTGCATAACCAGGTCATGCGGAAGGGCAGTGCTGGTCCCTGCTGCATGACCTGGCTCCGCAGGGAGCAGAGATCTGGGCTTGCATGGGGCGGGGAGTGGTGGGGAGGAGATCCCGGCACAGATCTCTGCTCTAAATGCCCTATCATTTATCTCCCGGGTGACTCTCAGCAGTCTCTTGGAGATTTATCTCTAATTTCATAGTTTCATAGTTTCTAGGGTCGGAAGGGACCTGAGCAGATCATCTAGTCCGACCCCCTGCCATGGCAGGAAAGAGTACTGGGGTCAAATGACCCCAGTAAGGTGGTCATCCAACCTCCTCTTAAAAACCCCCAGGGTGGGAGCCTGCACCACCTCACTTGGAAGCTGGTTCCAGACCCTAGCC
>NW_017729024.1:40348960-40365449 GCF_001723915.1 Gavialis gangeticus | reverse complement strand
GCCACAGTCCCCCAGCTTCCTAATGAGAATGGGGTGAGAGACAGTGTCAAAAGCCTTCCTGAAGTCTAGGAAAACTATATCCACTGCCACCCCTGCATCCAATGATTTAGTGACCTGGTCGTAAAAGGCCACCAGGTTGGTCTGACAGGACCTGCCGCTGATGAACCCGTGCTGGTTGCCCCTGAGCATGCCGTTCCCTGCTGGCCCCTCCTGGATGTGTGCCAGAATAATTTTCTCGAACAGCTGGAGATTCCAGGGCAATCCTGGAGAGTTGGCAACCCTAGATAGTATACAGCGGTACCAAAATCCCAGTCAAACGCACTGGGTCAAATTTTGCTCCCTGTTATACTAATACAAATGCAGACTCACCCACTATCAGTGGAGTGACAACAGATTGTTATCAAAGCTAATGAGAGCATGTGTCAATTTGGGTTTACAATATAGTGTAGTTTCCCAACCCAGTGAAAAAAGCAAACAGTGAAATTTCCCATAAATCAAGCACTTCAAGGTTGCCTCTCTCAAGCCATAGCAATGCTCACATTCAAATTGCCTTTTGTAATACTAAGCCTATGCCTCCTCTCCTAACCATAGATCTCTCTAAAGCAACTTCCCACCAATGTGTGGGCCAAAAGGCACCAGACCTTTATTGCATTTCTGTTAAATAGAGCAGAGCCTCCCTTCCTTGTTTTTGTGCTACCTCAAGAGCCAATTTAGTTTCAGATGGGCATAGAAAAATAGCAAAGGCTTGTTTTGGGCAGCATGTGCCAGACACAAAAGCTAGTTGTCAGCAACCGGGGTTCTTCAGCCATGTCACAGTTTAAATGAGTGAGATTAGGCACAATCAATTAACAGTGGGATTTAAACAACCTTTTTGGAACAAGTGGCAAAATTCTTCATTCTTTATGCCTCATTCTTCAGGCTTGCAAATAAATTAATCCAACATGAAGAGTGGTTTGGCAGGCCTGCAGAGTGCACATAAAGCCAGTCTATTGCTCATTTAAAAGCAGTGTTATATAATATTTTGGGATTTATTTTTTTTAAATCAACTTGAGCCACATCATGGAGAATGTGAAGTCCCCAGCCAGGACAATCAATGCTATGGCTTCACATTTTTCATGTAGAACAGGTGTCAATCCATGATGCCTGCCTGCCATCCCTCAGCAGGTACTGTCCTCTATTATCCAGACCATGTAAGCTGAATGAGTGACCCATGCCAGCCACCGTTTTAAATCAAGCATGAGTGACTCTTGCATGTTAGCAAGAGCTAACCATGGTTATTACTACAGGTATTGAATTCACCTGATCCTGTCCCACAACCATTTTTTTCTGATCTGGTTCAAAGGGGAGGAAAGGAGAAATATATAGCTCCTACTGTCAATCCCAACTGATTATTTTAAGGCTAAGGAGAAACATACACATGAAACTCTACATATTCTGCCTTTTTTTTGTTCTTGAACAGCTTCAGTAGCCTACAAGCATACAACTGCCTTCCTGCTGAAGGGACACTGTGAAGTGCGTGAGGGCTGTCCCTTTCATCTTGGGTTTTTATATGGTTGGCACGGATTTGTAGTGTTAGATCACTGTGTGGCACCCCACTCAATTTTTATAGTGCTTTAAAGTTGTTTGAAGTGCTATAAATGCATGTCCATGCTCTTAATGTAGGCACAAACTGCTATTAAGTCTCTATAAATGACAACTATACAAGGGAAAAGTTCCCATCTACTTTTGAAAAACTGGACTAGAATCCTGTTTACTCCAGCAAACCATACTCACATTGGTAGACTTACGATTTTCAGTTTAAGGCTCACTGAAGAACCCTGGCTGATGACAACTAGCTTTTGTGTCTCGCACATTCTCCCTAAAACAAGTCTTTGCTATTTTTCTATGCTCATCTGAAACTAAGATACATGCACATATTGCTTCATATTTATACTTCTGTGCCTCCCCAAGTCCTGTTTGAAGGAAACAAGATTCTCTCACCATCCTGAGTTAGCATTAATTATTCTGCACTCTATGCAAAGTTTACTTGCTACTTGCATTCAGCAGCAGAAGAGCCTTGAATTTTTTTGCAAGGTCTTAAAAACACCCCTTTGCCTCCCTGGTCCCCACCCTCCTCTCACCACCCCATATACTTGGTAACTATTGCTAAGAGAAGCTGTCTTGAATAAAGATTATTACTAACAACTTCCCAACCATAGTGAAGATGGAGAAGACATTAAGAGTAGGTTTTCATAAACTGGCAGACCTGAAAACCCCAAAATCTCTGACTTATTATCCTGGTAGCCTGTTTCAAGCTCTACAAAACATATGAAGAGACATATTCTGGTTTTAGTGGGGGAGGGAGCAGGATCCAGATTTTTAGTATGAATTCCTGCTCTCAAAAATATTTCAACTATATTTAATGATTTTTTTTCTCATGAAGATTATTTTTGCACATGCAAAAAAAGAAGCTCTTGGAGACCCAGATCCTTTTGTGTTGTATATCTGTGTCTTAGTAGCCTGTTAATATAAACAGCCTGCATACAATCTTATAATATGGATATAAATATGTATTCCTATTGTTTCAAATGCAGGCTAAGCTATACTTAACCAAGTAAAGTCACAGCAAAACTAGATGGCTATCATTTGATATGCTTGAAGCTACATCTTGAGAGCATTCAGACAGAACTTGAAGCTAATGTGGACTCAAGCAGCCTACTTATTAAGTATAAATTCATATAGAAAGTACATTACTATCACTTCGATGCTCAGACACCTGCATTAGCTGCCAGTGCCTATGGGCTTCTGGGCAGAATTAAGGCTTTTAAAGCCCTAAGTGATTTGGATCTGGAAATCTGGGTTATTTTATCACCAGCAATGGTACTCGAGTTGGGAAAGTATCGGCAGAAAAACAGCTGCTGCTGGCAGGGGTCCTTGAGTCTGAGATGCGTTTCCCCCTAGGTTTTTTTTTTAAGTTGCTCTTAAAACTGATTTTGGGAGAAAAACAGGCCAAAGGAAAGAGTCTATCTAGTGCATTAGAATAGATTATGATTGTCTGGGCAGCTGGTAGCAGATTTAAGTGGCACATTTGTAACAGTTTTTAAAATGACTGTTGTGAGCTTCAGCTCTTGGAAGAAGGTAGTAAGACCTTGGAAATGGCATCTCTATTATTTATAGTCTGGGAAATGAAAATACACAGAGGATAACTAAGTAATTATATTTTTCTCTGTTGTTTCTACAGCTGAAGAAATCCAGAAAAAACCCTGTAAAATCTTTAAAGTGGCCTAGCTCACACATGGCAGAACACAGAACTGAGCACCAGTAGTTGCTATTCCTTTTTTTCCTCTCATTCAGAAGAAAATGTTTAACTAAATGCACCTTTCTCCCAGAGCAACAACTCTCTTATAACACTTGTGTGGGAAACTAAATTGAAAATGCTTTATGGGAGCAGTAGTAGGAGGTGCCCATGCTTCTCAGAGCACTTTGCAGCCATAGGCGAACTGATGTTTTAAATCAAGTCTGAGTCCTTCAAAGAGCTGTGGATTCTTACCTACTCTGTTGAAAACTGAATGTACTTAGTGCATTACTGGAGACAGAATCATAGAAAATTAGGGTTGGAAGGGACCTCAGGAGGTCATCTAGTCTAACTCCCTGCTCAAAGCAGGACCATCCCCAACTAGATCATGCCAGCCAAAGTTCTGTTTAGCTGAATTTTTTAGAAGTCCCAAGGATGGAGCTTTCACAATCTCTTTGGGTAACCTTTTCCAGTGTTTTACTACCCTCCTAGTGAGAAAATTCTTCCTAATATCTAATCTAAACTTTAAGGCAACTTGACACCAGTGCTGTCATCTGCCACCACTGAGAATAGCTTAGCTCCATCCTTTTTCAAACCCTCCATCAGGTAGTTGAAGACTGCTATTAAGTCTCTTCTCAGTCTCTTCTCAAGACTAAATAAGCCCAATTCCCCCAGTTTTTCCTCATAAGTCATGTCCCCCAGCTCCCTCCACATTTTTGCCACCTTCCACTGGACTCTCTATTTGTCCACATCCTTTTGTAATGGGGGGCCCAAAACTGAATAGAGTACTCCAGAAGTGGCCTCACCAGTCCTGGATATGAGGGAATAAGAACTTCCCTTCACCTACTGGCAACACACCTACCAATGCAGCCCAATATGCCATTAGCCTTCTTGGCAACTAGGGCACACTGCTGACTCATATTTAGTTTATTGTCCACTGCCAGGTCCTTTGCTGTAGAGCTGCTGCCCGGCCAGTCAGCCCCCAGCCTGTACTGGTGCATGGGCAACCTAAATGCAGGACTTTGCACTTGTCCTTGCTGAACCTCATGAGATTACTTTTGGCCCAATCCTCCAATTTGTCTAGGTCACTCTGAACCCTAGCCCTACCCTCCAGCATATCTACTACTCCCCACAACTTGGTGTCCTCTCTTGGTAATGCTCAGATAGATGCACATACAGTTGAGCCCACAGTCTCAAGCAGCAGAAGCTCAGATGTTCCAGGTTTTGATAAGTGCCCCCTGAGACCCATTAAATCAGAAATCAAGGCAGGAAGCCTTTCTGGCAAGCCATCCCCATTTCACAAAGTACACTGGTAGGAACATGCAGAGCAGCACCACCCATCTCCCTTACAAAGTAACAGCTCAGAACCTGGAAGCTCTGCAAAGAAAAATCAAAGAAAGGGCTTGATTCTGCTGGGCAGCAGCTGTCAACAATCAACACAACCTCATTCTACCGGCAATGAATGAGCAAACAAAATGACCAGCTGAGCTGGAAGGGCTCACAGATCCTGTGGGCTTTAAAAGGGACTGCAAATGACCTTGATAAGGATGCTGCTGATGAACAATGCTCAAAGGCTGAGCATTACTTTTCATGTTGCCCTTCAGCTAAGGGGGGGAAGGGCTGTTCTGTTTTTTTATTTTAAATTAATAAAGTGTTTCCTTGGTGGAAAATGAATAATGGATGGATATTTGAGTAAGGGAGATACAGGCTTGGAAGGAACAGTAAGGGAGAGGACTCCCCTGCATATGAGGTAGGGATAGGAAGGAATCTATGTGGGGAAGAATTGTCTTCTTTTGCAGAAGTACTGAACGAAGGCTGGGAAGTGAGGCTGGGCTTGTTATGTGTGTGCTGGAAGGGTTGCTCTTCTTGGTCAGTAGCAGGGAAGCAGGAGGAAGTGGTGGGGTGGATTGATTTTTGAACATGGAGGTTTTTGGAGGGGTGTTCTGTTGAACTTTAGGATAATATTTTATTCTGTTTCTATAATTTCTTTCAGTCTTTTGTAAGCTGCACTGAGGAAAGGCAGCACATATCATATTTTCTCACATGTGGCATGCACTTCTTGCCCAAAAAGCACTTGGTGGGAACTTGTGTGCATTATACAAGACAAATATAGAGCTGGCCTGTGGGACAGAATCATCTGTCCGTGGGACTTTCCATGGGTCTGAAAATCTGTGACGGGAGAGTCATGGCAGTGTTTGCTGTGAGCTACAGCAATTAACGCTGCCACCCTCCCTTACCACCTAATTTCTAGAGCCCAGGCAGATGACACCGCCCTGCACATGGGCTTGGCCCCAATGTATGGATCAGTCCACGAGCCCCATCTAAGTGCATGGGGCTGGCAGCAAGCTCAGGAAGGACCAGGCTTGGCTCCCTAGGTGCTGCTACTCAGTTACTTACCAGGAAAGACTTTTCTTCTTTATGCTGCCTTTCAAAAACAAGATGTTTATTATATTCAGGAGGGTGTTTTATATGTGAGAGAAACACGGTAAGTCTAATGCATAAATGCAAATACACATACAGTTCCAACATCTTTCCTTCTCATGTCCTTAGAACAAGGTGTGTAGCAGAACTCACAACACTTATTGAAAGCTGAAAGGGCTGTGCTGCAAACACATCTACTGTGGCCTCAAACTTGCAATCTCTTGGCTGTCAAGCACGTGCCTAAGCTCCCATAGCACCCCAACTGCACAATGACTCCTACTGAAGCTAAGGGAGCCACAGTTCTATGCACAAGGCTGAGAGCTTGCAAGATGATACATCTGAGCAGAGAGCTTTAGGGACTTGTTTGATGAGAGTAGGAATAGTCATAGCTGTGACAGGATATTTCAAGTCCCCATCCTCTAACAATAGCATTTTTTTAAAAAATTTGGTGACTAAGCTAATTATAGCCCTGCTGCTACCAGAGGCATGTTTGTGACTGCAGGTAAAACACAATGCAGTTATGCATTAATGAGCAAGTAGCAATGCAGCCCTTTGAACTTCCTGAAATAGGAGGCTGATCTACCAGAAGGGGTTGTGTGTACTCCAGAATAAAGGAGTAAGAATCAAATTGTCAACTGGAGCCAGTCCCATCCCAAAACATCTTCAGTATCATTTGCTTACAATTCACATCTTTAGTTTACAGATTACAGGGGCATGGACTCTATCATCAAAAAGGTCTCACCTGCATCACTTTAATTAAAATAAGCTTTTAAACCAGTGTAAATCAGTACAATCCCCAAAGAGACATTCAATTTGAACAGCATCTTAATATTACAGTTAACCTGTTCCAAATCTATATAAGCCAATTATCACCAGTAAGTATTTATCTGTTCAGGAGACCTACTCAGCTTTTATGCACCTGTTTAACTGAATTGATTTTTATATCACATTTGTTGTTAAATGGGTGCCCTTTAACTGGAAGACAGAGCTGCTTACCTTTACTTGCACCACATTGCTGAGCCACTAGTAGGGCTAGGGACAGGCATTATACTTAAACCAGTTTAAGTGATCAGAAACTGGTTTAAACCTGTAACAGAACAGGTTTTCAGTGCTTATAACCCAGTTTGAAAATGGCTGAAACCGGTTTGAGATTGACCTGGTTGAATGTACTATCAGACTTGACTGATTTGGCTTCCTTAGCATGCAGTGGGGGGGCCAGCATTTTTGATAGTCATGCCTCTGATTAGCCCTACACCCTCCCCAAATACTGCTCCAATCCTCATCCCTACCTGATTTGCTGCCATGTTGCTGGTCCCTCCCCCAATGTGTACAGAGGCTGTCTGTACCACTGGTGGCATGCATACTCAAGGTTGGCCACCCCTGGCATGCATTGTCAGGAGCCAGACAAGAGCTGCACCAGCTGTATTAAAATATAACACTCCATTTCCTTGTCTTCAAGTGCTACTTCTCCATGTGACTGCACCACCGTGTTGCCATGAAGTATGCTGCATGCATGAGAGAATGGGTCTTTCCCTGCTTCTAGTGTTTGCTTCCATATGAAGGATTTAAGATTATTACTACTTCCACCAAACAAAAACAGTTTAACTCAAACACTGGAGACTTGAGGCTGCCTAGAGCTCAAACCCCAGCGTCAGCCCAAATTAACTATGGCAAATACATAAATCATTTCGGTGGCTTTATGGAGACCTTTCACCTTTCCCTCCTGCCCAGCAGGCATCTAGAACACAGCATGGATTCTTACTGAAAAGCAGCAACTCAATTTAAAATGAAGTTTGGAGTTCTTTCAAATGTTGAGAATGTGCCGCTCCAAACTTCAAAGCAACTTGTTTTATGTGGTAGAATTGCTCCAAGTCAAGGGTTCCCAATCCTGACCCATGGGCCAGGTCCAGACCCCAACTCCTTGTCATCCAGCCTGTGGGGCTCCCCAGGGGTCCATGGGAAGCCCTATGGGCCATAGCTTGTGCGCTAAGTTGGGTATGCAGCATAGCACAGGGCCTGATCCTGACACATGGAGACAAGCAAGGCAGTGCAGGGTCCTGGGGACCAGTTCTGGGGCATGGGGTCCATTCCTGCCAGTGGACAGGTTCTGCATCACCTATTTGGCCCACGGAGCCAAAGGGTTAAGTACCACTGCTCTAAGTTAGCAATAAAACAGGACATAGCGAAGGACTTTTCAATACTGTGTAGTACCAGGAAGTTGTCAAATGTTGATACTAATAGCATGTACCAAACAGACCTCTAGACAGATGTAGTATCTCCTGTCACCAGTACAAGATCCTGTCTCAACATCAGATGTGGGAACCAGGAGCCCCAGACAAGACTTCATGGCCTGATCAACCAGTGACATTGCATTCATACCATTATGAGGTGGCGAGCATCTTTTTTGACTAGCTACAAACCTCAAATTTTTAATTGCTAATGCTGCTTCAATTTTAATTAAAATTGTATCTATTAGGGTTCAATAAACTTGCTGTTAGTTTAGGACAACCATGTCATAGTTTCCTAGCCTGGTATAAGACCCATTAAAGTGTCATAGGGGCGCAACACTGGGCATCATCCAACCCCAAATCAGTTTTATTTTTTTGGAAGTTGTTATTTGCTGATGTGATGCTAATGTGTGTGTGGATTCAGTGATGTGCTTTTCAGAGAGATTCTTTGCTCATTTCAGGCAGCAAATACATTCCCTACGATTAGATAGCTTTATCTTCTGAATTAAATGCTCTTGAATTTGGCAAATACATTAGCTAACTGGAGGAAGATGTATCAGCTTCTGATGCACTGCTTTTCTGCACCATCTTCTGAGCTAGCCTTTGAAAGGGTAAATTAAGTCATGCAACACTGAAATTAGCAAATTTATATCACATCATCCTCATTACCCATTTCTGCTACCGCCATCTATAAATTTGTCTGTCCTGTTACTGAAAAGCAGCCACTTCTATTCATAAATGTGACATTAGTTTAATAGCACATTGGGTATTTTCTTAGTAATTATATAGCAGACTCAAATATACAGGCCTAATGTTTAGAGATACTGAGAATCTCCACCTTCACTTGGCATCTGCAGAAGCTGCAGGCACCTAGTCCGTTTGAAATCAGGCCACCACTTCTGTCATTTGATATTAGGAGTTGTCAGCTGACTTGCAGCAGACACCATGAGCTCAGTCCTGGCACTGAAAACTTCACAGAGCCTTCTCTCAGTTTGTCTTGAAGAGGCAGTGCTTAGATACTAAAAATATCTCCATGCCAAAGTCCAAGTGATATAGTCAGCAAAGCAAACTATTGTCTACCTTCTCTATTGCACAACTGAACAAAAATAATCTCGAGCTGTATATAAACCAGATGGGTTTCTCTCTTGCTGCAAGAAAACAATGCTGTTTTCAAAAATGGCTTTATTTTTCCCCAGCCATACGGGACCTTTAAAAAACTTGGAATAATCAGCATTCCATAGTCCCTGCCCACAAGCAAGGCACAAAGCCTCCTCAACTTGTACTGCAATATTTTCCTAATGAGAAACCAACTTGCTAAAGAACTGGAGTCGTCATAACACACAATACAATGCAAAACTAAAGAGAGGTTGACATAGGAATTATTACATTTGCAAGGCTTTTTACAGTAATTTATATAGAAAAACCACTAGTGATTAGCATTCCATGGAATTTTAAACTGACTTGCACAACCCCAATCAAAACCTATGAAAAAGTAACTGTATTATGCAATTCCTTAGTGATCAATTTTATCAAGCTGTTCTAAGGGTATAATTCGAAGCCCACCTCAGACTTTCCATTAACTTCAACAGGCTTGGACTAGAACACATGCATATACAAGCATTTGCACACATTATGAGAGAGATACTGAAAGCTGGCTGGCATAAAGAATGTGCAAAAGAGAACTGCTGATGACATGGATGATAAAACACCTTGGATGATAAAGCCATTTGCTACTGGAAATTGGGTGGGGGACAATAGCTTAAATTCTGGGACTAGCACTGAAAAAACCTAAGATTGATGCGTCTAAACAACATTTCTATCACTTCAGATGTGGAGAAATGAAAAGGAACATAAAATATAATTAGTGTGATACAGCACCTATACACGAGCAGCAAGGCTGCACTGTAATTGCAGCACAGTGGAGCAGACTTGATTAATCGAGTCTGATGGAGCGTGGTAATTACTGAGCTCCAGCAGACTCCAGCATCTCATGTATCAGCATCCCTGGGCTGAAAAATGGTGGTGGGGGTAATTTAACTAAAGCTTGTTCAACAAGCTTTATTTAAAGCATTGCCGCCAAAATTTTTCAGCGTGGGGACGCTGAAACATGAGATGCTTTGGGTTCTTTAATTACAGCAGCTCTCAGAACTGCTCTAAATTAACCCCTCCACCCCCTCCCAGAGCATGTATATAAACACCCATAATGTCTATTTTATGCTCCCCAACCCCCAAATAGCTGGGTTTTTTTTAAAGTCAAAGCAAATCAATGTTAAAAACAGACCTCTCCCTAACAGAGGGCCAAAACTAAGTACTTGTGGTTTTCTTCCCAAGTTAGAAATATATTGGGGATAGTATTAGTTCCCCATTCTTCCTCATTATCATTCCAGAGAACTCCTCCTTACCTTACATAAGTTTTCCACACCTTCTGGCCCACAAACCATCACCTTTTCTTCTCTTCTACCCATCCAACCATGCATACACTTGTCTTCACAACACACCCTCACCCACCATCTCGCTACAAGATACATCAACGAAACTACCATCGATGTCTGGGCATCCTCTCACGATTACCATGCACTCATTCTCTCCTCCCATAGCAGTCCATGTAGTCACCACCAAGGATCCTGGTTTTCTCCATTGAAAAATCACAAATTGTCTGATAAAAACATGCAAATTCTCTGATTTAAAAAACCAAAATCTGTGATTAAAATGAAACACCACATATATATAGGTATCAGTTGAATACAAAGTTTTATTGATCTATTTACAATTTTAAAGCAATTTGGAAGCCTACCAGTGCCTCAATCATTATAATAAAATACATTCTAAATGCCTATAAATTTTGGTATTTGATTTTGGAGTTTTTTATCATAGAAAATCAGAGGTCCCCCTGCCCCCTTCGCTCACCAAGACACAGGTCCAGGCCCCTCATTTCCAAACCCTGCAGGTGCCCCTCACTCCCCACCACTGCTGGTGCCCCTCACTCCTGATCAACAGCTCCCCAGCCTTGCTGGTGTCCCATTCTCCCCACGCATGGCCTCCCCTCCCCCCAGCCCTGCTGGAGGGGGCCCCCAGCTGCCAGGGCTAGGGGGCCATGGACACGGGTCTGGAGCCCCATGCCCACCTAGCAGTGCCTAAGCTCTGGCTGCCACCTGCAGGAGGCTGTGGCTGCTGCGGTGGAGTGGAAGATAAAGTCCAGCTCCCCCTTCCCCATGGGCAGCATGGCCTGAGCAAAGCCCATTGGTGGGGTGTGGGTGCAGGCTGCCAGCTGCAGGCTCAAGCTGCCCACCCTGCTGCCTTTCCCCTGGGGCCTCTGTGGCTCAGCAGGCACGACCTGGTGTGGCAGGGCAGTGCGGGCCAGGAGGGGAAGCTCATTGCTGCCACTGGGAGTCCTGCATCACCATTGAGGCGCCCCCTACCTGCCCAGCAGCAGAGAGAGGCACAACCTTACACCACCACCCCTGCTGCTGGTGGGCGGGCAGCAAGTCTGAGCTTCTCTGCTTGTATCCGCTCTGCTCGGCCATGCTGGTTCCCACCCGCTGGGCTGTGGAAGCTTCAGGGTGGAGGCAGCATGGCAGGGAGCCCGAGCTTACAGAGGACAGCCCTCCTCCACCCCACGTGCAGATCTGGGGTGTACATGCCCTCCATGGCCCCCTGGGAGTGCACACAGTGGCAGGGAGCCAGCCACCTCCCAACCCCCACACATGAGCCACCTCCACTGCTGGGACCCTCTGGCTATGCATTCTGGCCCCAGGCCCCAAACCCCACACACTGCCCCAGCTGGACATCAACCCCAGACTTACCCAACTCCCTCCCTGTCTATGGGGGCCTCACTCCCCCCACCGGGACTTACCTTCAGGAGCTGCTCTCCAGGCTGCCTGGTGGCCATGTGCATGTGTCAGTGCACACACACAAACACGCCACCCCATGCCTGACCACCCTCCTCCCACTCCCCCCAACCCCTTGCAGGCTGGAACTCTGCCAGTCTGTAAGGAGCTCTTTGCATAAGTGGAAAATCTGCATGTTTATCCACTAAAATGAAAAATCCACATTTTTCTCAGTTAAAAGGGAAAATCCACTTATTTCCGTTTTCCTGCGGGAAACGGAAAGCCCGGATCCCTGGTCATCACTTGTTAGATATCCCCTCCACATATCCCATTAATCAATTTTCTCCTCTTCCCTTCTGCTCACTGTGCATCCACCACTGTCCCACACACATACATTCTTACACACAAACCATGAACCTTAATGTCTCCCAAACTACTGTAGTTCCCTCGCTATCTGTCTCTCTCCTAACAAAAATGACCATCTTCATTGCTCCAGTTCCTATTTCTGGTTTTTCACCTTCCCCTCATGTCCCCACCCACTTAACTGAGGTCTTTATAGGTCACTCTGCCTCCCCAGTGCTGGACTGCATTAGCTTGAACACTGACCTTTAAACATGCTCAAGACCAAGTTCATTCCAGTCAATGCAATTTTTTTTTTTGCTTTGTCAATGTGTTGTTTTCTCTAATTGTTTTCCCAGAACATTTTATTTCTCTTTGTACAACAAATATTTGAAATCCCACCAGCTATTACTAGATTGGTTCATCCACCACTGGACTGTAACCCACTTAGTGCCAATAAGCATAGCCCACACAGAGGAAGGTTCTTCTTATGAAACAAGTAAGACAGAGAATGGGAGAGGACTGTGTGGTATGTAAACTTCTGGTATTTCAATAACTTGACAAAAATCCTTTTTTTACAGTCCAAAGAATTGATTTTTCACTACACAGGAGAAGAACTACTAACTTTTGTTCTGATGAGCTCTTTTTTCTGGTTTGGATAAAACACAAAAATATTTTCAATCTCTACATAAATAAATCTGTTTGAATTTGAGATCACTGTCTTCAAACAGAAAAAAAGCATCCTATTCTTTCTCTATTACAAGCCCCTGAAAGGGCATATAAGGAACTAATTTCTTTCTAGGGAAAAGCTAGTGACCAACATTGGGTCCCTCAGCCAGGCAGTTTGCCTACACTAAAGGCTAGATTAAAGAGTGACCTTAATTTGAATTTAAGTAACTAGAATCTGCTCAAACCCAAGTCCCCACCCTCAAAGCCACACCTGACCAGGGAGGTATCAAAGTGTTGCCAGCAAAGATCTTGAGTCACCTACAATGACATGTTTTGCATGTCCCCAGAAGCATTTCAGTCCTGTCAACATGGGGCAACTCAGCATTATTTCATGGGATCCACAAACTAGGTGGTTCCCCTGCCTACTACCCTGACAGGCCCAATTTAGTAGGCATACTGTGAAGACTTTGAACATATATCTACAAGACTGAGCTGTATACAGAACAGTGGCAGGCACCATTTTCATTCAGACAGGAGAAATTCAGCCCCTCCCCAACTTATACAATCATCTAGAGAAGGGTGCTCAACCCCCAGCCCACAAGGCAAGTCTGTAGGATTACCCTCACCACCCTCTACATGAGGGGTAGGCAAAATGCGGCCCGCCAGGCCATTCTATCCAGCCCACCGGTCCCCTAAAAAAATTAGAAAATTTATATTTATCTGCCCCTGGCTGCCTGTCATGCAGCCATCTATGGCTTGCCAAAACTCCGTAAGCGGCCCTCCACCCAAAATAATTGCCCACCCCTGCTCTACATGACTGGATAGGGCCTTGCCCACTCTGGATTGGGCTCACCAGCCGAATCCAGCCCCATGGATTGGGCTCACCAGCTGAATCCAGCCCCATGGATCAACTGGACACCACCCATCCAGCCCGTGGGGCTAAAAGATTGGGCCCCACTGATCTAGAGTAGTGGTTCCCAATCTTTTTAGACTCATGACATCCATGTATAGATTTGAGGCAGTCCTTGGAAAATGCCAGCTAACTTTCACTCTTTTTACCTACAGAAAAATAGAGCAGTTTCTGTTGCAAAGAACTCAGGAAGATCACAACTATGAATGTCTATTTGAAATCTCTGGGTTTATCTTGTGAATCATATTTGTAAACCTAACAGTGCTAACACTGTATGGCACTTCACAGCACCCTTGAAAAGGATCTCAAGGCACCCTACAGTGGGTTGAGAACCATTGATCTAGAAGTTAGTGCACACGCTCAGGATGTCAGAGACCTGGGCTTCCTCTGGCTGAAAAAGGTATAAACATACTACTACCTGCCAAGGGAATGTACTAACCATCTATCACTAAACTATTTGGGATGGGGATACTAGCACTCTCCCCCTATTGAAACTGTTCTGCTTAACAGAAAAAGCAACATATTGGGTCAGAAAAAGTAACACCGGACATTCTTTTAGACTGATTATTAGACTGCTGGATGGGCAGGGTGGGAGTAGGGGAGGAAAGTGTCCTGGATGCTATTTATTCATTACATGAAATAGTCTTTTTGAGAGGAAAGCAGAAGCAGGTTTAGAACTGAGTCCTGAATGGAAGAAGGCACCTCTCTGCAGGTCCTGCTTCAAGCAATGCACTGGAGGCCACGTGTGTTCGTCGTCATTGTTTCCTCCTGGCTAACTGAGGTGGCCTGCTGTTCAGCTTGCTGGCTCTTTTGAATCCCACTGTGAAGTGCCCAAGGTATTTTCTCTCCATGCACTTTAGAGGGAGCCCAAGTGCCTAGGCACTAAAAAAATTAGTCACTGAACATCCCAGCATTCAAGTACGTATTTTATTCTAGCCTAAGATTAGAAAAAAATACCTGCACCACTGTTATATTATAACTCAGACTAATCTCTACTCTACTCAGTAAACTGTGCTTCGACCCTTATTTATACCGGTTGGTCCATACACTGGACTAGGATTAGGAGCAAAGGTTGCGGTCCTAAAATTGGCATACATTGTTCACTTATTTCTTCTTCATCCCATGCCAAATTACTGTCTCTGCATCTGTAAAATAGGGCCCGTGTTGAATTCAGTTCTTATTTATGGTGTATAAGTCGAGGTTTAGTGCCAAAATATTTACTTTTAAATTTCCACTTTGACTTATACACCACATTAATACTTTTGACCCCCATCCTAGCACTGCTCTGGCCTATTCTAGTAAATATTCATCACAGAGGTCCCAGCAGACCCATTTGCAGTGTGGACAAACCCTTAAATGAGGATCCCAGCGTTGATGTTTTACAGCCCAGTCTAGTTAGATCTGGGTATTTTGAACTTTGTCAGACTGGCAGATTTCATAGATCTATGATAGATAAAATACGGCAAATTCACATGCAACAGTATAATTTGCAACATAAACCAAACCATACATCTACTGAAGAACTATGCAAAAGAGTTCAGTGGAAATGAGACTGATATGTTAAGTCAGAGAACAAACAGTTTGCAGTCAAGTACTTAAAGCCATTTCTGTGGATTTGATGTTTCACTTCCACGAATAAGTATCATGTTATTTCTGAAGCCGACATTTTTCTGGAACTAATAAGTCAGATCATGACGCTGGCATATCCATGAGACTAGTCAAGCAAAACAATCATCTCTTTAAACACATGACAGTGAAATACACATTTGTTCTAGCACAAACAAAGAAACCCATTCAAATATGAAAATAGATGGGCCTGAGAAAATTTCTGAAGTAGTTGTTGAGAGGACTGACTGGTTTGGGAAAAATCCATTTTGGAAGTTCCATTTTTGACTGGAACATCTGGAATTCTGCTCCCCGCCCCCAGTGTATCCAGATATTGTTACTGTAGACATTACTTTACATCTTCCTCAGTTCAGATTACTGAAAATTGTTTCATCTGCCTATATCTCACTGCAGTTAACATGACTTATTTCTGAATTTAAATGACTGGGAAGGAAGTCAGATGGTGTAGACATGAAGGCTGCATGACAGGACAGAAACCTGCGGGAATATGGTTTCTTGAGTCTGAAAAAGCCAGTGAAATGGACTGCTGCAGCTTGGTCTGGCCTGGCTTCCCTGGCATGGGCAGCAATTGGCTTGCAGCAGCCCACTCTGAGCACCCACCACTGCCACGAGCAGGAGGCAGGTGCCAGGTGCCTCACCTTTGCCTGCTGCAATGGTTTGCTCCGCTGCTGCCACAAAAAGTTGGAGGGTGAGGCACGGAGTTGCACTCTAGCTGCAGTCCACCTGCAAACCATGGCCCTCACATGGGGCTGGAAGCAGCGGGCACTGCCCCCTGTCCCCTAGGGCTGCCCCAGCCTAGGCCACACTGCCACAGCAGGAGGCAGCAGTGAGCCTGGCTCCATGATTAGCTCTGGCTCCCCTCCATCCCACTGCTGCGCCTGCAACCAGGTCAGATCCCTCCTTCCTAAGGCCAGACCCACCTTGGCATTGGGCCTCACCACTCCTCCAAGGGACTTGACCCAGGTGCTGTGGTGTGGGCCCTGCCTGACAGGATCAACATTGTGGAACAGAGCCAGCACCGTGTCAGTGCCCATGCTACTCCCCACTTTCCCTCAGACTACTGGTGTCTGGCTGCCACAGCCCTGGGTACATGAGCGGAGCCTATCAGTGTCCATGCCGCTCCCCCACTGTGATGGGGGGGGGGGGGGGGGGGGGGGTAAAACTCTCCCTTCCCCCCAGGCTACTGGGGTCTGGC
>NW_017729024.1:40348247-40348692 GCF_001723915.1 Gavialis gangeticus | reverse complement strand
GGGGGGGGGGGAGGGAGGGGGTTAAAACTCTCCCTTCCCCTCAGGCTACTGGGGTCTGGCCACATTCCAGCTCCTGCCACTTGAGCCAGTGAGCAGGGAAGGGGGTGGGGATAGGGACCCCTGGCAGGGGCTGTTTCCCCATTGCCAGGCAGACCGGCTGCATGCCAAAGCAGAGCTTCACACCCCCACCACCTTGTCAGCCAGCCAGAGCAGTGGTAGAGCTCTGGCTAGGGAGGAGAGGAGTGGAGCCAATCCTACTTGGCTGGAATGGGAAAAAAGCCCAGCCCAGGGATGCAGAACATGCTGGGGACCTCTGATTTAACCTAAACCAGGAAGGGGTCTGGAACAGAAGTTCCATAACCTGGTTTGACCTCAATCAGTTAAGTCTGATATTACATTTAACCATGTTCATCTCAAACCAGTTTTGGCCATTTTGAAACTGGTT
>NW_017729024.1:40343068-40348236 GCF_001723915.1 Gavialis gangeticus | reverse complement strand
GTTTAAACCAGTCTCTGATCACTTAAACCAGTTTATGTGCAACTTGTGTCCCTAGCCTTAGGGCCATGGATCACTTGTCGTACCAAACCAGGCCAGACCATTGCTTCTTCATGTCATCACACTTAAGTTTATCTATTGCTCTGCCACCCCTCCCAACTTTACTCGTTTTGTCTTTTTCACATATATTAGTTACGTCTAAATTTTTTTGTCCTCTGTTACTACTTTTCTGATTTTTCCCCCATTGGATGTCTGAATCTCTAGCTCCATTAACTTGCCCTCTCATTTTTCAAAGACTTTGCTGTTTTGCATCCATACGTCTGATGTCTTGAAGTTTCTTTTAAGACATTTCTCTATCCTGATGAGTGCCAGCAACCTTTCAAGTGTAGCTTATCTTGAAGGGAGAAAATTAAAATAACTAGTGCTCAGTTTATGAAAAAAAGTGAACAAGATAGGAGCTAAGTTGTTACTGCAATGCCCCACTAGACGTTTCTTAATGTAGGAACAGAACAGAGGCTTGGCTCTTCGGACCCTACCTGTCTAGTAGTACTACTGCTGGATTTCAGTCTGTAGTTGTATTTTTTGTACAAAGTAGCTCTATATTAGCAGCATTGAAGTCAGACTTATTGAAGAGTCACTGCTGGGATCACGGGTTTTTGTGCACTGATTTTAAGTTGTGGGCAAGTTTATTCTTAGTCTCCTGCTTCTGGTGCTGCTACAAAAAGTGTGCGACTTAGGAATGGTTCAGTAAGCAAGCATTCTCTAAACAACTTAAGGTATATTCCAGGGACTAGCATGTTAACACCCCCCAACAGACATTCCCCACTTGCAAAAAAAAGAAAAGGCCTACTTGCCCAGGGAAGTGTCCTTTTACATTTGAATGAAATAAAGGACAATTGTGGGCCAAAAACAGGACACAGATTAAGTACCTTGCACTGTTCTATTGGAGGTATGATAAGCCATATTGAGTGATGTTGTATGGTCCTTAGTATGTTTATTGCTGAAACACAAGAAAAAGCACAACCAATATTGACTTGTTATATAGCCTATTACATCTGAAGTGAGGGAGCATCACTTAGCATAAGGAATACGCTACAAATATTGGATGAACCCGACTATTTATGTCTCAGTACCAGTCAAATTTTGAGAATATAAATTCATGCTCAAATACTCCCTTCACTGGCAATAAAATTGCTGCTGAGGCAACAGTCTGCTTAAGGGAGTGCTGTGCTTCAGCTGGGGTGGCATAGTGTGCTGTTGGATGGGGAAGAAAACCCCCCCCCATTGTAGACAGAGTCACTAATTCTGAGATGGAAAGCTGATGTTACATTAAAATTCTTGCCAAGCAGAAATGATCCTAGGTAAGTGGGAGAAGTGTGTGCATGTGTGGGAGGGAAATGTAGCTCTATGTACATTATGGCATAATAACAAGTCATCCAGAGAGTGGGGCAGCAGAAAGTGACCAAAGATGTGGATATGGCAGTAGTGCCAAATAGAGGAGAACTTGAAAAAGAAAGCATCTTCTAAAGCTAGTCACCCTTCCAACACCAAAGAAGCCTGTAAGCTAGATTCCACACCCATGAAAAGCAGATCACTTGATAAACAGACAATATAAGACCCTTAAGAAAAGGTGCAAGGAGTTGCTTACTAGACATACAAATGAGCCACAGGCACTCCTTAAAAGACATGGCTGTAATTCTCATACCCGGTAAAAAGATTTTTTTTTCCCAAAATCAGGGACCTCGTTTCAAGCTTCTAAATCTACATGTAGACAAGTAAGAGGCCTGAACACTCAAAAACTTCCATTTATCACTGGAAATAAACTGAAACATGAAGAATCAGAGACCCTGAGTTCTGAAGTGTACAATTTTAGAAGATTAACATCTTTACACTTACTAGTTGTCTTGTATTTATTCAAAGATGCTGCCAAGTGTCAGTTATATTTAATGTCTTCACCAACATAGCCTAAGATCCTGCATTTGGAATATTCTTCCAAATATTATTTGGAAGAATAAATTTTCTCCTCATTCTGGTAAAAAAGGATCTTTTCCCTTAATTTTTTAAAATAGTTTAACTCATTTGACCTTGTACGCAGAATTATGTTTCTGTGAAAAAAAATTCAAGAGACGCTCAAAAGTAACAAATAAAATAACATGTGCATTTTATTAGAAAGCCTTTCTTCTCCTGAGCAAAAAGATTTACAACACAGCATGCAAATGTATTAATAAATAATTTCACTGTACAGTCTGTACTCATGACAATAGTGCAACAAAACTAGCAGCTGAACAAATTTCCAGCATTTAGTTATCTCAGAGTGAACACTAACATATTTTCAAACAGAGTTTCACTGTTAGTAGTGTCAAAGCATTAACAAAAGTTAGAATGATTCATTCCACCCTGCATCTAAAACCAGCTGGACATGAACCCCTTAATTACTTACATTTCAGAAAATTGAGTCAGATATTTTGTCAATTATGCCCTTTTCTAGTTGGCAAGCTGATTAAAATGCAGAAGAAAAATTAGCAACAAAAAGGTAAAATAGAATCTGAATCTTTGCATCACTGAATATGTCAGCATAATTTTAACAATGGCTTTCCTGGTGAGAAACTGGGGGAAGGGTATCCAAGAGCTTGATATATTTTGCAAGGTTCCTACTTAAACTCCTTATACATGTAATCAGGTAACTGAATAGACGAATAGCAAATTATGGCCATTTGCACATAACGGGCTTTCATGTGCCATCAAAATAATTGCACATGCATCTCTGGTGCACCCCTGCACATCCAAGTTGTTAAAAAATTTAATTCTAAACATCTGGATTGCAGAATACACTTTCCTAAAAGAAAATGATAAATTTTGGACATTTGGTATTTGACAATATCCCTTTTTAAGGGAGGCAATAAATCAGAAGCATGACTTTCACCTAACAGAACAGCATCATAGAAAAGGGCTAGTTTAAAGAGAAAACCATCTCATCATAAACTCCAAAAAGGGGTGTAGTAGGAAAGCAACAACTTTACTTAGAAATACAGGATAACAAAGATAGTTTTTTGACAAGTAACGTCCAGTCATTGCACTTACACTAATACATTGCACTTATAGAAGTAGATTCCTAGCTTTGGCAAAAAAGCAGCATGCAATGCAGATTGATTACTGATTACAGCAGAGCATGCAGTATGATGGCAAAATCTTGAACATCTCTAGGAAACTTGAAAATAAATTCAAAAGCTCAGATTATTCAAGTAAGAAATAAAAAGTGAAAGGCAGGTAAAATATATGTCCCATATTCTTCCTACCCTTTATCTTCTCCAAGAAACCAGAACAAGCAATAGAGGTGAACTGGAGATGGAGGAAAGATTAGCATCTGAGCAAATCAGGTTTGGTTTTATCCAAGAACTTCACTATTCCTATTAGTTCACAACCACCTCAATTCATCAGGTAAGTTACAATGAATATATTGATAAAAACAACATGAAAAGAAAATAGCTGTCTGTTTGCATCTGTTTCCAAAAAGAAAAGGCACAGGTGGTCTAACATCTTAATTTGGCCCTTGCTCTTATTAATAGAGAAAAATAGCAGCATATTATAAAAGGAAAGATTGGCAATTACTATTCAAGCATAAAAATCAAATTTTCGTGTTTTGAAAGAGCTCAATTATGTTGGGTCATTAAACAGGGAAATGCATGATGGTCCAACATAATCAGTGACAGAACATCCTGCTTGGCACTTATAAAGCAGATAAAATAATGACCCAGTTTTAAAAGCAGTATTCTATCCATCAGTTTTATTCTATCTGCAAAACGTTAGTACTTTGCTTCAAAGAATGATACCGCAAAATACTCTTCTCTCTTGGCCTTTTCAAGGTTTTAAAAAAAATTCTTCAGCTTCAATAACCAAAAGTTTTCACAGGAGTTGGAACAGAGGGGAAAAGGAAGGTAGATTTCATGCAAACATCACACATGACAGAATAAAAGAAGAAACAGAAATATCTCTTTTCCATTTTCTAGTTCACAGATGAAAGGGCCCCATGCTGCAGGGCAGAATTTGTTTTCTACCATAATACTAGGAAATACAATTAGCAGAATGGGGAAAACTGACATAAAATTGAAGGAAAGTGATGTTGGGGCAGGGAGGAAGGGAAGAAAGAGTTGTGTAATCTCTTCGGAGAATATAAAAAAAACCTCCCTTCAAATTAGTTTAAGCCAGAATGTTTTGTGATTCTGAAAACCACAATTGTGGCCAAGTTTACACAATGGACGTCTAACAAAATCCGCAGAAATCTTCATTTCCACTGGGGAACATGTACACGCACACAAAACAGGGATTCTTCTGAAAAAGACTGCTTTGATTGAAGTGACTCTCCACCTAATAATGCTGCTGGCTCACTTCTGACGGACTGTAGTGTTTTTATTTATATAGCGCTGCATAAGAGAAGGACAGAGCTTGCCCAGAGGGAAGTGGTGTTTATGTTGGTAACTCTTTCAGCAACATCCAGAATTGAAATACCACACACCAATGTATTGTTAAAATGTCATTAGCACATCACGTTCCTGCACACTAGTGTAGAAGGGTCTCCCAAAAATAAAGGAATGTAGACCTGGTTTGATCTTCTCAGCTAAAGCCATTATTATGTTAAGATCGCCCTCTGCTGTTAAGTCAAGGTCTATCTTTAAGCTCCGAAGAGACTTAAAAGCCTTTTTTCCTTTTTGCCTGCAAAAGTAACGGAACAAACAAACAAAATAACATTTTTAGAGTACAGAATGATTTTTAGTGAACAGCAAGAGATTCCCATACCCTGCGTTTCCAATATCTTTTTACTTACGTGTCATCTTCTATGTACTTTATAAGAGTTAAAGCTTTTCTGTGAAGGACTAACAGGAACTGTGCAAGGAAAGCACTCCTCAGAGACAAGCCAGGTTTCAAATGAAAGATCTGTTAGAAGTAACAGTAGAAAATTAGCTAAACATGTTATATGTTAAGCCTATATCATTCAAATTCCATTCTAAGAATGAATCTAAACTTAAGTTGCAGTTCTCCAAGAGTTCCTGCAGCAGGTATATTAAGCAGCCAGGCACTTTAAACTGAAAACAACTTTTAATTATACTCCTGGCCAGGGAACAATCCCATGATTCAGCAATTCTCCCTCACCCCTCTGCACTCTAGTTCAAAAT
>NW_017729024.1:40339319-40343057 GCF_001723915.1 Gavialis gangeticus | reverse complement strand
AGCAATTCTCCCTCACCCCTCTGCACTCTAGTTCAAAATATTCACTGCTTTGTGCTATCTATCCATGCAAAGGATCACAGCACCAACTCTAGAAGGGTATGTGGGCAGCCTATGCAATTTTGATATTCTTGCTATTTGTGTCATACATGCTTTGAAGGAACTTGCAACTATCAAGCAATTACATTTCTACACAAACTCATATATTTATTTAATGCCAATTCAGTAATTTGCAGCAATGCAGGGAAGGATCTGTCTGTATTAAGCTATTTGTTATGCAGAGCAATGCACTGCTTTTATCTTTTGTTCCTTCTGAAAGGGCAGCCATTACCTGATCTAGAAAGGCTTTTACTAATGTATCTCGATGCAGGACATCTTGAAAGATATTCCTATGAAAAAACAGGCAACAACAAAAAAAAAAAAATTCATGAGGCAACAGTGAATGCATTATATTGGTGCATGGCAAAAAGAGTAAATTCTTCCAGACAAATAACTATGCCTTGTATTCTTAAAAATAATTATAACTCGCTTAAATGCTTTTTATTTCAAATGCTGTTATAGTTAAGTGACAGCCCCGATGCACTAAATGGTTAACCATCCCTTGACTTGTAAATGAACTTTACTGTACAGCATCTTTATTTAAAACCAAAACAACCAAACCCCTATTAAAAGATAAATCAACACAAATCTGAGAACAAGTGCTAATGAAATATCGAGCAATAATTTTGTTAATATTTTAAACTTGCTATACACTGTTTCCCTCCCACGAAGAACACAAATACCAGGCAGTTTCTCCTAAGCAAAGCAGTTCTGAGTAAACATAAATAGATTTTATTAGCAAATACATGCTAATATGTAAAGGCTACACTATTACATTGTTCTGAGCTATAAAATTTTGAGAAAAAGTACAGGATCAGTACATACAAGTCAGGCGTGAAGCTTCCATCAGTATGGATAATGGTATCCTGAGCCATCTCTTCATCTGAATTAGCTCTCCAAAATGCTGTCAGCTCAGACCTCATATATCGCCGTTGGTTATATATATGTTCATGGCAGGGAGGCATCTGCTTCACTGTGTTGACATCCACATCTATATGTGTAGTGGGATATGGAGCATACATTACTTGACGAAAGGGCAACACAAAGCTTCCAGTCGCATCCTGTTACAGTGAAAAGAATTAAAGTCTTCTAGTTACAAGAAAGAACAGGGATCTGAAAGACAGTATTAAGGAAATAGACTTATGTTTTAAAAATATCCACTGCAGGAGCAATTTGAGGTACATTTATATAGCTAATAAAACTGTATTGTTACACTGGATAAATGTCTTAATATAGACAGAAGCATTGTAAGGAATCAAAAAGTAGTTTTACATACATGGCTGTATTGCTGCTAGTGACACCTTTCCAGTGTCAATGCAAATGGTACAACACTAACATGACATATTACATGCACAAAAATCAAAGCAATATACAAGGTTAAAAACAGCAATACTATAACCTAAGTGTGATTTTAAGCAAGCAGTATCTTACGGGCCCCGGAAAGGGAGTGGCATGGAAAGGGAAGTAGCCGGTGCCATACAAAGATGGTTTAAATTACTCGCCTTGTAGAATAGAGGGAGACTAAAATCTAGATTATGGCTTCTGGCCTGCTCCTGTAGTAGCAGAGACTCACTGCCCCTTTCTCAAGGATTACATCTAAAGTGCAATTGGGTCTTGAGCGTTTTCCCTTCTTTACTTTCTATGCTCCACTGTATTGATCTTCTGCTCCCCACTTCCAGTTTGACACACTGTGCTGTTGTTTAATAATATAATTCTTATTTTTCTGTCATTTTACAATTGTGTACATCCCATCTGGCAAATTCAGACTGAAACATCTTTGAGTGATACCAGTCTTATTTTTTTTTTAAACAAGCTCCAAACATTTCTAATAATTATCTGAAAGTACCTTCCCTAGTACTTTAACCTACTGGAAACTAACATTCTTTTCTGCAAGTGAAGACAACTTAATACCTGTTGGGTCAATAAACAGATGTATTCCCAAAGCAAAGGGACAATACAAACAAAAGCATCATCAAAGAAAAGGGACACAGTAGTGGCAAGCTGAAATTTTAGCAGTCTTAAAAACAAAAAGCCATAGAAATAGGGATAAGCCTGGTTATAAACACTGATGGCAGACATCAAATGAAGAGGAAAAACTGTATAAACATTTGAAATACAGAAGGATTTTTCTAGATGGAATAGAATAAAATTTAGCTGTGCAACAGTGAAAGGCAAAATGGACTTACCTTAAGCAATCCTTGTACAAAGAGCCCTGACTCATATTTGAAGGAAGACTCATTTCTACAGAGTCTGGAGCACTTCCGTTCTGATGGAGTAAGGAAGAGACACAGTGTCCTCACTATCTGTAATATTAAAAGTTTTGTTTAAAAAAAAAAAAAATGCAGACACTAGTGAAGACCACACTGATTTTAGAACATAGCTCTGGACAACTTTTGACCAGAATTAACATATAAATTTCAGATGAATAATTAAATCAGAACAACTCACCAGACTAAAATAAAAATGCAAGTTATACAACTCAAAAATGAAGTAAACTAAAATAGGTGTGAACGGATAAGTGCAGGCAGCTTGGGTCCTCTGCAACCCACAGTAGGGGGCTGGATTTCAAGCTCTAGCCCATGGTGGGAAATGGTTGCCAAGCCCTGATCTAGCAGATCTGTCATTAGCAGGACTGGAAAGAAAGCATGGTCTGTGCCCCAAGGCACCTATAACTTGAGATTATGAACTGCTGAATGATCACAGGATGCCAAAAACAGCAGATAATTTACAAGTTCAATAAAATTCTCTCTTAAGAATGAAAAAAAAAAAAAAGAGATGCCCCCATTGCATTTACTTTGCAAACAAATATTTGAGGTAGAAATGCAAAAGTGAGCGTGCCTGCAGAAAGAGAGACAAATAGAACACACTTGTATAGGCCTCCTCATAATACAAGTACCTGTTCTTTTGTTTAATACCAGTCTTCTCTGGATCTTTCCCCTCACACTGCAAACATACTTTCTTCATTCCCAGCCTTCTAAAACTACCACCTTCATCTTCCTTTTATCTTTACAATGATTAAATGTGCTATATATAATTGCTGTTTAGAGATCCTCTCCTCCAATTCCAAAGTAGGCTCTCCTTACTTTGGCTTCCATCCCCAGCACTCAAATGAAACTGCTCTCAGTCTCCAATGACAACTTCAGCCAAATCTTAGAAAGTGTCCAGAATTCTGAGCCTTCTTGACCTACCAGCCACTTCATTAAGTGGCCAAACCCTTCAGAAAATTTCATTTTTTCTTGGCTTTGGTAACCTTCTTTGGTTCAAAGAACACATGCATTTAGAAGCACTGGTGCAACTTTTAAGAGATATGCCCTTGTTCTACACTGTGATATAGGCTTCTCCAGCTTTTTTGTTTGTTTGTTTTAAATATCACGCTTGCTCAATATCATTTTCAAAACACTGTGATACTAATAAGACTCATTACTTCAGCAATGCAAACTTCAGGTGTTGCCCTGCTGCCACCACCCTAAAATAATGCTTAGTAGTCTTGGTCAACAACTTGTCCATCATATTTCATGCATATTTTGTGACAATGAAGCAGATTTTACTTTTTATTGATTACCTGGACAGAGATGCCATCATCACAACATTTTCAGTGTATAGCAAAACATGCGATAACCAAGGCAATCTACCTTTTCCCCC
>NW_017729024.1:40332365-40334319 GCF_001723915.1 Gavialis gangeticus | reverse complement strand
TTGTGACAATGAAGCAGATTTTACTTTTTATTGATTACCTGGACAGAGATGCCATCATCACAACATTTTCAGTGTATAGCAAAACATGCGATAACCAAGGCAATCTACCTTTTCCCCCTATTAGTTTTTCTGCCAGTCATGTACCATCTAATTTGAAAACATATGTATTCTAAATATAGTTTGCTTTTACACAGAAATGTAGTATGCAGCATCAGTGGTTTTGACTACAAGTCCTATTCATGAATTAGAACACCACAGTACTAAGAAGTCTCCTATACAAAGCACAACCTCAAAGAGCTTATCACCACTCTTCCTGCTGTTGGTAGCGTGTCCTATAAATACTGTAGTATAAGAGTGATGTTGTAGCTGTGATGGTCCAGAAATTATGTGGGAGGCAAATATTTCTTAGGGTGATCTCTTCTTGGACCAGTTATGTAGTTGGGATAAAGTCAGACAAGCTTTTGAAGCAAGCCATCTTCTTCAGGTCATGCATTCATGAATGTCTTGCATTTGAAAGCTTTTCTAACTTTATCCCAAACTACATAGTTGGTCCAATTAAAACAGGACCAAGATATGACTCTTAAGAAATCCTTGCCTCTCTCATTAATTTGAGCATGCACACATTTGAACAAAACTACCTCCCAGTTCTGTAAGAACAATCTATTACAGAAAAAGGTTACAGTCCTGTAAAACAGTCTGGGACTCTGTGATTACTACACCATAAATAAGAAGGAAAACAAGAAACTAAGTGTGGGAAGATTCCTTCTTCATAAATGAGGTTCTCTACACATATGACCTCTATGGAGGCACAGTGTAGGCATCTTATGTCTCAGTTTCACAACTCAGAACTATGTATACCAGTGGCCACCAACTAGTGGATCTTGATCCGCTGGTAGATCTCAGAGCCTCTTGGAGTTGATTTGAGGCTGGGGTGGGAGGCTGAGTGCCTGTGTACATGCATGTGCATGCCCCACCCCAGTAGGTCAGTCAGTGGGAGAGGGAAGGGGTGGGGGTTAGATAGAGGCCGCCACAGTGAGGGGTGTCACAGAGGCAGGAGCAGGGTTGAGTGGGGCCCCGGCTAGGTGGGACTTACCTGCCGGAGAGGTGGGCCTCCAAATAATTTCTTCTCCCTCTGCCTCGATCTGCTCCCCCCTCCTTCCCTCCCCACAGATATACCTGCTGGGCAGGGGCAAGGGGTGGTAGCAGTGCATGGTAGATCTTGGGTTGCTTTTAAATGCCAAAGGTGATCTCCTACTTAAAAAGGTTAGAGACCACTGATATATACCAATACAGTGCCCAGAAAATACTGTAATTCATATGTGCTATAACTAACACAGAAGAGAAAAACTCCTATGCCTTAATGGCAGCATATGAGTCATTAGATGGCAAAACCAGAAAAGTTAGAAAAGCTGGACATATACAAGTCCATGGGGCCAGATGGGATACATCCTAGGATGCTGAGAGAACTGGGTGATGTGATTGTACAGCTGCCAGCCATCATCTCTGGAAACTCTTGGCGATCGGGAGAGGTTCCAGATGATTGGAAAAGGGCAAACATAATGCCCATATTTAAGAAATGGAAAAAGGATAATCCAGGGAACAAGAGACCAGTCAGCCTCACCTCAGTCCCTGAAAAAAAATCATAAAGAACGTCCTCAAGGAGTCCCTTTCTAAGCACTTGCAAGAGAAGAAGGTGATTAGGTGAACCCAAACTGATTGTTCCAAGGGCAAGTTGCATGACCAACCTGATTGTCTTCTATTGTGAGACAACTGGCTCTGTGGATATGGGAAGATCAGTAGATGTGGTGTACCTTGATTTTAGCAAGGCTTTTGATACCGTCTCCCACAACATTCTCGCAGGCAAGCTAAGGAAGTACTGGCTGGATGACTGGACTGTAAGGTGGATAGAAAACTGGCTGGAGCATTGGGCTCAGAGGGTAGTAATTAATGGCTC
>NW_017729024.1:40311367-40327365 GCF_001723915.1 Gavialis gangeticus | reverse complement strand
CAACGCCCTGGAAGATAGCATAGAGTACACCCTCAGCAAGTCTGCAGATGACACCAAGCTGTGCTGGGGTGGGGGGGAGGGATAGCAGGTATGCTGGAGGATAGGGCTAGGATTCACAGTGGAACAATCCCAAGCACCAGTACAGGCTGAGGGCTGAGTTGCTGGGCAGCAACTCTGTAGAAAAGGACCTGGGGATTACACTGGACAATAAGCTGAATGAGCCAGCAGTGTGTCCTTCCTGCCAAGAAAGCTAATGGCATACTGGGCTGCATTGGTAGGTGTGTTGTCAGTAGGTCAAGGGAAGTGATTATTCCCCAATATCCAGGACTGGTGAGGCCACATCTGGAGTACTCTGTTTAGTTTTGGGCCCCCCATTACAAAAGGATGCCCTCCTGAGGTCCCTTCCAGCCCTAATTTTCTACGATTCTCCATCCAGGACTGTACTGCGACACAACCTTGTCTTAACAATAGATGTCAACACATCTCCACTGCTTTAACAATCAACACCTCCCATAATGAATCCAACAAAATCCATGGATCCTACACTTGCATTTCTCAAAATGTGATACATCTGATCCAATGCACCAAATGGCCTCATAGTAAACTACATGGGTGAAACTACATGGAAGCTATGCACTGGAATGAACTATGAAAAAAATATAAAGGACTGGGACATACAAGTGGTGGTAGGAGCCCGTTTTTCATAGAACCACCACATCCTTTCTGACCTCACTATCATTGTGCTCAAGGGAAATTTAAAAAACACCTTAAAAGGTGGGCTTGGGAGCAAAAATCCATATGCTGGCTGGATATGAAGAACCCAGGACTAAACATTGATATTTACTTCATAGCACACTATACTTTATCTGATTCCTGAAATTCTCTCTTTGTACTGCAGGTAATAACCACCCTCTTCCCTTTTGAAAGGTTCCTAACCTCTCATTAATCAAGTTTCTTTTCTTTGCTTAATTGTCTGCTACTCCTGGGAATCTCTCTCTTCCAATTTCAAAGTTATACACATTGTTTTTAATCATCACTGTGCCATCTTCTTTCCTCAGACCCGATGAAGAATGCCTCGCATTCAAAAGCATGTTTAACTTTTACTGGACCAACTGAATGGTTGGGATAAAGATATCACACACAAAAATCCTTGCCCCTCAATTCCTTGACTAACTGGGGTACATCATCACTCCAACACTTTCAAGACCAGATGTTACTATAGAAGCCTGTTCTGTCCTTTGAATCAAATGAGTCAGTTAGAGGACACATGTGGAATACAGACTCTGTGGATCTAGAGAAGGAACTGTCCACATGAATTGGATTCACCAGTGAAGAAAACCTTGTTTCTCTATCATTATTTCTTTCTGCAGACCTCAACTGCAGATGGGGAATTGAATTGACAAATAGCTTTAACAGGAATAAATTGGAGACCTACTTAAACAAGCATCTTGTCTGTCTATTAAAGACATACTGAAATATAGATTCAACTCCTGCCAGAAATCAGTAAGTTTTAATAGACATATTTCAATAGAGGCAATAGGGGGAGGCACACTTTGTGCAAAACACACTTCCAACTCATGAAACTAGCATTTCTGGATATTTACTTATCACTTTGAAAGAGTCTAAGTAAAAAAGAACTTCCCCCATTTGGTTTCTTCCCCACAACAACTAGGCAGGTTTATCCCTCATTTTTCTCAAATAACTTTTGTATGGATTCAAGCTCCATAGTTGCCTGCCAAGTCAGGGAACTCAGGGAAGAAGTAGACAAAAGCACCATTCTTATTCAAGTGAAAAATCTGTTGTTAGTTTAGGAAAAAGGTTTAAAACAGGGTTTCAAAATCATCTCATCTTTGTGAAAAAGACTTATGTGAAATGGAGAAGGTTGTCTCCCATTAGAGTTTAATCAATCAATCAATTCTGGGTGAGAGCACAGCACCTGAGAATGCAGCTTCCAGAGACAAAAAAATATAACACTATCCTGATATTCCTGGCCTTTAAGCCTAGTCCTTCTTCATTAAGGCATCTGGCCAGTACTCTCCATCTTTGGAGTATGGACAGAAGACAGGAAGTGCCCTTTTGAAGGGTGATGGTTCCAAAGAGTCTAGTAAAGAGATGGGCAAGTATTTGGGCTGGAGGGCCACTTAAGGAGTTTTGGTGAGCTGTTGTGGGCCCCTGGGGGGAGGGAGGGAGGAGAAATGGGGTGCTGACCCAGCCCAGCGTGGCTGGAGGTGGGGAATGATCCTATCTGGCCCTGGACCAGTCCGCTCCTCACCCACTCCCAAGAGTGCCAGATAGAGCAGGCTGGGCCTCCATGGAGACCGGCCTGGGATCCTCCCCCAGACAGGGCATGCTTGGCTAGGCAGACGGGATGGGGCCACAGGAAAGGAGTGGTGCCAGGATCATGGAGTGGTGACAGCGCAAGGCCAAGGCTCAGGGCAGAGCCACAATCCACTCCCCACACATCTCTGTCCACAGAACCAGTGCTCTTTGTAGGGATGTGTGGGGAATAGATTGTAGTTCTGCCCCTGGCCCCAGCCCCATGTTGTCACAGCCCCAGTTCCTGCCTGCTCCTGGATGCCACTCCCTGCCCGCCCACAGCCCTATCACATCTGCCTGGCTTGTGGGGGACTCAGGCCAGTCTCCATGGAGACCCTGCCTGCCTGCCCACCCCATCTGGCATGCCAGCAGTGGGTGTGGCGTGGACAGGCTGGAGTGCCCAGGCAGCAGGGCTAGGTATAGTGTTGTAGAGTAGCAGCAGCAACTGGAAGGAGCTGCCATGGCAGGGGCTGCTGGGAAGCTGAGTGTGGCTGCCACGCTGCCCCCACCCTGCCATGAGCCTAAGGACAGTGGAACTGACTTTGCATGCCATGGCCCGGGCTGGCCCTCATGTCTGGGCTGGAGAGGGCAGGGGGACTTACTGTGGGATGGATAGAATCCCTTGGTGGGTGGATCTGATTTGCAGACTGTATTTTGCCCACCCCTGGTCTAGCAAATGTATATTTCAACAGCAAGCTATCCATTGTAGACGAGCACACATTTTAAGTCTGGACTGGCACGTTGCATCTCCCATGTCGCCAATGAAAACTCAAATATGAACTGAACGTCTAGAGAATTAAGATATTTCTTTCATTTAATTGTATTACTTATGGCTAAAACTATGAGGAAAAAGGATCAGAATGCATGGATCCTACATTCGCATTTCTCAAAATATGATATATCTGATCCAATGCACCAAATGCTCTCATGGAAATCCTATGGGTAATATATAAGCGCTAGGCACAATGGTTCTCAACCTTCTTAGGTTCAAGACGCCCCTTGTTAGACTTATGACACCACTCAGAAAATACTAGGTCTTAACTTGTAGTCATTTCTTGAATACAGATACATACAGCAATTCTGTCACAAAGAACTCTGAAAGACCACAACAGGTCAGAAGGCTTTTGGCACAATGGATTCCTAATTTGAAATTGCTGGGTTTATTTTATGAACTGTGTAGGTGTTTGAATACCTAACAGTGTTCCCAGTACCCTGAAAAGCATCTCACCCCAGGGAGTCACATCGTCCTGGTTGAGAATCACTGCCCTAGCAAGCATACATTTTTTAATATACAAGTGGCCCTGGATGTTTTGATGACTTGAAACATACCGTGCAGAAGCAATTCATAGTGGAACAGTTGCCTTCGCAGGCAACTATTCAGCACAATAAAGTTATACAGAATTTTGTTTGTTTAGTATTCATTTCCACAGGTAACTGGTAAAAAAAATAAGTCAATCTAGATCTCATGAGTTTACACATTATGGACAATTTAAATCTAATTCTTAAATCTTACCCTTGTGTACTGGCCTCAGCTTTTACACTGGGTCAGCAAAATGAAACTGGTTGCTAAAAGTCATCAGAACATGACTGATAAGCCCTTTTTCAAACTATGTCATCAATTACTAGTGCATCCAATTCAAGACTGACAGCAATACAGTGTTGCCATCCACACAATGCCAAATGCATTTATAGGCAATTTAAAATTTTACTGAAAAAATATTTTTCCCATTACCTGCCACTTCTACATTGCTGCAAATGTGCTAATAATCACCATCCAACCCAGTGAATCACAAAGTGCATTTACCTTATTAACTTTCTCTGCACTGCTACCTACAACTACAGAGCAACCACAAGTCTGTAGGTGTGAACTGATGGCACTGCAAATTAAGCAAAATACAGATTAATACATAACAGACCACTCTCCAGCAAATCCTTCATCTTCTAAAAACATGCTTTTAAATAAATAGATAAATAAAATCAAGAGCCAGACTTACCTTTACCAAAACCCAAATGCATTTTGGAACTAAAACAAGATTCTCCAAACTTAGGCAAACTTAAGATATAATATTTTAAGTTACTATAGCATTTAACTCAGTTATGTCTTCAAAAGCTAAAGTATAAGATCATTCATTCAGAATCACAGAAACATAGGCTGAAATGTACCTCAAGAGATCATTTAATTCATCAATTTACTTACTGGCAGGATTAAGAATGCAGGGTGCCTGTATGAGTACTGGGAGGCTACTCCGACGCACTGTAATTACAGTGTGTTGGAGCAGACTCAATGACTCAATTAATCAAACCTGCTGGAGTGTGCTAATTAGTATGCTCCAGCCAGCCTCTGCGTCTCGTGTATCAGCACCCCCACGCTTCAAAATGGTGGTGGGGGTACTTTAACTAAAACTTGTTCGATGAGCTTTAGATAAAGTGCCCCAGCCACTGTTTTGAAGTGTGGGGCACTGACACACGAGATGCTTCAGACACTTTAATTATGGCAGCTCTTGAAGCTGCTCTAATTAAAGTGCTCCCCCACATCCCTGGAGCACATGTAAAAACACCCACAGAGACTCTCTCTCAGTGTTCGGATGACCTGTTCTTAAGGACTTTTAGGTAAGGACATTGCTTTTACACACCCTACAGTTAGTCAGATTTTCCTCAATTCTCAAGGATAAGCCAAAGTAAAAAATCATTTATTTTTAACATGAAGAACATGTATTGTAGCGTGTTTAAACCACTCTCATGTGTAAAAGGAGTCTAATCACATAGTCAGGTCTGGGCATAGTAAATTAAGTAAGTAAAATACAACAGAACCGTAATCCCACAGTGGACTTTGCACAAGCTATTATATCTCACTGCAAAAGAAACTAGGATCCAAGAGAGTATGTGAACACTAAGGAGTTCTCTACCTGTGAAAAAACATGTCTGCAGGCTGTATTTTGCCTGTTCCAAAAGGAATACATAACCACACATCTGAAGTGGTCAGAGTTTTTGTTTGTTTTTTTTAACGGGCCCTTAAATTTTTATTTTTTGTTGCATAAAAATTAAGATAAGAGCATGCCAATATGGATATTTTAAAACTGCAAAAACCAGAAGTCTCCTTTACTCCTCAAACATACTACTGTGAATAGCACAAAGTAGAATGCTCAACCTTATGCACCTTGTGGCTCTGCCAGCTTTGTTCATGGAATCAGTTTTATTATTGCACAGGCACATTGTAAAAGGGTAAACAACACTCAATCTTGGTACCAATGTCTTAATGAGAACCAGACATTTACGTATGACAATTACGTTTTAAAAGAGCAGTAACAGAATGCTGCATTGTCACAGGAACAATTACTCCTGCCGTTTCTTAGTTGGATTCCCCTCCAGTTAGCCATCTAGCGATATTACTTCAAATATTTCTAAAAGTTCAATAATCTCACAGGGTTCAAAACCTAGGAAAAATCTGCAGAATGCTTTAAAAGGGGATGTTAACAACTTCAGCATCTGGATTTCTATGGTGGTACTGTGAGAATATTGATGCTGCATAAAAAAAACCAACACATTGCTACCTCTTTGAAGTAGGTATTATCTAAGCCAGGTGATTATTGATGGAGAGGTTTTGAGGAAGAAGATGGTCTATTAAAAAGTTTCTTAAGTATGGAAGTGTTAAACATGTATTGACTTAATAATGCTCATGCACTAATTTACTGCTCTAGTAAACTGTTTTTGTTTATGTACAAAAATGAAAACTTATATTTTTCAGACTTGCATTAAAATAAATGTAGATACTATTAGCCACCATTTCTACAATAACCTATCCCCCCCACCCCTTTCAGGTACCAAATAACCCACAATTTTGTTTTTTATTCCTCATATCCTTTTTAAAACCATTTTCAAAGTCATATAATTCCTTTCAATTTATCTAATCCAATTATTTCAGTGATGATAAAGTTATATTTCACTAAACTGTTTTAAGATTTATCCGTCCCTGACTATTCATTTAAAAAGGAAACAATTTTTGCAGTATCTTACAGATAAACATATGAAGAAGCTATAATCAGTACTAGCAGGTTTTTTTTTTTATTTTTCCCCAAAACTAACCCTTAACCATGAATCCAGGCAACCAACTGAAGAGATACTAGCATCAACTACTTCACAATGGCACAAAAGAAAGAACAAGACCATACTTTAGAAGAAAGCCTTCATGGCAACTGTCCCCAATGTCATCATCACTTAAGACAGTGTCATTTATCTAGAATGCAAGAGAATGAAAAGAAAAAGTTTAGATGAGGATATGCAATACACCAGAAAATATATCATTTCCTATTTCTAAAAGTATTTGGGGATAACCCAAGAAGATCCTGAGCCATTTATTTTGGAAATTTTAAGAATTGAGTATGTTATAAATCACAAAAACCAGTCTTACATTTCTGAATGAGGCCAGACACCAAGAGAGGAGCAGTTATACCATTACTCTATTCCTCCTCCACTTAAAAAGGTAGACTGTTTTCAACACAGCATTTTCCTAGTGCGCTGTCCAGAATATTTCATACCGGCCCCAGTGAAGCTGTTTCCTTAGGAACACTGCCCCACGTTCTAGTGGATCTCAGTATTAACATCTACTCCTTTGCTGCAATATTAGTGCCAGTGGAATATTCTTTCCTCTCCCTTCGTAAAAAGAATACCACCATTCAACAACCAATTTACCTAGACTGCTGATCAAAATTGCTGCTAATACTAATTCATGGGGTATAAACTATTACCAAAAATACCACTTAGGAGAGCTTTCTTGCACCAAACACTCAAAATGGATAATGATTTCTCGGAACAATGATTTATTTTACCACAAGCAACACTAAATAGGAAGGGCAGAGGTGCTTCCTTTTCAAAATGCAGCTAACATAAGAACTTACATCTATTTCTTCTGGAACACTATGTGATTTCATAGATGAAAGGAGTTCCATTACAGGAATAACTTCTCCTGTCAGCATTGGAATGATGCTCTGGCCCTGGGCAATAAATAAAGTGTTGTGAAGTAAAAGCATAGCATGCAAGATAGAAAGCTACTAGCAACAGTGGAACACCAACAAGCCACATAAGTTTACTTTTCTGTTTTGGGGAAGGCAAATGATACATATGTTCAACACTAGCCAAACAAAAGCAAACAGCTGATTATAAACCAGTGGTGGGCAATTATTTTGGCTGGAGGGCCTCTTAATGAGTTTTGGTGACCTGTGGAGCACCACATGGGAAGCCCCACCCTGGTCACCATATTGGGACAAGAAGTCCTGCCTAACCCCTGACATTTGCCACCAGAAGTCCCTCTTCTTGCCCCCTAGAAATACTGCTTTTGGGAATGGAGGGTTGCCATTTTGGAACCAGAAAAAAAAACAAATCATGCACTAAAAGTTAAACACCTACCATAACATTATTTTAATTTTATTACAAAAAATATGTCATGATTTGTGCTTACATACTGTATATAGAACTGTATAATAACTCAAAAAGAAAGTCTTACCTTTATATATATTGTGTGGGTGTGGGTGTTGGGGGAGTGTGTGCATGTATGGAGGGCTGTGGGGGATGGGTGTGTGGGGGTTTGTGAGGGGCTGTGGCTGTGTGTGTGGGGGGGCAGGGTGTAAGCGTGTGAGGTTTGTGCAAAGAGAGGGGGTGGTGCTCAGCCCTCACTGCTGGCAGCAGCAGGTGGGGGCACTCATGCCCCATACATGTGCTCACACCTGGTGATACATAGCTCCGGACAGTGCTGCGGGTGGGGGAGAGGAGCGCAGCCTGCTTGGCCCACCTCTATTGTGGGGGCTCCATGCAGTGAGCCTGCAGCTCCTGCACTCATGCAGCACTGGGGGAAGCCCAGCGCTGGAGTTGGCTGCCTTCTGCTGTGCAGATCCCGGGACTCTGCCAGAAATAGAGGGGAGCCCTGGCCCCTGCTTCCCTGTGGAGTCCCGGGACCTGCACAGCATGGGGTGAGGAAGGCAGCTGGCTCCCGCATAGGACTTCCCCCAGTGCCACGTGAGCATGGGACTTGCAGTCACGCCATGCAGAGCCCCTGTGATAGGGGCGGACCAGGGAGGCTGCGCTCCTCACTCCCATGCACAGCTCTGGCCAGAGCCACAAGCCACAAGGCATCAGAGCCTGCATGGGGCACGAGTATCCCAAGTGCCCTTGTCTACTGCTGGCAGCAGGGCCTAGTGCCATGGGGGGTGGGGAGGAGGGGGAAGTGTGCAGACAGTCCCCTCCCCCTCATACCCACACCCTGACCAGCT
Organism: Gavialis gangeticus; assembly: GCF_001723915.1. Taxonomy (NCBI): domain Eukaryota; kingdom Metazoa; phylum Chordata; order Crocodylia; family Gavialidae; genus Gavialis; species Gavialis gangeticus. The sequence goes on along the minus strand of NW_017729024.1, from coordinate 40,318,786 downwards.
GAGCTCCATGCTCCCGCCACCCCCCTGGGCAGAGGCTCCACACTCCCTGCCCCCACCCAGCTGTAGTCTGCTCCCCCCTGCATCGCTTTTTTAGCTGGTGTCCACAGCAAGGGGGATGCCAGGGGAACTGAGCAGGTCCCCTGGGGTGGCTGCATGCTGGCCAAGCCAGGCCCTTCTGCCCATGAGGGTGGGAGCAAGGCACAACAGGGTATGTTGAGAGGTGCGTGTATACGTGGGTGCCTCAATCCCACTATTGTGGGAGGAAGGGCTGGGCTGGATACAATTCGCTGGTGGGTGCCCATGGGCTGGATGAAAGTGCCTGGTGGGTTGGATGCAGCCTGCGGGCCGTATTTTGCCCGCTCGTTATAAACTGTTATGCTAATCTTCTGAATGAAGTTTGATTGGCTCAGACAAGACACACACAATTTAATCATTTTACCACAGTGTACCACAAATGCAGTTATTGGCAAGTTTTACAATCCCAAATTTAGATGTTCTAGAGAATCAGACAAATATATTTTCATTCAATAATTACATGCAAAGTGATTTCTGCAATCTTTCCTTTACAAAGAACTAGGGTCACATTTTCAGATTGAGGAAGTCCCTTTATCTCATACCTGCAGTCTACAACCACATCTCTGTTTCAACAGGAAGGACTCCAAGCATCAGCTTTGTATCCTCAAAGGTTAATGACCTAGGAAAAACCTACCTTTGACAAGAAGAATGTATAAATCTATAGAAGCTGTCAACTTTAGAGATTTTCAAGTACAAATAAGTGGTTTCCCTTATCTGAAAGGTAATATTCTTCATAGATTTTTCACTTTACCCATAACGTGATGGGAGATATTTTCCTTCAATATGTTCATAGTTTCCATCATCATATCTTCACAAAGATTGCCTCCTGTGCACTGCAGGCCACTCAGCCAGTCCAAGGCATCTTTCTGGATCTCAAAAATAAGCAGCAGCACCAACTTCTAGAATCAATGGTTCCAATAAAATAGCTTTTTGACGGTGTGCTGTATGCAATCAGTCGCTCTTACCTGATCCTCCATTCTCTCTGTGCCTTCCAAGACAATCTTCTGGAAACCTTCTTGCCTCTCCTGAGCAAGAGAAGCAGTTACTTTTCAGAAAAATTATAAAAGCCTTGGTACGTCTACACACATATGCACGCAAGTATCAACTGGTAAAACTTTCTTCCCTGTAGAGTCATGCTTCTTTGATTCACATTTTGATGTTCAGGACTTTTTCCCTTTACAGAGTTCACAGTAGTGACAAGAGAAGCCATTTTATACTATATAAAAGCTCCCTGCCTGCCCATTAATAAATCTTTAACTTGTTTGGAGGTAGGTGTAAATAAGACCAAAAAAATCCTTTGCTCCCAAATTGAAAAAGAAAAATGAAAAAAGATGTAAAATTCAGCCATGATGATTTTCAACTTTTAGTTGAAAAAGGAATAGTTTGATCTGTCCCATCACATGGCAGCACAGATCTTTTGGAAGAAGCCTATTTACTTTTTACAAAAGGATGTATTCTCACGTTAGAGACGCTGAGAGAAAAAGAAGTCTTCAAAGCATCTCAACTTTTCTAAAACTATGCACTGAAGATCTCCATGCAAGGTTCACGTTACTGCATCACAGAATACACAGGAGGTCACGTTACTGGCTCAGTGGGAATCCCATGGCTTCAAGTAATCAGAAGTTTAGAAGAGAACATAATCAAAACGTAGCTTATTACAACAATATGTCACGCCATCTGGTATGTAACCTTGGCCCTAATGAATTGTAGCATCAGTCAATATGCTATCCCAGGCAAAGATTCTACAAGATCCAAAGATATTGTCTTACAGAAACTGAAGAGTTGCCACGTCTTTAGCAGGTTTACTCATTAGTCTCTTATTAGTGAGCTACTTGAGGCTGACCAACTGCAATGGGAATAGAAAAAACAGGCAACTCCTTACAACTTACAAATAAAGAATGAGCTGAGTGCAGCAGGATTTCCCTTCCAGGCAGCAATAAAACTTACTTCATTGAACCTGAAACAAGTGCTTGTGGAAGAACAACACTGGTGCCACACTGATCTCTTTAAGGCACTTCCATCCTTGACTTCGGTTTCAATGAGAATGCAGTTGAAGTTGAACAAAGCACTGTGCACATCTCTTGTAGAGAGATAGCTGATATTTCACAAACATAACACCTTCAACAACTAACTTTATAATATAAAGCCAAATTCCATTCTGAATAGCTTCTAAGGTAGTTGCTTGTTTATATCCATCATTCTACCCACTGTTTTAGAGATTTATCCAAAACCTCAAGTGAATATGCCAGTTCAGGATATTATTTCTAATCTGTACCAAGTTTCTCCTCTAAGGAAAGTTGGATGGTCAACGATTCAACCACAGTTGGAACAGGAAGGCATGATTATCCATTACAATTCCAACGGCCTCCTGTAGAATAAGGAGGCAAGACATTCTTCTTATGTACATTGGGTTGCTCCAGCAGCTTTTATTTTAAGAATCATAGTATTTGGCCAGATTAAACTTTTTAACTGGACAGTTTTCTGAGAAACAAGTAAATACAAATATAGCAATTTATGTTTATTAATCTATATTTTAGAGCACTTTTTCACTCAGCTCTTCATTTTCCAGGCAAGAGTGAAATGGAAGAGATAAGATGTGTTCATAAGTATTCCTGACTACTTTCAGGACCACTATGATAGCCACTTCTCTTTCAGGATTATTGCTGAGCCAAGCAGCTTCTCTGTTCCACAAAATAAAGAGACTTCATGAATGTAGGTTTAGGGACTGACAACTGCTTCTGAAAAGAAACTTTGACATGGAAGGAGGTAAGGAATAAGTTTTACTGATTCTAGAGAATCGTATTTCATCTTGAGTTTGATTGTTTTGCCTCAAATGTCAGAAGACTGAAGCAAGAGATAGCCATCAGTATGTAACAAGGAAAGTACTTGTCCAAAAGCACAAGAACCTGCTAACTGATGGTTATTAAATAATAAACTGCTAAGCAAGTCACTTGAGTTTTGGAAGATAAGAGTAGGCATGAAATTTATGTTTATACTATACTGGAAAATTACAAGACTGCAAATGATTAGATTCTCCTTTGAAACAGAATGACTAAAGTATCAAAATGTGACACATCAGTAAATTTACCGTGTAGTTACTATGAAATTTGTGTTAATGTAAAAAACAAAAACACCTTGTCATTTCCATTTATATCCTAAGGATAGAATTTTAGCTTTATAAAAGAATATTTAGTGTGCAAGACGAACTAGAACTTCCTCACCTCAAACTGCTGCTTGGCAACTTCTGACAACAAAATTACAAGATACTTACTAGCTACAAAGCACCAAGCATACTTTAATCGAACCTACTCTAAAACAGCTTTTACTGTAAAATGAGACTGCATTTTATTTTTAAAATGTTCAGTCTGTAGAGAAACTTCTGAAGTGGACTCAGAGATGAGGCCAGCCGCTGCTGAACACAATCTGATTAAGAAAACTCATTTGGAATATCAAAGGCAGAAGACATTTGGACTAAAACGAGAACTTTTCTCTCCGCTTCTTGCTTTTAGTTTGAAACTATGATTCTGCATTTCCTAGGTTCTCCAGTTAGTTTTAGACAATGCTTTATCCCCAGAAGTTCACATTTTCTTGCCAATTTGCGTATAGACATGGGTTTAATGTGCACGGCACATTAAGATGCTCTGTATAAAGGTTCAGTCACAGTTTTTCCTGTTTTGGAATCAGACACAAAGCAACTTTCTGAGCGATGCTGAGGACGTACAACTCCCAGTAATTTCAAAGGCACATTGGCAGGATAAAGGTTTGTTTAGCGTAGAGGTGAAGAATTTTTTCTATATGGAATTTTCTAGATAACATCACAAACAATACTATATGCCTCCTAAGTTTTACTTTTGTAAAATATGCCTTCCATATAAAAAGTTAAAGCCCTTTGCATATTTTTGGTTTAATGAAGAATAGACCTACCTTATGCATCCATATCCTTCCTTTCCTTATAATGTGTGTTAATCTATCTACACACACTCTGTGAAGAGGAAGGTAGAAGCTAAGTTCAGTTTGTGGCAGTATGATCGATAGTCCATAGGTACTTCTGTCCCCATTCCAGTTCCCGTCAAAGATTAATGAAACAATAATTACTCCTTTTTCTGCCAAGACAAAAAACTTCACATCTATTGCACCACTCTCTGCATTCCGAAGTATTTCCCCATTAAGCGTGTGGTTTGCAAGGAAAGTTATTTCCCCATCACTGAGAAGCACCTGTTCCGTTTTTGGGGCCCAGATGTGTCGTACTCTAGGGCCAAGAATATTGTCCCAGTAAGCAAAAGTAGCAGCTAGTAGTGGTGACTCTCCAGTCAGTGAGATCTCTGTCTTTGCAACTGCAGGAGAGGGTGGTGGACACAGCGTCGACATGACTTCCTAATTGTCACATCATCAAAATCCTTCCTTCTGTAACCTAGAAAAAGAAATTTAACAAGAAGTGAGAGTAGCATCCATTTATCAGTTTCCCCATTTTTGTTATCAAATGAGAGTTCACAAATTTCTCCTCATCTGTCTGGCAAACCATTGTAATCTCCACCCATGGAGAAAGTGTACATATATACCTTCCACTTCAGTTTTGTGTACAATCTGTCTCAGATTTGGTGCATACAACAGCCCTTAGAGAAGGAACAAACACCACGCCTTAGTCTCTTTCAACTGTATATTCAAACACACTAAATAAGAACAAAAAAAGCCACGGCTAATTTAGAAATACTTATGCATCTTTAATAGCCATTTGACTAAGGAATTAAATTCTTTAGACACTCAAAATTCTCATACATCACATCCTATGATGTATATACCTCACACGATCTTCCCAGGCCTTACATTAAAGCTTTACTGTATCATTTATTAACATATGAAGAAGCTATATGGTTGCTCACTAAAAATGTAAAGTGGGCTTCTGCTTCATTTTTCAGACAGGAAGTATTCCCTTGAATCAGTTCCACAATTATCTTCCTTGTACAATTTTCATACTTAAGCAGCAACTACTTATTCTTGTCTACATTGAACTGTGGAGGGCAAGTCTCCAGTCAGATTCAGACAACAGCTTTTGTCTGAATCTGACTGGATTCACCCCCGGACAAATAATCTCAAAATCCAGCTAAATAATCACCCCCGGATTTATAATCACCCCCGGATAAATAATCTCAGTGATTACACAAAAGCTTCACTTTACTAAGTATTTTAAGGCTCTACACTGGGAAACCTGTGGCTGGACATCTAGTTGTTGCAGATTTTATTGAAAGAATAAGGCTTTCAAAAATAAAAAACAACCCACCAACAAGAAAACACAAGCACAACTCCCTCACCATACATCATTTTAACAACACAAGCACTTCAAAGGGGCAGGAAAAATTGCATCCCACCTCTTGTCAAAAGTGTCAAGCTGTATACAACCAAAACATCTAGACTTCAGGGAAAACAGGCTTGCTCATAGCTAGAAAGTACCGGCATTTCAGCTCCACAAGAGATAACATGGTATGGTGGCACCAATATATGCTGATATATGAATGACGTATATCAAAATATTCAAAGGGAAAGCTGCAATGCTCTGAAATTTAAGGTCACCTACCCCTGAAAATGAATTAGGACTGAGAGCAAATAGATGTTTCATCAACATTGATCAAGCAAGCCTCAAAACATCATTTCACTAACCTAATGAACCTGCAGTGTTCAACCAGTACCTTCAAAAAAATATATATAAGGGATACATCAGTTGCAATGGAATAGCATTCAAAGGTGACAGGATCTGGGATCTAGGAACTTAATACATGGTTAAAATTACACCTCTTTTTACATTCCTAAGGCAAGCACCCATATTTCCTGGGTGCTTTCTACTCCAGCATGGCAGGACAGGGGAAATGTGTTTTCAAACATTTCTAGTGCTTTTCTACTTGATGAGCAGGGATCCTGGTTTTCGCCTATAAAAAAAATCCCTAATTTTGGGATTAAAAAAAGTAAACCAAAATCCACATTTTTCTGTGATCAAAATGAAACATCACTATACATTACTATAGTATAGTATAGTATACTATACACTATATATTAGTGGCGTTTCATTTTAATCATAGAAAAATGATTTTGGGTTACTTTTTTTAAATCTGAAAATTGGGGAATTTTTATTGATCAAAGAAAACTAGGATCCCTGATGATGAATCACAGATGCAGGTCTGCAACCAAGATGCATCTACTCTAGAAAGTTTTGCTGTTTTTAACTACACCAGCATTGTTTTTGGAAAGACTGTAAAGGTGCTTGCCCTTACATACTAGATAACTTAAGTGCATTTCTGTAGCATAGGCAGTTTATTACAAGCTCATTTGGCAGACACTCATTTCTTTAAGGGCAGGGAATCAGAAATCCCAGTAGCCCATACCAAACGCTGTCAGTGCTGGGCAGCAGTATTGGCTTTAAGTTTGGAGCAAGGGAAGAAACTAGAAAGAGAAAAGGACAGAAACTAAGAGATGTCAAACTGACCATCCTCTAAATGGATGGGACCCGTCAGCATTGCAAATAGGGAAGAAGCTGTTCAGTAAAAAAGCAGAGATGAGACGCAAACAGGCAAGTACACACAGCATCTCCAAAATTAGCCATCCAGTTTAGGGGCTTAACAGCCTTTAATACTTACATCAGCCAGTGGGCAAAAGGACAGCACTAGCTGTGCTAGTTAAATGGACACTCTCCCTCCCCACCCAAAACAAACCAAACCAAACCACACACATCAAACCGAACCCAAAAAACCAAGCTTTTGTGAGTTGAAATCTGTGCTAAATATATGGGCGGGCACGCGCGCGCGCGCGCGTAGAACAAATTTCATTTTACAGACTTGCATACACACGAGCTTCTGCTGTACCCACACACAAAGTTTGCCTCATAAAAATGTGTGCACATGCATATACAGAAATACATACACACTAAGCTTTTATGAGCTGAAGTCTATGTAGGCAGGTATGTGCAGAGGTGCCAGCGGGTTGCGCAGATCGTGCCACCCACTTGCCCTCTGGTCAGTCTGACTATCAAAGGTGAAGGCACCAAACCTGCCACCTAGTTTTGGAGGGGTGCGTGTGGCACAAGCGTCTAGTTACACAAGCTTACACACACACGGAGGGTGGCAGGTGCGCGGCGCCGCTGCCCTCTAATTCGCCGTGGTGCCGGGCAGACTGAGGCAGCGGCTTGGGCCGAGCCACCCACGCTCCGGCACCCGCGCAGCGCCCCCAGGCCCGCGGCCACGGGGCTCCGGGTGGGGCGGGTGCGGCCGGGACTCGAACCCCCTGCCCCACCAGGCACTGTTGGTTGGGAGAGCTGAGGCAGCCCCCACCAGGTAGCGCACACGACCCCCCCCCCCC
>NW_017729024.1:40286813-40311276 GCF_001723915.1 Gavialis gangeticus | reverse complement strand
AGCTGAGGCAGCCCCCACCAGGTAGCGCACACGACCCCCCCCCCCCGCCAGCCCCTCAGGCGCGCGGCAACCAAACTTACGGACGACCTTCCACCGCCTGACACCGCTACCCTCGCGCAGGCGCGGAAACCACCCGGCGCTTCCCCCTCCGCTGTTACTAGGTGCGGACCGGCGCATGCGCATGCGCCAGGGCCTCACGGCTTTGCGCGGAGCTGGGCGGGCAGCGCTGCCCCCTGCCGGAGTCGCGTGGCCACATGCGGCACATGCGCACAGGGAAACAACACGCCCGGCAGGGGCGAAGGGTAGCGTGTTTTTGTCCGCGCTGCGAAGTGCGCGCGCAAACAACCTGGGGTCAGCCTCTGGAAAGCGTGAGGCTGACTTGAAAAGCAGGAGCAGGTGAAACAGGGGCAGCTTTAGCTGTGCCTCCTGCCTCAGGTTCACAGTTTGGGGTTTTTGCCAGTGGTGCAGCCTTCTCAATGTGGAAGGAGGATGGCTGGTCTTGTGCTACGCCACACGTCTGGGCTGGCCTGGCACCTTTGGTTTTGCAACCCCCTGCCAAGCCTGGGCTTTGCTTGCTAGAGAAAAAAGTGTTTGCTGTTATATCTGTGTCCTCGTGCCTTCGGAAGGAGGATGAGGATGTGATACTCATGGCATTAGATGATGAAGTGAGCTTCAGGCCACAAAAGCATATCTACTTTGCCCTGCCTTCTTGACCTCAACAGGCCAACCACTGCTCGGGTACAATGGCTAGCGTCAATGATGTACAGGCATCCTAGTTTCTCTGATTTCAAAAAATCCCCAATTTTCGGATTAAAACAAGTAACCCAAAATCCACATTTTTCTGTGAGTAAAATGAAACACTGCTATACATATATATAAACAGCTGTAAAGAAGCACAACCAGTACACTGCCTTTTTGTTGCATCATGTTCCCACCTTTTTTTACTAGTTAATTTCATTATTTTGTTTTACTAGTTAGTTTACTCGTTTATTTAATTTTACTAGTTGATTTCATTATTTTAGTTTTTTTACAAATTAAAATTATGCTTTTATTTTTATACAATGTTACTCATAAGATGCACAGATACATTTTAGTATCAAATTATATATATATATATAATTCTATATTATGCATCAAATTTATCTGCAGAAATTATGTTTTGTTTTGTAAAAAAGCAAATGTTCCAGTAAAGTTATCCAAAAATCTGTATAATTTTTGTATAAAGACTGGGGGAAGTGTCAAAACCAGCCTCCAGTTACAGAAGTGGTTGAAACTGAATTTGCAGAAGGAACACAGTGATAGATAAAGATCAGGCCTCAAACTCAGTAGTGCTGTAAACTGGCCCGGCCTCTTTGATTTCACTGGTGATGGGCTGTTTACATGAGCTCTAAATTTGACCTAATATATTCCTTTTCCAACAAGTCTCAGGTACTAAAAGAACAACAAGATATTGATAGTTATTTGTTCTTCATTTATTCAAGTTTGCAGTTTACATTTTGCTCTGGACAATGCAGTGGTCTAGCAAGCAGAGTTGGCACCTTAGGCAAAATGGGGGGGGGGGGAGAAGGGAGGGTGGCACAGTTCCAGGAGTGGGGGGGGTGAAGGGTCTATGTATGTGCAGCAGTCTTACGCATGCTGGGAACTCCTAAACAGTCCCTGAATGAGCTGCTCTGCCTGCCTTAGGTATTGCTGTTAAATCAGCAACTGCAGCCAGCAACTATTTTGGAGTTCCCAGCATGGGTAAACTGTGGATCTACTATTGCTGCTGGGCATTGGCTCTGCTGGGGTGGGGAATGATTCCAAAGCCCCTCCTAACTTTGCACCTGGGCCTACTGGGGCAGTGAAACTAAATCGGGGCAAGCCCCCTCCCAGGTGTAGGAATCAAACAACAAGCTTTCAAGTATGAAGACTGCTGTGAAATGCCAGGAAATCGAAAGCTAGGAGAATACAGCTTTAGGGGTTTGGCACTGCAGTAAAGTAGGTAGCTTCCTCAAGAAGAGAGTCTGAGGCATGGACTTCTATTATTGTTTCTGCCATGGACTTGTTGAATTATTCCCCAATTAATTCAGGCCACCCAGCAGTGCCATACTGAGACACCCTGCGTATGCTACCTTTCACACTGGAAGTATAGCCACCTTACAGCTTATTGGTATGTAGGCAGAAATACATTAAGGCAGCTTCCCTACTTCTGGCTTAGGAGACCATGCCCATGAAACAAGTGAAACATGACCTAGTAAATGGATGTTATAGATATGTGGGCTCTATCACACTGAGAAAGTCACTTAACAGCTCTGTGCCTCAGTTTACTAAACTGCAAAATACTTTGAGAGCAGCGGATAGAAATCACCAACCACTATGCACTGTTGTTAGACAAGTTACAAATATTTTTCCTTTTAAATAATATCTGTGGTTCTTCAATTGCCAAATTGAGGTTTCTGCAGAGTGAGATTTCTGTCTGTTGTAGCAACTCTGACCTTTGTCTTTTAGGTTTTTCCTTCAGTTCTTCATGGTTGTTCAGGCAGATAAGATGATAGGAATCCTATTTTACATGATCTGAAAAGACTAATAATATTCCTGCAGGTGCATTTTGCAGAGGCAGTAGAAAAATGGTGACAGACTGCTGTGTAAGCAGATCTTTTTTTCCCCAAGCAGAAAATACAGCTGGTTGCAAAGCCCAATGCTGTATGTGTAAATAAAAGTTAATTAAAAGAAATATGAAACACAGAGAGAAGGAGAAGTGTTACAGGCTCTGAACCAGGGCTCAAGTAAGCAACCAAGCACAACATATTCATTTTATTTTTGTAGTTGCAATTTTTCCTCTCCTGATTATTATAATTTCCAAATAAAGGCACTTGTAGGTGAACAGGAATGAATGAGCAATGTGTATTGCAGTTCAAGTGTTAGGGCTAGTAGAGAGGGAGATCATTGCTATGCTGTCACAAATGAAAAAAGAAATGGAATCAAAGAAAGAGGGCTTCAAAGTAGCTAAAGATTGGTCAACAGCAGGGAGTGATGTTTGAGTTTGTTTCAAGCTTTTTATACGTCTCTTGAGTCATGACAACTGATTAAGTAAGCACCAAGTAACCATAACAGCTAACTAAGCAACTTTTAATGGGAAGGATATGGAATAAGAATTACTTCTACAATATCAATCATACATTTAAAGAAAATTCAAAACTAGATAAGCAGAGGACTCTTCTCCCACATCTGATCTATATCTGCCTCCAGTGCTTTTATCAATCTCAGCCAGCACTATACAGACAGGACAGCAACTGGAGGAGGATACTTTTTAAAGCAGTGCTAGAGAAGTATATGCATATAGAATAAAATTACCCTAAAAAAACCTGGATAGGATGTGCAGAGCAATGTACCACAGAGTTCCTTTTTAGGTGAAATGTAAAATTGAGATCTTGTTAACAGTAGGATTTCAATGTGATCAGGATATGGCTTATTATAGTCAAAAGCAGCCACTTCTGCCATGGAAAACATGGAGGCAGTTCACTGTGCTTGACAAGAAGGAGCTGGTAATAGGATAGGATCATAAGTAATGCTGGAAGGGATCTCATGAGGTCATTTAGTCGAGGCCCCTACTCAAGGCAGGGTCATTTTTTACTAAACCATCCAGTTACTGGATGCTAAAAAGACTACTGTATCCAACCGAAGAGAAAAACAGGCTGAATTTACCTCATTGGTGTATAATCTCCTGAGTTGGAAACTGGGATTAAAAACCTTTAACAATGTTTAAACACTCTATTTTGTATCTTACTTGAAACACCACCTCTCCAACAACACAGAGCCCCTGTCTTAGGCTTTGATAACTCAGATATCAACAAAATGCAGTTATATATACCATCCATGTAATAGTTGGTGACTTCATGGTTTTTATGGACAGTCTGATACTCTCTATGAATGTGACTACCAAACACCTAAAATTATCCTGGACTTGTTTCTTGCATCCATCCATATCATAGTTTTTGCTTTTTTCCCTTAGTTTTTCCTCTCCAGTTCGCAGGAGTGAGTTAGAATGATGTAACATAGGAATTTTATTAAAGCAAGCAAACAGAAACAAATCATTAATCTCATGTAACATTTCCAGACTAGAATACGCAGATATGAGAGCTTTTCAGGTCTTAACACCCACCCCCAAATACCTCTCTCAGCAGAATAAAATATTTTAGTCTTAATTATAAGGTATGAATAAAGAGAAAGCCAGAAGTGTACAGAAAGCTACAGCAAAACTTGCTCTGTGTTAGTGATTTCATGTAAAACCTCATTTGTTTCTTTTTCAGACTAACTTCTCCTACTGAGTTTTACTTCTCTTAACTGGGGAAAATTTACTGGTTTCAATGGGCTGGGAGGCATGTTGGTTTTATAAATTATAGCTAGCAGGGTGGCAGAGCTGCTTATTTCTTTTTGCATATTGTATATTTGCTTGGTTACAGTGCTGCTCACTGAAAAAACAATAATCTTTCAGGATGGCAGCTTGCTTCCAGTATTGTTTTGCCTGTCTGAAAAAAAGATTTGGATGTCCATTGTAATGCTTGCTACTGGCAATGGCTGCATGGTCTTCAGAGTCTGAAATGGGGGAATCTTGTCCCTTTCTCCATAGATTGGAAAATGGCACTCTGCCATTGCAACAGAGAGGCAGCATTTATCTCCCCTCTCCTTCAAAACTGCAGAGTGCAGATCTCTCAAGGCTCCTTTTACAACCCCATAGACTGGTAATTGTGTTTGGAGAGGTAGCAGTTCCAGTGTGTGCATGCATGTAGGCAGTAATCTTCTGAACAGAAGCACAGTAACCGTGGGAATTATGGCAGTTTCACATTTGCCCTGGAGTGGTGGTACTGGAGCTTTGGATGGATTGGGCACTTTTTAAAAATGCTGGCCTCATCCCTTGCTGATGCACTATTACTTGCATCCATCATTAGCAATGCTAAGGAACCTTTGGGTTTGAAGGAAATATGCCAAGGAAACCAATTAAAAAACATTTTGGAAAAGTTAACACATTTTCATGCCACAACTAGCAAGGAGTGAGTCAGAATGTTTGTGCCTTTGATTTGTTTGGTGTCAACATCTACAAGATCACTTGGGCTTATTCAAACTGTGTCCCAGCTTTTGGAAGCTTTCAAACCAAGCTAGCAATTTTCTCTGGAGATGTTTTATCATCATTATTGTTATTGTGCAAACTCATAAAGTATACAGTGCTCAACATTTCCAGTTCTCCTTTTCTAATCTAAAAGAGAATTAAACAACAAGCCTTTCTCAAATAAAACTTCCTCTCCAGCATTTCCAGTTTAGTGTCACAACCCACACTGTATCATTTCCTGCTGAATAAATTACTGTTTTGGTTTATAAAGGCCATTACCCCATTGTTGTCATGCCCTTGATTATAATATTTTAGATGCTGCATGCTGCTGAAGGAAATATGTAATTTCGTGAAAAACGGTTCTCACTGCTTGCAAAATTTGCTGATGCTCCATATGTCTGTGTCTCAAGTGATCACTCAGAAAACAAATAGCGTTAAATTAGTGGACACTTCTGAAAATGTCAGCCCTAGTCTCTTTCCTGGTTTTAAAGATGGGATTACTAAGGCATAATGTTACTTACCTACCCTAATGGTGCCCTGAACATAGTTTGTCTAATACAGTATTCTGTATTTCTTCCTGACTGGATAACCATGTCCAGTGGGATCACCTTTACTCCAGTAAAAAATACTAATGAAGACATACCATCATTTTCGGGACCTGGAACATCAGCGAGGATCCTGGTTTTCTCTGTTTAAATATCACAAATTCTCTGATAAAAATAGCAAATTCTCTGATTAAAAAAACTCCAACTCTGTATTTTTCTGTGATTAAAGTGAAACCACTATATATATTATGTATGTATGTATGTATGTATGTATGTTTCAGTTGAACACAATGTTTTATTGATGTATTTACACATTTAAGGTAATTTGGAAGCCTACCAGTGCCTCAATTATTAAAATAAAATAAATTTTAAATACCGCTGAATTTTGGCATTTGATTTTGTGTCCTTTAATCATGGAAAATCAGACCTCCCACTGCCCACTTTGCTCACCAGGTCCAGCTGCAGCTACACCCCCCCCCACACAAACATTGCTTTGTGGTGCTGAGCAGCCCTGATAATGCCATTGCCCTGCCCATGCCATTGCCCCTCCCTCCCAAGCCACAGCCCCCCAGCTCTGCTGGTGCCCCTTACTTCAAACCCACAGCCCCCCTGGCCCCTCACTCAGGACCTGCAGCCCCCAGCTCTGCTAGTAAGCCTCACCCTCTACCCACAGCCTTCTGGCCCTGCTGGCTGCCCCTCACTCCCTACCCACAGCCACCTGGGCTCTTGCCAGTGCCCCTCATTCCCCACCCAGAATCCCCTGGCCCAGCCGGTGACCCTTACTCCGCATTCATGGCTCCCCACCCCTCCAGCAGGTCTGGAGGGGGACCCCAGCTGCCAGGGACCTGGTTCTGCAGCCCCTTGCTTCTCACCCCAGCAGTGCCCAAGCCCCAGCTGCTGCCTGTGGGAGGCAGCAGCTGATGCAGCCGGAGTGGAGCACAAAGGCCAGCTCCCCCTCCCCCATGGGTGGCATGGCTGGAACGGAGCCCATGGTGGGGAAACCAGATGCAGACTGGCTGCTGCATGCTTGGGCCTCCCCACCCTGCTGCTCTCCCTCTGGGGCCTCCATGGCCTAGTGTGTGGGACCCGGCGTGGCAGGAGAGAGTGGGGCGGGGTGGCTCAGTGTCACTGTCAGGAGCCCTGTGCTGCCATGGCAAGGTGCTCCCTGCCTGCCCAGCAGCCACAGGGTTGGTGGTGCAGAGTTCTGCCCCCACTGTTGCCGGGTGGGCAGGGGCGCCTTCCCATGGTGGTGCAGGGCTCCTGGCAGCTGCACCAAGCCTCCCTGCTACCAGCTTGCATCTGTCCTCACCCCACACACAAATCTGAGGGGTACATGGCCTCCATACCCTCGTGGGAATGCACACAGCAGTGGGGAGCCAGCCCCTCCATGCCCCCAATGAGCTGCCCATGTCTCCATCCTGCTCCTTAGCTGGGGCCTGTGGCTGCGCATTCCTACGTTGGCCCCAGGTGCCAAGCCCCACACACTGCCCTAGCTGGGCAGCTTCCGCAGCCCCAGCTCTGCCCAACTCCCTCCCTCACTTTGGGGGCCTCAATCCATCCCCCCCCAGATTTACCTGAGGCAGCTGCTCTCCACATTGCATGGCTGCCACATGCATATGTGTGCAGCCGCACATACATGTGGCACCCCCTGCCTGATTGCCCTCTTCCCACTCCCCCCAGCCCCTTGCAGGCTGGAACTCTGCCAGCCTACAACCTTCCATTTCCTGTGTTTTTCAGCTTTAAAGGAGAAAGTCCACATTTTACCACATTTTTCTGTGGGAAATGGAAAACCTGGATCTCTGAACATCAGGACCCCCATACACAACCCTAATAGTGAACGCCCAGACTACTGTGCTGCAATTGTGGCCTGACAACCTAGGTGACACAACATCAATGTAGCTGCATTGAGTGAGACCCAGCAAGCAGAAGATGGGCAGCTCAAAGAACACGGAGGTGGCTATACCTTTTTCTGACAGGGTAAGCATGAAAGTGAATGCCGACTTTACCAAGTTGGTTTTGCTATTAAGAATGAACTCATAAACCATCTCAATGAGATCACTATTGCAATTAAACACCCATAAGTCTCTCTTTTAAACTGGCACGGAGCCAATATGCCACTGTCATCAATGTGTATAGTCTGACTCTTGACACTGCCAATGAAACCAAGGAGGAATTCTATGCCAGCCTTAGCAAAGTCCTTTCTGGCATTCCAGAGGAACACAGACTTATTCTTCTCAGTTATTTCAATTCCAGAGTCAGAAGGGACTGTAATCTCTGGAACAGAACCATCGGCAAAGAAGGAGTAGGAAAGGTCTACTCCAATGGCATCCTCCTCTTGACCAAATGCATGGAACATGAACTCACCATCATCAACACCGCGTTCTGCCAGAAAAACAGGCACAACACCCGCAATCTAAGCATTGGTACCTGATTGACTATGTCATTGTCCATGCCTGGGATAGCAAAGATGTTTGCACCACTTGAGCTATGCTAGGACCTGATGATTGCTGGACTGATCACCAACTCATCTGCTCAGTTGTGTCACTCAAATTGGCTCCCAAGTATGTTGATGGAAGATCACCACTGAAGAACTCAAGGACCTAACCAAGCGAGACCTCTTCCACCACTGCCTCAATGAAAAGCTGGTGAATTCCAATCAACAGCAATAGGAGAATGTCAGCAATATTTGGGGTGCACTCAAGGCCACCGTCATCAGTGCCTGTGAAGAGACACTTGGATTCTCTACCAGGAAACACTAAAACTGTTTTGATAGAAATGACTGGGAGATCAAATGTGAGGCCTTTCACGCATGGCAGAATGACACCAACCCAAAGCAAAAGAAACTGAATTTCCAACAAGCCAAGGCTGAAGTCCAAAGGAGGATCTGTGATATGAGGGACAAATGGGAAGACAAGGCGAAGGAGATTTAACATCTCACTGATATCCATGATATGCGTGGTTTCTTCAGTGCCACCAAAGCCATCTACACTCAGGGACCAACCCCCTTGAGATCTAAGGATGGAGGAGACCTCAATCAAGACTTGGTTGTGACAAGAGTGTTCTCAACTCCATTCTACAACACCCAGTCAGAGATGATCTCAGAATCCCTCCAACCCCTGATAAGGTGAGGAAAGCCATCAAGCAGATGAAGAACGACAAGACATCTGGAGCAGATGGAATCCCTGTGGAAGTCTTCCAGCAGTAGGTAGAGGAGCTCACATCACAGCTTCATACCCTTATCTTTAGGGTCTGGAATGATGAGGAAATCCCAGACAACCTCAGGAATGCCATTATAGTGACAATCTTCAAGAAAGGAAACAAGTCTGACTGTGGAAACTACAGAGGGATCTCCTTGCTGTCCGCCACAGGAAAGATCATTGCAAGAACTCTCCTGAATGGTCTCCTTCCACTTGCTGAACAGCTCCTCCCAGAATCTCACTGTGGGTTTAGGGTGTCAACTGACATGAGATTCACAGCTTCCCATTGCTGGAAAAATGCCAGAAACAACATACTGTGTCCAGTTTTGGGCTCCACAATTAAAAAAGGATGTGCAGAAGCTTGAGAGAGCCCAGAGAAGAGCCACTTGCATGATCAGAGGTCAGGAAAACAGACCTTAATGATGACAGGCTGAGAGCCATGGGGCTCTTTAACCTGGAAAAGCGCAGGCTCAGGGGTGACCTGATGGCCACCTATAAGTTTATCAGGGGTGACCACCAGTATCTGGGGGAACGTTTGTTTACCAGAGCGCCCCAAGGGATGACGAGGTCGAACGGTCATAAACTACTACAAGACCTTTTCAGGCTGGACATAAGGAAGAATTTCTTTACTGTCCAAGGCCCAAGGTCTGGAACAGCCTGCCATCGGAGGTGGTTCAAGCACCTACATTGAACACCTTCAAGAGCAGTTTGGATGCTTATCTTGCTGGGATCCTATGACCCCAGCTGACTTCCTGCCCTTTGGGTGGGGGGCTGGACTCGATGATCTTCCAAAGTCCCTTCCAGCCCTAACATCTATGAAATCTATGAAATAAGCCTCTCTACCTGCGCTTGTTTGACTTCATGAAAGCTTTTGCCTCTGTAAGCTGAGAAATGTTGTATAGGATCCTTGTGAAGTACAGATGCACCGAAATTTGCCACCATTCTCTGCCTGCTCCATGATGGTATGCAAGCAGTGCTTCTTAGGGATCTATTACAGGTCCCTTTGAGGTTAAAATGGAAGTTAAGCAAGGCTGCGTCATTGTTCCAACACTCTTCTCAATATTCCTTGCTGCCATGATACAACTGACCACCAACAAGCATCCAGCCAGGGTGGAGCTAAACTACCAAATGCATGGTAATCTGTTTAACTTCAGCTGACTCTGAGCCAAAACCAAGACCATCTGACCATAATCATTGCGCTCCAGTATGCTGATGATGCTGTTTTGTGTGCTCACTCAGATACAGACCTTCAGGCAATCTTCAATGTCTTTACCAAGACATCCAAGAAATGAGACTTACGATTAACATTCAGAAGACTAAGGACTTCCACCAACAAGCTCTTAATGAGCAGTCCCCAGCTCCCGTAATCCAGATCCATAGTAAGTCCCTGGAGAACACAGTATTTCTTGTACCTCGGAAGCCATCACTCGCAGAAGGTTGACACTGATGGAGAAATCCAACATGCCTCAAATATGCAAGTGCAGCCTTTGGACACCTGAAGAAATGGGTGTTCAAAGATTGTGACATCAGATTCCAAGCCAGGCATGGTTTACCAAGTAGTCATGCTGCTCACCTTGCTGTACAGATCTGAGACATGGACAACATACAGGACATACCTAAAGTTCGAGAAGTACCATCAACACTGCCTGTAGAAGATCCTCTGAATCCAGTGGGAAGGACACCAACATTAGTGTTCTACTGCAAGCAAATACCATAAATATTGAAGTGATGATCATCTGACATCAACTTCGTTGGTCCAGCCATATCATCCAGATGTCTAACTCCAGACTCCTGAAGCAAGAGTTATTTTAACTCAGCCAAGGTGTATGCTCAAGAGGAGGGCAGAGAAAGGGCTTCAGGGACATCCTCAAGGCCAACTTTAAAAAAAATGCAACACTGATTTCAACTCATGGGAGACTATTACCCAAGACTGCCCCAAATGGAGGAAGAGTCTTTTGCAGAGATCTCAGTTCTTTGAAACCTCACAACAACAACAGGAGGTGGAAAAGCAGGAGCAGCAGAAACAGTGTGTCATGGAACAAAGCAAGAATCCAGTGTGACCCATCCCACATGATGGAGCACTCAGTCCCAACTGTACATGTTCCCTGTGGCTGGGAGACCCCTCAGCTCCTATCTGTGGGAGCCTGCTTTTTGCCGATGCAGGGGGAGCTCAGGATCAGACTCCCCCTACACTGGCAATAAGGTGCGATTGGATCTAATGCATGGTCCCACAATCATGCCTCCTGCAATGCACATGTGGCATGATGGGAGAAACGATTATGTAGATCATGCATTAAATACAAGTGTGCCTCTACCTGCATGTGTAGAGAGAGCCGAGGTCTCTTCACACCATTGCCTTGTTGCTTTTAGCCCTATACATCCCTGCATTGTCTAAACCAGGGTTTAGTAAGCCCCGGCACACGTGCTGAGAATGGCATGCAAGGCCATTTTGCTCGGCACACCACCGCCAGCCTGGGCTCTAAGCAGCTGCTGTCAGCGACGGAGCTCAGGCTGCTCCCAGCAGGCAGCTGGGAGGCTGCAAGCCCTCCTGCAAGCAGACCGGGCTCCGTGGGCTGGCTGCAGCTGGGAGGCTGCAAACAGCTGCTCTGGGCTCCGGCATGCCAGCACTCCATCACCTTCCAAGGTGGACATTGTGGTTTTTTCGGTACTCCAGCCAAAAACGTTGCCTACCCCGATCTAAACACTTGATAAGGAAAAAAGGCAAAGATAAGATCTAACAAATGTTTCAATGTTTAAACACCTTAGCTAAGGAAGTAGGCAATAGATTTCCAGGTTGACTTTTAGTTTTTCAAACTTAATTTCTTTCTCCTTGTTCTTTGTTCAGTGTATTTATCGATTTAATGGGTTCATCACTGCTAGAGATTCCCTTAGCATGCAGACATTACTTTACTGTTCTTGTATTTTTTCTAATGTTTTCTCATTTCTATATCTTATTCCATATAATCTTTAATCCTCCAATTGATTTCATTCACAATAGTTGAAAATTTCTTCAGGCAACTTGCCTCACTGAATTGATGGCATTGGTGTCATTAGATTTGAATATTTCCCCCGTAAGAGCCTGTTTCCTCTCCACCTGTTATTCTGATTCCATCAACACATTCTCATTATCATAGTCAATTTAATTAATGTACAAGGTAACCTGTCAGTGTGTGCCTCACACAAGAGGAATGTCTTTATGAATAATTACTAATCAACTGATCCATCCCTAATATTCAGTGTCTGTAATTTAAAAAAATAAGGTATGTGTTGTACGTGAGACACACGGAGACAGCATAGGGCAAAAGTGAGAGCAGGCAAATATATCAAAACAGTAATATATTTTCACCACAGTAAAAAAATACTGCAAGAGAGACCAGGACATTCCACCTTCTTTCAAAAAAAAGAGATTTTTAAAGTTTCATGGAGATCTACTGATCAATCAAGATTAGGATGATTGCATTACAGGGAAATTCCATCTAGAGACACTTTTTCCCAGATACTTACATTTAAATGCAACATCTGCTCGTTAGCTGCCTCATTAACAAAATTATCACAACTATGTAAATCGGAAGTAGCATTTCAGTCTCTTTAATTTCGTAAATCTAAGGGTTTAAATTCAGACATTCTGAGTTGAAATTCTGACCTAATTTGCAACTGGGCAAGACAAGTTTAGTTTAGTACAGTTGCATGGTACCAAGTTGTGGGCTGATGTACATTTCGTACAGTATATATGAGCACAGGCCCCATCTCTGTCATCACTGGAGTAGCAGGTCAATGAGGTTTTTTGATAATATCAGTGGAAACAGGATTAAAGTCATGCAAGGTGAAATCCTGGACCCACTGCAGCCAAGGGCAAGATTCCCATTGGTCTAATAACATTAAAACATACTTTTGTGTTTGACTGCTGTCTATGTATGGGAGAAAGTTGGATGACAATATGATGAATAAAGACAATAAAATATTCATGGTGGGAGCAAGGTGCCAAGGACTTCCTGAAAAGTAGAACAAGGTTTTTCACAGCTCATAGGACTGAGTGCTAAAATGAGTGGTGACCAGAATGACTGTATGTTTATAGGTTAATCCTAGCATTAATATTGTCTATGTATATACACAAATTAAAAAAAAAATCTTAGCGTAGTTACTAGTATCAGTTTATAGCAACTCCTATGGTTGAAGTTGCCCCATACTTTCCATTACAATACACAGTTTTCAGTTTTTTATAATTTTGCAATTTGGGATGAAGTTTTCTATGTGAGATGCCTGCCCCAGGTTGAAGTTCTTTTTTCCGGAAAACTATAGCAAAATGGTTTAATTATTTTAAAGTAGAAGAAGCTTCGGGAAAAATATGCTGTTTTAGTCATGTTAGATAAAAATCAAACACATTGTTTTGGCCACGTTTTATTAACTTCATGTGTTGGAGAAGGGACTTCAAATTTGGCACAGGGGCTCTTAATGGCAGCCAGGAACCAGTGTAATTACGGGGCAGTGGAACTTAGAGCAGTTATACAGCTGGAGGTAGTCCTTCTGCAGGTAATATAACAAGAAGGAAGAGAGGGAGCAGCTGGCAGCAACTTGGCAAGGCTAGAGAGGGTTTAGGAGCCAAGTCAGTTGGGATGGCAAGGAGAAAGACTGGGACCAAGGGCTGGGGAAGACAGGACAAAGAGGTGGTGTGGACTGAGACACAGAGCCAAAGAGTATGGTGGAAAATAGGGATTAGGACATAGCCAAGGAGAGAACGATGGAGGGAAGGATGCAGAGTCCGCAAGACAGAGAGCCAACTCAAACTGGGAGAGGCCAGGGGCAAAAAGGTGATAACCTCTAGAGAGCACTCTCCTTAGATTCTGGAATACTACCCAGAATTTTTGAGACTTAACTAAATCCTCCAATGTCAACAAAGAGCTATGAAATCCCCTGGTCTCATCTAACTCTAGTGTTAGCTTTACTGCTGTTATCAGTTACTCTATTAAATGGCAGATGTTTGCGCTGTGATTTTAATAATTCCAAGCTTGCTGACTGAACAACATGGGTGTCACTGTGATGGAACAGCTAGTTTTCCATTTTGCTTTAAAAAAAATAAGATAAATGAAGTCACATTAAAAACTACATTAAGAGAGCAGTATGTTAGCAGAATTAAAAACCCAGAGGTTAAGAATATAGGAATTCAGGTTGCCTGTGCATATGACGGAGTTCAGGACCACCCTTCCCCTCACATGAAGGGTAGGGATCACCCTCTGCTTGTAACTTGGTGGCATGTGCCAGTTATTGCCTCTCACTACAAGGAAAGATGGCAGGAGTTTCTACTCAGCTTTGGGAACTAAGGGAATCCTGTCAGTTTTGGCCAGGTACTCTATAAAGATCTATTGTCTAGGGGCTGCATATAGTCACCTGACCTTCATGCTGGCCTCTCTCCCAAAGCTCTAAGAACCTTTTCTTGTTCCTCTTCCCCTTGTGATGATCCATCTGGCCAGGCTAAGTTTGGGGACAACGAGGATACTGCTGTCTAGACTTTGTATTGTGAGATGCTTATTTCTTTCTTATATTTGAATGGTTGATAGAGATTGAATCTAGGCATTGAAATTGACTCTGTGGCACCTGTCCAACTCTTGTTCCCTTGAGAAGCCTTCCCCTGTTACCTTCATGGGAAATGGAAAGGGATGCAATGAACTCAGCCCCAAGCCACTAGTCTTATTTTCAATTTTATGTGCATTTGAGAAAACACAACACATAAGGGAATTTAGTACAGCTTATCATTACTGATTGCAATAAGAATTGGGTAGCTACTGTTTTCATTTAATTAATTTCACCTTTGCTATGAAAATTGCAGTGAAATTGTTGAACAAAATCTCTTATGCCAAACCTAGTTTTTCCTACTATCCATTCTCTGAATCTGCATTTCTGCAAGGCTCCTTCTGTAGAGGAAGGAGTCTTCTGCAGGTTTGAAGGTTACTTCATTTAATTCCTATTTCATGGGGGGAATATAAGTATTATCCAGTTTAGGTACATCATGCAGAATGTCAGCAGAGAACTGCTCAGCTTGTAAATTTCCCAACATAGCAAGCCGTTATCCTCCAAAAACCATGAATCCACTGCTCCCTCTGAAGGCATCTTTCTCAGCCCAACTCCTAGATATACTCCAGTCTTACCCTCTCCAGTGTATTCTCATCCAGCCAAATTCCTAAGGGCTTCAACACCCGACCTTTCTATTTAAACCACAGCACCTAGAAGACTTACCTATTTTCCTAATAATGATGCTCCCAACACAATCAGAAAAAAAACACATCTAGCACCAGCCAATGCCAGCTCAGGCTTGACTATCTCTAATTTAAGATGTTGTAACTCTATAGAAAGGCAATTTGTAACTACAGTTTCCTGTCCAAAAGAATTGAGGGTAGTTCCCACATCCTAGATAGCATATTGTCTTTGGTGTTGCTGTGATACTTATCACATAATCCATCAAAACAGGAGGAGTTTAAGGACCCTGAAGGGGAGCCAATGTATATGGCATGAATGTGTTGTCTTGATCATCAAAACAAGTTGGTGGAGTCTATGAATGCAGCACATTCTGGCTCAGATTATCAATTTTCTTGCTTGCCTCATATATTACCATCCCTTTTTTTGTTCCATGCAATGATTCCCTTGTGTCCTATTGATATTAAAGATGTATGCATTTCACTTCATTTAAAGCATTCTGGTATCCTGCATTCAATACACTAATGGGGTCGCATGCTGATTTCTTCAGTGCTTCTCTGTCTTTAGGGACTCCCATGTGTGGTGCAGAATAATGGCAGAATAATCATCAACTGGACTTATGGATCGTTTGAACTGTACTACTCTCAAATACCATAGATCCCCAAATGCTAAAATCTCCTTGCCTCCTACTCTTATGTCAGATAAATATGTGCACTGTGATGCACTAAGAGATATCTATCACTTATGAGCAAAACTTGGTTTTCTTGGACAGTTGTGCAGTTAGTCCAGTAGTTATGAAACATATAGAGCAAGTCTGGAGTTATTTATGGACTACTCATTCAGAGATGGTACATGATAAGCACTTGCGGCAAGTCTCAAGTTTTAAGTATTTTGGTGCAACCTTAATAGAAAACAATAAATGTGCAAGTGAAATACAATGTAGGTTAGGCAAAGCTCAGGCCATGGTAAAGAATTTAAATATGATATGGACAAGTAGGCAGATTACTAATGAAATAATGACAATATTATGAAAGACATTGATATGCCCAATAGCAATTTACAGATTTGAAAGATAGAACCTTTCAAATGATCCAACAAACGAGTGCTCAATGAGACTGGAACCAAGCCTGAACTGCTGCAAATGGTGAAAAAAGAAGAAACTGAAATAACTATAGGCATGTTTTAAAAACACAAGGAGACAATGTAGGAAAAGATCTCTTAGAAGATTTTGTGCCAGAGAAAAGAAAGGGGTTTATAAAGGAAGAGATGGCATAAAGCCATGTAAAACTGGATTGGATTACAAGTCAATACAGTACCAAAATTGACAAAAGACAGAGCCAAGTGGAGAGCATTTGTCCATTATGTTACTGCATCTCTTGACAAGGATGGCACTTGACTCATATTGGGCTGTATCAATATATTGATAAAGGTGTAGCACTTCGAACTTTGAAGCAATTAAAAACAGTGGCTTATACCCTGAAGTTATTATAGGAGAGCCAAATGCTGCAGTGCATCCCAGACAGAATTTCTGTTGACTCTAGTGGAAGATTGGCCCATGTAAGAACTGCAGGATCTGGTCTATAGTGAATATGTTTTGGTCATTTTGATGCAGGTCTTTATTCTTTTCAGTTATGCTGTCATTGAAGTCAATGTCAAAAGCTCCACTTGATGTCAATAAGAGCCCGATTGGACCCCCATGTGCAATAAGAAATCTCTCACTGCAACTGTCAGTGGCACATTTTCCATTAGAAAGGCATTGCAGACCAGATTTTCTGTGGCCCCATTATTCTGGGCTTTCACTTACATTGATGCAATAAGGATATCAACTGTTTTGACTTGGTATCATTTCCTACTTACTTTCTCTTTAAAGAACTGCACACAACACAGTTGGAGAAAGCCTTACCCCTTGTCTATGACATGCTGCCCATGCTGCCTTTAATTCATGTTTCTTGTTTTTTTATCCACATCTTTCTCATGTTATTGCTTCCTTGGTGCTTCAGTTTCTAATGCCAGTATGTAAACTGGAAGGAATTTCCTTGGATCTTTGTTTTCACATACATTTTCTGATTAGTTCTAATTACGAAGACTCTACAAAGAGAAGATTCATGTCTGTATAGCCTGACTCATGATTTTTTCCATTAACATTTTTATTTCTGCATTACTTACTCTTTGTTTTATCAAACTGTATTTAGCAGTCCTTGAAGGTAAAATCCACCTGTAATACTCTTTCCATTGTCAAATATGGTATTGTTTACAATCATATGTGTGTGATGTTCTGTGTAAGTATACATGCTATTATTTTCTGTCTGTTATAGTACCGTGTTATACCTAACACTTAAAAAATAGTGAATACATCTCTGTACAGAAGGACACTAATGTGACTTTTGGTACGTTATGATATTATAGGATAAAATTTGGTATACTAATAAATTTCAGTAAGTACTTTTTAAAAAAAAATACTAGGTAGAAGTTTAGAGCATCATCTATGCACCAATTTTAATAGTAGAATGGCAGGATGGGATTTGGGGTTTTTTTGCTGATTGTTTTTTTGTGCTAAAACATATACAGGCCAGAAATGTTTAGATACAGATATTATAGAGAAAACAAAAACATGCTGCAATGATGTGTGCTGTAGAAAACTTTAAAATAAATAAAAACCTGGAAGAAATGATTTTTCATTTAGTTTTTTGTCTACAAGTGATAAGAATTAAGACTGAAAACAATAAAGACCTTTCTAATACCTTTATTTCAGGCACAAGGTCTCTTAGCAATCTTGAGAAATGTTGCAAGGACTGATGATCAACACTGAAAATTTTGGTGTAATGTTTGCCTTGAAGTTAATCAACAATAGAACTGGTGCAAGACAGAACAGATCCTTAAGTAAGTTTCTTTTCCACTTAGTGTCAGTGATATACCTGCACTCCTACTACAATGAAGACAGACCTGCTTACTACTGTCTGTGCACTTTTAAATAAAGTAAAATTTTGGGTATCCTTTTGGATGAGAGTTTAATTTATAGTTTCCTAGGTGTGAGGCTAGGTAGCTACCACACACTACAGAACAGAGGAATGGAAATATGTAGTATTATAAAAATAGTTTTCTCAGTAGGAATATGAGATATCTAGGTCCTGGTGCTAATGAGAGAACTTATTCCAGCCAAGAAATGAGTGAGTATGAGTTCAAAGTTATTTTCCTAAAAATGACTAAAATATTAGAAAGGGGCTTTGAATTTTAGTTCAAGCAACAAGGAAGAGTCAGCATATTTTTTCCAATGTATCATATTTGTCGAGAAATCAAAGGGATTTATTAATACCACTGCACAAGCAGTAGACTCTTATTGGAAGCAAAGATTAAAAGAATATGATTTTCATGTTATTCTAAATTGAAGTCAGACATCAGGAAGCCTGAAACACTGCTCTTTTTAGGCTTTATCAAACCCAAACCCATTTACCTGTTCATGGGCAATAGATGTGCATAATCCATTAGTCATCATTGTTACTGATGCAAACAAGGGACTTGCTTTCTTTTCCTGCCTCTATCCTCACAATGCACTTTACAGAAAGATTAAGCAACACAAAGCCAAATCCTCCCATGCAAGCCAAACTTTCAGCCACTATATTACATATGCTTATTCTGTTCTGTAAGCTAGTGTAACAACAGTGGCACACATTAAATTCATCTCTCTTCCTACTGAAATAAGTATTTGAGATCAGAATTTGTAGCAAGGTTTAACAGTCTTAGCAAATACATCTTTCTGGCTAGTGAGTTCACAACAGCTGAGAGGTGTCTCAGGGAGAAGGAGCAGTGACAGCTGCTGATGGGCAGTTAGCAGCTGAAATGTGCATTCTTGTGTTTAAGGGTTCACTGAATTCAAGCAGGTTTCCTTCTGAGCTGCAGTGCAGCTAGAAAAAAGGGACAATCCATCTGCCCCCCTGGCTACATTACATCCAGCTTCTATGACAAAATAAAGTAGCATGAAGTATCATCTCTGCCTACAGGCACATGAGCACTTCCAGGAGCAAAAATCTTTCCTTGCTGGGAAGCTCTGACAACAATAACCCTGCATTTGCCAATATCTCTTTTGCATATGCAGCTTGTCTAAAACAGCCACTACCAACTGCTTGGGTCTGTGTTAATAACTGCTAATGCTTTTGTTTGCTAGTCAAATGCTGTATGAATATATATGCTCTAGTACTTAATACAGCCAAGACCCTAATATCTCTGACAGTAGTTCACTCATAAGCCAAATCCTTGGAACCCTCCAATGTCATTATATAAAGAGCACTTACATTTTAGTAGCAGCCATTTATCTGAAATTTCTGTAACAGGAAGGTTGTTTGGAAAAAGTGTGGCTGATTTAGTTTAATATCCTCTTTACTGCGCTGGGGACAGGTGCCAGGCACTCAGGACATGAGTCACTGGAGTGTGATATGAAGAGACTACTTATATTCTGCTGCATAATATGTGGAAGTCTACCACCATTTGTACTAAAATACCTGCAGAGCAATCAGTGAAGGGTATGAGGCATGTTAAAATAATAGAGCTTAGTGTTTAGTGCAAAATGAGTTTGGTGGGCTAGCTCTATTCTCCAATGAACAGATGCCATTTTCAAAAGCTATCACCATGCATCAGTACTAACTGACATTGCTACCCAGAGCTTCAACAGAACCAACAGATGGAATGATCTTGGAGAACAAATAACTCTTTTACCCTTTGAGGTGGTTTTTACAGGTGAAGGGTGAGGCACACTGACTGGATGGCATATATGGCAATTTATACAGCCAGCACCCAGACTGAACCTCTTCTATAAACAAAGAGAAAGTCTTAACCTTCACGATAATCACAAGTTATAAAATTCAACAAAGCAGACAAACCATTCCCACCATATTGGTTAGTTTCACACATCTAATAGAGAAGGGTTTCTTAAAAGGGTTTAAATGTGTTGGTCCACACAATCTAATAATTTCTGAAGCAGAGGCATTTTAGAAAGCCTTTTCTCATTGAAGAAATTAAGGCAGTTTTCTCTGCCCATTTAATTTATTGGATTTCCCTCAGAGGCATACCTATACATTTTGGCACGCTGCGTAAAACTTTAGGGAGGGGTGTTGGGGCAGTGGGGGAACACAAGAGCTGCTTTGTCACACTTGGAGGAGCCCTGTGTCCTTCCCCACCCAAAGAAGCCAAACTAGGGAAGACCCACAACTCTTGTCTGTTATGAGTGGAGTGATGGGACGCAGCAGGAGAAGCCCTGCACTACCCGGCCTTAGAAGCTGAGCTGAACCAACCCTGCACCATTCACCCTAGGAAGGTCTTACCTGCCCCACAGACTCAAAGACCCCTTTGTTTCAGTCACATCCCTACACCCAGCTCCTATGAGTGGGCAGTGTGGGGCTGCTCCTGCTCAGCTTCTAGGACTGGGTGGCATGAGGCTGTCCCAGCACATGGCTCCTACAGCTGGATGGGGCAGGGCTTCACCATACTGGCTGCTATGGCCAGAGGAGCAAGGCTGCTCCAAGTGCTGCAAAGATTCTGGGGAAGAGGGGCATTATTTCTGAGCCTTCTCTAAGTCAGCACCCAGGGCTGGTGCAGCTCTCTCTACCCCATTCTCCCCATCAGTTACACTACTGGTTTCCCCTCTCTTCCATGTACTAAAAATGTTACTGGCTCCAACACTTTCCTGTTACTCCAAACAAGGCAATTCAGTCTTTGGTTGACAGTTGTGACTTTCAATAAAAATATCAATGCCAATGACTTTGTGAGTTGAACATCTATGATCTGGAATAAAAACTTACCACTTCATTTAATACAGACTACTGACCAGCCTGTAGTTTCAGCTAATGTACACTATTTTGTATACTATTAACTAGGCTAGGTTTGTGACTGAGATGTGAAGGGACTGTGTCCCATTACCAGTCCCTTTGGCCAACCAGTCTCTGTAAGTACTTTCCATAAACAGGTAAATACAAAACTTGTTAACAAGTGCACCAAATATCTTAGTGTATAAAGCACAGAACCAGTCCTACTACTTTTTCAACGTTATGTTAAATGTGCTTGAAGAGGTCTGTGAAAGAAGTGAGGGTACTCATATTAGCTACTATGAGTGTGTGTACATAGCAACAGTGGTAATAATGCAAAAAAGAGTGAGGTACTATGTGCAATTATGCATATTGCACCATCCTAATAGCTGTTTTGAAATCATTTTGATTCCCTCTTAGCTCAGAAGTGCATTAAACAGGGGTAGAGGGAAAAATGCCCAAAGTTCACGTAGGTATACAAGCTGGGATCCTGACGGACTTAAATTCTCATTGGTACTCAGTGCTGAACATAAAGCCCCAGGAGCATCTACACGAGACGCTAATTGCGCAGTAGCTTAATAACTCTGCGTAGTAGCATATTAACATGGGTTTTGCCCTGCATACTAGTACACAGTAGTATTAGGCTACTGTTCTGTTAGCATCTGTAAAAACCCGTGCACCAGTGCTACTGTGCAGTAGTGCCAGTTACTCCACACTGATTTAGTACTTGATTATTGTAGTGACCTTGGTAGGTGCTGTAAGTATCTCCCCACTTCCTGGGGTGGGCCCTCCAACTCGCCTGCCACAAGTTGATGGAAATTTAACTGAAAGGAGGGGTTCAGTGGTGTTCTTGCCCCGGGCCCAGAGATGGGGATACTTACTGCCTTGTTGGTCCTGGGGCTCCGCCTCCTCTACACCCTGCCCACTTGCCAACCGTCATAATTGTCATGCCGTTGTGCCAGCCTGTGGTCCCCAGTTCTTATATCTAGCCAATGGACCCCAGCCTCCTCGGCCTTTGCTCAAAGAGCAGGCCTGTGGTTGTAGCCTGCCCTTCACTCCTGATCCTTGTTCTCGCTTGGCCCCAGCACCAGGCCTATGCCTGAGGTGCCCTCTGCAGGCTTAGGGTTGAATAAGCCCTGTCCATGCTCTGGGGTTGGTGGCCGGCCCCAAGCCAATTCCTGTGGAGCCTGGGGTCATGGAGCCTTGCTTGGCTTGCACTGTCCTCACCCACTCTTGGCAGGGCATAGTCGTGTGGGGTTTCAGCTCAGCCAGGTAGCACCCTGGTGCGCTCAGCGTCTTGCCTCCTGCCTCTTCCCTCCACACCTGGCTTCTGCCAAGGTTTTTAAATTCCTCATGGTGGTGGCCCCAGCTGACATCATCAGCCAAGCTTGACTGACAGGTGCTTGAAAAGCCGGCACAGCACTGGCTTGTTCGGCTCACTCATTAACCCAGCTTGTCTCTCGGGTAAGTGATTTGCCTGGCTGGGTCTATCTCTGGGAGCATCAGGATCTGTCCCCAGTGCTTCTGGTCCTCAAGGGTGGCCCTTGCCACCGCAGACCTTCCCTGTTAAGCTGCCTTGTGGTGTCTTGAGGTTTTGCCAGTCTTCCCTTGT
The DNA here is from genome assembly GCF_001723915.1 of Gavialis gangeticus. Taxonomy (NCBI): domain Eukaryota; kingdom Metazoa; phylum Chordata; order Crocodylia; family Gavialidae; genus Gavialis; species Gavialis gangeticus. Next base: position 40,288,852 of record NW_017729024.1, on the reverse strand, counting down.
CAATTGGTGTTGCTTCTGATGTGCTCGCTGCATTTTCTTCATTTTCTGAGTCATTTTAGCTAATGTACCTAGAAAGAAAGTCAGGCACGAGGTTGTCTTTGCCAGGGCAATGCACTATCATGAATTGGAATGGTTGGAGGGCCGATGCCCAGTGGGTTATCCGTACATTTTCTATGTGGGATCTCATTAACCATTGTAATGGGGGATGGTCCATGACTACTAAAAACTCCCGGCCCAGTAGATAGTATCTAAAATACTTTATCGCCCAGCGAATTACTAAGCACTCTTTCTCTATGGTTGTGTACCTGACTTCAGCTGTGTTAAGCTTACGGCTGGCAAACCCCATGGGATGCTCTTCTCCTTCCTGTTGTTAAAGCAGAACTGCTCCCAAGGCACTGTGGGATGCATTGGTCTGCAAGATAAAAGGTGCTGTAAAATCACGGGTATGTACCACCTCATCTCTACATGTTGCCTCCTCTAGTTTCTCAAAACTTTCAGCCATTTCAGAAGTCCATTGTGGTGCCTTTGCCGGTCTTCCTCACAGGGCATCTGTTAGGGGTGCCGCTAGTTCTGCAAAGTGTGGTATGAATCTCCTATAAAAGTGGATGAGCCCTAAGAATGACTGTAATTGCTGTCAGTTCTGTGGTTCTTGGAAGTGGCATATAACTTCAACTTTGTCCTTCAGGGGCTAGATCATTCCTCGACCCACACAGAATCCCAAGTATTTGGTCTCGTGACTGGTAAGTTTGCACTTCTTGGGGTTAGCCATCATCCTGGCCATTCTTAGTTCTCCTAAGATGGCTTCCAGGGCCTGAAGGTGTTGTGGCCAGTCTGTTATGAAGATGACTGTGTTGTCAATATAAGTGGCCGCATAAGCCGCATGTGGGGCCAATAGTGAGTCCATTAGCTTTGGAGAGTGGCTGCAGCCCCATTAAGCCCAAATGGCATATGTAGGGATTTGAATAGGCCCCAGGGTGCTTGAAAAGCCAGTACAGCGCTGACTCACGCGACTCATTCATCGACCCAGTTTGTCTCCTGGGTAAGTTTTGTGTCTGGCCGGGGTCCCTAGGTTTAGTTCTAGGAGTGTCGGGGTCTGTCCCCGGCACTATCAGTCCTTGAGGGTGGCCCTCACCACCACAGTTATGCAAGTACTAAACTTAATGCGCAGTAACACTACAGCACATTAATGAATGTGTAGAGACAGCCCCCTGTGTTTTACAGGATCAGGCACAGTTACACAAATGGCACGGTTTTACAGGATCAGGCACTGTTATTTGCAAATTAACTCATACCTAGATTGTCTAAATCTGCTCTTACAAGTCTTATATATACACCAATGTGTAGCTGGGGAAAAATGAGGTGGGGAGAAACAGTAAAAGGATAGCTGTAGGATAGAACCTGTAACATCAGTCAACCTTGAAATTTGGACAGCTGATTGACTCAGGAGAAGCAAAGCAGCAATGTAACTGAGTTTATTAACTTGAAAGAGTTCTGTTCTGTCCAGTATTCTACATGTGAAAATAAAACCAGTTCCCAATTTCTCTTCAGCAGAAATCTAATCTTAGGCTTCTTGTAGAATATTGGTCTATTATAGCTTGCAGTTTCCCTTGAGGAGGCCATTAATTAACTTTGAGAAAATTTTAAACATTATCTAAAGAATATATTAAAAACTTCATAAACACCCGAACACAGTACCAGCAGTCTTTAATAATAAGGGTCCATCTCATAAAAAAGCACCCATTATCTGTATGTAGAGGTTTTATACTGAATGCTGACTACCAATGAGCACTGTTTTGGGTTTGTACTAGGGGTGGACAATTATTTTGGTTGGAGGGCTACTTAATGAATTTTGGTGAGTTGTTGAGGGTCACACACACAAAATTAATGGTGAAGACATAATTTTAACAAATGACAGATAAAAACCAAATCATATGCTAAAAATCAAATGTATACTATAAAATAATTTAATTTTATTTCAAAAAATATTTTTTCCTGGCTTAGTTTTTTTTTGACTAGTGTATATAGAAGTGAGTCACTTG
>NW_017729024.1:40278765-40286553 GCF_001723915.1 Gavialis gangeticus | reverse complement strand
CGGATCACAAGGGAGCTCCTGCTTCAGCCTTCACCCTGACACACCACTTGAGCCACCTGCACCCCAAATCTGCCTGCCCCCCACCACTTCCCATCCACATTTGTCCCCACAGAGGCTGGTGAAGCCTAGCAAACCCCTCTAGCCTGCCTCATTTCTCCACCAAGGCCATGCAGGCTATGCCCATCCACAGCCCAGGGGTTCCTCTTCCCCCAGGAGGAGCCCCAGCCCCAGGGTGCTGGGGGAAGCTTCACCTGGGCTGATGGGACAGAAACTGTGCTGGATGCAGCCAGGAGGCTGCAGGTGGCTTGGCTGGCTTGCAGCGCTGGATGGGGTAAGGTGGAAGGTGGTGCCAGGGCTAGGACTGGGACTGGGGCTTCACTTGACAGGAGGTACTTGGAAGGCTCTAGTGCCTCCATGCACAGGTGCAGAGTTCCCGCCACATGGTCCTAGTGTCCAGGGCAGCTTTCCCCAGCTCCAAGAGGCAGGCAGGTGGGGAGCTGCCAGTTCAGCCTGAGCATGGCTTGCTCAGGGTCTACTGCATGGTGCCAGGCTGGTGGGTGGAGCTGATTTCACCAAGTATTCTCTGCAGTGCCAGCAGAAGCTGGAGCCAGAGCTGCCACCTGTCTGTGGTACCGATAGAATCAGTTGGTGGTCTGGATACTGTATTTTGCCCAGCCCTGGTCTATACTTGTAAAGCATGACAGCCAGGTAGAGAAGAGTCACAATTATAGTACTTGTGGAACCATAATCATCCAGTAGAAAGACAACAGTGATACCTGATGCAGAGTAACAAGGATATAACCTGGTGATATCAGAGTGGAGAAGAACAAATCTTGTAGACAGAGATGGAACTGGTCCCTGATTACAAAGGTTGCTGGAATTCAGGAATCATCTGTTTACATGAGAACTCTATGAGTAGAAGGGTAAAGGGAATGTGCAGTGAGATAGTTAAATTAAAATACATAACCTCTCCTGACAATAACAGCAAACAATTAAATGCATAGGTCTACTGGGAAACTGTATGGTGCAATTCTTGAGCTCTATGCTCATGCAAAATTAAAGACAAACTGAAAATGAGATAGTGTATAATGTGACAATACCAAGAGACTTGAAACTATGCTCAGATACTAATGTGATTGAAATCTTATAAATGAGACAGTGAGATAGATAGGAGACTTGTTGTTACAGATTCTTAATTACAGTGAGTCAGAAAGACAACAAATACTGCCAGCAGTACTTGAGAGGTGATTAAATCTCCCAGCATTAATGCAGACTTGCAGGGACAGACTGTTAGGTAGTTAAATTGGCTTTGGGGAGGTAGACTGGTGATTTACACCAACTGTGAATCTGGCCTGCAGACATTATTTTAGCCAAAGGGACAGGGTGAAAGAAAAGATGCATGTTTTTCTCACAGCAGAAGAACAGCTCTGCAGCTACACAGCACAAAGCTCAACACACTCTCACTGCTATTTACCTACCACTGGGATGTTTTCTACATGGAATAAGTAAATTGTATTGTTTATACAATACAGCACATATTGGGTAACAGCTTTTCAGAAACAGAGCAAGTCCTAGTTGGAAAAGAGAATTCAGTCCTGGTGTCTATCCAAGAGATGGTGCTCCCTGAGCAAGAAGGACTGCCTACTCATGAATTGTAACTATAAGCAAAGCCCTGACTATCTTATGGGCTACATATGATGCAGATGTTATAAACCAAAGATAAAAAAAACAGCCAAATTCTGATCCCAGTTGAACATAATGCAATCCCAGGGATGTGCAACAGTGTAACAGAATACTAAACAGACTCAGTATGGCTAAGTACATGTAGTAAAAAAGCCAAAGGCTGAATTGATTTAGTTTTTGCAGGTTAGTCTAAACTGCAGAGATTGAACTGATAAGCAAATGAACACGCATTCACTTTTGATTCAGGAAATGCAGCCACATGCCTGCAGTGGCTCAAGCCAGAAGCCTGTCAGCCACTGCCAAAAGGGAAGGAACAGAGAAAGCCCTGCTGCAGTGGAGGAGGCATGCCCAGGCCCCAACCCCTGCTCTGCCTGGGCCGGGTAAGTGCAGGAGGGGAAGGTAGTGGCATTGAATTCATAAAAGCTTGAACAAGAATAGTTCTCTCTCTGAAAACCTATAAACTGAAGAGCTATAAATGCATCCTGGGCTGCGTTCGCTTACTCTTCCCACTGCCCCCGAGGTCTCTGGGATTTGCAGCCCACAATCAGAGCAGCAGCACTATCCGCATTGCTCATCACTTCCTCTTCCTGCTTCCAGGTGCCTCTGGGATTTGTAGTCCATGGTCACAGGCAGCAGTAAGTTTAGCAGGGAAGGGCAGGGCAGTTCTGTACTCAGAGGAAGGTGAGTTTAACACCCCTCTCTCTGGCCCCAGATCCCAGCTGGGTTATGCCGGAGGGGGTGGGGGCAGTGAACCAACCAGTGAGGCCAGTGAGTCCTCAGTGCTCCAACCTGGGAACAGAGAGGTGCAGCCAGCCCTGCTCTCTGGAGCAGACAGCCCAGCCCAGGGCTGGAAAGACTGGGAGACTCTGGTTTAACTTAAACCAGGAAGGGGTCTGGGACAGAAGTTTCATAAACCAGTTTGACCTAAATCAGCTAAGTCTGATACTGCATTCAACCATGTTTACCTTAAACCAGTTTCAGCCATTTTGAAACTGGTTTATGTGCACTGAACTTCTGTTCTGTTACAGGTTTAAACCAGTTTCTGATGACTTAAACCAGTTTATGTGTAACTTCTGTCCTTAGCTTATGTGTGCTTTCCCTATCTGTTTAATCTAGCCAGAGATGAAAGACATAATACTGTTATGCTAGTTACCCCAGAATATAGGGATATAATTGCCACATGACAGTGTTCTTTGAACATGGTTTGCTGTAAACTTTTTGTAGTGCTATGCAGTGTTTTATTATGACACAATACTGATAATGTTTGCTACCTCATGAGCATAAAAACTCCCGATGCTAAAATCATGAAAGAAGAAAACAACCTGAATCAGTAATACTCCTAGTCTGGTAGCAGAACATGAGCTCCCCATTCAAGCCCCATTCTTCCTTACAGACTAAGAAATTCTCCTTTGTAATTCTGATCTTACAACTGATTTACACCAGTTACACACCAGTGATTTCAGAGAAGTTACTCATGGTATTTGCAAGTGAAATTGAAGCAGTTCCCTTTTGCTTTTATAATACCGTTTCTCTTGAAGGTTCCAGTGCAATTGTGTGGCTAATTTGACTATCTTGCACTGATGCAGCTGGGCATCCTGGAAAAACTGCACTGGTCATTTATATATGTCACCAGAGACTGATTAAGTCAAGTCAGAGCACTTTGACTTAGAACTGTAATGCAGTTATAAAAAGAACAACAGTCATATTTGAATGTCTTACTAATGAGCCTTTCAGAATATAACAACTTTCTCCTAAGGTGACACTTGACGTACTCTTCCTTAATTAAAAAGGGCCTTTATGTACATTAGACCAAGCAGTGGATTGCCTTTCAAACAACCCTGACCATGGACAAGAAACCACCTGTTATACTCAACAAGGACCAGCCATCACGTTTCCTGTTTTGTCACTTTCAACAGTTTTGCACTGCATTTCTAATCTGATCCTTTCTGCTGACTTCAACGGGTTTCAGAACAGGCCTTCCTTCTTTCCGCTGTAATTCTGTTTGTATTGACATTAACAGAAGTTTTGCTAGTAGCTGTGAAGTATAAAAAGCATGAAGGAGCACTATGGGAAGAGTGCAGCTTTCACCCTTGAAAACAAGTCACTGAAAAAGAAAAAAATGCCATGTTGTATAGGCAAGTGGGGTCCCATGCAGAAAAGCTCCAGATGTTGGGTATCAAATTCCTTTATGTCACTTTTAAAAATCCTATCCTGCAGTAGCAAAATGGTTATGTGGGGGCACACTCAAAGCCACAGTCAGTCTGAAGATGTAGGGTGTTGCCTACAAAATCTGATACTTCTCTCAATCAGTTAGTCTCTAAGGTGCCACCCTGCTCTACTTTATGACTGACTTTAGATTAATACATAAAACCATCTCTTTCTATCTTCCCCTCACCAGTTATTAGTATGCAATCATAGCAACTCCACCCACAGATTAGATATAATTTGCTTGTGTCTTTTTTAAACTACCCAGTCCTTAAGGATCCACATCTGTATTACAACATAAAGTTTTTCTACATTGCACATACATAACTGATTCAGTTTTTTATGTAATTGAGGAATACATTTCCTTCTCACCCCTAACCATAAAAGAACAACCAGTATCTGTACATCTGGAAACCACATGTGATTCAGTTTAAATTACCTGGAATATTTTAGGCTTTAATTTTAGTTCATTCTAAAATAGGAACGTTTCTGTTCCGGTGCCATTTGAAAGAACTGTAAATGTTAAACCACTTTGAGTAACTAATTAGGCAGAACATATTCAAATTTAGAAACATCCAAGGGGAAAATAATCTTAAATAAAATATATAACCTTAACCTACTTGTATTTTAAAATTATGCATAAAACACACACAGTTTGCCTTACAGAATAACTTGCTGAAGGCAACTTAGCAGCATGGTACAGAGACATAAGCAGTTCCACAGGGTGGCAGTAAAAAATATTTTGTTTTTTCAAAAGACTAAACAAAGATATTTTTAAACTGATATGATTAGAAGCACAGAGAGAATACAGGCGTTTCAAGAATTATTTCTCTCCCAGGTATCATAACAGAAAAATATGAGACCTGAGCACGTTCTCTGCAAAATCCTTGAAGCACTTGCTATGGGTGGGAGAGAGGGAGGGGGCACAACACTAAAAAAATGTAAAACTCATTGGAATAGCAGCCACAGAAATAAAACAAATGTTTCAGATGGGTAAACTAAGGTACAGGGGCCAGCTGCACACAAGATAGTTAAAGTGACTTGATCCCATTAAAATCCTCTTGTGGGGTCCTTGTGGGACATTTACCAAAATTCACCAAGCTAACCATAACCCCTAAAACTCTCCTGATCAGCCCTTTAGTTTTGCCTTAATGGAAATGATATCTAAGTAAATACTATGAGATCAGGATTGATCTGAACCACATACATATGAAACTTTTCATAACCCTACAAATGATATCACTCTTTTCAATACAGGAAGCACTTACACATTTATCTCTTATAGATCTGTCATAAGAATCTGAAGGTTCATGATGATGCAGGCAAAGATCAGGGGATGAAACTCTGGTGCCTCTGAAGTCAGTGAGAGTTCTGCTTGCATTATCACAGGAGTTTTAATTTGCTATTCAGGATTAAGTTGAAGCTTTTTTTGTTAGAAATGCTAATGAATATATCTGTGAGGCTGTAATACATTGCTGGAAATATGGTTATCCAAAGACAGCAAAAACTTTTGAAAGTGTTAGGAATGACCTCAACACTTGATTTATTTTTTAATTAGGACAAACCGGCGTTCTGTAAATTTGGATAGCTGGCATTCAGGTAACTTTCCCGCCTTGAGCTACAGTACCAATGTATCTGTTAATCATAAGAAACATACGTCCTACAGAGAATTTAATGAAACATCATAATCATTAAAAAGGAATTCTTAAACAATTTAACACAGGTAACCTTTCCTATCATATTGAAAAGAGTACAAAAATTGAGAAAAATTACTGCAGCAAATAGTATCTGTTTCTCCAAATAACCTGTATTTTCTCCCCAGTCCTCATAATCTGTCACTCAGTTTAACTACAATCTGTAGCCTAAATAGTATAAGCATATGCAACTCCATTTGTTTAATAGAAGCCACTTTGATGCAGGACTACATAAAAGACTACACAGGGGCCTTTTACCAAGTATTTTTTGTGAAGTAATACAAAGAGAATTGCCAACCCCAAATTCATGGAAAAAATTATGACAAATTTTTACACCATGTTTATTCCTAACATTTACTCATAAGATTTTAGGCCATGCAATCTACTTTAGTTCAAAGGGAAGTCCTTTTGATTCTGGAAGACTACTATTGTCAGACCTTTTGTAGTAGGTTACAGGTGCTTCCAGATATATTTATATGGTTTAATTTTTTATTAAAATATGGCTTGCCCTCTTTCTCAGGAACAACTACTTGCTCTGGAATATATTAACTTAATAGACATGATGATTAAAAAAAAAAAATCAAACAAGTGATATGTACTGGAAATTGACCCGTCTTTTTCGTTGCTGTCAGAGTAAAACATAATTCTTATCCTATTAATTTTTGCTTTCCATTTTTAAAGCTCTATATCAATGAATCCTGTCTGAACTTGGAAGGCTTTCTCAGTTGGGACAACTCCTCTCATGGCCATATCAACATGATGCACGTCAGCACACTTAGAACAGCACTTCTAGTTAAGAAGCTTGTGTGACAGTAGCCAAATTGTTTTTTAACTGTAAAAACCTCCTGAAATGTTAAGGGTTCCATCCATTTGCTTATCAGTACTTAGCCTCAAGTATTTTAATTAAAGCCTATTGTTGCCTGGTCCATCAATCATATAAAATAAATATTATCTGATTGGAAGTCTTTACACAGAGAAACTTTGCATAGGCTAGGAGCCAGAACCACCACCCTGATTTCCACAGATAGAGTTTTAATTCATCTTTATGAAGATTACTTAAGTTTTCTCTGCCAGTGAGTGTAAACATAAAGCATCTCAATGGTGTGCAGGCTCAGAGAGTACATTTTTGATGGTATTACCCTGAGACAATTGCAAGATACTCCAGTCTAAATGTGGGAAATTAGCTATCACTCAAGGATTCCACAGATTAACTGCTGCATATTTAGGTCAATTCATTGTAGTGAAACCTTCTGAACTTCTTCTGGCAGTTTAATAACCTAGTCCTTTATTTGGGGGACTCATTCCTATCCCCTATTTAAACAAGTAAAAGTACAACAATTACACAATTAGTTGACACCTAAGGATAAATGCTGATAAGCCCCAAGAATAATTGGAGTAAAGATTTAATTAGGGTGCTGTCTTTTATAAAATTCTCTTGTGTTATTTTTGGTCTGTTCTCTTTAAAATTGGCATTGGCATAGCCCTCAACATCTGCAAAGCAAGGCAGTGTGAGTCCCTTGAGATGATATTTGCCAACGTAGACCCCTTCTTGGTTTAAGTTAAATTAGAGTCCCCCAGCATGCTTTTCAACCCTGGGCTGGGCTGTGCTGTCTGCTCCAGAGAGCAGGGATGACCCCAGCCCTCTGCTTCCTAGCCTGAGCAGGGACGGGGATGTAGCCAGATGCCAGCCCAGCGTGATCTGGTGAGTATGTCGGTGCTAGCCCAAGATAAAGCTGAGCCAAGCTGAGCATGCAACTGTGGGACCAGCTTCTACCCAGTGGCCCCTTCTAGCCACTGGAGAGTGCTGCCTGGGCCAGCCCTGGCCACTGCAGCAGTGCATATGGTGCAGGCTTACCTCTCCAGTTCCGAGTGTTATTACCTGTGTCCCCTGGGCTGCCAAGTGCCAAGATGGATGGGCACTTCTGACTCTTTCCCTATCTGGCAGTGGCGGTGCAGCACAGCCCCATGTACCAGGTGCCAAGCATGGGGCTCTACCACTACAACTTTCTTACTGCTGCTGCAGTCATGGGGGGCCACCCTGGCCATACTGGTAAGTATCACCCACACTATTGAATTGTGGTTGGCCACCAGGCAGGCAGACAGACAGCAGTGGCAGTGATGGTGGGGAAGACATAGGGGTAGCACCCCGCACCTGGCACCTGGTACACGGGGCTATGCTGTGCCTACGGATTCCCCACCACTGTCA
>NW_017729024.1:40234496-40278099 GCF_001723915.1 Gavialis gangeticus | reverse complement strand
TATGTATTTAAAAAAGACTTCTTGTTATCTTTGATTTGGGTCGCTAGTCCCAGTTCCATCTCTGCCTTAGCCTTCCTAACAGCCCCCCTACAATCTTGAGCAATGGAGGTATAATCCTCCTTTGTGATGGTCCTTCCCTTCCATTGGGTGTATGCCTCCTTTTTAGCTTTGAGACATTCCTGGATGCATTTGGTGAGCCATGGGGGCTTTTGAGAATTCTTGCCCCCTTTGATCCGTGTTGGGATTGTCACCCTTTGGGCTTGGAGGATCATCTCCTTCAGGAACAACCACTCTTCTTGGACTCCCAACTCCCCTCCCCTCCGGGACTTCAGTGCCTCCCTGACTAGTCTCCTTACCTCATTGAAATCTGCCCTCCTGAAGTCCAGGGCTGTTGCCTTGCTGCAGGCCTTTGACACCCTGTGCTGGATGGTGAATTCCAGTAGGCAATGATTGCTATTGCCCAGATGGTCAAGAACCCGCAGTCCCCTCACCAGATTGTCACCTGTGGCCAGGACCAGGTCCAACAAGGCATTTCCCCTCGTGGGACTGTGCACCTCCTGGGTTAGATGGAAGTCTTGTAACTTGGCTAAGAACCTAAGTGAGCAGTCAGACCTGGCTGACTGCTCTTCCCAGCAGATGTCCAGATAGTTTAGGTCACCCATGATGACCATGTCCCTTGACTTAACTGCCTCTGCGAGCTGTCCTGAGAATTCCCGGTCTAGCTCTTCCCCCTGGTAGGGTGGTCTGTAGTAGACCCTCACCGTTAAGTTCCTTTCTCCCCAAGTCCCTTGTATTCTGACCCAGAGCACTTCAGTCTGCCCCTCCTCTGACCCAGTGCTATTTGCTGACGATGTGTATTGCTCTTTGATGTAGAGTGCCACACTCCCACCTCTCCTCCTGACTCTATCCTGCCTGTACAGTCTATAGCCCTTGATGTTTACTGTCCAGTCATGTGTTGGATCCAACCAAGTTTCAGTGAGCCCCACTATATCTGAGTTTGTGTTAGCTGGCAGGAAGGCAAATTCCTCCTGCTTGTTCCCCATACTACATGCATTAGTGTAGAGGCATTTGAGGCCTCCTGAGGGTATATGCCTGCCCCCCTAATCCCAGGATGTCCAGACCCCTGTCTCTTACCTGGGTACTTCTTGTGCTCAATGCCTGCCTTGGCCGGGCTGTTCTTGTGGGTGTCACTTGGTTCGGTGTTTCGTGGCTCCCTCCATCCTCATCCTCCTCTTCCCCCAATGAGCCTAGTTTAAAGCCTGCCAGAGTAGATCAGCCAACCTGAAAGAGAACAAACGCTTACCTTTGGGGGAGAGGTGAAGCCCAGCCCACCAGAGCACGTCTCTTGTTCTGAAGTATGGGTCGTGGTCCAAAAAGCCGAAGCCCGCCTCAAGACACCATTTCCAAAGCCATGAGTTGACCTCCCTGATGCAGGTCTCATGGGGTTATCCACATCCGCTCACTGGAAGGACAGATGAGAGACCACCTGTGCCCCTGTATCCTTCAGCTTGCCCCCCAGAGCATGGTAGTCCTTCATCAGGTGATCTGGGCTGCTTCTGGCCACATCATTAGTGCCCATATGGATTAGGACCATGGGGTAGTAATCAGTGGGCCGGATAATGGCCGGGATCCATGCTCTGGGCAGACAGGAGACCTCACACATCATGGGATCCTGGCAACAAATGGGACTATCTGTTCCTCTCAGGATGGAGTCGCCTATGATGAGTACCTGGTGTCTCTTCTTCTGGGTCAACTTGCCTCCTGCAGCCTGTTCTGTGCATGAAGCGGCCTCCTCTCCAGAGGTTTCCTCTTCTCTTTCCTCTTCCTCCAATGTCACCAGGGCCTCATACCTATTCCCCAGTTGGACTGGGGGAGCTGATACTGCACTGCCACAAACAGACCTGGCTCTGGAGGGAACCGTCTGCCATTCTGCTGTAAAGGATACCTCCTGGGGTTCTTCTCCCTTTGGTGCATGGCCCTGCAGGGAAAGGAAATACCTGTCAATTTCATCCTCTGCTTCTCTGATCTCCCTCAGCCTGCTAAGCTCCTCCTGGAGCTCCCTCACTTGCCCCCCCAAGGCCCTAAGATTGGCAACTGCAGGACAGGTGTGGGGCCCCCCATTCCCTGCTCCATTCCCTGTCTGTCTGCCCGACAGCTAACTGCAGCTCAGCAGCATAGGCAGCACTTACCAGTATGGACAGGGCAGCCCCCCTGTTGGCCGCAGCAATGGGGAAGCCATAGGGGTAGAGTCCTGTGCCTGGTGCCTGGTACATGTGGCTGTGCTGCATCGCCACCACTGGATATGGAAAGAGTCAGCAGTGTGTGCCCAGGTTAGCATCTGGCAGCTTGAGAGATGCAGGTAATAGCACTTGGGTCTGAGTGGGTGAGCCTGCACCATGCATACTGCTGCGGGGATTGGGTCCAGCTTTGGCACCGCTCTCCAGAGGGTAGAAGGGGCTGCTGGGCAGGAGTTACTCTCCCAGCTTTATGCTCAGCTTGGCTCAGCTCTGTCCCAGGCTAGGGCCAACACACTCAAGCCCTTTCCCTGCCCCTCCCCAGCCTGGGGATAAACACGTCTCTTCTTAATAGGGCTCATGTCCAGGATTGAGCTGCCATGATCCCTCTGTGTGTGTCCCCACCTGGGCCATTTCACTCTCCTACCTCCCCCCGATCTGGCTTTTGCTCCTGGGTTGACCCAAGAGAAACCCCAGCCCTGGCACCTGGGAAGGCGTAGCGGGATTGCCCCCTGGCTGGGACAGGGACTCTGGGGGTCCTGAGCCATGCTGAGCCATGAGTAGGGGGGAAAATCTGGGCAGACCCCAACTGGGGCCCCTGCAGGCCAGGAAGCACCCCTCTACAGTCATACTCAGTCTGCCAGGGCCTGGCTACACCCTCCCCTCAGTTCAGCTTCCCTCCAGCCTGAAGGGAAGGGAGGGCTCTCTCTAGCACCCTCCAGCTTCTAGCTTGAGCCACTGCAGGTTTGTACCTACGTTTTTGGAATCAAAAGTGCATGTCTGTTCACTTGCTTGCTGGTTCAATCTATGCAGGTTAAACTAACCTGCAAGGATACAGTCAATTCAGGCTTGGGCTTTTTGAATGTCTGTACTTAGCCTAGGTGCCAAAGTAGGCTTAGGAGTTCAACAGTTTGGTGTGCTGCAGATCCCAGTTTCCAGGTGCTCTGTGGAGCAGGCAAAAACTGATCTCCAGTGGAAAATGTTTACCCCAGAACTCAGTGATAGGTTGGTGGAGGGCTCCATTGCTGCCCGACTGAAACCATGTGGAGGGCAGGCCTAAACTCTGCATTGATCTACCCCTGATTTTCTTTGACTCAGGGCAATAGGTCCCAGATATACAAGGTGACATTGTCTAGTTCCTGCCAGGGCCATTGGAGCCTGACTTCAGGTGCAGAATACAACTGGTGCAGATGATAATCAAGTACTTGTGCGAGTCAAAAGCTCTACAGGAGAGATGGACTGAGGGAGTAGAGCAGAAGGCGGGAGAAATTATGCTGCCATTGCATCTCTTTCCTCTAAAAGGTGATTCTTTCTCAGCTTCTTCTTAGTAACAGAGAGGGAGCCTTATGCAAGCTGGAAGAATCCCTTCCACATCGTTTGCTCCTTGTGATGCATCTTTTCAGAATGTCCTCTGCCTTCCTACACGATGGCTCTAAATGGTTTATGTGGAATCATTGCAAATAGCAGACTAAGTGAGGATAACTTTAGGGGCTTGCAAGCCAGTGGTCAAATCAAATTACTTCACAAGGGTCCCTAGATTTTCTTGATCAGACACAGCAGGTGCGTCTACACGAGCACATTTACTGTACAGTAACTGAAACTACTGCACAGTACAGACTTGCATCTACATGTGCATGCCTGTACTGTGAAGCAAATATGGTGACTTACACCATACATCATGTGTATGTGGACACCATACTCCGTGTGTGTGGACTGACATGGGACTAACTATAGTTCCATGTCAGTCCACACACAAAGCGTTAATGAGCTTTAATGCCTGCATGTGTAGACACTGGTATATTCCTGGTTACTGTGCTGTAACTTACTGCATAGTAAATTTAAGCCAGCGTAAATGCACGTGTAGATACAGCCTGTGTATACAAATATCAACAGATCTAATATTGCTCTCTCTTAAAAGGGTCTCTGTCAAGGTACATTTGCCAACCTCTAGAGCTCTTCCTTATCAAGAAGTTTAATCTATGGATTCCTTTGGCAATTCTCTGCCTAGCACAATACATATTGTAAGCATTTTTATCTTAGCAGTGTTTCTTTTAAATTATCTAATATCTTTTCTTGGTCTAATTGGGAGAAAGGCTGTATTTCATGAGAGAAGTACACATTAATACAGTACTGTGGCTATGTGCTCTCAGCAAGGGTTGGCAGGCTATATAATCAGTCATGCAAACCCCTGAAGCTTGTGCTTTGTTCTGTTGAATCTTTTCCTCCGTGGCTAATTAAACCTGACTGGGCCAACAGTGTATAAGGTGGTTTTGGATCTGGTGGAAACAGGTTCAACTCCATTGGCTCTCTCTTTAAACCAAAACTGAATATGGTCTTTGTTCTTACTGACTTCTCTCTCACAGTGAAATAAATGGTTTTTGTTTTTCCCCCATTTTTTTCTGTCTATTAAATTTTAGAACCAGATCTAGAGAAAGAGTTGCATAATATTTCAGATTTCCTATAGCAAAAAAAAAAAATCTTGTTAAAGAAAACTTACAAAAATAGGATGCATTTCTGCTTAAAGAAATGTATCCTGTTATAAGAAAACACAGGATAGTTCCTGGCACATAAAGAAAAAAAAATTGTAAAGCACTGAAAAAAAAAGTTCATACAACATTATTCATCAGTCCAACTGGACAGAGAGAACGAGAGTAGTAGCCCTGGGTGCTACCTTTGTGGGGGTTTTGTGCAAAAATAGCCACTGCCATAGCAAAAGCTGACTATGTCACTGCCATCAGTACCATCATAGAGGGCTCTGACCCATGCACCATGGCTGTCCTGGGCATGAGGTGCCCTGCTACAGCTCTGATATTACTGGAATTTAAGAAAGGTCACAATGTTGTAGGGTATCTGGACAGGCAAGAATGTAAGGTGGGCAGCACAACACACGGGATCCGGGTAAACACTTCTGGGCACTTTAACAATACAAAGAAATTTTTAAAATCTAGGCATCAATCTAGTTCTTCATTTACAGAAACTGGGTCCTTTTTATTTTTAAACTGAGATCATAGGACAAGCTTAGCATTACTGAAGTAAAAGACATAAGACTTTTAATCTTTTATTAATAAAACTTTCATGAGAAATGATGGCAAGGTCTGGAAATCCAAACAAATGAATGTAGAAGAAAAGTTTAAACATCTATTACAAAACTATCAGGAGAAATTTAAATTTTATTTTTATGAAAATGAATGTTGGCTGCCTATTTTTATCTTTGAAAAACCATTTCTGTTGTCCTTATTGCGTGATGTTTTGGAGGGCTTATGTGGCTCACAGTGATGTAACTTCCTGCATTAGAAATTGATCCAGAGAAGATGCCAGGAGATAAAGTCAGTACTGGGACAACTTATGATTTTACAGATCTCATCCCCACGGTTTCATTCCTGAGTGATCCAAGGCCAGGCAGAAAACAGATGAAGCAAATACATATATTAAGAAGTTCTGGGAAAGAATTTTATTTATAAATTTGTGTAGGCAGGTCTATGAAAAGAAACCTGGGGGACTTTCGATCACATGATCATTCAAATAAAAATGAACGAAAAAGCCATGGGCAGTGGGACACTGGTTATTGGTCTCTGACAGACTTCCTTGCAGTTTAGCTGTCATCACAAAAATGGTTTTTCAGGGTCTGATTTGTAAAAGTGACCCATGTAGCTGAACCCTGGTGTTTTTTGTGCTCTAATATTTCATATGACATGAGCTTAATGGAAGCCATACATCAATATATTGCTGTATTGTCTCTGGCTCATCAGGGTGTAAATGGTCTTCAAGGTAATTTTTAATCTATATGTAAATTAGGTATTATTATAGCAGCTGTAGTATGAATCAGCAAACATGAGAAGGAAAGGGGGACATTTCCTAAAACACAATATTTATTGAAAAAGAGACAAGTTCCTGTGTAATAATTAGTCCTATGTTGGAGATGGATTTCGCTTATTTTAAGGACAAATACCAATTTATTTGTTTCCAGTTATGTAATCTTTGTTGTTTCTTAATGTTGAGGTTCTTACTATTTGTTATCTCTTTCTCTGTTAAATATATACCTGAGGGTAGATATATTTTTATTCCTATCAAATATCTATTAAGAGTCATGCTGTCATCCAGCAGTATTTGACCTACAGTCACACATCACCATAACAAAGAATAGGTAGGCCATTGGGTACCTATACATGTGCACCAGTGTGTTCTAATTAGAATGCGTTGGAGCAGACTCAATCAGTTTTAATTAGAATGCTCCATCATGCTGCAGCTTCACATGTATTAAGTGTGCTGCAGTTCAAAATGGCAGTGGGGGCACTTTAACTAAAACTTGTTGAATGAACTTTAAAGTGCCCCAGAAGCCATTCTAAAATGTGGGGCGCTAAATAGACGTGATGCTGCAGCATCTAGCCGGTAGTCACTCTAATTAAAATGCGCCCCTCCCTTCCCCCTCCCCATTCTGGAGCAGGCGTATAGACAACCAGTGATCACAGCAAAGGAAAGGGACAAGGAGTCCGAGTACTCCAGACTTGGTGCTATTCTGAGTAACCATGGTATATTATTTGGGGTTTGATTTTAGAAGTATGGGAACCCACAGCCATAGGTGCTCAGAAACTGAAAAGCAACACCCCCCTTACAGCTGTGCCTCAGTTCAATCATCTGTAATATAGGTAATATAGTATCTCAGGTATGTGGGTAATCTTAATTAAATAGGGCTGGTAAAGTACCTAAAGATCTTCAAATTGGTGGTATTACATGACTGTACAGTATTACTATAAGGAATGCAATCATTTAAAATATTCTGTCACATAACAGAATGGTCAGGGTACTGCCAACTCAACTGCATTAGAGAGATTTCAAAGATCTTTACTTTGTTTTACCACTGTGCCTGACGGATCTTATTTTCATGACAACTCACTAGCAGGGTGCTTTGCTTAATTGTTCTTTAATTCTGCACTTGCCAAATTTTCCACATCAGCTACCTGCTGCAAAAATTATGCAGCAGAATCAAAATTTTTTTTTGAGAGAAAGGGAAAAAAATGGTTTCTAGGTCTTATGATAGAAAGAAACACTTCTAAAAGTGACAGGAGCATAAACTGATGCAGGGATGTTTTCCAGAACTGTACAAGGTACACTAGGTCTAGCAGAATTGTGAACCCTGCATCATAATTGGGTTTTCAGTTTGAATTGCAATGAAACTTCAAATGTCAAATTTGTTAACCATTTTCTTTCTCAGCACATTAGAAGGGACATCTAGTTAAGATACATTTTGGATATAAAATTGCCAGTGGGTAAAATAGTGGGTTTGGGCACAAAAGAAATTGATTAGATTCCCCTGGCACCCAAAAGTTAAATCTCCACTAAGCCTGTGCACCGGAGGACATTAATTCTCTCTCCTCCAAGCCAAAAATCCAGAGCAGCTTAAACTACCTGTTTAAAGTACCATTTTAAAGTAACAAGAGGTACTGTGTTGATTTGATCCCTGCCCCCACATTCATTTTATAAAATCTTCATTTTTGTAATTTACCCTAAATTGGTATAAAATGAAATTAGGCCCTACTTACTGCAACAAAATCCCCTAGTTTGTCACACTCCAGTACAAGACATCAGCTCAATGAGCAGCAGCAAACAAAAAAAGGCCAATAAAATGTTGAGCATCATTACGAAGGGAATTGAAAGCATCACTTACGATATAAGTCCAAGGTGCACTCACATCTTGAATATTGTGTACATTTCTGGTTTCCACATTTGAAAAATGGTGTTGTGGATGATAGAGGTCTATAGAGGTATGGATCAAGTGAATAGAACTGTTATTTACCCAGTCCCCCAACACTAGACCTGCGGGGAAACCATGGAAACTATCAGGAGTCAGGTTTAAAACAAACAAGAGGAAGTATTCTTTCTTTTTCTTTTTTTTTTTCACATGTTGCACAGTTAACTTGTGAACTCATTGCCACAGGAGGCTGTTCAAAATAAGGTATTAGACAAATTCATGGACAGGTCCACTAATAGATGTTAAGTAAAACAATCAGTTGCATCTTCTGACATCCCTAAATCAATGATGACTGATGCCAGGGAGGGTATGACTGGGAATAGATTATACTAGACATGGCCTGTTCACATGCTCTCCCTCTAAAGCGGCGGTAGTCAACCTCTGCCAGCTGCCAACTTCTGCTCTAAAGCATCTGTTACTTGCTACTGTCAGAGATAGGACACTGGGCTAGATGAAACACTGGTCTGATCCAGTATGGCATAGCTTATGTTCGAAAACTGAATATTCTATAGTAGTTTAATGTAAATTTTTAAAAAAGAAGGCTTTATTGAATTAATATGAAAAAAATAAGAGTACATCTTGGAACTGCTAAAAATCCTCAGGCCTTGCACTGACAAAAATCTTTACAAGAGGAAAAAAAATAATATTGGTCATTGGGCCAGAGGTGATGGATTTTTAAGTATGCACAATACTATCCTAAACAAAAGCATCTGCCTCTTTCATCTACATCCCATAAATCCAGGAACGTAAGCAACTAGGGCAAGGTGAGTAGGTCAGCAGCTCTGGATGTCAGCTATGAGAGGGTACCAGGATCCACCCTGCCAGAAGTCTTTGCCACAGCAGGGCTGTGTGCTACCCCTGCCCAGCCAAGCATTTGCATTTTGCTGTTTATACAAATGTATGCAATGCAGCACTTGGTTCTTTTAAAAGCAGCTGGCACTGCAGTACATACATGTGTACAAATGCCCAGTGGAAGTACTAGCTTTAATGTGTATTAACTAAAGCCCATTAATGCATGTGTAGATCTGCCCTAAGTGCCACAGTTCCATGACCCATACAATTCATTACCCTTTCCATTTTTTAAAGTGAAAACATAAGGTAAGGCTCATAGTTTAAAAGATATGCTAGTGAATACGACTGCAATTTGATGAAGATCAATAAAAGAGTCCCTAATATACTATTTTATAATGTCTTATAAATTGTGAGTCAACCTAATAATTTTTAGTACCTGACTCATCGGACAGGAATGAATCTCCCGGTCCCTCTACTATCAGACAGACACATCCCTCTTCATAAACTTATCTAACTCCCTCCTAAAACCCGTTCAGTTTTTCCCTACTATGTTGAGTAGAAGGCTGTTCCAGAGCCTCTAATGGTTAGTAATGTAATTTCCAGACTAAATTTATTCATGAACAAATGGGAATAAACACTGTTCTTCAGTTTCTTCCCTTGGTGCTTGCTCCCTGATATACATGGAGTGAGCTACCATGTCCTTCTTAACCTCCATTTTGTAAGACTAACAGTGATGTTGGTGGTCTTTCATAAGAAAAGTGGTCTATGCCTATATTTGAGAAAGATGAATTCAAACTGGCTAAGTTACAGAAAGGGACTGTTTGGATGCACATGGGTGGCCAGAGTTCTATCTGACTTGTGATTTTTGAATGGTTGGGGCTGGCAGGACTGAACACATTTTGGTGTCATTTGAAAGAGCAGATTTGTCTGAAGCAAAAGGGCTCTGTGCTTTGGTTAATATAAAAAAGCAGTATGTTTTCTCTTGTAAGGTTCTGTTATAATCCCATGTAGAGGACTCTGAAATCACTGTTTTTATACAGGTTGCTTGTTGTATGCACACAAATGATATTGACAGCTAGATCCAAAGAGCAGTTCTTCTGTTATCTGGTAAATACTCTTATCCATGTTCAGGCTGTAAAAGGATATTTGGGAAAACCTAAATCCAGAGGAGTTCAGTGCAATCATTTATTGCTAAACACTCAAATCTGCTATCACAGGAACTCATTCCAGGGCCAGGCCTGAAGAAGGAAAGGAAAAAACACCTCTTGACAACGCTACAATCTATAAAGCATTCCCAATAGGACCATATTTACTCCAGGTCAGCTCTCCAGAATGTAAAGTAAGGTATTGGTACAGGCCACGAATCCAAAGCTCTTGCACTGAGTTACTTCGTACAAAGAATATTACAAGACATACAAGACATCTGCCGCAGGAGTGATAACGAGTTTGGTCTAATAAGGTTTGACATTCAAACCTTAAAAGCATACCAAGTAAAATTATCGAAGTATGACATGACTGAGAGACAAGAGAACAGTTTGGAAATATTAACACCATGGGCACATCTACACATGTAATTAATGTGCCTGAATTTCTCACAGAAAATGTAGGCTCATTAAAGGGCTCCCCTGCACATGTATACATGTGCACCTGTGTTAGGAGCAAATTGAGTCAATCCAGGGCTGCTCCTGCCCTGCTCTGTCCCCCTGCAGCAGCCAGGAGGAGCTACAGGGTCCCTTGGGTGCCAGCCTCTTGCTGTCCTGGCTATGGGAGCAGCCTCGATCTGCACAGACTGGGGGGTGGGAACTGTCCCAGTTTGGTGGGAAGGCCAGTGAGCCCCACGCAGATAGGCATTTGTCCTGATCTTCTCAGTGCAGGAAGAGATGTCTTGGCTGCCATGTGGAGATTGGGACCATCTGCATCTCCATGTGGCTGGGAAAGCTGTCCCACCTGCCAGGTAACTGCCTCCCAGCCACATGGAGATCAGGATGGGTCCCAATCAGCATGGGGTTCTCCACATGGCTGGCAGGCAGCTCTCCTCATCCCCTGTAGCCCCCTGCTGCCTAGGCTGACTGGGAATGATTTTCTCAATAGGCTAAAGAATCAATTGGCATATGCAGTTGCAGAATAAAACCCCTTTAACTAAGACTCCCAGTCAGTCTAATTAGGAGGTGTTTAAAAAAAAAAAAGCCTGAAAGCTCTTTCTGTCAGATTAAATACTGCTTCAAGTTAAAATAATAAGAATGGAAATCCCAAAGTTTCAACTACAGTTCATTTTCTTATCTTTGGTAACTATATTACTGCCAAAGACCAGTACTTACTGTCTTACATCTGTGTGATATCTGACTGAGCACCGCTTAGTGTCTGAATGTGCCCACTCAGGAATGATGTTCATTCAAAGATAGTCAAGCAGCAGTCACTGTGCTAAAGTCTGTAGACTAAATCTGGAACATGACCTAGTAAAGCAGTTGTTAGAAATACCCTAGAGTGAAGCTGATTCTGCATGGGCTTAATCATGTGATTAGGGCCTAAATATAGTCAGTAATTGCTGAGTACTGACACTATCAACACAATTATTACAAGGAAGGATATGTTTAGCTACCCATTCCTACCAGAAGGTGTCACTGGTGAAAGGTAAATCATTTTGGAAAGTTGTCTCCAGTAAGTATAAATTTTCAGAGCCTATAATAATATATTGTTATTAATATTTATTACATATATAATACTATACATACTAAAAAAAATCTGTTTCTTGCATTTTCTGCATCTCACAATAAATGATGATACTTTTCTTCCAGTTCTGAAGAAACCCTAAATTATCCATTCTTAATTAAAATCCATACTTACTTCTCTTTAGATCTGCAGCATCTGTTAAAAGATTAAAATAGGAGTAAAAAGAATGATCTTCAGTGGTGAGTTAGAAAAAGGGAAAGGTATTGTGAGGATTGATTAGATTATATTTGTGTAGTACTTGGAAATGCTAAAGGACTGTATACACTAAGTTGCACACTTAACAGAAAACAATGTCCTTAACATATTATCCTGCATCTTTATGTATGCAAAACACCCCACAGAAACATATACCATATATTTGTTAACATGAATCCCTCACTATGCTAGGCAGAATGCTTCCAGCATACATTGGAAGGATTTTTGCAAGAGTCTGAAGAGAAGAGGAAATAAGCAGCCGTTGTAAAATGCAAAACTTGGAACCCTTTCTTTTTAAAGGGAAACATGCACAAGATAAAGCTGCCACAGGCATGTAGGGAAAAAATGAACCTACGGTCTTACTGACCTTGGCAGCATTGTACACAAGAATCAACACTTCTTTAAAATCTCTCCCTTGATCAGTTTCCCCACCCCTCAGCTTGAAGATTATACATTGCTTATAATGAATGCAAGGTGGAAATCCAACTTTTATTTAATAAACTGGAGGGTGATTTGTGCATCTATGTGAAGGATCAGCAAAGAAAAAAAGTCTGTGAGTGATGGAGGATACAGGGTGTCTATATACAACTTATGAAATACTTAGTTTCATCTAACTATTGCATCATTGTACATGGAGACATTCAATGAGTCAGTCGTTGGCTGGAAAAACCCCTGGCACACATCATTCAGTGTTTCTGGAAGGAGCAACAGAACAAAGCAAAGATCAATAATTACGCTCTAGGTGAACCACGGGTATGCTAGGAAAGATGGCTGAGCTGGAAATCTCTAGTTCAAACATATTTATCTGCAGGGATAGGGAAGCAAAGAGTTGAAAATACTCAAGATAACAAATCAGGGTTTTAAAAAGACAGAATGAGGATTGTTACAAAGCAGAGGCATAAAAGCATAGGTTTTTGGATGAAGACTGGACTATATATTGACTGCAGAACCAGGCAGAGTCAAAAGCAGCCAGCTGGAAGGAGAAAACTGATTCCATGTTCTAGAGAAGAATCCATAAGGAGGCAAATCTGGTGTGGGACCTGTCGTTATGGGACACTGAACCAAGTATAAGCGTGGTGAGGAAATGAAGGCTGAGAACGGCAGACAGCTATCCTGTTCTGTCTTGACCTGCATATATTTTGTTCTTTCTAAAGAGAAGAGTGATTGTGATAGAAATCTCTGCAAAGCCTTTGTGTTAAATGTTTCAATTACTTCTTGTTCCTGGGGAAGTTAAGTGTAAACCACAGTGGGCATGTCTACACAAGCTGCTTAATGCCCATTGGACTAATTCTACTGCACATTAGCACGGCTGGCAAAAACCGTGCTAATGTACATTAGATCAGTCCAATGGGCATTAAATGTCACACAAAAAGTGTTCATCTGCACTAATGTCCAGTAGCTGTGATTACTCCAATTACCTGTTATTACAGGTACTAAACTTAATGTGTCATAATTACAGTGCGTTAATGAATGTGTAGATGTGACCAGAATCACCTTGTTGGAGTCCTGGCAAGTGGCATGCTTAAGCTGTTGGGATGTCTTCAGGTGTTGTTATTGATCTTGGGAGCTAGTGCAGCTGGACTACAAGGTCCCAGTTCTGCAGAGGGAGAAAGAGACAAAGTCTATGCCCAGGGCGCATGCTGGAGAAACCACAGATAGATAGTGGTGGAGCTTATTTAAATTTTAAAAGTCTAAAGCTCGCAGATCCAGCTTGTCAGGACCCAAACAACAGCTCAGTAGGCACATCTTTAGGTGCAATTAATGCAACTGAATAAACTCCAGTGCAATTTGAGCCAGAGTAAACTAATTCAGATGTCACCGTCTACGTGTGCATTTAAGCATAGTTATTAGGGCTCTGCGAAATTTCAGCAGCTGTTTCATTTCAGAGGTGTTTAGTGCTGTTTTGGTGCCTGAAACACCAAATCTGAATTGAAACGGAAGGCTCAGAAACACCTCTGAAATGAAACGAGGCATCCTAAATGTTTCAGAAATGTTTCATAAACATTTTGGAAAATTTTGGAGTTTCAGAGCCGGGTTTGCAGGAAAACAGTTGTACCCTGCTGCCCTGCTGTGTGACTCGGCTCCGGTGATGTGGGGCTGCACAGTGTGGGCAGCAGAGGCGAGTAGACCCCCAGCATGGATCTCTGCTTCCTGAGGAGCCAGGTTGTGCAGTAGGGCATTGCTGGTCCCTGCTGTATAACCTGGCTCTGCAAGGAGCAGAGATCCGGTGCAGTGTGGGGTGGGCAGCAGTGATGACGAGATCCCAGTGTGGATCTCTGCTTCTTGCAGATCCAGGTCATGTAACAGGGCAGTGCTGGTCCCTGCCACATGATCTGGCTCTGCAGGGAGCAGAGAAGTGATCCAAGGCAGCGTGGGGTGAGCAGTGGCGGCGAGGAGACCCTGGCATGGATCTCTGCTTCCTGTGGAGCCAAGTAATGCAGCAGGGACCTGCAGGCTTGCTCACTGCTCTGTGCTGCTTCCCTGCCCTGCAACCCAGTGTGACAGAGACCAGAGATCCTCACGGGGGGTCTCTTTGCCTGCATGGAGGGCAGCAGCCCTCCCCCTCCCCTGGATAAGCCACCCATGGTCCCGTCCGTCTCCCTGCTGGGGCCCCAAGCCTCTGGCCCCAAGCTCCGCCCAGCTGGGCAGTAGGGCTGTGCGAAGCTTGCAGCCTGCTCAAAACAGATTCAGAGGAGATTTGGCCACAATGAAAAAGGACAGTGATCCAAAACACCGAAATGAATCACTGTCCTTCAAAATGGCAAAATCCAAAACTGAATAAAAATACAGCTGTTTCACACAACCCTAATAGTTATTTACTCTTCCATCAGATAGTACTTGTGTCTGACAGAACCCTCTGACGGTGCAGTAAATTAGTCTACACTGGTCTAATTGCTGCATATGTGTATAAGGTGATGCTTTACTGCACAGCAAATTATTCTACTGCGCAGTAAAGTACATGTGTAGATGTGCCCAGCAGGAGTTCAGAAGGGGGAAGCTTGATCAGGGCTTGACATGCCAGAAAACTTTGTGAACTGTTCAAATTGTTTGAACCACTCTGTGCCTTCTTTCTAGTCTAAATTTATCAAATTTCAGCTTCCAGTCATTGGACCTTGGTAGACCTTTGTATGTTAAACTGAAGAGCCATCTGATATCAAATTCTAGTTTCCTATTTAAGGTTCTTACACACTGTACTCACTACCCTGTTACCTTTTCTTTGATCAGCTGTAGAGAGTGTACTCCCAAGCCTTTATTTTTTTTTAAAGTAAGGTTCATTTTCTGGTACTTTAATCCTCCCTACAGTCTTATCTGCATGCTCTCTTCTACTCCCTGGAAGATAGAACACTCGAGTTTCATATAGTATTGGAATAGCAGTCCCACAAGCCCCTGTGCAAAGAAAATACAACCTCTATGTTCCTAGTCAGAATTCTCCTGCATGTCCATCCAAGCAACATATTAGCCCTTTTGTTTAATATTTCTCAACAGAGCCTTGTAGTGAAGTCTGCACTTTTGTTTCTTAGATCCATGGGACCATACTAAAAATATACTCTTTACTTGTACTCAATTTAGAATGCAGTCCAGGTTATTCTGTATCAGTAATCTCTTCTCTGCATTATTTATCAGTCCCTGGCTCCTTCTCTCGTGTGCAAACTTTGTCAATGAGGATTTCATGTTTTCTCCCAGGTCATTTATGAAAACATTAAATAATATAGTGCTGAGAATGTTGACACAACTTTTTGCCAGCATCCCAAAACTGAATGAAAACCAACATTAGCAGACCAAAATATTCCTAGAGAAGCTCATTTGAAACATCTAGTTGCAATTTATCCAAAGCTGCAGATTCTGAATGTCTAATGTCAGCTGCTCTTTAACATGTTTATGAATTCCTTTTGAAATGAGGAGTATAATTATCATCGTCATCTGTTATGAATACATTTGAGTTTTTCTCCAAATTTATTTGCTCCAATATTTATTGAGCACTTCTGCCTTCCCGCATTACTGGTAATTCTACCACTTTGTATGTAGTATTGGCCAGTATCATTATTAGGCCTCCTTTTTTGCCCCCTCTGAAAACACTTTAAAATTCCTATCTTAAAGTGGTTTCTAAAGATAGGAATTGCCTTTTGAAATTACTTCTTTCTGCTCTTCTCACAACAGTTTAGATCATTACTTTTTGTTATTGTAGGAGGATGCAATGGAATATATAAAACAAACTGGTGTTGGCTTTCAGTTTATATTCAGGTTTCTAGTTGGTATTGGCTAGTAATCTTCTATGACTAGCTTTGTTTTGGCCATCAAAACTGGCTCCTTTACCACAACATGCTTTAAAATCTCCAGTCATCAGATCCTGTTTGCCTCATTATACAGGAACAATCAGTGACACAGGCCTGAACACTGAGGCAGGCAACTGTCTTTAGGATCTTGGCAGTGACACCAAAACTAACATCTTGTGAATAGTCTGTAGGTACAGCCAGAAGTAACAATGGATACAAGTACAGAAACACTTCTTCAGCTGCAACCTGACTCCATTAAAGGCTCCCCAGTCTAACTCCTGGTACTTGACAGAAAGCACCATGAGTTAGACTAGGGGTGGGCAAAATGTGGCCCATGGGCTGGATGTGGCCCACCAAGCCATTCTATCTGGCCCACAGGGCCCCTAAAAAATTAGAAAATTAATATTAATCTGCACTGGGCTGCCTGTCACGCAGCCCTCAATGGCTTGCCAAAACTCAGTAAGTGGCCCTCCGTCCAAAATAATTGCCCACCCCTGAGTTAGACCAACCCTCCCAACCCAATAGACATTCACTGCTGGATCAGGAGGGTGGAAGATTGAGCTCCACTTTGGTGCCAATCCAGTGAGAGAGGCTGCATGCATGCAGCATCTTCCCCTAGACCCACCCTCCCTCTCCCAGCTTCACTGTTTCCTCAAGATGGGATGGGGAGAAGGTAGGGGAGGGAGGTCCATTCTGGGGTTTATCCAGCCTGCACTGGAGTGAGGCTGGGCAGGTGGCTTAGAGCTTTACAGCTCAGGAGGGCTCCGATGCACTTGCCCCATGCTCCAGTGCAGCTGGGCAAACCCCAGATGGAACTGCCTCCCCTCCCTTCCCCGCTCCCATCCTAAAGACAGCACCGGGGACATAATAAGGGTACATTTGTTGCACAATTGGGCACTTTTTAGTGCTCTGCAGCCATGTATTTCTATCAGTGCATGGCTGTAGAGTGCATTCAGTGACTGATTGTGTGACAAAATGTCACTTCTGTCATGCCCATAGAGTCAAAATTAGGACAGTTTAGCTAAACTGTAGTACTCCCAATGACACACGGTGACAGGGGTGGGGAGCACCTGGTGCTGGCACTCCACATGTCACCAGAGCAGTGGTTCCCAACCTCGGGGCATGACCCAAATTAAGGTTGCGGGGGGTCTGCAGTAGGGTCGCATTGGCCTTGTGGAGCCAGGCGGAGCAGCTGCAGCCCCTCCTACAGTGAAGCTGTGGTTTGGCCTGCCCCCCTGGATGAATGTTTCTTTATGTTTCTTCCAGCCACAGGGGCCTGCGTGGGCTGATTTTCCCAGGCCTGCACCCCCTAGGGTTGGCTCTGGGTCAGGGGGGCAGGGTCCTGATTTAAGGTCACAGGAAAAAAAAGCTGGGAACCACTGCACCAGAGCTTCCTGAACAGCAGTAGTGGTGATCTTTGTGGGGGCCACCCCCCTCAACATACCACCAATGTGATGTCATGCCATGTCCTGCCCCCCAGCCATGCTGAAGCTGATGATTCTGAATCATTTAATGCATCTAAAAATCAAGGCTATGTCTTTCTAAGGCCACATAAAGCTGGGGGAAGAATCAATCTAAATTCTGCAGGTCTCTCTGAGTGATGGATTGGGAGTGAACCAGCCTGCAAGGAACCAGCCTGCTCTGTGACGCCTGGCCAGCTGACAGAGAAGTGTATTCATAGGACTGGTAATATACATATATAATTGAATGGCTTGCTTGCTAAAACTATATCAAGATGCACACCAGCAGTTGATACTTTGTAATGCTCAATAAACTGATTTATTAAGGAACTAAAAGACTCTCATTTGGAGAAATTAACAAGATTCTCATTTGAAGAAAGATTAAAAGCATATTCTTAAGGCAACATGGATCCTGCTTGCTTAGTCTCCATGTGGGAGGAGAACCAGCTTTGCCCTGGTCTTCAGGCAAGCACCATACTTGAGGCTAGAGAAGTTCTATCCTGTCTAGATACCTAGGTGACTCCAGCAGCAGAGTGTTTGGATACCTCATAGGTGTTAATTAATTTATCTTTACAGCACTATTCTGAGGTAGGGAAGTATCCCCCATTTAATCAATGAGGAATTGATACAGATGTATTACATCAGTGGTCTCCAACCTTTTTTATGGTGAAGACCACTTTTTGGAACTAAAGGTCACCCCAGGATCTACTGCACCCCCCTGCCCACTGCCCCACCCCCTGTGCCCCTGAACTGTGGAGTCCCAGAACCAGCCAGGCCAGGGCCCGATCCCACTTCTGTGCTGCAACTGCACTGAGCAGCACCCGCCCAGCAGCCAGAGGAATGTGGCATTAGGCCCCAGCCTGGCATGGCCTGGGACTCTCCACCACCGAGGGGTGTGTGGGGCCGGAGGAAGGGGGGCTGTGGGTACAGCCTGGCAAAAGCCCCAGAGGCCCATGCCCCCCACCACCTGTGCTCAGGATGGGGCAGCTGCTGCTGCAGGCTGCCCACTGTAACCTAAGCACAGGTGGGGGGGGGACAGGTTCTCAGGGCCTCTGCTGGGCTGTGCCCAGCAGTGGGAACCCCCCATGCACCTCTGGAAGATCAGATCTTGCCAGACCCAGCTGGGCCAGGGTTGCCCCCATGCAAAGCCCTGCAGCTGAGCTGAGCTGAGCCCGCACGTGACCAGCTGCAGCAGGACTTGAGGTGCAGCAGCTGCTGCCATCTCTGCCCCCAAAGAGATGGGGAGGGAGTCCTCTGCACCTGTGGAGGAGCCCCCCTGGGCTCCAATCCTCCCACCATCCAGCCAGGCTGGGACCCCACTTACCTTCCCTTGCTCCTGGCTGGGCCACACTGTCAGCCACTCACTGCAGGGACCTCGATCTGGCCCCTGCCCCTTCTCTCCTCCACAGATTGAGTTGCTAGAGCTAGGGGCACTGGGTGTACATGTGTGCACACCCAGCTGTCCCCCAGCCCAGAATCTACCAAAAGAGGCTTCGGGATCTGCCTGTAGATCAGGATCCCCAGGTTGGTGACCACTATATTACATGATTTGGTTGAACTCATGCAGTAAGTCTCTTACAGGTGGGAACTGAGCTGGGGTATTAAAACCTAGTCCAGCATTAACACAGGACTATCCTTCTCATTTGTAGTCACAAAAATGGAAATATTCTTACAGACAGAGCCATAACATTTTTTCTGAGTTCTAGTACACAGTGGCATTACCAAGACCTGGACCTCCTCCCTGAAGATGAAGTAAAATTTTATTTTTAAATGCAACTTTGATACTGTCTTTGCTATAAGAGTCACTGTATAAGAGAATAGAGTAGTCTACTAAATCAGACTTCATTGATTCAATAGTTATTCTGCCCAAGGGCACTGGGAAAATTTACTCTTCATTTTCACAAAAGACTTCATCCTGACAATAACAGGTACCTCTCCACCCCAAGACAATTCCTCAAGGGAAAAACACACACTGATTTGCTCCATAGGCTTAAGTTGTGCTTAGGTTTTTTATCCATCCACTTAAAGGCAAGACCTCCTCTACCATGTCTGCACAGTTAGTTTTTTTGTGCATATTACCACTTTAAAGAAAAATTGGATTGAGGTTTTTCATTTACAAAGTTCTTCATCCATCACTGCAAGCAGGCTTCAGTTCCCTTGGCTGTCAAGAGGTGCATATGGAAAGTAACAACTCTATCTCAAAATGACTTGAGTATCGGTTAAATTTGTCAAATGAAACTACTTTTGTGAGCAGGGCCATTGAGTGTGCATTTCCAGATTTATCTAGAAAAGGGAACAAAAGTGACAAGCTGCTAGTGATGAAAGAGCCTTTGCCCATCTGTCTGCATTGACTCACCAGTTCGTGTAGATCTCACTACACTATACATCTGGAATTCATACAGGACCAAACACATTTCATGAATTACAAGGCTGTCCATCTGCCAGCCTGTACTTAGCCCATCCAATAGGCTGCCAAGAGCTCCCTGTCAAAGGAAATGCCCAAACATCTGTCACACCCAAGGTGCAGAATGGAAGAAAATAGCATGTCATAGGTGGGAGGCTGGGGAATTCAATGAGAAAGAATTAGCACCTACTGAGCCAGACTGGCTTGTAATTACCTATACAATTCATCGGTGGTACACAGATAATTTCAGATGGTGTTTAACATCTGTGGTCTTAACCACATATTATATAAAGTCAGGGTTGTAATTTGTACCTTGTTCCTTCACAAAGATCTATTATACAGAAGTTACTCTATTAAAATGTAAGAGTCCTATATGAATGAGCTCTATTAATTCAAAACCTCTTCTTAATGCCTGGCAAATAGAACTCAAGATATGACATTCTGGGCAAGTTTACAGGATTTTAAGTGACAGATGCACACTTACAATCCAGGACACATTCATGCACAGAGGATGAAGTTTATACCAAACACAAGAATTACCTAGCATTAGCAATCACCAAGCCCTAATCCCTTCCCCCAAATCCCACATCTTTTTAAAACAAATCTCCCTGGCATAGAACAGGAAACAGCATCCAGTGTGTTCCATCCCCTTCACTACTGTGAAAGGAAGGCATTTCTCATGAAGACTGTAGCTATGTGTTCTTTCATTAAGAACCTGTTAGTGTCTTGTGCTTTTTGTACAGTAGCTGTCAGTCCTATGAGTATGATCTGAAAGACCAAAGAAAAGAGAATCACAGACATACAAAGGTGCCTCCCTCACCCTAAGAAACAGGAAACCAAACAGCAAACTAGGGACCAAACAGGAAATAAGCCAAGTATTCTTTTGAGATGGGCAATGGTCCGGGCTGGATCTTATACGATCAAGTTGGCCTCAAATACCCAAACACTTTGTTTCTGGGAGTGAGCTGATTTGTACTAGAAGTGTTTGTCAAATTCTGTCTTTCAGAATCAAATTACTTTCTGATGGATGTTTGTTGACAGACTAACAAAACATTACCTAAATCATTACAGGACTTCACTGGAAGAGTAGAGTATTCAAGTAAAGACAAAATTTGGTCCCAAGTAGAACAATTATTTTAAACACGTTAAAAGACACAAGTCTATATTCACTACAAATACCATGCAGCCTGCAAATGCCTAGCAAGTTTCAACAGCACTGCAGAAAGACAGTTAGAAAGAACTAAGAAGTTGCTTAAACATATGCTTGTGGTTGGTCATCAACAATCCCTCCATTTGAGGATGATCTCTATGACAACTCATTGATCTCTGCCATGACACTCTACCATAGCTCACTGCTATGCCAGGTAAGTTTGTATTCTGTATTGGGTAATACTTGCACACAGTAAAAAAGCCTCTCCCTGCAAGACTGTGCCATTTTTTGTTAAAGTTGGTAGTGAAAGATCTAGTAATGAACATACTAAAATAATCCTAGACTAGGAAATATTCAATTTTCTACTTGTATACATTACTCCTTATCTAAAGTCAATGTAAAGAGTCTCATGGACTTCAAAGGACTTTATATCAGGTCAGTGTTACACTGTAGGGGTCTTAGGCCCTGTGTCAGCAAAGCACACAAGCTCCAGTTTAAGTACGTGTTCAGGTCTATTCTTGAGTCAAGGCCTAGATTACTTTTCCATCACAAAATATTGAACCTCTATTATTTCACCAGGATTATACAAAATACCCTTCAGTCACTGATTATAAGACAGAAGAAATGTGCCAGATGCTATGCAATACAGTTGAAAAAGGAAAGCACAATTGCTGTACTAAATGAGATAGGAGATGGATCCTGAAGAAAAGAGGTGGGTAATGTAAAATGCAGTAACTTACTAAGGGATACCTGATGAAGAATGCCTTGCATTCAAATGCTGTTTACCTTTATCTCAACAATGCCGTTGGCCCAATGGAAGACATCACCCATAAAAATGATTCTCTCTCTCACTAAGGGTCAGGCACTTGTGCCCAAATGCTCAAAGGTATTTAGGTGTCCAATTCCCATTGCAATCAACTATTTGCTCAAATGTGGTGGGGATCTTGGCTGCAGAAACTGCTATGAGGGCAATGTAGAAACTCAAAAGAGACCAGACAGAAAATTTGTACACTGCATGGAAAAAACAAGAGCAATAGTTTTAAATGAAACTACAAAGTATTCAGCACAAGAGGAACACATGTAAATACATTGGATATATTGCTTTTAATTTGCAATCTGATATCAAGACTTTTGTGGCTAAGAAATTGATGAGTAGAAGAATGTGACTGCATAAGGAACATGGCCAGAACTCACCCAGGGTTTGTTTTGTCTGTTTTAATTTAAAACGTGGCCAAAAGTTATCTTTGACTTTCTCGTACCTAGGAAAAAAGGTACTGTTTTAAAGTCTCATTTTCATAGTCACAAAAAGTGGCCTCTTGATGACATCAGAGTTTCTCATGTGGCTTTTATTAACTAGCATCAGGATTTTTGCTATTGCCATTAAATAAAAACATATGTACCCACACACATATGGACATTATTTTCTTATCTACCTCATTAGTTACAGTGGTAAGAGTAAATTAAGCATATTTGAGGATGCAACGTTATAATCATCTCCCTTAATTGGTTTCAGGAGTTCCCAGCATTATATTTCACCCATCTCTCAGTCACAGAGCAATTTCTCAAGCGAGAAGAACTGACGCCCAATTATTTATTTATTTACTAAGTGAGTTATGTCTGGTGTACCATAAATAGCTCAGTGCAACTGTAGTCATTAACTGTAACCTATTTCTGAGTGACTGTGAAAATCACAATTACATGCTGATTAAGAAATATCAAATTGGTTTTAAATATCCAAAGCCAATTCTTTACATTATATGCATGCTGTGATCAGAAAGCCAAGTAACATTTAACC
Organism: Gavialis gangeticus; assembly: GCF_001723915.1. Classification (NCBI taxonomy): domain Eukaryota; kingdom Metazoa; phylum Chordata; order Crocodylia; family Gavialidae; genus Gavialis; species Gavialis gangeticus. The sequence goes on along the minus strand of NW_017729024.1, from coordinate 40,255,316 downwards.
CTGGAAGTTAAATGTTAAACCCTGTGACTCCTTTCTGTGGATGAATGAAAACAGTAAACATAGAACTATTTTTCAGTAAGGCACCAAATGTATGTTCTTCTAAAATCTAACTTACACATCAAAACTTTTTGTCTGCTCTCTCTTTCCATTTCCCATAATCAAGTTTAAGGTCTCAGTCCTTATCAAGACAGTCAGGGCACACATGGGACATTTGTCATGCAATTTAGCCCCTGAAAGCCCTCTACAGCCATGACCTAACACACATGCATGGCTGCAAAGCACCTCTAAAATGGCCAATCGCACAAAACATTAACCCTTGTCTAATCAGGTAACAGGTTAAGACACTCTGCTTTAGGGAATTTATGTTCCCTCAAGGGTTCCTTTTTCATTCAGGAGCAGGGCTAGGCTGGTGTAAGCACCAGATTAGTTCTGCCTGTGGGGCTGTCATCAGAGAGGGAGGAAATGGAGCAGCAGCAGCTGAAAGGCTGCTATGCCTGACTTGAGCTGTGGAGGGAGTGGGATAGGATGCAGCCACTCACCTTGCTGGAGTATTGGGAGGAGATGGGTGAGGTGCCCCAGGGCAAGGGGACTTTGTTCCATTCCTCCCCCCTCCCAGCTCTGGCTGGGCCCCTGTGGCAGTAGTAGCTGCCAGGCAAGCCTGGCCTGAGCTGGAGCAGGGAAGAAGGGTGGAACGGAGCCCCCACACCTGGGGGTTCAGTCTGGCTCCCCTCAAAACCTCAAGCCAGGGTAGCTGGTGGGGGCCACAAGATGAGGGGCTCCATTCCACCCCCAACTTCCTGGTCAGGCTGCATAGAGCATCCTGGCATCTGCTGCTACTCCCTTCACTCCATCTCCACCCACAGCCCCGGAGCTGGGAGAGATTAATGATGATGCTCAAATACCATCACAGCAATCAGTATGGTATAAACAGCACCCTAGAATGGAACTGGAGTATTCTTTAATGGACTGAAAACTAGTCGAAGGAAAACAAACAGCACTGATCATCAGCCCTGCACTATTCTGGGGTAGGGATGTGGTGATACAAGTAGAGAAATCCCAGGATCTGGATTAGATCCAATCTCCATTTGTTTTAGATTCTAAGCATGAAGGAGACAATATAGAATTATTTATCTATCCAGTGCCACACACATGGGGGGGAGGGGAGGGGAGGGGAGAGAGAAACATACATGTATTTATGATTTTTGGTTTTGACAGTAGGGGTGAATTATGAAAAAATATCAAAGCTAGCCACATTTGAGAGGAGAGAGCATGTCAAGGGTGAAAAGCAGTATTAGTTGCATCTTGAACAAGGAAACTGACTGAAGCAGTGAAATATGAAGATATCTGTCATAGGGCTATTTAAGCAGAGCAATAATCGGGGTGTCTTAAAAAGGGTTTCTGAGCTAATGTGTACTGTAATGACCATTAATGTAATAGAATCCTATTCTATCATGAACAGAAAGTGTTTAACCAAGGAAAACAGCTACAAGCAATTAACATCAAGCTTCAACGTAGCCTGAGTTGTAGTTTCATTTCCCTGGTTTGCTAGGGAATTCATGGGCATTTATAGACATGCTCCAGGAGACAGGGGATGGAGGGGGCATTAATTAACGCAGCTCCAAGAGCCGCACTAGTTAAAAGCTCCCAGGGCATCATGTGTAGCAGTGTCCCCTCACTGCAAAGTGGCAGCGAGCTGCTTTGAACTAAAGCTTGTCAAGTGAGCTTTGGTTTAAAGCACCCTGCTGCCATTTTTCAGTGCAGGGAAGCAGATACATGTGATGCTGGAGTCTGCTGGGGCTTGGTAATTTCCACACTGGAATTACAGTGCATCGGAGCAGCCTCCCTGCATGTGTGCAAGTGCCCTGTAATTCTGCAATCAGTGGCTAAGCAAGATACTGTAAATAAAAGCATTACAAGAAAAAAAATCATTAAATGTTTTAGGAACTGGATGGATTATGTGATCCAGAACATGTTAGTAGTTAAGAATTCTTCTCCTTTTTCTACATATACATAGATACATACTTTCACAATGTATAAAGGAAGAAATTCAACAACAGAGTAGAGACAGCAGATTTTTTAGTTCTCTGTCTACTTATGAATTATCTGTCCTTGTTAGTTTTCTGCCTTCTTATTTGTCTCCCGAAAAAAAAGGCACAAGAAAACATGTTCTAACAGCTCCTGTTTTGTAGTTAAGTCAGTAAGGAAGCAAAGGAGTAGTGTATTCCACTTTCCTGCATAATAAGTAAGTGCATAATTTTCTCAACTATAACACATCATGCCAGCCCCAATTTTTTACCTACTTCTACAGTATAACAACCTGTTATTTACATATTAGTAAAGTTCACAGCATCTTGCATGGCTACTCTCTAATTTGTAAGGTAATTCTGCTCAGTTGAACTACATAGTCACTGGTTCCCGAAATAGTGAAGTAGAAAAAGCTGTCAAAAGGCTGATATTAGAACCCTGGAAGAAGATCAGAACTAGTCAGTCTGGGGGCTGGTGCACTGGCAGTGGTTCAGATGAATTATTCTGTACTTCATGAACATTACTTACATTAAGCTTTGGAAGGGTGCAGCCTTCTCAGTTTTAAGGTTATGCACTAAAAGTAGAGCCTGCTATATGGTGCATTAGAAAAGCAACCCTGTGTCAATCTCTGAAAGACACCACATTAAGCCTAGCTTCTTTTACTGAAGACATAAAAGGAGCCATCTTGCTTAAAATGTAACAACTAAAACATTTCTATTACCATAGTTTAAACTGCAACAGCTTCACCAAGAAAAATACTGTGCTCTCACAGAGTAGGATCCATTTGGTACCTTGCTCAAATATCTGAAAACAAATGCTCACTGTGGTAAATTAAGAAAATGCCTCAGTTGCCAAGAGACACACAAAAATCATGCAAGGTTGCACTATTAATTCTATTTTTTAAGAAAAGAATTTAGAGATGGCAAATGCAAATTTGCCCACAGTATTCAAAAAACAGTTTTCACATTGACAATGCATTTTCTTTGTTTTCTAGAAAACCTGCACATCATCATAACACAGCCACAATGTCTCCTGTGCTGCACACAGTCTAAGTATCACGATCCCATTACTGATGGTCACATCCCACTTACTCAGCTAGAGAGCAATCCCAAGGCATCTGTTAATGCTCATGCTAGGTATGAGCATTTCATTTTACTAAGGACTAGCAAAAGTTTCTCCCTGCAAGCGTCAGTTCTACAGCTAATTTCTGCATATGGACTTTGAAGATACAAAACAGAGCTCTAAGCATTAAGAAAACAAATAACTGTACAATGTACAAAACTCCTATCCTATGGCAGGAATGCACTACAAAGTTTCACCCAAGCAACAGAAATTCCACAACCTAAGTGAGATCTACAAGTCTTATGCCATGTTCATTGGTATGGTTGGTATTACAATACATGAAATAATTAGGGGTTAATGAATTTGGGCTATATGACTTGGCCATTTAGAGGTATAAGACTTACATTTCTTCCTAGAGTTAAGAACAGATGTCACATTTGTCCTAGAAGCAGACAAATATCCACTTTTCCCCAGTACTGTATATCCTATTGTACATCTGTACGATTATTGCATTTCATTCTAGGGACAAGCCTATCAGGCTGTGTTCTCCCACTGGCTACCCACTGATGAAGAAAGAGCGATGCAGCTTGGAAAGGTGACTTCAGTGATTCAGGTGATTTCCTGACAACATGACCACCACCTACACCCTATGTATGTATGGGTACAGACTTGCTAACAAAGCCATTTTTTGTGTCTGTTTATGGTACTATGTGCTGGAGAAGGGAACATGACTGGTGTTGGGAAAGATGGTTTTTCCAGTTATTTATGTTATCTGCAAATAAAAGGTGTGTCTGTTCCCCCATGTCAGGAAGTCTGTTTTTTATTCTTGATATTTGTGCTTTTACCATTTCAATATTGCATCTTGGAGTTTAAGAGTTGGAGGAAGATATTTGTATGAGCAAGTTGATAACTGAGATATACTTAACACAGATATTCTTAACCAGGGTGCCACAGCGTTAGGCTTGCAAACATGATTCACAAGAAAAACCCAGATATTTCAAATAGAAATCCATAACTGTGGTCTTTTTTGGCACTAGAATGATTGCTGTATTATTTTTCTGTAGTAAAAGAATGAAAACTAAAAGCTGGCATTTTCAGAGGAATGCCTTGAATTTATCCAAGCGTGCCTCAAGTCTATTCAGGCGCCTCAGGTCTAAAAAGATTAAGAACTACTGACTTAACAGAAAAGCCCCTTGGTTTGAATAATCATATCAAAGGCATTCACCTTGATTAAGAAGTAGGGTTCTCTATTTCACTGCTGCTGCCAGCTCAAACCTGCTTTCACACACCTGCCCTGCTTATGAAATAGCAGTTGCTTGTCCTGTTCATTTTTCTCTGTATTTACTGACAGATTCTGGGCTTCTTATTTCAGCATCACTTTTCAGAAATGCAATTGGCTCCAACTACTGCTCCATTCTTCAGGTCATTTAATTATGGCAAATCCAACTGTTCAGAGGGTGACAACTCTGCAGATTCAAGTACTTCTCATCAGTTCAAAAATTACTTTCAAGTGCAGCTTCTATTGACATTACAGTACCTGCTCTTAAACTTTCTCTATTTCTGCCCCGAGTACCAATTTGTTTCTGATCACAGACTTTTTTCCCTGTGTCCTGATAACAGTTTTCAAGTTTCCTATATTTTTCACCTGGGCTTTCCCTTCAAATTTCTCTCACTAGACTACATGGTGTTTGAAAGGGTCAAAAACTTAATTGTGTGGCTCTTTATACCCGCATCAAGAAGTACAAGCATTGTTTGACAACACACGGCCCTCTGCAGTCCAGATTCTGCTACCCTTACAGGTATGGAGTGATATCCTGCTCATGTGGAGTAGCCCTACCCCATTCAATAAGACAAAGCCAGATCAATGGAGATATGCAGGAGACTTTGCACTGGACCAACAATGCAAAGCAAACAGTTTACTCCCACCTAGTGGTAGTAAAGAGGGAGCAGAGAGCTAATCCTGGGATTTCTAGCATAAAGAGCACTGAGCTCTCAACTGCATCATATCAAACAGAACGTTGTGTTCTTGCTCCCTGTCCTACTGCACTGCCAAATCAGGAAGAGGTATTCTATGTGATGTGGCAGCCAGCAGGTTATTTAGAAAAGATCCACATCTTACACCCCGGGCCCATGCAACTTCTGTCCCAGACCCCTTCCTGGTTTAAGTTCAGTCAGAGTCCTCCAGCATCCCAGCATGCTCTGCAGCCCTTGGATGGGCTGGGCTGCCTGTTCCAGCTAAGTAGGGATGGCCCTAACCCTACTGACTTAGAAAAGCTGGCTGAGAAAAGGATGGGGATAGGAAACCCTGCTCTGGAATGCTGCCGGGTTGGCCTGGCAAGGGGGCAGTAGCTCTTGTCAGGCACCCCCATCCCCTTTGCTGCTCCTGTGGCAGGAGGGGTGGTGGGGCCAGACCCCAGTAGCCTGAGGGGAAACAGGGATTTACTCCCCCCATTGCAGGGGGGGGCAGTGTGGGCACTGATAGGCTCCGCTCGTGCACCCGGGGCCGCAGCGGCCAGACACCAATAGCCTGAGGGGAAGCTGGGGAGGGTTTAATCCCTATTGCAGGCAGCAGTGTTGTGGGGGTCAACGACATGGCGCCCTGAGCTGGGTCCCTCCAAGGAATGGCCAGCCAGCTGCTGGGAGCAGGGATGTGACTTGGCTGCAGCGGGGCAGGGAACCAGGGCTAGTTACAGCCTGACTCACCGCTGCCTCCCACTGCAGCAGTGCAGCCCAGGCTGGGGTGGCTTTAGGGGGCAAGGGTCAGTGCCCACAGCCTCCCGCCCTATGCAGGTGCTGTGGTAGCATGCGGGCCGCAGCGCAGCTCCCTGCCGCCTCCCTCTTCCAGTGGCAGCAGAGTGAACTATCATGGCAGACACAGGTGAGACCACCTGTCACCCGGCCCCTGCTCATGGTGGGGCTGGGCTGGATTGGCCTGCAGTGGTCCATTGCTTCCCCCTACCACCCTGAGTGCCTGGCTCCGTGGCCCAGGAGTGCAGCCTAGTCTGGCCTGGCCCTGCAGCACAGAAGCATAGGCAACGACTGGCTTGCAGCAGCCTGCCCCTCCCTCTCTTGGCGGCAGTGGCAGCAGAGCGAACTATCATGGCAGACACAGGTGAGGCACCTGTTACTCACTGCTTGTTTGCAGTGGCACTGGGTGCTCGGGGCAGTCTGCCATGGGCCAGTCACTGCCTAGGCCTCTAGGCTGCGGGGCCACGCTGGACCTGGCTACGGTGGTCCATTGCTTCCCCCCACCGAGGCCCATATGCCTGGCCTGCAGCAGCCTACCCCAAGTGCCCAGTGCTGCTGCGAGCAAGCAACAGGTGCTTCACCTGCACCGCCTATGATAGTTAGCTCTGCTGCTGCCAGGAAAGGGGTGGGGGGGTGGGGAAGCTGCACTGCAGCTGCAGACTGCCTGCTACCGTGGCCTCCACAGTGGGAGGCAGCAGTGAGTCAGGCTGTTAGTAGCCCTGGCACTGCAGCCAAATCACATCCCTCCTCCCCGCAGCCAGCTGGCCACTCCTCAGAGGGGCTCAGCCCAGGGTGTCATATCAGTACCCCTGGTGTTGCTGCCAGCAATGGGTAATAGCCCCTTCCCTCAGGCTATTGGCATCTGGCTGCCGCGGCCCTGGGTGTATGGCACTGGGTGCATGAGCAGAGCCTATTGGTGCCCACACTGCCCCACTGCAATGGTAGCATTAACCCCCCACTTCCCCTCAGGCTATTGGGGTCTGGTCCCATCCCACTCCTGCTGCCAGCCAGTGAGTGAGTGGGTGTGGGGGGGGCTGAGGACTCCTGACAGGGGCTGCTTCCTCCCTCCCACTCTAGGTGCACCCTGGCTGTGGTCCGTGCAGGCCAGGGTGGTGGTTTAAACCCCTCCCCAATCATACTCAGGCCTGCCCGCCTGGCCATGCCCCTGCCACTCAGTTTAGTTTCCTTCCAGCTGAGGGCTCACTGTAGTGCTCCCCCTGGCTTCTGGCCTGAGCCACTGCAGGCATATGCCTGCATTTCGGGAGTCAAAAGTGCCTGTCAATTCACTTGCAAATTACTAACCTGCAAAGATTGAATCAATTCAGGCTCCAGCTTTTTGAATGTCTGTCCCTAGCCTAACTGTTGTTTGGGTGCCCAAATTGCAAATGCAAACATTACATCCCAGATAATCCCAGACTATGTTATGTAGCCCTCCCTCCTCAGTTCTGTTCTTGTAGCTTCCAGCCTGCTTACTGTCATTCTCTCCTTCAGCTCCCTGTAATTTATATGTTACTTTGCAGGAGGAAATTAAGACAGCAAATTTCTATCTGTTGCAATGCATGTAGCCAAGGAGGTTGTACTGAGTGGATACATAAATCTGAAAGGGTTACTAAAATTAACATATTTAAAAGCACCGGAGGAAAAAAATCAAAGCATAAAACCAGTAAGCAATTAGCAAAGGTGCCAAGTCAACTTGCTAAGCAATCTGTGATACATAATCAACATGGGAGACAATGGAAAGGAACACTAACTAGTAATCAGGTGGAGCTGATGGGATAGAAAAGCTCAGGAGGGTCTCTCCATTATTCCATTCCTCAGAAAACTGATCTTTTTATTACAGTGTCTGGTCTGCAATCTAATTTTTGCTCCGAGACAATTCAATCAAGAATTGTAAAAAAAAAATAATGCATAGAACATCTGAGGATTGCTCTCTGCTGTACTAGTGTGCATTTTGGAATGTAAAAGTAAATAATAGATGACTATTATTTATAATAATCTCCAGCAACAGGGCACTGGCAAGCTCACTAACAATACTGCCATGTTTTTGCTCTGATTGTCAAAAGTACTAAGTATGATCAGCTCCTGTTGACTTCAGTAGGATTGCAGGTACTCAACAACTCAGCTCTTTAAAAAAAATACAAAAAACTACCTTTCATTGGGTCACAAAATGCTTGACAGATTTAACGTTCTCCAGTCAAACAACACATAAAATAATAATGGTAGCTATAGAAATATGTAATAAGTTATACAGAAGTGTAACAAAGTAGTACATGGTTTAGGGCAAATCATTTTTCAGAAAAGGTTTAAGAAGAGATGCAGAGTTCCTGAGGCAGAAAGATGCAGGAAGGCTTTCTAGAGTCAAGGGGCAGAGGGGAGTACTAGCCAGGTTTGCATCTACAGTCACATATAGAAACATCAGACCAGCATTTGTGTCATGGTAAATGTATGTGCTAAATTTAGATTTGCCCTTGTGCATACAGCTTTCAGAAACAGAACTTCTATGGCTATAATACAAATAATGAAATACACAGATAAAATGCCCAATTCTCCTGCATTTATTCAGGTGTGACTATTAGCTTCCACAGAGGTATTCCTAATTTAAACTATGGGAAATCTATCTTGGAGAGCAACCAGGTCCAGTCACTCTGGTAATCACTATAACCAATCAGTGGGTTTCTATCCATGTATTCCAAAATACAGCTAACCTGGTTCCTGAACAGTGCTAACTTTTAAAACGGGCTTTGAAGAAAACCCATTCAAATGTCTTAATGACATTAAGTGCAAAAATGAGCTGTTTCCACAGGGTCTATGTTAAATGAGAGATGACTAGCGGTGACCACAAAATGCCTTCATCTGTGATTTGTATTACAGCCTCGTACTCTAATACCAGGCAGCTGCATCACGCGTGTGGGAATGAGAGCTTGTGAGGCTCTGAACAGTGTCGTATAGTTACAGAAACACCTGTCCTCATGTTGATCCCCTCATGTTGATCCCCTAGGAAAATCAGCATATTTGAGAGCCCTGAAATTTTTCAAGTGTACCATAAGCTGCAGTCTAAAGCATGAATAGAAAGCACTGGTTGAGGAACCCTTCAAGGACACTTATCTATAACCTACAAATTTATACATAAACTAAATTATATTGAATAAATATATATTAAGTATATTTATAGTTATACATAATCTAATATACAAGCATCCCCTGATTTTTATATATCATCACATAGGCATAGATTTCTCAGACTCAGGTAAGAGCTAGCATCAACAACTAGGCCAGCAAATATACAGCTATAAAACTACGGCTGCAGACTTTGCTGTAACACAGTCTCAGATTGTTGGATGCCAAATTACTGTGAGCAGGAGCATCCTTCATGGGTCACCGTTTGTCTTAGTGTAGATTATAAAATTGCCTCTGCCTACAAGTTGCTTTACTTAAGCATGGAAGATTGCTAAGTGGATGGTCATTTATAAAGAAGCATGGATTTAGATCTTAAAAACTACTGACCTGTTTCTATCCTGTCTTTGGTAGCCAAAGCTACTCAAAGAAATCACATAAGCAGGTTTGCTGTCATAACTGCTTTATAAATCAGTTTAACAGACAACAATCACCTGCATTTTCCCCTGTGCCCAAGATACTCTGCCTTGAAATATTTTCTTACATTTACTGTCGGGTATTAGTATATAAACAGCTTCTCTGAGGGTACTTTACTTTGGGATCTAATGAAAACATACGATATCAGCAAGGATTGACCAAGCCGTTCCATGCACAGGGCACAGAAGTTAGAGTCTGAAAATATCAGGCCATTCTGATTGCTTCCTTGACAGAGTAGGTTGCAATTCCCTGAAAGAAGATGTAGGAGCTATTTTGGACTTGTACCCTCCACCTGACTTTACCCAAAAAAATTAAGGTAGGAGCATAGGATTTGCCACTGTATTTATGGCACATATAGATTTTCCCACCTCAGTCTTTAATGTAATAATTGTGACAGCTTGTAAGGAAATGCTATTATTACCTTTTCCAGATACGAACCAGGATAGGGTGAGACTGTGGGAATAGGTCCTTAAGGGCCAAATTGTTAAAAGTATTTAGGTGCTTTAAGATGCAGACAGACTATAGTAGTATTTCTTTGTCCCAAGACTATTTAGGTTGGTGACAGAAAGGGCTGCATGAGAAAATGATGGGCATAATTCCTTGCTAGGCTCAGAATCTGCTAAAACTATGACGTCAACAGGGGACAGATGCATCCCTGGTGGAATGGTATGGAAGTCAATGAGTTTCCATATACCTACAACTTCTATGCAAAACAGCTGAGTTTGGTGAATTTGGTCTCATTGGGTGCGTCTACATGTGTGCCCCACTTTAGTGCTTGCTTTAGTGTTTTAGCAAGTACTAAATGACTGTGCAGTACCCGCCAGTACTGTGGAGTCCCAGTGGCACGCAGGTCATTTCTGAACCTAGTGCACAGTAGTGGTGTCATCATGGTTGGTGCCTGCTGATGCTATGTCACCGTAGCGATGAACTATGTTGCCGTAGCTCACTGCCAGAGTAACATAGCACCTCATATAGATGTGCCCAGTAAGTTGCATCACATCATGAAGGTGATCATCTGATTCTGAATGCTAATTGGAAAAGATTGTTAATACCATAACATTATTTAGAGCACAATGGACACGAGAGAAAATTATTTAGAAAATGTATCATTGACTCACTGGTAAAACTGAAGCCAGGACCTTCTTTTTCAGGTGTCTGGGTTTCATTGGCAAGAGCCAATTAAAGTCATTGGCAATGAAAAAGCCAATGAAAGCCAGGACCTTCTTTTTTCAGGTGCCTGGGTTTCATTGGTACTTGTTCCAGGTGATAATCTTAAGAAGGCTAAGCACTCATTAAAGGAGCTGTGACAATCAGTGGAGTCATGGCTCAAAGACAGAACTAGACAAACAAGAAAAAAAATCAGCCCTTCCTTCTTGCAGGAAATTTGATTCTTATTTTTAGCATAAGCTTTTATCCCAAGCCAGGGCAAAAAGTTGAAATACTGAAAATGGAACGTTCCAAAATATTTAGTCTCATAAACACAAAACATTGTTTCAGCAATTTCACTCCATATGAACGATTTCAATATCCAAAACAAAATAATAATAAAAAAGTTTCATTTGAATTTGTTAAAGTGACCTTCCTTGTCCTCCATCTTCCCCCCACCCCCTCAAAAATTTGCTTTGAGTCCATTGGATTTTTGCACAGTCTCCTGGTGACCATTTTTCCCAAGTCTTAAAACGATACACTCTACTCCTCCCTGCTCTCTAGTGTGCTCAGCTGTCTTTAGCCTCTGGTCTCTGGTGTGTACACCAGAGACCTGGGAGCAGGGGGAGGTACAGAGCACTATGGGATGTCAGAGGACCAGCAACCCCCGCTCATGGCCCCTGGCTAGAGAACACCACTTTTGTCCTGTTTGCAGAAACAGAGGTTCTAAAAATGGACAAACTCATTCATTTGACCAAAGTGACAGGACACCCAGGACAGGGGTTTAGAAAAAGGACTCTTCTGGTGAGAACAGGACATATGGTGACCCTACTTTGAGCAGTGCAGTTCAGGCATCTGATACCTCAATTCTTCCTTCTGAGGCTGAGCTCCCTGCCTAGAGCATCTCTCTCAGGATGCACCATGCATCTTAGTCACAGAGGTGATATGGGAGACAGTATCCAGGGATGGCAGGTTATTGATGAGAGTTTAAATTACAGAACTCGCAAAACAGCTACTTTTTATGTCCCACACAAATAAATTACTCTTTTGCCCCCAGAAGAGCCTGTCAAGGTAAAAGGCTCATTCACGGGGAACTGCACATGCAATATAAAACTAATACCACCAAATACCTGTCACTTTAAATATTCAAAGCACTGCACTATGATTATCAAATATTTGAATGAGGAGACACCAGCATCTGACAAGGAGCTTGCCAAGCTCTATAGCTGTGCAGCTTCAGCAGTAAAGAAAATGGGTTTTTGAAAGGGGTGGAGCAGCATATTAAATTGTGAAGTAAATTGATTTGTATTCTATTTAGTATCATGACTACTGAAAAAGTTTAAGGTGGCTTCAGTTCATGAGGTTTCCTGAGAATATTTCTTGTTTTTAATCTAATTAAGATGCTCTTCCCACACCTGGTAATTAAGTATTGCAATACCTTAATAAAGTGATTGGTTTTATTAGACTAGAAGATTTCAGCAAGCACAAATGCAATCAGGAAATGTGAGAAACATGACAGTATTGTTCCAGTTGGCCTGCCAAGCAGCTATTATCTGACCACATCCCTGACCAGGCAATAATGTTCTTTTTTCATCTGGGGCCTCCACGACCTCATGTATCAACCTTAAGACCACCCACCCCCCAATCCAACAGGTTTTTATGCACATCCTTCTGTGGCTCCCAAGCTAGTATAAATGCGCTAGCATCATGCCCTAATGATCATTGGCAACAATGGGAGAACGGAGGACTTTCAAGAACCAGCCAGCCAAGGGAAAGTAAACAGGCCCTAAATGTCTCAAGTTGGACACCTAAAATTAGAATGCATTTTTACAAATATGGCCCTGAATCTTTCCTATACTCAAACTTATTGGGCACACCTATATGGTTTGCTTGAAGCAACACAGTAAGTCAGGGACTGCATCCAAGTTTTTAACACCCACCCATCTATGGTACAACTAGGTCACGCTCTTCTCCTCTAAAACTTTTGGGCAAGATTTTCCCAAAATAAACTAGTGACAGCACATGCCCCAACTTCAAATCATTGAGGCGACTTGACTCTCTGAAAAGGGGTTGGCTGCAATTCCAGAAAAGCAAACTGTTCTAAGATGTCAGGTTGTATACCTAAAATTCATGTCATGTCTGAAAATGTTGATCTGACACTCCGCCTTAGCTGCTGTCAGAATTCTTTAATTTTCTTCACTTCTCCTTTCTGTTTCTCTCAGTCATTGTGACAAACTTAAAACAGTTTTTGTCTTTTTGCAATCTGTATATTTAGGGAAAGATTCTGCACTGCATTTTAGAAGCAGCATAAAAGCCAAGAGAGGAAGGATGGTCCAGTGCAAGCCTGGAACTAAAGGACTAGCCTGGCTCCCCCACAGACATTTGGTATGATTTTGGTCAAATTGCTTAGTCTCTTGATGCTACTCAGATCCCCTGAGGATACAAACACTGCCCCACCTTCTGAGGTTGTAATGAGGATAAGCATCTCAAAGCCTGTGAGGTGGTCAGACATAGTCCACTAACCATACTAGTTATGTGGTAAGTGGTGCTAACTGTCCTGGATCAGCTTCTATTTAGGGTATGGACAAATGAACAAATTAAAGTGAATTAAAGGGGGCAGGGTCTTGGTGTGGGAATTGTTCAGATGTCCACAATTTCTCCGTGCTAAGGTTGTCAGAATTCCTTTTAGGGACTCCAAGGGCATGTCCTTTGCAGCAATACTTCCACCATCCTGGATTGGGTTAGTATGGCTACTCCATTCCCACTCACTCCTGCTTAAAACAGAAGTTTCCATGGAAGTTCTACTCTTTGCTTCCCTTTATGCCCTTCAGAAACAATACGAATAAAGCAGCAGTAATTAGTTAAGTAGGCACTTCCTACTTTAGGAATCATGGTCAATCCTTCCTTACATATTACATATTGGGAATGAGGAGAGAGCTGAAGTTTGCATTATCACTCCACAGCTAACTAAATAGGAACTCTAACTCAACCTAACTAGGTCATCCACTGTCATAGTAGCTTTGGCTGGTCCTTAACCTTTTACAAAGCACTTCTTTTTCTTCCTTCCTCTCCCACAGGGTAAATCAGATTCTTTCCTCTCCCACAGGGTAAATCTAACTCCTTTTTTGGAGTTAGAAAGGAAAATAAATGGTGAAATAACAGGGAAAACCATAAGGGCTTTGCATTTTCAACAAAATGATGGATGGACATAGTTCTTTGACAACTTACCAGGTTAAAAAAATGTGGGTAGGGGAAGCTGTGTGCGAGAGAGAAATAGGAACTCCAAACTCCAAACGAATCCATGCTCTGTTTAGAAAGTAAGAATAGGCAAGGCTTTTACTATGGGATACAAGATAAAAAGAAGAGCTCTATCTTTTATTGCTAGAAGAAACTATGGGCCATTTACTTTGATATATTACATAGAAGCATCGACAGGATAAAGGTTGCAAAATGTTTGCAGAAAAGGCAAAGATAAGACATGCTGTGATCACACCATTTCCTCAGTCAGATGTTTATCTTGTCCTAGCTCTTAGACCAACTTCAACACAATGGGCTAGGGTTCGGTTCTCCTCCTCCTGCATTCTATAAAATCATAAAGCCCAGCTTTAATCTTTTGCTTTATTCAAAACAAAATTAAAAGATGTATTTCATTTTGAATTTTTCATACGCAAATTGTCAGTTGGTTTGTGAAATATTTCTGTTCAACAAAATTAGATTATTCACACACACCCTCCAGTAGAAAAAAATCTCATCAACTCTGTTCCTGTTAAGGTTGGGATTTCAAGACAAATGTAAAGAGAAGTGTCAAGTCTTCAGCTTCTAATCAGTGAGTAGGTTCACAGGTTGTAAGCACTGTATAGGTCAAATGGGAAGAGTAAAAGTTGGAATTGGACCTTATATGAATATTTCCAAGTGTTCCTATGAAGAGTTACCTTAAATGGATAGCATACAACATTCTGGTTCCCAGTACCAGTTTCAGTTTTTCTACTTTCATTCAGAATTATCTGACTTTCAAAAGTGTGTTGTATTTTGCTTGCATAAAGGATATTTTATTCTGAGATTTAAGCAGAAGACATCTGTTTCCAACTTGGCTTTAACAACAAGAAAGCTCCTGTTAGGTGCCAAGAATCTTGATTTCTAAGTTCATGAAGCAGGAGCTGAAGTCTTTGCAGGATCAAGCCTTAGTTCCTTCTTCCTACCCTCTGAGACCAATGTGAAAACATCATAAACTCCTCATTTATTTGAATCTAAGTTGACTCTGAATTTAAGATGACCCCCCATAATTAGATTCTATACATGGAAGATGTATAGATTTGTTATAATTTCCATCTTTAATTCATCCATCCCACCACCGCGAGGGGCAGGCAGTGTGTGTGGGGTGGGAGGGGCATATGGTTCCCTGCATAGTGGTCATGTAGCTAAGTATCATCCCACACAATCTTCTGAAAGGCTTAAGCAAAAGAAATTCACTAACTTTTAAACAGAGGACACTGTATCATTGAAGCCTTTTATGAAGTCAGAGGTGGTCTTTGTTGAGAAAATTATATGGATGGGCTAGCAGAGCATTCTGATAGAAGAGAAAATGATTTATTTCCATTATCTGCCAGAATTATTATACCCAAGGACTGGTTTATGACATGACTGGTACCTGTGATCACAACCATATACTACGCATCAACACAATAACTCTATCACTTCAACTGGCCCTTGCCTGAATTATAGTAATGCCTGCTGGAACTGTCTTGTTACAGCAAGCTTGTGTCAGCATTTTTATTTCTGCATAAACCTATTTGTTTAGGGGATTATAATAATTCAACCATAAACATTACTCTGGGCTTGAATTATTATTATTATTATTATTAACAGAAGTAGTAATAATAATACCTTACATTTATATTGTGCCTTTCATCCAGAAGGATCCCAAGGCGCTTTGCTGACTGCACAATGAGTAGGAAAACTTTACCAAATTACAGGAACCTTTAAGGTGGAACAAAGTAATTGCTCAGCAGCAGCAAAATAATAGATTTTTTTTTGCGGGGGAGGAGAAATGAATAACATTCTCTTAAGGACAAGAAGCCAAATATATCTTTGCTTCCTTCACTTCCCAAACAGAATTATAGATTGTGGAATACATGCATTAACTTAAGAACCAGACTACAGTCACTAAAATCCTCCTTAATTTATCCTTAGTGTCAAACTTCTATATTAATATTCTAAAGTATAAGCCATAATACATTGCATCCTATATATGATGCAAGTATAATATGCCTCACAATTAGCACCCTAGTAAGAATAAAAATCCAGTCATGTGAAAAATGGAAGAAGAGAAGCAGAAATATTTTAATACACAAAATGATATTTGGGGACCGGGTAGCTCAGAGCATGCACACAAGATTTACAAGGACCAATGAAGCCGGACAATCCCCTAACGAGTTACATACAGAGCTCTGCAGGTCAAATGTGGTCCTTAGATGTCTGATCCTGGTTTCTTTTGAAATAAACGAAGAAGTAGAGCTTATTATTTATAAAACAACTTCTGAATACAACAGGGAAACAATAGGTACAATTATAGCAACTGGAAAGTAAAGTCACCCTTTGGAAGACCCAAGGTGCAGAAAGCTTTAGAAAAAGCAGACCTGTTGTGCAAGCCCTCAAACAGAGAACGTTAAAAGAAAATGTTTGGAAATTTTAAGTGTAGCATTTCCCTGCAGTAAATGTGCATAAATCTGGCTAGCAGTGGAGTTGTGGATCACAGCAACAGAACTCCTATATGGGTGTGAGGGCTCTCTTTCTACCTAGCAAAGGAGAGATTTAGAGGATCCTTTCACACATCAAGTTTGGGGATAGATTGAGATCTATTATAATATTCTTGCACTCCTTCCATTTAAGGGTCAACACACTGATTGACTTAGTAATCCTTCAATTAGCTGTTCAAGGGAGAAAGCACTTTTGGTTACTTTTATAAAGGAAGAAAAAGACATGGAAGTTAAGGTTACTGCTTTCAAACCTTTGATCCTAACATTAAACTCCAAAAGCTTAAATTTAGGAGCTTAAATAAATGGAGGCCAATTCTCAAAAAGCATTTCAGCAGGCAGCTCTGGCTCCTCTGCAGCACTGGGGAAAAACAAACAAACCTCAGGCTGGCTTATTTACATGCCAC
Organism: Gavialis gangeticus; assembly: GCF_001723915.1. Classification (NCBI taxonomy): domain Eukaryota; kingdom Metazoa; phylum Chordata; order Crocodylia; family Gavialidae; genus Gavialis; species Gavialis gangeticus. Next base: position 40,238,584 of record NW_017729024.1, on the reverse strand, counting down.
AAATGGATTAGAGTGCTGAATTTTAGACATCCATGTTTAAACTAGAAATGTTTGAGATCTGAGAGTAGCAGTCAACCATTGATCTGCTGGACCTGGTCAGGTCTGGTCAGGTGCCATTTGTGGCTGACAAGCCTAACTGGAGAGTGATACAGCTTGTTACAAGTTCCACAGATCCATATGTTGTCCAAGCTGGGGTCCAAATTTACAGCTTGCTGATTTTCACTTTGCTTCCATCCTCTGGATCAAAGCCACTTAATGTTGAGCTGCACCCAGTGCCAGATGTCCCAACAGATTAGACAGGATTCCATGCACTCCTCCCAGCTTTCTACATTGATGTTGAATGATTTCATATTATTTTTGCACACCTTGTGGTACCACCATAGAGGGAGACCTCTGCCTTCTAGAATTTCACTATACAAAATATTCTTAGGGATACAGTCTTCTTCCGTTCTCCTGACACAGCTGATCCATTGCAACCGTTTCTTCTTGATAGTGGTTTCTAAGCATGCCAGCCCTGCAGGTTCCAGTACCTCTGTGTTTGTGGTCTGTTTCCCACGTTAGTTTCAGGATCTTACGCAGACATGTCATGTGGCAGCTGTTCAGTCTTGACATGCCTCACATATGTAGTTCACATTTCTGAACTTTAAAGCAGGGATGACAGCACACGTCTCATAGATTCATATCTTCACCATAGCTGATAGTTTGCCGTTAGCTGCTTTTCCAATTCTGTTAGTCCAGGGGTGGACAAAATCTGGCTCGCAGGCTGAATTGAGCCCATGGTGGACTCCACTGCTCATCAGCCCCTGCCAGTGCAGCTCCTGGATGGTCTTCGAGGAGACCCTGAGAGCGCAAGGACGTGACAGCATGGACCATTGAACTAGGGAAGTGCCCTGCTTCGGGCAAACTGCACTTTCCCAGCTTCTCCTGGCCTGCTGGCGGAGCTGGGGAGGAACAAAAGGAGTGGAGGTGCTCTGGCACTGATAGCAGCTCTCTGAAGAATAGAGCCTCCATGTCTGCTATTTTTCTTCTTTTTTTTTTTTTCTTTTGCTATCAGGATTTCGCCCCCACTCTATAAATTTGCAATACAGAACATGTTTTTCATGTGCTGGGTATGTGGTTTGTGATACCATAAAGAGGTTTGCAGTACCACAGACTTCACATGTCTGCACATCTGGATGCAGCCATAGTGTTCAATGCTCATGTTGTTTTTGTTTGTCAGTAATGACATTTGTGTTTAAGACTTTCAGCTGTTTTCTCCTTGACTAGACCAATTGCTTGTTTGATGTCTTAGCATATTCCATGTTTATCAGCTGCATCATTTGCTTTCTGAATATCATCACAGAGTTTCAGACAAAAATCTTAGGCTCAAAGAGAAATGCAAAAGGAGGCTTTCTAAGATTTTCTAGGGTTATGCTGTTGGGAGATTTTTGAGAGTTGGGTAGTGCTGTTCTTTTGTTCTCAATGCATGGTAGATGTGTTTCAGAATGCTCTTCAAACCAGCCTGCATTTCTGTCCCAAATGCTGTTATAGCAGCATTGTACATGTTAGTTTTAAACTTTACTAGCCCTCAGTGGCTGAGTTGTTAAGAAAACTGACATTCACAAGTTCTTCATTGATTAGTCTGCAGTTTTATATGCCTTTAGTTTATCTGAGATCTACACTAAGGACAACTGGTAGTTTTGCTATGGTGGATCTTTTTTATATTGATTCTGACTTTGTAGCAGACGAAGGCACAGTCAGTGTTACAGTCATCACTGTGATAAAAATCTTGTATTCAGGAATTCTTCTTGGTGGTTGTGCCTGGTCAGTACTAGATCTAACTGGTGCCAGTGCCCTGATCTCAGATGTTTCCATGATGTCTTTCTTGTGATTTTCCCAGTGAAGTAGGTGTTGGTAATGCATACATTTTGACATGCACAAAGTTTGAACACTCGCTGGCCATTCTCATTCATATTACCAATTCCACATCTTCCCAGAATACCAGGCCAATTCTTAAAACTACATCCAACTCATTCATTGAAGTCATCAAGTATTATCATGGTCTCATTTCTATGAGTTTTCTCAAACTCTTCTTCAAGTTGCTGGTAGAAAACATTCTTATTTTTTTTCCAGCTTGAAGGGTAGGTGCATAGACACTAAACATGGGGATGAAGCCATTCTGTGTATGTACTCTGAATATCACAAGTCCAATAGATACAGCAATGGGACTTTCACAGAAAGATAGTAAGCTTTTTCTAATAGCAAAGCCTACTCTCTGCTCTTTCCTTTCCCATGCCAGAATACAGAGAATACAATCATTCTCTTGAATAGAACCTGCATCTGACAGCTGAGTTTCAGATAATGGAGCACTGTCAATTCTGAGCGTTAACTGATTCATAGTTTAGTAGTACCATTTTCTGTAAGTCTGAGCCTGAATTGAACCCAGGGGTTAGAGTCCAAACATTCCAGCATGTTAATCACTTTATTCATTTGGCTAGTATACACCTTCAGCATAAGCCTAGCTGAGAGTACGGAGGAGTGGAGGCTTCCCTAGGCATGCCTAACACCTCAGAAAGGGCATGTTTCTGTCAGGGTGATGTCCCTTAGTTTTTTTCCACCCATGGAATACCTACAAGGCAGTGGGGGATAGAGTTTTGAAATTTGCCTTACTCTGGAGGTTGCAATATTGTTGTATTTTACATAAGCTACTCCACCATCAGTAGCCCCATCACATTGATACAAGCTCTCCAATTGGATGCAGTTTACGGTTATACCTTGGGCCATGTACACACAAATGTTAACTGGATCTTTGGCAGTTACACAGGCACATATGCACATGTTAATTTCATGAGAAAAGTATCACTAAACCAGTTCTTTAAGATATGAGACAAGCATCCCATCTAGAGATGGTCCTGAAACAAAACCTGCCAATCTCTGCTAACATGGAGCACATACAGGTCCAGAACTAGGAGGCCTTCTACACATTAAATTAATGCTGGATACAAACCAGCTATAAAATTGTTACACATTTTCAAATACTAACTCTGTAACTGGTTGACTCTTTTTATAGCTGGATGGATATTTTTATGGCATGATCATGACTTTGCATGTGTGGCCCATCTAAATGTACTGCAAAGTTAACCAGTTAATTGTGCAATACATGTAATGTATGGCTGTGGACTAAAATAAATAGTTTAGGTCCATTTCTAAATCTCATGCCTCTGACCATGGCAAAGTAACCAAACTAAAAAATAAGATAAAATGAAATAAAAAGCAAATGTCTCCAAAAAGAAATTCATAGGTCAATTGCCACTTATCCAAGTCATATTTATTTTTACTGGTTTAGTAGGTCTTAGTTTATTTCTGGATGTATGAACAACTTTACAAATTGTCATCATACAGATTCCAGAAATAATATTTAACAATATAAGCAGAATTATGTCATTAGGGAAAGAAGAATGCTTTTTTTCCCCTTATACTTGTCCTTTAATGTTGGAGTGTGGCACACAGCGTCTGTTTTAGCTTTGACATTTCTTTGCCTTGAAACTTTCTAGTATAATCTTAAGTCAGTTCAGTATACCTTGTGCATGTTTGTTCTAATAATGAGTATGACAGCAGTATGGAGAGTACCATTTTATTGTAGAAGGCATTTTGTTCTTGCTATTAGCTGTCAGCAGTCTTTGCATACAGCCTAACATTCTAGACTTTTAGTGAACCCCAAACAGCCAGCCAAAACAATTTTATACGGTATCTGTAATGAATAATTCGGGGTTTTTTTTCCAATTATCTATGCAATGTTTGTCATTCTACTTGCTTTGATGCCTGAAAATTAACAAATGGGTAACACTTTTAAATCTATTTACACTTTACATTCACAGTGATAAATCTCCCATGTGTAGATCACGCAAACCCCTCCCACCCAACAACCCCACCATATCAAACAAACATTATACACACTCCTTTCAAACTGTGCACAACATTTTTACATTAAGGCACTAAACAATTAAGGCTATAAGCTGTAACACATGCACATATTTGTTAGGGCTGTGTGAAATTTTGGTCCCCGATTTGATTTGGCAGAGATTTGGCCTGATTCAGCGGCTGAATCT
>NW_017729024.1:40233566-40234485 GCF_001723915.1 Gavialis gangeticus | reverse complement strand
TGGAAGTGAACCAAAGTACTTCTGGTCTATTTCTGGGTTGTCTGCCAAGCAAGTGGGGGGGGGGATGTCCCATCCACCCCAGCATCTCACCATTCACAAACTGTGACTGCTCCTTGAGGTATATAGAAAAAACATTTAAAGCTGCATCTGTGGCCGAATCATTGATTCTCCAAATCAGCATTGAATCTTCAGATTCAGATTTGACCACATCAACTCAGGGACAGTGATCCAAATCAACGAGTTGAATCACTGTCCCCGATTCGGGCCGAATCTGAATCCGAATCAAATACAGCCCATCTCGCACACCCCCAATATTTATCTCACAATCTTATTTTCATGTGCTGCTGACTGCGGACTGTGTTTTTAGAAGAGCAGAGAACACAAAAGATACACAATCCACACTCCAGTAACAGATCACCATGGAAGCAAGAGAACAGAGGTAGCGAAGGCTAAGGATGTGGTAGTCATGGGGGACCTGAACTTCCCGGACATCTGCTGGGAAGAGCAGTCAGCCAGGTCCGAACGCTCACGTAGGTTCTTAGAGTGCAGGACCTCCATCTAACCCAGGAGGTGCACAGCCCCACCAGGGGGGACACCTTGTTGGACCTAGTGCTGGCCACAGGTGATGACCTGGTGAGGGGGCTGCAGGTGCTCGACCACCTGGGCGACAGCGATCAACGCCTGCTGGAATTCACCATGCAGCGCAAGGTGGCAAAGGCATGCAGTAAGGCAGCGGCCCTAGATTTTAAGAGGGCAAACTTCAACAAGCTAAGGAGGATAGTTGGAGAAGCGCTGAGGTTCCAGAGGGGAGGGGAGCGGAGCCAGGTGTCCAAGGAGAGTGGTCGCTCCTTAAGGAGACGATCCTCCAAGCCCAAAGGAAGGTAATCCCAACGAGGATCAAAGGGAGCAGGAGAGCACA
>NW_017729024.1:40226969-40228566 GCF_001723915.1 Gavialis gangeticus | reverse complement strand
GACTATGAAACTAGGGAACAAAGCTCTTACAGAACAAAATGCCTGCGGTAGCAAACTTAAGATGAATATTACAGAATATTTCAAAGCTACTGAGGTGCTCAACTTCTAATAGAAGTCCACAGTGCTTTGTAAATCCTATGGAACACTGCTGTGCTCCTACAATACATCAGTGTACAATATATCTTTGTAAATCTAACTCAGGTGGTTGGAGGTAGGGGAGGGGAAGTACACCAACAGTAGGTACAGGAATTAATTTTTAACTTAAATTGCATTAATGTTAATTAATAGCCATTGTGTTATACAATTAAAAAAAAAAATCAGACTTTCAAAATTCTATTTATTTACTCTCCCTGTGGAACATTGTGTTATTAGTCATTGTGGGTGCATCTACATGAAATGCTACATTGCTGTAACAATGAGCTATACAATGTTGCTCATTGCTATGGCAACGTAGCATCAGCAGGCATGAACAGTGATGCCAATACTAGTGTGCAGTAGGGTTGGAAATGACCTATGAGCCACCAAGACTGTGCAGTAACAGTAGTTACTGCACAGTCGGGGCATGTGTGGACATGCCCTATGATAAAGGGCATGTGAGAGGAGTAAGTTTAGCTTACTTGGGCTACCATGCTTTCTTTATAAAATGTGGCCCTGGGAAGTCAATAGGTATGATTTCCTATAGCCCATCCTTTCTTCTAATGCACATTTCCTCTATTGGAAGTCCCACAAGTCAGGCATGGCAGAGACTGATCCACAGTAAATAGCATTATATTCACTTACTATTAAAAATCAACTGGACATATTTCTGTTATGCATTTTTTGTAGCAGACATGCTTTAGACATTCTATTATGCCTGCGGCAGGCCACAGTAGAAGAGAGCTTCCATCTCTCTGAACTTAAGACTGGCTATTAGCCAATCTAAAAACAAAGCCCTGAGGACCTTTCAGACATCTTCACTTTTAGGCCACCTTTTTGATCTGGTTTAATTTTTCCAGTCTTCTAGCAATAGGCAAAACTGCTACACTTTACTCCTAGCTAGGAAAAGAGCTTTCCCTAGGGCAGAATGTATATGGGAAACACTCTTAAGCAGAAATAAGCTCAAGCTGCAAAAGAACAGATAAGCATTAAAAAAAAAGTCAGGGCATTTGGAACTGTGTTTTTATTAGAGCTCCATCTGTAATTTAAAAGTTACCATTTAATAAAGCAAGGAAATCTCACTCACTTAATAGAGGTGCCATAGATCCAATAAATTTGCACTAAGGCCTGCAAGGGTCATTTCAATTGGCTGCTTAAGACTGTCTTATCAGCTTATATAGAGGTAGACCTTGGGGGTCCCTCACCAATTGAGAGAACATAATACAGGCTTTCTGCAATCTGAGATCATCACTGTTTCATTGGGACATGCATTAAAGCATTAGAGTCCCAAGGTCACTGTGTTGCAGGCTCTGGTCTAACCACTTGTTCACTGTAATGAGTCAGACTTGCCGAGCATTATAATGCTGCTTCCATCTTATCACCAGCATATGGTTGGTGGCGAATAACCCCGCTATTATTTGCGCATCTGTTGAGTAATATTACGTTAAAGCATTACATGCAC
>NW_017729024.1:40218222-40221969 GCF_001723915.1 Gavialis gangeticus | reverse complement strand
TGAGTCAGACTTGCCGAGCATTATAATGCTGCTTCCATCTTATCACCAGCATATGGTTGGTGGCGAATAACCCCGCTATTATTTGCGCATCTGTTGAGTAATATTACGTTAAAGCATTACATGCACAATTATGTTCAATTATATTAAATGAATCTATTTTACCTAATGCTGATTCTCCAGGGCTTGTGCATCTTTAGTTACAGGAAGTTTAGTGCAGGGTAACAGATGTTACAACAAAAATTTTGTCAGCTAATAAATTTAAATGTCAAACACACAACAATAATTGCAAAGCAGATATGTGTTTTAGTCAAACAATTTCAAGTTAGCTTTTCAAAAAGTGTCAGAAAAATTGCACCAAATTCAGCATATAGGCTCCTAATTTTGGGGCACTGCATGCTCTTAGGCACTCAGTCCATAGACAAATGAGCAGCATTTGGTTTTACCTATCAGTCATTCCCAAGGTCAAATACAGCAGAGAACAGACAAACACACACATCCCATAGGTTTTTCCTTTAGGACAACAGTGCATCCTCCTTTGTCTGGAACTTTCCTCTGACAGTTTTCACTCACCTATTTTGTCTTTCCTGAAGTCTGTTTTTAGAAGGTTCTGGGATCACGGACTGCCCATTTGTGCTTATTCAGACAGGGTTTTAGCAATGCATTTTCATTGTAGGAGCTGCGTAACTTTCCTTCCTTTTACATTTCCTACCCTCAACTAATTATTTAGAAGCATCCTGACTAGTTTATATTGTGCTAGCAATCATTATTAACCCATAGAACTGGAAAAGAGCACATTTCACATTCAGTATGTTGGCCAAAGGTCAGTCTTACATTCTGCACCATTCTTCATGGAATCAGAGATTTGGTAGCATCAGTCTAATACAAAAAAGTGGGTGTGGGGGCAGGAGAAAAAAGTTGCTGCTCCTAAGTTACTTGAAGACAATTGAACTTGTTTGAGTTCAGTATCACAAAGCTCTTTCCGACCCTGCCCCTGGGAGCTGAAAACACATCCCAGGATCAAGCTCTTATTTTAAAAATCTGCTAGAAAGCTGTTATCAGTACCACTATTGGGTGTATTGTTTCATCCTTCTCAGACCTCATGGTACAAACAAACAATAGGCCACTCTTTCCTTTATAGCCATGTTCAGACCATGATATTACTGATAACCTATTTGTAAAGCTACCTAATCTTTCTGATGAAAGAACTATAGCAATTTTCTCTCAATAGACATGAAGTTCATTGTTTGTGTGTGTGATAGGATCTTACAGTCATTCCTTCCCATTCAGCAGGCTGCAATGTCAGTTTGAAACGCGCTGGGTAGGTGCATCTACACATGTGTTTTACTGTGAAGTTGACCAATTAGCTCTGTGGTAAAACACCACTGTCTACACATGCACCCATATTAGGGCACAGTAAATTAATCAGCTCTGCTGTAGGTTAGTACTGTCCAGGACAAATACTAACCTACGGTGGAGTAATTTACACCACTGCAACACAGTTAAGGCTGGCTGCGGCATGAGCGTGCTGCAGTGAGGGGGCTGCTTGCCTGCTAGCCCTGCATTGTTGTACTCCTGTACCCCAGCCAGCCCCCCCACCACCCAATGCTGCCACTTGAAGGCTAGGGCTGACCCCCTGCTGCCAGCCTGGGGCTGCCCCACCTTGGTTCAACATGCTGTGGTTCCAGGCACACATGTTAATGTTGTACCTGAGAGAAAAAACTCCAGTGTGAACTGCATCAGTTTCTTTCTCCACCCTAAATGCATAAAATGCATGCCTGTGTGGTTTAATTATACCACTTTTTCTCCTACTGTATCTCCATTCTTGCTACTAGAATAAATTATATATTTTGAATTTCACTGGTGATATTGGCACAATACCCTTTAAAAAAAGAAAAGAGCAAATGAACTTCTCTGGATGCCAGTGTCTCATGTGTTGGCTGGTAGCAAAAAAACAAAACAAAACAAAACAAAAAAACAAACAAAAAAACCCTCAAAGCTAAGGAACAATGTATGGTAGAAAAAAGAAAAGAAAAGATGTACAATGGAGCATTCCACTATAATAGCATTAAAGGTATCTGGTGTCATGGACTCACATTTCAACACTAGAATATTTTTTGTGCTACAAATATATCCAGGGAATTTTCTCCCTCTTCAAACAATTTCAAAACAGCTTTTCTTTGAAGGAAGCTCTTGGGCCATCAGAGAAATTATAGAAAATTAGGGTAGGAAGGGATCTCAGGAGGTCATCTAATTAAACCCCCTGTTCAAAGCAGGACGATTCCCAATTAGATCATCCCAGCCAAGGCTTTGTATAGCCAGGTCTTAAAAGTCTCCAAGGAGGGAAAGTCCACAATCTCTCTGGGTAACCTATTCCAGTGTTTTACTACCCTCCTAGTGAGAAAATTCTTCTTAATATCTAACCTAAACTTCCCTTTCTGTAACTTGAGACTGTTGCTCCTTGTCCTGTCATCTGTTACCACAGAGAACAGTCTAGCTCCATCCTCTTTTGAGCCTCCCTTTAGGTAGTTTAAGGCTGGTATTAAATCCCCTCTCTGTCTCCTCTTTTTAAGGCTAAATAAGCCCAGTTCCTTCAGCCTCTGCTCATAAATCATGTCCCCCACCACTCTCACCATTTTTGTTGCCCTCCACTGGATTCTCTCCAATTTTGTCTACACCCTTTCTGTATTGGGGGCCCCAAAACTGAACAAAGTCCTTCAGCTGGGGCTTCACCAGTGCCAAATAGAGGGAAATAATCACTTCCCTTGACCTGCTAGCAACACTCCTACCAATACAGCCCAGTATGCTATTAGCCTTCTTTGCAACAAGGGCACACTGTTGGCTTATATTCAGCTTATGGTAGATTGTAAACCCCAGGTCCTTTTCTGCCCAGCCAGTCAGCCCCTAGCCTGTACTGGTGCATGGGATTGTTCTGTCCTAAGTGCAGGACTTTGCATTTGTCCTTGTTCAACCTCATGAGATTTCTTTTGGCCCAATCCTCCAATTTGTCTAGGTCACTCTGAATCCTAGCCCTACCCTCTGGCGTTTCTGCTCCTCCTCCCCCAGCTTGGTCTCATCTTCAAACGTTCTGAGGGTGCACTCTATGCCATTTTCTGGATCACCGATGAAGACATTGAACAAAACTGGCCTCAGGCCCGGCCCCTGGGGCACTCCACTTGATACCAGCTGCCGACTAGACATCAAGGCATTGGTTACTACTCTCTAAGTCCGATGATCCAGGAAGTTTTCTATTAACTTTACAGTCCATTCATCCAGCCTGTACTTCCTTAGCTCACCTGCAAGAATACTATGGGAGACTGTATCAAAAGCCTTGCTAAAAATCAAGGTATACCACATCCACTGGTCTTTCCACATCTACAGATCCAGTCATCTCAGAGGTGGCAATCAGGTTGGTCAGGCATTACTTGCCCTTGTGAATCCATGCTGACTGTTCCTAATCACCTTCTTCTCCAAGTGCTTAGAAATGGATTCCTTGAGGATCTGCTCCATGATTTTTCCAGGGACTGAGGTGAGGCTGACTAGTTTGTAGTTTCCTGGATCCTCCTCCTTTCCTTCCTTAAATACAGGCACTATGTTTACCATTTTCCAATTATCTAGAACCTCTCCCAATCACCATGAGTTTTCAAAGATGATGGCCAATGGTTCTGCAATCACATCAGAAAACTCCCTCAGCACCCTCGGGTGCATCCTGTCTGGCCCCATGGACTTGTGTATGTTCAGCTTTTCTAA
>NW_017729024.1:40203881-40213222 GCF_001723915.1 Gavialis gangeticus | reverse complement strand
GCCCAATCCTCCAATTTGTCTAGGTCACTCTGAATCCTAGCCCTACCCTCTGGCGTTTCTGCTCCTCCTCCCCCAGCTTGGTCTCATCTTCAAACGTTCTGAGGGTGCACTCTATGCCATTTTCTGGATCACCGATGAAGACATTGAACAAAACTGGCCTCAGGCCCGGCCCCTGGGGCACTCCACTTGATACCAGCTGCCGACTAGACATCAAGGCATTGGTTACTACTCTCTAAGTCCGATGATCCAGGAAGTTTTCTATTAACTTTACAGTCCATTCATCCAGCCTGTACTTCCTTAGCTCACCTGCAAGAATACTATGGGAGACTGTATCAAAAGCCTTGCTAAAAATCAAGGTATACCACATCCACTGGTCTTTCCACATCTACAGATCCAGTCATCTCAGAGGTGGCAATCAGGTTGGTCAGGCATTACTTGCCCTTGTGAATCCATGCTGACTGTTCCTAATCACCTTCTTCTCCAAGTGCTTAGAAATGGATTCCTTGAGGATCTGCTCCATGATTTTTCCAGGGACTGAGGTGAGGCTGACTAGTTTGTAGTTTCCTGGATCCTCCTCCTTTCCTTCCTTAAATACAGGCACTATGTTTACCATTTTCCAATTATCTAGAACCTCTCCCAATCACCATGAGTTTTCAAAGATGATGGCCAATGGTTCTGCAATCACATCAGAAAACTCCCTCAGCACCCTCGGGTGCATCCTGTCTGGTCCCATGGACTTGTATATGTTCAGCTTTTCTTTCTCCATTGTTAGCTACTTACCTCCTCCTCAAACTGTGCTGCCAGGTGCAGTAGTCTGGGAGCTGACCTTGCCTGTGAAGACCAAGGTGAAAACTTGAGTACTTCATCCTTTTGTGCATTCTCTGTCACTAGGATGCCTCTTCCATTCAAAAATGCTGTTATTCATCTCAAGACCTGTTGTTCCTTGTGCACAAAGATGAACAGGAGCATATAAAGGAAAGACAGCATCATATTCCAACCTGCCCCTTCATCGACATGTGTAAACACCTTGGCTTCTTGAGCAGAATCTGGCATGAAGCAGGGGATTCCTGGTTTTATGGGCTTAAATCACCAGATATTAAAACCACAAAGAGAACTCCCTTTTAGCCCATAGATGAGCAAAGCAGCAAAGAAAATAGAAACACACTAATTAGACAATATCACAGCAAGTTATAAAGGCTCATGCCATGTGAAGGATGAGAACTGAAGAGCTCTTTCCATTGCTCTGAAGAATACTTCATTCTATGCTAGTGAAAACCTAAAGAAATGACTGTGACATAGATAGATCTGGAATGTTATGAGTGACAAAAAGCTGAAACGAAATCTTACTCATTGCCCTTTACAGATGGCAGAGAAGCTCCAGAAACAAAATGGAAGTCAGACACATTCCTCTGAGATGTCTCCTGTAAAGCTCCCTTCTTGCAGTCTGGAGAAAGGATAGGAAAGGAAAGAACATTACATCACCCAAGAGGTCTGTGAGAAGCCTGTATGTAGGCCACTTAACACTATATCCCTTAGTTTGTTAATTGCTCCTAGATTTCTGAAAAATTCATGTTTAAAAGCTCAAAATTATGGATTAGTTGAAAACCTGACCAAAACTTTTCCTTAAATGGAGTATTGGGTTTTGTGTGACAGAGAGAGAAAAAACTTAAAGCTTTGACTGAAAATGTCTCTGTTCTTTTCTGTAGTCTGCAATCCCCAGACTTCTCTTCTATAGCCAGGCTACATTTCTCAGTAGGGCCTCAGCCAGGGATTCCATTTCATACAACTTCCCATTAATCAAAGGGGAGACCATAATGCTTTTTTCGGAACTGTAACACCCTTGGAAGTCCTTGCTCTGCAAAGATAACGGGGACATAAAGAACAATTACACCACTGATGAGACATTAACTTTCACTGTCATTTCATCTTTTTTTCCCCCCAAAAAAGCTTTAAATGGCTCATGGAAAATTTGGTGAAAACAAATGGGTCACTTTGTTTACATTAAAGACATGCGTGCGATCACCTCTACAAAGTGTCAGAGCAGATCTCAGACCACAGAGGAATAAAGGTGCATAGGGAAAGCAGGTTTACATGGAAAGGCAAAGGGAAGGGGAAAGGAATGTTGTCAAAGCACTTCCCAGGCTCTATTATTTCTTTTCCACAATTGCTGAAACAGCACTATGCAGTTAGGAGAAACCAGACAATTCAAAAGTATCCTTAAGTTTTCTTTATTTTCTAGCTGGAGACAAGTTCTCTCTTAAGCAGTGCTAAGATCAAGGGAATGGACAGATGGCAAACCACCTTTCCCTGCCTCGCTTTCAGTACTGCATTCACACCTGCTACATTTCAGCTGTTTAAAAGGAACTTGCCCATAATGGAAGGAGGGGGCAGGAGGAAATATACTCTTTCCTGAAGCCCTAGATGTATAGAGGCATTTCCTGACTCCCCAAGAGGTTGCACAACAGCCTAGAAGAGCCTTTTGTAAAGGATCTGTCCATGGTGCTAGAGGCACTTCTGACTACTGTCTTGACTCCATATGGATCCTACCACTCAGTGCCAAAGTCCACTAGTAAAGCTACCTTTCTCTTTTAATGTCCATAAATCATCCTTCTTCTTAACTAGCTTCAGAAGTAAAACATGACATCCTTCAAGTAACACATATATTTACTCTTTTATTTTAATGTAAACAAAAGCTTTTTTGTTTTAAAACACAAAAAGGAAAAATGTCAACATGGCAAGCACAAAGGTTTCAGTAAGGGACCAGTTCTCTGTCTTATGCTATTGTGATTAAATCACTCCGTATCTTGCTCCCTCCTCATTGTTCAGAAAGTCAGCTAGCAGGAATATTCTAGAAGCAAAGCTAGCCTGCCCTGCATTTTTAGGAACAATAGCTGGGGACAAGGAAAGCAAAGACGATCATAAAAAAACTAGTTAGAGAGACCCCTGACCTAGATTGGGAACAATGATAAATGGCAGTATCTTCTTTCTTACAGAGATTTAGTCACAAGCACAGCTCAAGGCTGTGCTGTTAGTCTGTTAAGTAACAACAAAGGCCAGTTATTTGAAAATAACTTTTATTGCACAGTCAATGCATTTTGATTAGGAAGGATTGTTCCCATCAGCAATGAATTGTCAAACCTGAAGATACCACCTGGGCCTCAGAAACAAGCTTTTTATGTTAGATTTTCATGGATATAAAACACATATTTGGAGCCTTATACTACACTTGTTAGATGAGTAATTAGCCCTAGTATCCATTTAAGAGATTTAGAGGCTAATTAAGCAGCTGTCACTGGGTTGTTTTTAGAGTGAAGGATCAAGATTTATCCCTGAGCTGGGTCCACCATCCCAAAGACTCTTCCTAGCAGCTCTGCTTCTGGTCTTGCTAATGTTGGATCCTTCTTATCCCAGCAACTACAAAGGGAAAAAGTAAGAGTTTAAAGCACAGCTGCAGGATTCACCTAGCTTATGAAAGAGGACAGAGCACAAGAGGAACAGCAGGGGAGAAGTAGATAAAGAAGAGTTGAGGTTGGGCTTCATTTTTTAGCCAGAATATATGTCCATATCTGGGCAAACAATTTGACCAGGTTTTCCAATCAGCTAGCAATCCAGTATTAGGGCTGGGGAAATTAATTGGGTCATTTCTGGAACCCAGCCAAAGAATGCAAGTTCACTTTGACATCACTACATTTGCAGTCCCCAGAGCAATTGGGCCAAAGGTACAGAAGAGGGGCAAGGGGGCTTTGTGGCTTGTACCAAATTATTTTGGGAGGAGTGAATTATGCTATAAACAAGCATCACAGGTTTTCCTTAACATGGAGACATTGTTAAATAAGTTACTGATTTTTTCTAAAATTAAAATCAAACACATACATATCTCACTCACCTTAAATGATCGAAGGAAGGGATAAAGAAAGAGAGAAATAAAACCACAACACAGCTGCAGAGATATTTTAACATGTTCTTGGAGGGCTAGAGAAATCAAGAAGCCGTACAAAAAGTTTCTGTCCTGTTGTTCAAGAGATCTTTGGTTAAGCTTACTGAGGAACCTGAATAGATTCATGCTTCATAGAAGAACATAAGAGAAGCCATACTGCTCTTTTACTGCATGATCCAAATGCTGTACAAGCTGAACACTACTTTGGGCATGTAAGCATTCAGCAGAGCCTACCCATTCAAGGCTTATTTGCTTTCCTCTGAGACCCTTCATCAAGACAGACTAGTTGATTAGCCAACTGAAGCCCAAGTAGTTGTTTCTGCTTTGTGGTATTTTTACAGATGAGCAGGTATCCGTTAGTTGGGTTTCTTTCAGTGCTTTGCAAGAATTATTCACTTCTCTGCATGCAGGAAATCTTGTCAGTTGTTAGAAGACTTTTTTTTTTTTTTTTTTTTTTTTTTTTTTTTGCACAGTACAAACAGAAGCCAGGCATATGTTTTGGTGCCATGAATGATTCCCTGGTATACACATAGGCCCTATTCCAGCCAAGAAGCCACACATCAATATTAATATGAAGACACAATAGTCCTTTAAATGTAATAAAGGAACAAGCAATCAATTCAGTGATGCTGCCACTCCCAGAAATTGCTTTCTTTTGACTTCCTTAATCATGAAGCCAAAAGGCTACCTCACCTTAAATATAAAGATGGCAAAGAGCAAGGCTGTCTCTGCATGGCATGTGTAGCGTGCAGACTTAAAAAGGAACCTAAAGCTACTAATGCCAATCAAGTCTGTTCAGAGTGTACTAATAGCAGAAGGAGAAAAGGAGACCAGAGACAGAGAGAGTGCACAGCTAGATACACATGTGACTGTACTAGTCCAAAGTGATCAGCAGTAGGACTAGAGGGGGAGCAACTAATGGCCTTGTCCCTCCATCTCTCAGGGAGAGTGGAAAAGAAAAGAATGCAGCTGAAGGGAAGAGACTGGCAAAATAAGAGGCAAGGAAAAGGGAAAGAGAGACAGGAGGGAAACATGAAATGAGGAGTGGTGAAATTTGGAGAGGGATAAGACAACAAAATAGCAGCAAGAGAGAGAGAGAGAGAGAGAGAGAGAGAAAAGAGTAAGAAGGAGAGACAGGAACACAAGTTGGAAAGACACTGCTGTAGGTGGGGGAGGCAGCAGGTAATGATAATAAGGTGAGACCTGGTACCACATCTTGTCTCAAGGGCTGCAAATCCTCTAGTGAAGGGAAACCATTTCAGGTGATCTTTTTTTCCCCTAAAACTCAGTTCTGCCCTGAGATACTTAGTGGCAGCTCTTACTGAAGTTGGCAGGAGCTATGCATTTACATCTTAGGGCAGAAAATAGCCTTAAGTCACTAACAAGTCAGAGAGAGATGCTACAATGATGCAAGAATTTCTTTCTTCATAGTAGCAAAAAAATACACCACAGATAGCAGCAAAGGCAGTAGTAGCTTGGTTGCTGCTGCAAGGGAAAACCATGATCCTGTAATCCAGGAGATGGTGCTGCTGCTCTGTAAATTTCTACAGAGAGAGACTAGCCCTTTTTGCTCTGCAGAGATAAGAAAGTTGCATTCCAAATGAACAATAAAGAGAATTATGGATGCCTGCATGAGGATCTGCTAGAAAGAAGAGTGAGGCATTGTGTCAGTTAGAAACCAGCTCTACGTGTGAAGAGCTTAGCTTGGGTGACCTTGGGATCCAAGAGGTACATGACAAGAACAAAAATTAGGAGGAGGAGGGATAGAGAACCATGTTTTTACCTACTAGTATACTGAAATAACTCTACATGCATACAGGGAGCAAAAAATTAAGAACGCTACAGCACATGAAAGCTTAATACACTCCAAAAAATCCACAAAAAAATTCACCTCTGAATTGGTATTCATGTCTTCTTTTATGTCTGTGTAAGAATACACTCTTTCTCCCACCCATCTCTATAGAGATTTAGAATTCCCCAGGGCAGCATAGGTTATTGTACTAGGAGATTAACTAGCAAAGAAAATTATAGCAGCACATTTCTTCCATTAGGAGGTAAGGTGATGTCAGCATTTCTATTACAAACTCCCATTTTCAGGGGGTTTACGAGTCCGACACAGCCATAAAATTCACTGAGACTTGACCTACATGGTCTGAACCTGACAGCAACATGTCCCTTCCTCTTATTATCATCTGTCTTTTTGGCCCCTCTGAAGAAACCAGTCACATTTCCCCCATTTCACATAGAAATGAATGAGACACTAACATTTGAAAAGAATCATCCACCAAGCACATGTTCAGTAACTTTTTCAGAATTAAAAGGTCAAACCTTTGAGGCACCTTAGCTTAATGCTTCTACAGCACTGCAGGATTAGTAGAACATTCTGATAGCTTTTAATGATTCTTTAGGCACATCCTTGTAAAGAGATTCTGAACTCTTCTTTCAACCACTCTCTAAGGCTTTGGGGTCAGATCCTTATTGGCATAAGCTCTGCTGGCTTCTATGGAGCTACCCCAGTTTAGATCAGACTATGGAGCCAGACCTATAGTGCTAATTCATCACTGAAAGATGTTTCTGCACATACCCTACATATTGTAAATGCACCTCTCCTTGCAGGCAGCTGAGCTATTTCCTGTCCCACAAAGGACTCCCTGCCATACTTCACACACCTTAAAGCCAGAGCAAGACCCTAACAAAACAATCCTCTTACTATACCATGAACTCCCAGAAACTCCTTTCCTTCCCTCCCACAGGAAAAACCTATTTAGGTCTCTTTAGTAGCTTCCCTCCCAGCTTCATAGGGAACTCCTAGCTGCTTCCCAGATGGGTCTGATAATTAATTGCACATGGCTTGCTGACACCAGGCACCCTGGCTCTTAAAGGACAGGCCACCCAGTTACAATATCAAACAAAACATGAGGCAAACCACTTTTCCATTCTGTCTTTCACAGGAAACACAAGTAGTGCTATCACTCACCTGCTATGTTCAAATTTTAGGCTCCAGGCCTGCACACATGTACTCATAGTCTGGACTATTAGTATGTGAAAATCTCTTCCACAGTAACTTATGTTTAAAGTTAAGCAGGCATATATTTGCAGGTTAGTTATCCTGCAAATCCCTAAGTGCCAGAACCTAAGGGCATATCCTACTATCTGTTACTAATTTTCAATCAGTATCTAATTTTCAGAATTAGGTAGCTTAATTTAGTGCATATTACTCTGAAGGAGAACTGACAATTCACCAAACACACACAACCTTAATCCTTATCTTGAATATACATGTGTGAATGAAAGGCTGTTCCTGTAAATGATATCAGTGTATTAACACTTAAATGACAATGCTAGTTCTCTCTTTTTAATGGGAGCATTTAAGAAAGAAAAATATATTTCCCATATTAGTAATATCAAGGAACTGAAATGGTGTTCCTACTGTGTCCACAGAAATCAAAAGGAGATTTTGGAAAGCCATGAATAAAGAATCTATGCCTTGAGGTTGTGATACATATCATCCAAAGTAACAATATCACAGAAGTTCCAGGGATATACTTTTAGCTCCCATTCCCCCTGCTAAGCTAAATATTCAACAAATATTTTGAACGATGTCATCTCTGTGCCCTTCTCTTTGCCTCTGCATAATTGCTAAGCAACCAAGCCATGAGGCACATGTGGATATATAGTGAATAATGGACTGACTCTGTACAATATAAATTATCTTTGAAGATAGAAAACTGAGGGTGAAATGTAGGCCTCTATGGAATCATTAGCAAAACTTTCTATTATTGAGTGGAGCCAGGAATTCAGCCAGAAAGACCCCAGATATACAGCCGGACTGTTTTTTTTACGTGCCAACTTTTACAATGGTGCAGCTCTGGAGATTTCAGTCTGAAAAGTCAGGTCCAGAGATGCAATGAACCTTCTCTTATGTTTACCTGTGAGAACAGAAAACCAGCCCCTTTTTCAGAACTAAAAGATAGAATTCTATCTCTTTATAACTCAGCTATCTAGTGGGAATAGACATGCCCATGAACTCCAGTATATTTCACTGAGTAGCAAGAAATACATACCCTGTGTCCTGCATGACCAGAATCGGAGAAAAGCAATCTAAGTGGGCTTTAATTTTTCCAGCCAGAGGCAATTAATGCACATTGCATTTTCTTTCCTCTAGGGTTTGCAGCTGTTCATACCTGGTAGAACCTGGTTTCCAGATTGAGCTCTGCTTATACCAAGTTCCTCACTATGCACTGCAGTTGTGATAGCTTAATTAAAAGTGTGGTGTTGCATTGATTTATTTAGATAAATGTAGTTTCCTGTATGGCCAATCTTACATGGTATATGCTAAATCAAAACAAGTGAGCTTTAAGCTGATACAATAGTATCCACACATAAAGTTGCATTAGTTCAACTAAACTGGTGCCACACTACAACACATGGATGCAACTTTTGAAAGAAGACAGGCTCTCACAGGGGCTTCAGCAGGTTTCATAAACCTTTCAGTTTCAGATAGGTAAGCAAACCACCACAGCCTCACCTGGGAGGCATCTGACTCCAGATTCCATGGAATTAGGCAAGCCTGTAAAGGAAGAGGTTCTAAAAGTATTATGGTTCCCTCCATAAGTATAAGAAAAAGAGCCAGGATGAAAATGTACTTGCTGTTTCCTTATTGTTTACCACTTTTCTTTCATTCAGTAAGTTTTTCTGGATGTCCCTGCAATTCAGATAGGGCAAAAGGACAGCAGGGAACAGGCCTTCTGACAACCCTAGAAACCTTGCTAAATACCTGTGAGTGATAAACCAGATGGATATGCATTTTTAATGGATTCCCTTTTGGAGGACTGAACACTCAGGCATCCAGTGAGCATCCCAGCAAGTCCAAGCTGGAAAAAAGGTTTAATATAGATTTTTCTATATTTAATAGAACCCTTAGGGCCCTTAACAGATGGACTGTGGCACAGATAGGTAGTTTTCGGTGCTCTTCTGATTCTGCTGCAATCAAGATATCATCCAAGTAAATAAGGACTTCTACTCCCAGAGACCTTAGGAAATGAATAACTCATCCCATGACTGTGGTAAATATTCCTGGGGCAATGCACAGGCCAAACACCATTATGTACTACTGATATAGTGCTCCTTTCTAGAAAGATTTTAGAGATTTCTTTAAGGTGGCTTGAATATAGGAAGGAATGCTAAAGAAGGCTTTGTTAAGAGTCTATTCATGAGGTACGGGGTGGGGGGGATTCCCTGTGAACACAGGCTTTAGAGATTTGAAACTGCACCGCAGAGAGACTGTGGTCCAGCACAGCCCGTTGATTCAAGCACTCAGCTGAGGAGGAGAAATGAGAGTTTGGGGCCTGTTAATGTATTTTAAATTAAATAGGTGTTGATGGACCCCCCCCCCCCCAAATAA
>NW_017729024.1:40187900-40203769 GCF_001723915.1 Gavialis gangeticus | reverse complement strand
CAAATAATATGGAGAGCAGAACAAAATTCAAGTCACCTCATAGCTAGTTGAGAAACCAAACCATTAGTCTACATAATCAGACTCCGTTGCTGACCCCATAGATTTTGTCCTCCCTTCTGGCCAGTGTCATGGTTTCAATAGGATGGGTTAAGCTCTCTCCTCCCTTCAGATTAGCCCACACACTGGTGTTTAGAGCACATGTCAGGAAGGTGTGAGCTTCCCCTCAGCTTGAAGAAAGCATAGGACTCAAGTCTCTACTAGGCTAGTGACCAGCTACTTTTTAAAGCTGTGAACCAGAATGACCCAGGTTAGGAAGGTATGGGAGCAGTGGCTATTTCACTCCACTCATCCCCAAGTGGGAAAGATTCCTCACGCCTCCACCAGATAAGGGACTAGTTGGAAAGAAGCCTATTTCACTCCATTCCCAATCCCTGGGAGTAGAATGGAAAGATCAATGAGGAAGAAGCTGGGAGCTAGGTGCTAGACCAATCCAGGAGGAGTTGAGCAATGGAGGCAGCTCAGGGTCCTGGGTCTTAAGCCCAGCATGTGGGGCTGGGCAGGGGGAGTATGATTCAGATCCAGGCATGAAGGCCCAATCCTGGGGCATAGGGTCCAATCCAGCCCACAAATTAGCCCTACACCACTTATTTGGCCCACAGGGCCTAAAGGTTGAGCACCACTGTCTTAGGCCTTGATCTTTCAAAGAACTTCAGGCAGGGATTGCAGTGGTGATATCAGTGATTCTCCATTTAAGGCAAGGAGATTCCTCAAACTAATTAGGTGCCTAGGTCCACTATTTTGGTGCTACTGACATTTTCAAAACCTTGTTAACCTTATGTGCCCTTAAGTCCATTAGATGCTCTGTAGTAAGAGCCCATGTGAATGCTTGTACCCTGTAAGAGTATAGCTTTGTCTTCTTCCATTGAGGGTTAAATTACTGCAAGTTAGCCTTCATTTACCATAATGTAAATTACAAGGCCAGTTAATGTAGGGAGGCCAATGCACAGGAAACCCAGCTGGCGGTTACTTCATGGTAACCAAAGCTTGGCTGACATTTGTAAAGACTCTTTAGTCTTTATGAATGCCACAGCATAGAATGAACAACAGCATAGCTCATGAATAGCCTGGGCATCTAGCTGAAGTCACAGCCCCAGAAGTACCAAAGCAGTACTATTAGACTAGGCATGTGTACATGTGTGGGGAGGAATGGCCCTCTCACCAGAACAGGAAAATCTTGTACATGTGCTTAAAGCATACCTGGCACTCCTTGTCTTCTATCACTTACACCAGAAGCCTCAGAGTGGGCCACCAGAGTAGGAGCAATGGAGTGTTTGCAGAAAAGACACAAGGAAATAAAGCACAAGCATGAGAGAAAGTCTAATGATAAGTGTGTCAGGGATGGGGTTAGCACAGTGGGAGATTAATGAAGCACGTAGAAAGGCAAAGAGATAAGACCAGAGACCTAGAGCGAATGGGAAGAGGGAACCAAACATAGTCAGTGCCAGAAGACTGGAGGGAATTCCTGAAGGGAAAGAGAGGGATAGGAAAAGCAGAGAGGGATAGGAAGTGAGAGAAAGGTCATTGATGTGTGAAAGGAAGATGGGTAAAAGTTTTGGGCTGCTATGGAGTAGGCTACAATGTGATGTGATCAATTTCTTTTCAGTACAGTTGCCAGATGTAGGCACAGGGTCACAGGTAGAGTAGATGTGGCCCAACCTCAAGGGCATTATTGACACCCACACACTTAATTACTGTGCCATCCCTAGTTTCCTAGACATCTGGAAACATCTGAATCCAGAGGTGTATACTCAATCAGGACACCGTCAAAAACCTAGGGAAACCATATTTTATTCCATAAAACAGAGAATAAACAAGATAGCCTCGTTGTTACTCTTAGAGAATGAACTTTGGCATTTGCTGATATAAATTGTGCACTTTTTACACTGCATTAACACCATTTTCTCTCCATTAAATAGTTAATTAAAAAGTGCAGGACACAGTTTTCAGGACACAAAGTAAAATAACCTTATAGCTGTTAAACTGTTATTGGCAGTCATTTCTATGCTTTAAGTTACTACTGTGTTGAATGTGTTTATTTTCCCCATCAAGAATAATCTAAATCTAATGTGTATATCTTTTTTTTCTTTTGAGACAAATTTCTTTACACTGAAAAAAGAAGAAAGTATTATTTGTTGTGATAGAGGAAACAGATTTTATCTGAAAATATTTCTTGTCCATTTTTTAATGAAATTAAATGTACCACTGTTGAAGGAATTCCCAGATTCCTTATGGTTAGTCTTAATAAAAGATTATTCTTCTGTAGGGTTTTTACATTAATTATTAAGACAAATGCAGTAGTAAATCCCACTAGAAGGAACACACTTCAGCACTACTTAATATTATCTATCCAGAAGCTTTCAGTTGAATCCAATTAATACTGCTGTGTGAGAGTAGAGAACCTTGCTGTTGCTTTTGAGATTCATCAGAACCCATAATGAATGTCTCACCATGTTGTGTTTAAGCTATGTCCATCTCCCTGACATCACGGAAAAAAGCCACAACCTGCACACAAAGAGCCAGGCTTTTTACATTTAAGTTGTTGATCCTATACCATCATTCATTACACATAATTGGCTTCTTAATTGCCTCTCTTTAAAATGCAATACATATAAGTTCAGCAACCTCTCGCTAGTGAGAGTAGTACAATACAATCTTCAGCCAAATGTGTTTGCCTATAACCAAGTGTTATCAGGATTCTGATAATGAACTCATAAGACGTTTCCATCAAGGACTAACAAAGCAGCATATGGGGTAGCTCATTTCCTAGAGAACTTCTCACTCTTAAAGGAGACCAGTGCCATTTTATTTGCATTACAAGGAAGTTTTGTTACCTTAAGCCAATGGATAAAGGCAGGAATGATCGAAGTGACCTGATCTGACACACATGAATGAAGGAGAATACCCCACTGGCTTGTGGATACTTACAGCCTTGTTACACCTGACACAGAGCTGCTGAAATGTTGATTGCTATTAGTGCTAGCTTGGAGTTTGGAGCAGTCAGACCCTTAGTCTAAAATCTTCTCTGCCTGTCCCCCACCTGACAAATGAAGCAAGTCACTCATTGTTAAGGATAAAATTAAGAATAGTAAGAGAAAAGAATTTAAAAAGAAATAAAAGGAGAAGTAAATTAAAGAAGGTTTCAGGTTTTGATGAATTGGGATTGGGGTCAGGGAGTGCTGGTCATGTTTCCAGGGGAGGCAGGGAGCAGTGAGGAAAGGCACTTTTGTGGGAGCTACTGCCCCTGCCCTTGCTCCTGCCCTAGGAAGGAAGCCCTAGCTCATGAGGAACTGATCAGGTTCCCAACCTTTTTCCCCCCCACCTAAAGTGTGGGGCTTGCTAGAGCCTGGCTGGGTCTGGAGGCTCTCTGGCCAACCTGGTTTCTGCCCCCGTGGCCCCATAGCTCCTAATCCCAGACCAGCAAGAGAGAGACAGCACAGCAAAGCAAGGCTTTGAAGACATCTTTTGATCTTTATCCCAGAGGACCCCATCATACTGAACTGTATATTAAACTCCATTAAAGTCATAGCACCATTTTCTAACTGTAAATTTCCCTATAGTAAAGAGCACAAATGGCATTTATATTTACATTTTCACCCCCTGGTGAATGATCAGTGTTTGCCCACCAGTCCCTGCTGCTGCCCCCTCCCAGCCTCTTGGAGCAGGGAAGAGCCCTGATTAGGACCCTTGTGAGTTTCAAAAGAACCACAGTTAATTGACATTTTCCCACAGCTGCTGGCACTGACCAGTCAGGGGGTGCTGGCTGAGGTGGGAGTTGGGGTAACAGGGAAGGGATCTAGACCAGGCTTTTCCTTCTCAGGCAGGTCAAAGAAACAGCATGGATTCCAGCCTTGCCTTTCCCTGCCCACCCCCTCTGGCTTCTATACCAGCTGTCCCCTGCCAAAGCAACCCTTGGAGCAGGAAGGAGGAGGTAGGGGAGGGGAAGGGAAGCACATTTCTCCAGCAGCCCCAGGCCCATCCTAGTGAGTGGCCACTGCCTGACAACCTTTGAGCCCTGGGGAGTGGGGGAGAGCCTGAGGCAAGGGATTTTCTCCCTGAGCTGCCCAGTTTGGGAAGGGCTGGTAGGAGCACCTATCTCCGCCAGCACCAAGGGAGCAGGGGAGAGCACTGTCTGACCCCAGACACCCTCAGACCGAGCCAGGCTTGGCAAAGCCCTGCACTCTGAGCCAGCAGGCAGCTTTATCAATTTGAATGGCCTGCAGTTAAAGGAGATTAATTGAAAATTTCCCACATTGCTTGAAGGCTGGCTGTCCAGGTTGCAGGGCATGGACAGGCCAGGACGGGTGCCAGGAGTGCTGGGAGAAATAAGTCTGAGGGCTGGACTGGGCTCTTCCATCCTAGGCTTTTCAGTGGAGAAGGCCAGGGACTAAAGAGGCAGCTTTTCTCTTCTCCCTGCCCCCAGTCAATGAGGGCACTTTTCCTGGCCAGTGCCAAGTCATCCTGATGCACCCTGCCCAGCCCCAGTGAACAGGGGAGAGTGGTGTCAGTCCCAGACAGGCCCCAGGTTCAGCCAGGCTTGGCAAAGCTCTGCACTTACACTCTGAGCCAGCAGGCAGTTTCAGTAGCTTCAATGACCCACAGTTACCAGTGGTTAGTTGACAATTTCCCATGCTACTCCAAGTGGCTTGAAGGCTGGCCAGCCAGGTCACAGGGCACGGACTAGTGGGGGAAGCAGGGTGGGATTCAGGTTGAACAAGCCTGGGTGCCAGGGCAGGGCAGGGTAGGGTCCACAGGAAGGGCTTGCTGTGTTGGGTTGTTCAGTCATATTGGACTGTGGCCAGGGGATAGCGGGTGGGGGTAGGGATGGCCCATGAATGAAATAATGTACCTTTGAATAGGCCTAGCAGGTTGGCAATAGAGTGTGTACGTGTGTTATTGACTGACACTATTCATGCCTGGTGCATAGCACAAACCTTCACTCTCCTGGTCATCTGCTGGGGGGGTGGCAATCAATAAGTATTGCCTGTAATCCCAGCTCCTAGCTAGCCCAGCATGCAAAGGGGCCTAATCCCAAACTAGGGCCCAGAGATGCCTCAGACTAAGACCCCCCCCTTTCCCCCCCAAGCTCCCATCTATTACCCTTCAAAGCTTCCAAACACTACACCAGTGCAACACCAGCCATCCTCTCCCTGCACCCAAACCTCGAGTTACCAGAGAGGTTTCCCGCAGGGTGTTGAATGTCTGTCATCTGAGCTGTCACCATCCTGTCTTAAGTCCACCTCTAGGGTTTCCTGAGTTCCAGGTTCGATGATGGGGCTCAGGCAGAGGATCACAGAGCACACCAGGTCCTTGGAACTTTTTGGGGGGGCAGCAGGCTACTACTAGGAGGAGGCTGCCTCACTGCTGTCCCTCTCCTGCTGGTCACAGCAGACCAGCCCTAAGACTGTGCACTGGATATATGGTGAGAATCCCTCTGAAGGATGTCTGCAAGCTCTTTGTGGAAGGCAATCAGGGCCCTTCCTGACCCAGACGCACTATTTAGCATCCTTACCCCTCAGTAGAAGAATCTCAGGACCTTTATCTTGGTTTTGACTTGAAGCCCATCTTGCTAATGCCCCTATGCCAGCAGCTGCCCCACAGTCCTCTCATAAACAATCTGATTCTGCCAGTTTCCTTGAGTTCCCTTCACAATAGTCTTCTATTTTACCCATATTGCAGTAAGGGCCAGCACCTCACCACAGCTCCAATTAGATGCCTGCCTGATAGGGTCCAGAGGGAACATCTTTTTGCTCATACTGGCTGAGTGATTTGGAGGTTGATAGAGGAAAAGTTTATGCTTGCTAGGTGGCATGTGCTCTATATGCTGTTTGCACCCTGGGGGGTGAAAAGGTCAGACCCCTGGAGGCAAGAGGGGGAATTGGCTTGGTGCCAGAACTGCCCCCCTGGCAGAAGAGTTCAGGGACTAGAAAGTTTTTCCACACAGAACAAGGGAGTTGGGGAGGGGCCACTGCATCCTGGGATACTGGAGGACTTCAACTTGAGTAGCACAACTGTGGTGAATGGCCACACCTTAACAGAACAGGAGCTGAGTAGTACAGATAATCCTGCTTGGAGTGGTGTAATTTTGAGCAGCATAACAAGTACTTAAAACAACTTTAAGGTGTCAATTGCGCAGAAAATCCAGGGATTAAGAGCTCCAGGAGCCACCCAAAATTATTGTGTAACAAGGCCCTTAGGTGCCTTCAAGTTATGTGCTGTAATGCCTAACTTCTAGGCATCTGGCCTCCAGAGTTTAGTAGCAAAACTCCTCATACAATGTGTGGGGAGATGTAGGTGCCTCAGCAGCATGATCACTATGCATAATTTGTAGGTTCTCAAGCATTTTATTCAATCAAGTCTTTAGTCTCTGTTTCCTAGCTGTTCAATGGGGATAATAATCCCAGGGGTATTATAAGGATAAATGGATTGTGAGATGCTCAGGTATTCTGGTGATAGGGGCCATAAAAGCACTTAAGATAGGGATCAGCTCCATTCTGGGCCAATTAAAATTTAATTGAGAAAGCAGCAGTGAATGTCAATTGTTTTGGTTCTGTAAGGTGTTGAGCTATGTGTTATGGATGGTTGCAAAGATATCATGAATGTGATAACAGTTGATGAGCCAAATAATTCCTTCAGTTCCCCAGCTGGCTACTCTGTTGCCTGGACACAAAAAAGGAGCTGAAAGATGGCAAGAAACCTAATGCTTTTTTGAGGGGGAGGGAGGTGGATTTAGGGTAGGGTTTGCCAGAGGACGACTAGGTAAAAAGTGATTCATGAAGCATCTTGGTAAATTAAGCAGACACTTCCACAACAGCGAAACTTAATTAGACAACAGGGGGCCTAATCAAAACATGCCTGTATTTTTGGGACTCTGTGTATTTGTTTGCATGATTTATAATGGACCTGTCTTCTCCAGCCACCCTCTGCTGCTAGCAGGGAATGGCTCATATGTGCTGACCCAACATGTTATCCAAATATCCTAATGAAGGAGAAAAGTAGCCTCCCATGGAGTTGGAGAATGATGATTTTTCAGGAAAATCTCACAGCTGAGCTTAGAACAAACACACAAATGGAAAAAAGTCTCAGCTCTTGTGGGGAGCTGAGCACTTGGGACCTGATCTAGGTGCTTAAATACCTTTAGAACAACAGCTGTTGATCACTCTGAAAGCTGCACTCCTTAGTCAGCATGAGGATTTTTAGGGTCGCTCTTCTTAGACATCTAACTTTCTGCAATTAGTGTAAATGGAGCCAATGTGGCTAACTCAGAGTCTTGGGGGCTGTGTGCCTTTACTTCCTTGCTATATGCCCTCTACATAGTGACTTTCAGAGCATGACTATATGACTTGTAGCCCATGCCAGACAGTGCTGTAGTGAAGCCAGTCACATTTGCTAAACCTCAGAATAGATGTACCAACCTACCCTGCACTACGCATTCCTCTGCTACCTCTCCTGAGATTCCCTCCACAGTGCCCCAATCCCTCCCTCTGCCACCTCAGCTGACCCTGTTTTGTAGTAGGACAAGAGAGCAGCCCTTTTTTAATGCAGCCTCTGCTTATTTTCTTTGCTTCTCCAGGCTTGGAGCTGAAGCAGTGTTACTACATTTGAATTGTTCTCAGCTCATTTACACATAACTATCAGAATATAACAGCCGTTGCCCTTTCAGAACATTCCCTTTTTGAAAGAGTTCCAAATGTACCCCTGTCCATGCAGTGTTCAGACAGCATGATAACAGACACCACAAAATATGTAGTTAGATGCCTGCTCCATCATTCTTTATCCAAAGTTTCTGACACCCTAAGCCCCTACAAGAAGGTGCTTCTGGTATTTCTCATTCCCCAGGGCCTAGCTGATGGTACTGTTACTAAGGACATGTCCTACCGGGAACACAGGATGGCTGTGCCACCTACTCAGGAAACCAGCAACAGACATCATTGCTCTTTTTGCGGTTGAAAATATCCTTTCCCTTTAAAGATTGGTCTTAATAGGATGAGTAAGTGACACTCCACATACAGATCAGCGTTGTGGCATTAAAAACAGCAGGCTAATACAAAATGCACCTATGCACTTGGCTTCAAAAGACCCTTTTCAAAATCAAAACTGTTGAAGAGTAGCTCATTTCCACACCAGAAGCTGTGATGTCACAGGGGATTCTACCATCAAGTAGGGGGCTGAATGGCAAGAGCACATGAACTCTTCAGAAATGTTCTCAGCAGCAAGGAAATAAAAAGGCTTAACAGGATAACAGGTACCTTTTGAGTGTTCAGAAGAGAGCTATTAGCACTAATGCAGCTTGGAAATAGTGAATTGTCATGGGAAACCTATATGCACGTGCAGAACCCATACATATGCAAGTACTTCTTTCAAGAGATTTTTTGGGTGCAAGGTGGTGGGTATTTTTTTTCCTGAACAAAAAAAGCCCCTATGTTTGTACTTGGACATTTACTGTCTTACCTGTTTCCATCTCATTCCCCACTCACTAGCACATGTAGCTTTGGCTCCCTTGATTACCAAGACCACTCCTCAATTAGATGAAAGCAGGCATCTAATTGCTCTTTCAAGCTCTCCACAGGCTGAAGAATCCCTAAATTTGGCCAGACCTAGCTCACTGATGAAACTCATTGTTTCTAATCTTTTCTTCATTTTCTAGACCTACCCTTTTCAATAAAAGCTAACCAAAAATTTCCACACAGCTTGGTCCCAGCAAAGCTGCAACTTCTTTTAGCTGTGGGTATCTTAAGCTCTGATGAAGACAGAAAGATTAGGAATATTAAAACACTGTCTGTATTTAAATAGCGGCCCAAGTCTTAAAATGGTGTGACATCTGGGGAAGAAACCAACAGTTTAGAGATATAAGAGGGGATTGTGGATGGTTATTGGCTAATGGAACAAGGACAATATGAATGTTCCTCCCTAAAGGGTATAGCCAGCATTTTAAAAAAAAAAATGTATGTGGTCTCAGGTGATCACTACCAAACCTGATGCATCTGAAACCCAAATATTTTTAATCCCCAGAAAATAGAGGGTCCCTCAAAGCTGTCCACTTAGGCACCCAAAATTTTAGACATTCCAAGTCACTTCTATCTTGCTTCAAACAAAGCACTGAAACAGGGTTTCCCCCCCCTTTTGAGAGGTTATTTTTAATTTTTTCACACTTGAAAAAAACTATATAGAAGCTTACTGTCATTATTCTGCAGTATGTCTTAAAATGCAACTGGCTACTATCCTGTCATAAAGAGCATACATGGTCTTAACACTGTGGGTGGATGCTTAGCAGACAGCTGACGTGGTGAGCAATAATAGGACCTAATCTGTTTGAATACAGCTTGACGGTGCAGTATTAAACAATAAAAGCAGTGATTTTTAAAAATGCCTCATTCGTGAATGTAAATTTAAAATATAGAGTATACAAACCTTCATGATAGTCAAATTTAACCACATAAAATGTTAAAAATTCAGATAAAGTAATTCATTTACAAGTGTTACAGATATTTGTAAATATTTTGACAGTACTTGTCCCAGTTTAGAGTAACAGGTTTCTTCTGGCCTTTAGTTACCTTAGGCTACTAGATATCAAAGAAAGCTGTACTTTGTAACCCACTGAAGTCAATGAGAATAGACTGGTATATCAGCCACATAGACAAGCGACTCTTCAGTATGTGTAAGTACTTAGGTTCAGACTACACTAAAATCAATGAAAGTTGCATCCATTTACCCAAGGGCTGCCTCATTCCCATCACTGCATTACAGAAATCTGCCTGAAGTATGGCCACCACAAATCCACTTTAAGCAAGATTCCCAGCAGGCCATTCACAAGTCCAACCAAGGCCAGAGCATTTCAACTTTATTATTAAAAAGGTCACAGAACTCTCCACAAGGAGCTTTTAATGGAATTGGAGTTACAAGCTGTGCTTTTTGGCTTAAGCAACCCATTAATGGTGTGAAAAGGAGCAGGCTCTTCTTTGAGGAAATTATGTGCCAATAATAAGCTGCCTAAGCCTTCAAGAGGCCAGTCCATTTTGCAGAACAGATAATTTCCATGCATTTTAAAGAATACCATGAAAACCCCTTGAAGATTGAAGGCTGACTGCTGCATAGAAAGATAGGTTTCTGTTCCTGTATTTGTCAGTCAGCCCAGATCTCAGCCTAATAGCGCCGTTGATGCATTATAACTGCTCTCTCTCTAGAGCCATTTAGAGGCCTTGATCACACCAGAGACAGCAAACACCCCCTCCACTCACCCACCAAGACAGAGTCTGCTGTTGTGCAAAAGCAATATAATCCATACCGTGAACACTGCAGTAGCAATTATAAATGTTAATGTCTTCAACTTTTAGAGTGCCTTTCATCTCAGGACTTTATTAGAAATACTGGAATTCCTTCACCCACTACAGAAATGTGATGACTTCAAGGGTGGAAAATGGCAGTATTCTAAGCACTGTAGAGCGGTACAGGCCAAGTGGCTTAGAAAAATGTTGTATCCAACAGAAGCTGCAAAGGCAAAGTTTAAGGTGGGTGAGGATAATCACCCCCAACATTAAATTAGGCTTGCTTAGTCATCTTGAATTGAATTAGGTCATTTTACTACTATAATTAAAAGGGCAAACATTTAAGATTAAGAGACTAAGCTATAATTACAAGAGAACTTCAACCATAAGAAATGCTGTTGATTGCATACGTGGCCAAGTCTTCTGCTCTTAACTTTGCGCCACCTCTTCGTTAAAATACATTGGGGTTGGCTACCTATGTACAGGAAAATACCTGAGATGCATTAAGCTATCATAAATGCTGCTGAAGCAGCTGTTTCCAAGGTCTGTTACAGATGGCAGATCAGAGACAACCGTATTTTCACACATCTCTTGAAAATACATCTGATGAGCAGAATTCCTATTCCTGAGCAAGCAAAACAAATAACAGAAGCAGATGGAAAGGTGTCATTACTGGTATAACTGTATGCATACATGTGAATATACCAGCATCTGAACTTCTTTGCTTGGCTCTCCTCCAGTTTACTGAAGGAAGAAAGGGTTTTATACAGAGCATAATACTTCAGTGAAGCAGCTTTGCTTAGGGACATACTTGAGCTCCACGTAAGATCAGTGGGTACAGGGTGGTTGTTGTTGTTTTTTTGTTTGGTTGGGGGGAGATTGTTTTGTTTTATTTTAAAGTCTCTTCCTGTGAGAATTTCATAGGCAAATCATGGATCTTAGATTTAAGGCATCACCTGACCCCAGGGCAGTGATGCTATTTAGGAAGAAAGAGGCACACTTAGAGAGGTGAATGGGGAGAACTAAACAGTTGCTTTAAGGACCCACGAATGTTTTCTAAACATTTTTAATTCCAGATAACAAACGCGTTGTGAATGCTGCATTTTTGGTGATTGTTTTTTAAATTGACATAACACAGCTAAGCAACAGTGGTAAGTTTGTGAAGCAAGGACCAGTGGCTTCCAGTCCTTGCTTCACAAACATTTTTGCATCACTAGCAACTCAAGCTGGAAAGTTGGAGGGCCAGCTGACTCCATGACTAGGTGGAAAAAAACCCACCTGTGAGGAAGAATATACTCCCAGGTGATCCATAGACCATCAGAAAGTAGAAGCCATCACCCACTTCCGCTGTTGATTATGCGGCCTCCTTAGCGTGGCACTCTGAGAAAACTGTTTAGCTTTCCTGAGAAGCAGAGCTAATTAACTCAGGTGTGGGGCTGGGCAGCACTATTCTGCAACTTCTTCCCAGGCACAATAGGGTGCCATGTAGTGCCAATCTGGAACCTAACTCAGGGCAAAAGTCTCAATTCAGGGAGCCCCCAGGTACAGTGGGACATGGGCCAGAAAAATCAGACTGTCTTGGGAAATTTGAGACATTGGATTGCTTATTGGGACAATGGATTCCTTTGTAGATGACCTTGTGTTTGAGATCCAATTTTTAAACTACTGATAATACTTGTGCATCTATATTTCCACAAGCATTTATAGTTGTATGTACAAATTTAAAAAGCCACAGAAAAATGGCTAGATGTATAGAAATTCACTTGCATGTGGAAATTATGCATAGAGTAGCATGAATAAAATGTCAATATAAATGTGTTGAGGACTTCAGCTTGCTTTTCAGAATCTCATATTAAATGTAAAAATAAAAAAAACCCCTTAAGTACCTCACGGTTCAGAAAATAGTTTGGATTGATGGAGTGGCTATCCTACCTAACTGCAATGTTCAGTATTGTTTTGGAGAGCAAAACAAGTCAAAGAAAATTCTGAAAAGCAAAAATAAAGTTCAGTGCTAAGACATTTTCACACTTAATGCAATACATCACGGTTTCCCATTAGGAAAGTTATGGTAAGCTCTCACAGTATTTCACAAGATATCCAAAAGCAATCCAACCACAAAACAAAAAAGCCCCAAACCCCAACAAAATTAATATACTCACATGCGAGTCTGCTCGTGCTCTATGGTCTGGGCCCCTGACTCATCTGCCATGACTTGATGGAATTACAACTGAAAGGAGGGGTTCAGTGGTGCTCCTTCCTGGAGACAGTATACTCACTGGCTTGCCATGGTTGCTCTTGGGGCTCCGTCTCCTCGGCACCCCTTGTACTTGCCAACCGTGTGGATCTCTGTGTTGCCATGCCAACTCCTGGCTTTGGCTTGTCAAATGCCCCAAGGAGCCTCCGCCTCCTCGGCTGCTGTTAGGAGTGAAGGCTTGGAAATTCAGCCTGCCTGCCCCTCTTCCTCCTTGGTCCACCTCCATCCCTACACTGACCCCGGGTCTAAGGTGCCTACCTCAGGGCTGGGGTCAATAAGGCCAGTTGCGTATCCTGTGGGGAACTGCTGACCACGGGCCTCTATCCGAGGGGCTGAGGTTTGTGAAGCCTTGGCCATCTTCCGACTCTTGCCCTCACCTGTTTGTGGCAGGACAGAGTCATGGGGGTCATCTGTTCCGATGTGCCTGGCCTCCATGTGCTCGGCATCTCACCTCCTGGCTTCCACCACACCCGGCTTCTGCCAGGGTTTTCAAATGTCCTGTGGTGTCAGTCTCAGCTGACATCATCAGCTGGCCACTGCCCAGCTTGGTTGACAGCCGCTTGAAGTGCCGGTGCAGTGCTGGCTCGCACAGATCCTTTTCTGTCCCAGCCTGCCTCCCGGGCAAGTTTTCTGTGGCATCTGGGTCCCTGGGCCCTCCTCTGGGAGGCTGACCCCAGCGCTTCTGGCCCCTGAGGGTGTACCCCACCACCACAGGATGGTAGGGTAAAAAGAGATGTTGCATTTCTCCTGGGAGAAGCATTTCTCTTAGGAGAAATCCTGCAGATTTATATGTCCATTGTGCCACTTCAAGTACCTGTGATGTATGTAAGATAAAGTGTGCTAACACTTTTTTACCCTGGGATAATGTTGTGTAGTCACAGCTAATTCAAATTAATTCCCAGGGTGTGTAAAGGGCTGTGCTAGCACTTCTTTTATATGACTCAAAACGAGGGATAAATCAGAATCATCTCAAATGAGACATTGGTTTATGCCATATTAGTAGCCCTGTCCCTCTAGGGAGACTGGAACCAATAACAGTGATAGATTTAAATAGTCCTTCAACTCACAGAAATATAAAAACTACAGCTGTGATTGACCTCTTAATTAAGTGCCCATGGAAAGCAAGTCCCTTTCCCTTCTTTCTTATTCTAAAGCACAGGTACTGCAGTATTCATGTCTGTGCTTGGAAAATTTTAATGCTTTCAAATGATACTTTATGCTTTCTATTGGCTGGTCTTGTCACTTGCCTTGAGCTGCCTTCTCCTTCTGTAACGTTGGTGTATTCCACACCTAGGGCACTATGGTACCCGAGCCAAAGCAAGCTTCTGGCCAGGATATTCAGCCTGAAGCAGCAAAGACAAGCAACTTCTCTACCTACAAATTCAAAAACAGGTCTCCTTGGAAGATGAATTAGTCAACTCCATGTCCCTATAGCTTTCCCCATCCTTTCTTCTCATTTCTATCCTCTGGCCCATTTTCTATTCTTCCAAGACCACTACCACCTGTACCGCACTCCCTCTGGGCAGCCAGAATGATGTGGGGAAATGATTCCCAGATAGTCTGATTAGTATTCAAAAACTAAAGGACTCTATGATCTCAGGAGCTCCAATTATAGATAGAAACTTCTCAATCTAGAAGGCACAGCATACAGAAAGTTAAGCAAGAGCCTGCAGTGCAAGTGGGTTCTTAAAGTGGATGGCCAAAATAACTATCTTCCTGCAAATGAATTTGGATAACAACCTCCTCATGTTGTGAATGTTTCTCCATGAATTTAGTATTTGCTACAGAATCAAGAAGAACTGTGGCACAGAAAGCCAGAAGCAATGCTGCAAAATTAAGCTAAATTGTTCTTATGTTTGCATATAGCCAATCACATTCTGCATCTTGCATCTACATATCCCATGCATATGGTGTTGATTTTAATTTAAATATAGCTTACTACATTTTAATCTTGTTTTTTTAATAAACCCCTGTGGAGGATTTTTGTATATGATTAATTCACAATGGCTTACATTAGACATGAAACTAATTGTAATTTTCTCTTGCCTTGTGCCTTCTTTTAGCTGTAATTAAGAAGAAAAACAGTTTAATGTGACCAGGTTCATCATCATGCTATCACTATCAATATAACCTGTGCTATCAAAGAAAACAGAGCATAAGAATACAATTCCATTCATTTTCTTCTCTCTTTAAAACCTCAAGAAAGGATAATAAAAATTCATTTCTTAAAATTTGTGTATGGATAGGGACTGATCTAATTCATGGAGGCTGCCTTCAGATTTCATGGTCCCAGCACAGTGTAGGGAGCCATTTTCACTGTGGAATCAGCACATGGAAAACAAGCCTTCTCAATTTTTGTAGTGTTTTGCAGAGTTAGCAGATGTAAGCACTCAGTGAAAGAGCTGAAATCAGATAAACTCCCAGGCTCTCAAACTGGCTCAGAGATACTTAACCCAGCTAGTAAGGATAGTTTTTTTTTCCCTACGAATACAATGGGTGGGTCAAATCAAAGACCAGATCTATAAGACAATGCAAAGCCTGGATGATGCCTGAAAAAAATTCAGACACATGGATTTGTGCAGACTTATCAGAAATGCAAGAATTCCCTGATGGGTAATCAAGCAGCAGAAAAATAAGCAAGATTGAAGACATGAGAGATACTGAAATCGTCTGCTGCACAGAATAGTAGTAAAATGAGAAGGAGGAGGTTAAATGATATTCTCTGTATTGTATGAAGTACTAGTGCTCTACAGATCCAGACCCACTAATTTCACAGTCTATTCTGGATTTCAATCAGAAGAGTAACATGAAATAATTACCTCTTATGAACTGATATGGAATGTGCAATACAACATCACTATAATAAAAAGAGGAGGGAAGCAAGCAAACAATGCAGAAAAAACTTCCATTTAAAATTGTTTATTAGGTGTGTGGGTGTTACTCAGGATGTCTGCTATTGAGTCACACATTGATTTGTCTTTCCAATTACTTTTTTAGAACAGAAAGTATTGCAAAAAGTAACAGTGAGAAAAGAAAAGAAAGCTACTGTATGTACTCGATTCTAAGATGACTTCAAATTTAAAAAGACCCCCCCCAATAATTAGATTCTAGACAAGAAAATTATATATTTGTTATAAACTTCTGTGTCTAGAATCTAAGTATTTCATAGTTTCATAGTTTCCAGGGTCGGAAGGGACCTGAGAAGATCATCTAGTCCGACCCCCTGCCATGGCAGGAAAGAGTACTGGGGTCAAACGACCCCAGCAAGGTGTTCATCTAACCTCTTCTTAAAA
>NW_017729024.1:40173968-40187433 GCF_001723915.1 Gavialis gangeticus | reverse complement strand
AAGTCCTCGCTAACCCTTGGCCCAGGTGTGCCTCCCCCGGGGCCCGAAGGGGGCCCGGCTGGGAGGTTGCTGTTCTGGTCCCTGCTTAGGAAGACAGAGGCAAAGAAATTGTTAAACATGTTAGCTTTGTCATCTGGTGTGACGACTAAGTTTCCCAACGCATCCTGCAAGGGCCCCACATTACCTGGGACCTTCTTTTTACCCCCTATGTATTTAAAAAAAGGCTTCTTATTGTCCTTAATCTGGGAAGCTAATTTGGATGAGGGTTGTCTTCAATTTGTTGTCTTACCACTGCAGCAGGAAAAAAGCAGGAGAGGGGCAGACAATGGGAGAAGCAGAAGCAAGGGAGCAGGTGAGGGAAGCAAAGGGAGGAGGAGAGTAGGTATCTTGCCCATCATTTCCTGCCTTCCTGGTGACTATTACCCCACAGTTTAGCTCCTCCTTCTGCTGTTCTCCCTGCTGATCTGGGCACAGGTGGTCCCAGAGACATTCCTGCCCCACACTGCAGAAAGGAGCTGTGCTGGGAACCCAATTTGGCATCCTGTAGATTTATCTTTTCCCACCCTACTTGATGGCTAGAAAATGATATTTAGAGATTTGGTTTTAGGAATTGGCTTGTAGATAGAGTAAATAATGCATTAGAACAATGGTCCAGGGGAATGGCAAGGGTTAATTGCTTTCTAAAATTTGTTTGTGATAAAAGATACATGTTCTTAGCCTTTTAGGAGCCCCTGGTCATGTCTACATGTGCCCCTGGCTGCGCATTTGGTACTGCACAGTTCTGGCAGCACACAATTACTTTTAGATGCTATGTCGCTGTAATGGTGAGCTATGGCAACATAGCTCATTGCTACGGTTTGTGCCTGATGACACTACGTCACCATAGCAATGATTTATATTGCTGTAGCTCATCGCTACAGTGATGTAGTGTCCCATGTAGACATGCCTACTGTGTCTGAAGCTAACAGACAAGCAGGCACATGCATCCTGGGAAATTGAAAACATGCACAATGTTCTCTGAAAATCCATAAGGAACCCTGAAGCATTAGCAGTAGGTCACAGTGACCAGCTGCAAAGCCCCTGGGATTTCCAGTTTTGGTGGACTGACCAAATTAGGAGGCTAAGAATGCCCAAATGAAGACACTGGTAAATGACCAAATTAAAATGTAAGAATGTGATATACTTGAGAAGCAAAAAATTATACTGAGAGGGTGGAACATGACGAGTATGTCAACCACAGGGAAACCAATCAATGGTACCTGGAAATGAAGAGTCATCAGGAGAAAAAACACAAAAGGAGGGCTTTTCAGAGCAGCAGGGGGGATCCTGAGGCCACTATGGGCAGAGGAAATACCACTGCCTGTTGGAAAGGGTGAGCATCAGCCTTTAACCTTCAAGACTTCTGCTATCTGACATTCAAACAAAGAACTACAGGGCGGTGCTCATGTACTGGCCAGGCATACCAGCCCTCTGTGAAAACCCTGCAACTGGTAGATAAGTAGGATTGGGGGTGGAGGGGTGTGGGGATATTATAGTTTATTTGCTTGCCTGCATTACTCTTATCTGCTATCACTGTGTATCAATAAAATGTGTCCATTATCAAATGGAAGAAGTCATGGTCAGTCTGAGGGTTTGGGTTCATCCACAACAAGGCATCAGGACTAAGTCATAAATCCAGTGCCAACACCACTCCCTTCTCCCTTCCCCTTCCAGGGGAAGACAAGAGAATAGGTAAGGCAGAAGGGAGCAGGTCAGAGAAGGAAAAATCTGCAGGGTGGCGAGTTGGGCTGCCAGCACTTCTGCTTCCTGCAGCATGGTCCAGGCTGGAGATCAAAGCAGCAGCAGAATGCAGACTCATCCTTCCCAACTCGGTTCCCTGCCAGCAAGGGTAGGGAAGATTTCCTCCCACCTCCCTTCATGTTGCTGCTGTCCCTGCCCCACCTGGGCTCCCTGCACAGCTGTTTCTCTCAGCTCCTAGCTGTGATGCATGATTCCAAGATGAGGCTTCCATGATGAATTGAGAGAAAAAAAACCCTCATTTTGGAATTGAGTAAATATAGTAATCTCTTAGAGAGTCTTTTAAACCAGAAATGAAGCTCTCATCAGCAGAGATTCAGGTTTTCCGTTCACCATGGAAAACATGGTAAAACATGGATTTTCTCAGTTTAAGGATAAAAATGTGGATTTTCTCTTTTTTAAGGAGAAAAGTGCAGGAAACGGTGAGTTTCCCATTGCAGGCTGACAGAGTTCCAGCCTGAAAGGGGCTGGGGAGATTGGGAGGAGGGTAATCAGGCTTGGGGTGCCACTTGTATGTGAGCCCAAACACATGCTTGCAGCAGCCAGGCAACCTGGACAGCAGCTCCCCACAGGTAAGTCTGTGGGGGGCAGAATTGAGGCTCCCATAGTGAGGTGTGGGGAGGTGGGATGGGGCTGGTATGTGGGGAATAGGACCTGGGGCTGGCAATGTGCAGCTGCAGGGCCTGGGTGTGAAACAGCACAGAGCCACAGGTAGCTGCTGTGCTATACCACACGTGAAGGCATTCCTCCCACTGCTAACTTTGCAGCGCAGGTGGGGGGTTTTTGACTCCAGGAGATCCAGTTTAAATACAGACTATAGATTCTTATCCCATTATCTGAATTAACTTTTGTGACCCCTTTCTTCCTATGGGTTCTCCACTTGTTTCCCTCCCTGTCCCTCCTTTTTCCCCCCCCAACTTCTGTCTTTGGATCGCTCACTACACTTTATACATTGCCTTATACTGTCCTTTTACAGCATCTGATGAAGTAAATATGAATTAACAAAAACTCATACTCTCTCTATATATCTTATTTAGCTAGTTTATAAAGTGTTTGCCTATCCTGCCTTCTACACAAGACTTGTCCTTTTCAAGCCTTTTTGAAAAGGTCAACCCCTTTTCAAATCATAACAGGAGGCAGTGTGTTCCAATGGTAGTTAAACTCAGCCATCATACTAAACCCAGAGCACTATCAAAAAACACAGTCCACCTATTCTGGTGCCAAATCCAATCAGTTAGCTAATACAACCACCCAGACCTGCTCTGATTGGATTTCATGTGCTGCACATGAATAAGCTCTGGAGCTAATTGCTCCAGAGTTATTTGCTCCCAGGCACACATTCAAATGGTGTGCCCAAGAGCAAAATACTCTGAAGCAATATGCTTGAGTTTATTCATGTGCACTAATTGCATATGTAGACACGTCCAAGGGGGCTTAAAGTGGCTCTATACACATGCTCATCACTACTCAAGGGAGGCTACATTGCCTTATGTCTGGGTTTTGGCACAGATGGAGTAGGAGGGCTGAATGGGGCATGCTTCCCAGATGTGTTCTCCAGCTCAGCACAGAAGCAGTAGATATGCCAGAGTGCAATAATGCACTGCATGAACAAATATATTCATTCTATTATCAGGTTTGAATTTACTGACTCGATTTCATTGAAAAATCTAACTGATACTTGGAACCTTTCCTTATTATCTCTCTCTCCTGGCTAGAAATAAGTTACCTTCCAAAATAAATAAATAAGGGTGCCTATGCACATGCACTGAGGATACGCTGACACAGTGTAATTACAGCACGTCAGAGCCAACTCAATCAAGTCTGCTGGAGCATAGTGATTACTGCGCTCCAGTAGACTCCTGTGTCACATGCTGAAAAATGGCATCAGGTGTGTTTTAACTAAAGCTTGTTCAATGAGCTTTAGATAAAGTGCCCCCACTGCCATTTTTCAGCATGGGGATGTTGATACACATGATGTGGCAAGCACTTTAATTAGAGTGGCTCTCAAAGCCACTCTAATTAAAGTGCTGCCTTCCAGAGCATATGTATAACTACCTTAAATGAATAAACGTACACCTGTTGCAAACAACTTGATGGTTTCTAGGGCATTTTTATACCTGTTGCATGAAGATCATTAAATATTATCCCCAGTCTGCAATATTAAGAGGCAGACATTAAGGGTCATGTCACATGGAACACTTAGCATGCTTTAAATGCACTTAAAAAGCCAGTCCATGTTTTCAAGTAGGATAACACATGCTAAGTGCTGTTGTATTATATCCTAGAAAAGTCCTGGGATGCTTCTTCCTTTCTGAGGGAGGGGTATCTCTAGATCATATAAAGTGACTTGTGTTAAGCTGATGTGGGACTGCTCCTTAGAGGTAATACAATCAACTCCAGTTCTGGGGCTGGGCCCCACAATCAGCTGATTGTTGGACCTAGCCCTAGCATGGCCTTGGAGCCGGTTGAAAATTTTAGTGAGGCAGAAAGGTTGAGACTGACAATACTCAATCATAGTAAACATTACCACATAAACACTCAGAACATGTTCTAACTTCTAATACAGTACAGTAATGTTTAGTATGGCCCCAGATAAAACATGTGCTAAGTGTCCCTTGGAACAAAACTCTAATTCAAACAAAACTGGAAGAGTTTGGATCCACTTTCCTGTCCAAATA
Source organism: Gavialis gangeticus (assembly GCF_001723915.1). Classification (NCBI taxonomy): domain Eukaryota; kingdom Metazoa; phylum Chordata; order Crocodylia; family Gavialidae; genus Gavialis; species Gavialis gangeticus. The sequence continues at coordinate 40,182,958 of NW_017729024.1, read as the reverse complement.
GCCCTTTAAGAATTAAAACAGTAATTGTATAATCATGTATTAACTGTTATATTTAAACATAGTAGTCTTACTTTTTTGTATTTAAGAAATATGGCGCATTCTTTAACTTGGGCATTTTAACATTACTAATGTACTTCAGCCAGAGATATATGATAGATTGAATTACTGTATTTACTTGAATAAAAAATGAGGGGTTTTCCCCCCAGTTGACATATGGAAAAAAGTCATTTATCTTATACAAGGAAACCTCACTAAATATATTCTCTATCACTAAACTGATGTCAAAAGCAGCATATGCTCAGCAATGGAAACCAACTATGAAGCTGATTAAATGCCGCCACTACTAAGTATGACTATAAAACCCATGGCCCACAAACTGAGGGGAACCTACCACAAGAATAAATGAGTGCATCCAATTTAAATAAGACAGAGTAGCGCCCTTTAAGTGCAGTCCTCTTCACCACTGACTCCTTTACAAGTCATAGTGCACCACAACATTGCAGACATCTTCACTCACACACTGAGCTGTGCCTTTCTTTCCCATTTCCAATGATTCCTGTTTCTTTACCAGCCTTAAATGTCTGGCATACACCACAAAATGAGGCCCCAACAGTTCACACAGAATCTGTCTGTCCCTTCCTTTCTTAGCCTGTTGCATATGATTAGAGTGCCCCCACCCTCTATGAGGTGAAGCTGGACCAACTTGCCCTGTGCCTCATTATGTATATAAAGTTTTGGAGCACCCCAAGACTTGACAAGAACCCCTAGTTCCAGTCATGACTGGGGGCTAATTACTACATGGATCCTATGTGGGAGAGAGTATCTGGAGGACCCATACATACTGAACAGCACTGAGCTGTGGGGTCACCATGACTTGAAACACTTGATTCTGGTGGGGCTCAGCACAATGAACTATGTGGTAAATCACAAGTCTTTTGCTTTGGACTAGTAGGATGCATAACTTGTACTACATACAAGTAAATGCTAAAGTGCTGCTCAAAAGTGTATTTATGGAGTACCTGTGCTAGAACTTGCGGTAGTTTCAAAAAAAAAAAAAAAAGAGTAACATGAATCAATTCTAGATAAATTAAGTGCATGGCTACTATATTCAAATTGCTACAGCCATGTATCATTTCTAAGTTTTTGTTTTCAGATTTTCTCCTCACTTCCATGTGCTTGGGGGAAGCAGGATCTGGCAGCAAGAAGAGGGGAAAGTGGCTACCAGGGGAGAAAGTTGGGGGGAAGCAGAGAACAAAGGAGCTACCTGACCCTCCAGATTTATTTTCCCTGGTGTAGCAGTGGGAGGGAGTCAAACTGAATACAAACCTCCAATGATTAGATTCTATGCCTGGAAAATTATAACACATTTCTAAATTTTCCATAAATAGAATCTAATTATTGGGGGATCATCTTATGATGAGGGTTATCATCTATTTGAGTAAATATGGTATTTATTCTCCCTTTCCACTGAGAATTAGCACTAGAAGGCATGAGTAGGATTTGTATGTTAACTGAAAAGTGGCAACTAGGGATAAACAAAAAAAGTGTATGTTGTAGAAAAAGTGACTCCTCAAAATTATCTCAGCAACTTACTGATAAAGGCAGAACAGCCATCAACCAAGCATTTGGAAATCCTAAGCTAAAACACCAAGATATACAGTTTTTCAACCTCCTTCAGTTTTAAAATACATTTGTGGTCTGGTCCTTTTACCATTGTCTTGGTTTTTTAAACATTTCAGGCTCTCTGTACATCCATGAGGTTAGAAAAAAAAAATCATTCCAAAACACTCTGTCCCTCTCCTGCCTGGAAAGCCCCTTTCTTCTTCATTGCTCACTCAGCTGACTGCCCACCATTTATTTAGGAGCTGACTGTCCCCAACTGCTGTCCTTTTCTCCAAAACACTCAGGTCATGACTACAGGCTGCCGACATACCACTTTTTCCTCGCTGCACATGGCATATACGTGTGACCCCTTTATTGAGCAGGCTGAATGAATAGCCAAAACATCATGTAAGAATTTCCCTCCTGAAGAGTGGTTCTTCTTAAATGTGTTCAGAGCACTCTGCTTACACCTGATTCGGTATAGTCCAAAAACCCAAGTCTGAGTGTTTCCTCAATATCAGGATGAGAAATTTTATTTACAAGGCATTCTCTTACTAACAAAGTAACTACATCTGTTCTTTTCTTCCATTTTTCTTGGGAAACACAAGTGATATGCTGGCTTGAGCTCCGTATCATTGACCAGGAGACTTGGAAGTAATCGGATCAACCCCTATGGCCAAAGAGAGCCCTTGGGGTGTCTCTCACCTAAACTAATGTTCAGCTCTCAGAACCTTGATGCTTTCTCACATGAAGAGACAGAACACACTAGGAATGGTCATTCTCTGAGCTGAGTTAGAGCAGGAGATGTCTAAAACAAAATAACAAACAGAGGGAAAAGGTAGGTCAAGCACTTCTGTTGTCCTTGTTCTATAACAGAAGAAGAAAGGAACATCCTATTAAATTTGAATTCCAAAATGATAGCAGGAAATCCTTCACTATACAACACCATATAATTAGACTGGAGCTCACTGTGAAGGATTATTAAACCTCATGGTTCAGGGCTTAAGTCAAGCAACTTTTACAAATAGAGATGACATACTGGTGGGGAGGGGACAGCTCACCCCAGCTTCAGTGTTCTTGTATCTTCCTCTGTTTTTGAAATATTGAACACAGGATAGAGGACCTGGAGAGACATCTAATATGGCAATTCCTATCACATAGGTTCCATGTTAGCCAACTGCGTTCTTATTAATCCTGCATTAGACCTCCACTGGCAAGGAAGCCAAGAAAGGAAATGGCAGATAACTACTGGAAATGGATGGGTAGAATCAGATATCCCTCCACCTCCAAGATCTGGATGAATTTTTGAAGCTCTGGGAACAGAACTCATTGTTTGCTTAACAACAGGATGGAACCAGCTGTACACTGTTATGGGGGGCTTTTGGACAAAGTGGAACTAGGCATATTTGTTCAAGCACCCTGAGCCTAGCACTTTTACTTTTGCTTTAGCTAAGGACCCACTATTTTGAATTTGGTGGCAAAACATTCAGTTCCTCTGTTGTAGGTTTAGAACAAACCTGTTTGGCATATGGATTAACAACAAATTTCATCTCCTCAGGCAAACCAGCTGTGTTTGCTGAGTATGCAAAGAGAGGCAGTAATATAGTAATAGAATCTTAAATTCAATTCAGAATTTTACAATGTGTCTGCAGAGAGACTTAAAAAGAGAGAGGTAACAGGCAGAACAAGATAGAAACATGTGAGAATTCCTTAGCAAAAAAAATCGTTAAAATTGAGTTAGAGGCAAGAAGTCTTAGAATATATTCACTTTTGAGGTGTCTTCCACCAATCCCTGGAAAACCAGTAATATAAGAAGGCTGAGAACCAACATAACCTCCCTTCCCCAGTGCCCCCTATGTCCCCCCAATATGGAAGAGATTGGGGCAGGGGTGAATTTGGTCTCATGCTACCACAGACAATGAGGTCATGTAATCCAAGGAAAACAGGACGGGAAGGAACCACAGGTCACCTAATCCAACTCTCTGTTCAAAGTAGTATCATTCCTGTTTAAACCACATTAGAAAAATATTTATCCATCTGCTTTTAAAAACTTTCAAGGATGGAGATTCCACAACCTTTCTAGGTAATTTCTTTAACACATCATTCTTAATCCTTCATCTTAAAACCTCACTCCACTGATTAGAATATAGGTCAAACGTGTTCCTGCGCTAAATTTATTAGTGCCCATTGTGGACCCAGTTGTTTTTCTACTAACAGGGCACATCTAGATGTGTGCTTTCATGTGCAGTAGCTCATTTTATTGCACATTAAACTGTCACATAAAAAAGTATGATTAGGCTAATGCACAGTAAAGGCTACTGCACATTAAATGTCACTTAAAAATGGTGCATATTCATTACTGTGCATTCAGGCAGCCTAATGCGCATTTAGTACCTCACACTGGAGGTACTAAATTTAATGTGCATTAGGAAAAGCGCCTTAATGCATACGTAAACACTAGACCCATGTTGCCCTCTACTTTAAATGGTTCTTCTCCCTTGCTGGTTTTTATTTCACTGATGTATTTATTAACACCAGTCATTCCCCCAAGCTTTCTTTTACTAAGCTAATCAAGACAAATTTCTAGTCCCCTCTCATAAGATAGGCTCTTCCATCTGATGGTTATTATAGCAGCCTTTCTCTGAACCTGTTTCAGTTTTACTGTTCTTTTTTTGAACATTTGTGTCACCATCTCCCCTGTTCAATAAAACCCCAAGTTGGGTCATGTTTTACTGAATCCCAGTCCCTTCCCTATCTTAAATTCCAGCCTCATTTTATCTCTCTCTCAGCTCCAGTTCCCAACCTCTCTCCTAGTTTCCTGATCTCCTCCCAATTCCATCTCCCCTTTTCTGCCACCTCTCAGCCTCTCCTTGTTTTCCTCCTGCCCCTGCTGCCTGCTGCTTTTCCTGGGATTTTCTGCTGCCTGTCGCTCTGTTTTCAGGCTCCCCTGCAGCTTCCCAGCTCCTATTAGCTGTCCTGCAGTTCTCTCCAGCTTCCAGCACCTACTGCCACTCTCTGCAACTTCTCTTGCTGCCCCGGAGCCATCCTCTGGCTCCCCACACCCAGAGATTTCCCACACACACACTTTCCCTTACTCCCATTTTTCTCCCTCCCCATCTACCTTTTCAGTTCCCCCATAGCTTTGGCTCCAGTCCCAAACTGTGCCTGCATGCTTCCCTGTTCTGTAGGCTTTGGCATTGTCTTTTAATCAATTAAGATCAGTTAACCTAAAGTCCCCCCTCCCCCCAGTTCTTCAGCCCAGGCCCTTGTAGTCTACCAGTTCTAATCCTGGTCCTGGTAACTTTAACCCCCTACACTTCTACTTTCTTACCTTAACATTTCCCCAGGTATCCCAAGTACACCAAGCACATACATACATACACATCACAATACCCAACTTAGGAACTCACTTGTGTGTATGTATAGGTGGGTGGTATGTGTATAAATTAGTGAATACATATATATTATATATATATATACACACACATATATAGATATTATTCTGTGTGTGTGTGGTATATAAATTAGTAATCCATGTATGTGTATTGGATGTGCAGGTGATGGGAACTGATTCTGTATAAATTTGGTGTCTGTAGCATGTATGGGCTTAAACTGGTAATAGGTATGCATGTGCCTGAGCTGGTAGTGTGAGTGTGTATGCCTAGTAGGGGTGTATGCATCTAGTGAGTGTATGTGTGCTTAATTGATTTTTATGTATGCATGTGCAATTGTACACCACACCCTCCTGTCTAACAGCGCAATATTGAGATCCTGAGCATTGGCCTGACCCCTCAGGGCGACAAATGGAAGCATCAGAACCTCAACTACAACTCCCTTGAAGTACTGAAGAAGTACTTTGAAATCAAAATATTTCAGTTTCCATTCAAAACCGCAACAGGTCACATGGAAAAAATGGATGAAAAGGTTTATCCCTGTCCTCACTCCTCCCTCCAAAAATGGAGAAAAGGCCATATCATTTAAGTAATTTAAATAAGCAGCTGCTTCTGATCTGGATTGCTGCCTCCTCTTGTGTGCAAGCTATGTCAAGGGTGTCAGACTCAACTGGCCTGACCCCATTTGGATCCAGACCCCACAGTGGTAGCAGAAGTCAAATGTAGCCATGGCTCACTCACCCTCAACACAGCGACATGTTCCCAACAGAGGTCCATACCAGAGAATTCAGTGGGAGTCTCTGCCCCCACTTTCCCTATCTCTGAATTCCCAGCCCTTTCAGGAACCCCACAGGCTGAGTGAAACAAGTCTGTGGGGCAGACTCAGCCCATGGGGTTGAGCACCCCCAATCTATAGGATTACTTTTGTGATTCTAGTCAGCCCCACACAAAGTAAAGGTAATAGAGGGTTTTACAGCTTCAACTGACAACTGACATGACACGGCCTTGCTATAGTGAAATGCACCAGGAGAAGAGATCCTACCAGCCCTTGGAGCCCACCCCAACATTTACCAGGGTGAAAGGAAAAGAAACTTAGATCTATTTTATACATTTGATATGAAAATTGTTGAGAGACTTTTCACTCTTTTTCAAGTGGAAACACGTTTGAAGGGTTTTACCAGTGCCAATAAGTTCAGACTGCAGGAGTCAAGTGTCAGCACTAGGATGAGAATACAAGTTCCTGGCTTTGAAATCCTGATCCCAAACTGCTAGACCAAACCACCTTCTCTCTACAGGGAATTTTCAGTAAGAAGAACAGTGACAGGAGGGAGTCCCAGGTGGCACCACCTTCACTGCCAACTTGGCAGAGTGCACTGCATGACTTGCATAATAAAGAAAGCTGCTTACAAAGGACCACACTAAAATAACTATGAGGAGCCGAATGAAACAGCTGTCAGCACTTGTGCTCAGCACTGAAAATTCAGAAAGCCCTCCATGACTTTAACAATAGTTTCAGGAAGCACTTCTGTGTAATTAAAACATGGAAACCTGATCAAGTTGATTATGGCAGAACCTAGGGATTAACAAAGATTGGAGCCCCTGTCAAGCTAGGCTACGTCAACCCTAGAAGGTATTCTTTATTTTACTGAACTGAATGTGCTCCTGACCAACAATAGAGAATTCTTGAATTATAGGCATTCATATTCCCTCTAGGTTCTTTTGGCATACACATCATGGTAACATCTGGGTGGCTTGCATAACCTGTTGAATGTTACGATACCTTTGTGAAGTAGGTAAATATCATCAGCCCTCTTTTTTAATAGGAAGGGCCAATGCCAGAAATAGCAAAAGAACCTGTCACAAAGTCTATTTCCAGGGCAGGGACTTGAGCCTAAATTTCTTTTTTGTCAAGTCCTGTGCCACACTATCTTTCCTTTCTGTATTATTAGTGCTCATGTAAAAATCCAAAGCAGAGATAATGCTTAAAGAAATTCATGCCTTGCAGAGTATGGAAAAGCATATAACAAGTATGCATTAATGTTCCTCCACATGGTAATTGAACAGTATTTCAAGTCAGCTATTATGCAAACATGGAATATAATTTGCAGCGCTTGTCCACAAAATCTGTCTATTTAAAGTGGCCAATATGTTTTTATTGACATGCCTTTTTCTAAAATAGGTCTTAAATCAGCTTGTTCTGTGTGTGTCAAATTCATTTTGAAGTCAACATGTATGCTTTTTACATAAAAGTTTACCTGGGCCTGTGGCAGAAAGCCACCTTGGTTTCTCCCCAAAAATCTCTGCCCTGTGACACTGTGATTTAAATCTCTGTGCTGTGACCATTCAGTTAGGATGGGCCCAGCACACAGGGGACCACACCCTCAGCCTGCCTCTTTAGGGAACTGGAGCTGGCTGCATTCCTGAGGGAGGGGGAAACCTGCTCCCTCTGCCTACGTGCCTGGTACCTGGGTAAGGGGTTTCTACCTGGGGAGCTGGAATCTGCCCGGTAACAGGTGATGCATTTCAAATTGGTTGGCTGACAGCCAACTGGGGCTGACCTCCGCTGGCCCAGGTGAATGAGGTCACAGGGGCTATATAAGTTAGGACGGGGAAGGAGGCGGTCTCTCCTCTCCGGCCATGAGGTGACGCAGCAGCCAGGCAGGGGACAGAGAAGCCTTAACATCTGAAACTGGCTCTCTCCCCCCAAACTCACGAGCTAGGAACCGCCTGCCTCCAAAGGGAAACTTCACCTGCCTTTGGAAGATGCTTGTGAGTAAGCTACTCAATCTGATTAGATATTTAGCTGGAAGTATCACAGATGTGTAATCAAAAGGCTACCACAGCCAGACTGTTTGCTCTTTAGGATTTCTAGATATTGCTCTATCCTGTACCCTAGTTTACCCTACCCCCTGTAATCAATAAAGTTCTCCTTTTTGACCGGTGTGGGAGACTTATTGAGGGGTGGGTCTAAATTATGCCTAAGAGACCCCTTAGGTCTGTGGACTAAGGGAGACTATACCTTTTTGCCCCCGGACTTGGGGAAGTACCCCAAGTGCCTGTACTGGGTTGAGTACCCGTGGGACTTTAGGCCTGTGTTACCCCAAGGACACAGGGCCGCGAGACAGTCCATTCTTGGGGTGGTGGCGGCACGTTACCCCCAGACTAGCGAGTGTGCTCCGGGAGAGGGGTCGGCCGGACATAAGGCGCCCCTAGGGAGGCATTCGGAGCCTGGAAGGTGGTCGGGCGCAGGGAGGTGGGTGGCTCGACACAGGAGCACCCCCTACTGGCCCGCCTCACATGGTGGAAACAGCGGAGGGATACGAATACCCAGCTGTGTTCCTGAGGTGGGAGCTCTGCACCCGCCACAGGGCCCACCTATTTTTTTTCCCTAGTTCTGACAAACTCTGTGATTTACTAACACTGATTTCATTCAAATAGCCAGACACTGTTCTTGAAAGAAAAGAAAAAAACAACTTAGCTTCAAGATAAATAACTAGACATCTCTGAGCCTAAAATATTAATGCTACAAAATCTAACATTGTCAATTTCTCTGCAAAATGGTTGGTGCTTGATCAGCTCCTATAGTAAAGAAACAGTTAGACTCTAGAGTTTCAATTTATTTTGTCTGGCCCTGCACATTGCTAGCCAATTGTAACTGGCAGGGGGAGGAGAAGGCAGTGGGGCATTAACTCTTGACACTGAAAAAGCTTGCTATGCCTCTGCAAAGAGGGGTAATTGCAGTTCACCCAGTAAATCCTGATTCTTACCATTTATTACTATGTATCATTCAGGGTTGAAAAATAATAGAGAAGACCTGCCAAGATTGTCAGATGTCCTGTCACATAAGAAACTGAATGAGCACTCACAAGGCAAAGCAGCAGTAATTTTTAATCATGAAGTTTAACATTAATAGATGTCTGGTAGCCATGGGTGACTGGTGTCTCCTGTGTCGGGGGGGCCAGCCAGCAACCGGGGGGGGGGGCCCCCTGGGGCTGA
>NW_017729024.1:40162723-40173958 GCF_001723915.1 Gavialis gangeticus | reverse complement strand
CCGGGGGGGGGGGTCCCCTGTGGCTGATCGTGCTGACCATGGCCAATAGTGCCAATCAGGAAGCGCAAGCGGGACACCCATAGGTGCCAGCAGCACTTATCCTGGCACCCCCACTCCCCAGCTGGTACTGGCGCTCCCACCTGCCCTGGTGCCTGTCACCTAAGCAGGGGGAGTACTGGCTGTGAGGGGGTGTATCTGTGCTCCCAGGGGGTGCACGTGCACCCCTGTGTACCCCCTACATGTCACCACTGCTGGTAGCACATCCCATATGCCACTTATTACTTTGTTTGGATCAGAGTGATGGAAAGAAGAACTACAGAGTTTGACTACAAGGGCAATGGCTAATGACAAACAGTAACACCCAATCAGATGTACTTCTGCATACAGTGGGTGCATCTACATGTGCCATTATGGCAGCAGAATAAACTCCAGTGCAGTTTGTGCTGGAGTTAACTGCTCCCAGGTGCAGCATCTATGCAGGCACCTAGGACAGCAGCACTTTGAGCCAGGGTGGAGCAGCCCCAGGCTGACAGCAGGCTCAGAAGGTCAGCCCCAGGTTCCAGATGGTGGCATCAGGTGGTGCGGGGATTGGTTGGGCCATGAGAGTGCTAAAGTGTGGAGCCATGCATCAGGCAACCCCCAACACTTCAGCACCCTTGTGTCACTGACAGTACTATCTTATGGTAGAGTTAATCAATTGACTGTGCCCAATTAATTAGTTAATTACTATCTTATGGTGGAGCTCATTAATTTACTGAGCATGTGTAGACAGTGATGCCTCACTATGGAGCTAATTAGTCAACTCCACAGTAAAGTGCATGTGTAGATGCACCCAGTAAGACTTCTCGTGCTGTCTTCTCCTATGTCCGTGCACCTGTCCTCTCCTGTGCTGTTATTAGTTATATTGGACATTAGTTATACTGATGGCTCTTGCAGTGCTAAAGCAATAGACTCTTGTCAAAGTGGTATTTTGAATCCTGGCTATACTACCCCTAACCTTGCAATGGCTTGTGTAGGTAGATCGCAGTGGCTGCATGGAGCCATACTGTCTTAAGGGGAATTTGCAATAATGGCCTCTGAGTTAATCTCAGTAAGTTGTTTTTTGTTTTTTTTGTTTTTGTTTTTTGTTTTTTTGGATTCCTGTGCCACTGCTTTCATCTGAAGGGATGCTGAGAACAGCAGAGCTCGGCATCTTTTCATCAATTTGCTTTGAAGAGAATGCAGTCAATTTCCCCATGAGGTAATTTATCATTATTAGGGTCCTTTCATCCAGGAAAAAAAAATACATTAAAACCTTTCATTTGTTCAGAGAAAGATTTTCTTTTATTAAGAAGTTTTGAGGTGGCTTTTTCCTTTGGAGATTACATCAGTTACTTGAAGGAAATAAGCTATACCAGCAAAGGGACTCCTTTTGTCTGTATAATTGAGGGCTTTGACAGATAAATGTTCTATACTGATGTAAAAGTAATGGAGAGATGACACAGACCTGTAAACCAGGGTAATGTTGTCCAATCCAGTGGAGAATTACCACTGAAAGCATGAGGCATAAAATTCTTCTGGGGTAAGTTACACTGATTTACGTTTTGTCTCATAAGGTCCCTTCCAGCCCTAAACTTCTATGAATCTGTGTCTGTCTATCCCATGGTAGCCATTTGCAAACAGTATATGGGGCATTATCATCTACTCCCTTACTACCTAGTGGTGAGATGCTATAATAATGAACTATAGTGTTAGCTACCCTGGGATGGCACATTTGGTCTGTTCTTAATTCTGGTATAATTTACATGTGTATATAACACTAATATAAAATGTGCATGGGCATGTATTAGTCTCTTCAGAGACTGAAACTATAATAGATCAGTGCTAGTATAAAAGTCAATTTTTTAAGCAACATTGCTACCAGCAAAAGTTCCCAGAGAAGCCTGAAATTAGCATTAGCTATTGGGTGATAAGTGGACATATACTGGGACAACATTACAGGGTGCCTTACCTACGACAACAACTTACCAGTACCACTTCCCAGATTACCCAGGATATAAATAACCCTCTCTTTATGCTGCTGATGAATTGTCTAGCATATCTGTGACACAACCCAACCCCAGATGCAGCTGGGTGCTCCTCTGTGACGCCCCACCAGGGAGAAACTAGGAATAATGGGTGCAAACTAGTGGAGAGTAGATTTTGGTTAGACATTAAGAAGAAATTTTTTACACTAAGGGTGGCCAGGATCTGGAATGGGCTTCCAAGACGGGTGGTGCTGTCACCTAACTTGGAGGTCTTCAAGAGGAGGCTTGACAATCACATGGCTGGGGTCATCTGACCTCTGTCCTTTTCCTGCCAGGGGCAAGGGGTCGGACACGATGATCCATTGGGTCCCTTCCGACTCTATAATCTAGGAATAAGTGGGTTAAAAAAATAACAAAAAGATTATAAAAAAACAAGAATACCATATGTTCAGGTACAAACAGGGAACATCTACATGAGACTACAGTAGACTAATTAGCTGTGCAGTGAACATCACATGTCTATACATGCACCCCTAATACCCTGCAGCAGTGCAATGGTGGAGGGACTGGCTGGGGCATGAGGGTGTTTCAGTGCAGGGGCTGCCTACCAGCTAGCTCTACACTGAAGCACCCTCATGCCCCAGCCAGTCCCTCTGCAGCAAGTTGATCCAGAGGGAGCAGCCCTGGGCTAGCAAGCTGACCCCTAAGGCCTCCTGTTAGCTGGAGCTGTACCTCATTGGCTCAACATGCTGTGATCCAAGGCACATGTGCAAATGCGCACCCAGGAGCAATACACTTTATAGTTTATTGCTGCGTATTAATAGGTTTTAGGCCTGTGCAAAGAGGCAAGTATTTGCTTTGGATTCAGCCAATTTGGAGGGGCAGTGATTTGATCTGGTGATTTGAATCACTGTCCAGAGTCAACTTGGCTGATTTGGATTCAGAGATTCAGCACTGATTCAGAGATTCAGCCATAGACTACACAGGCAATCCTCGATGATGTTGGACACAGCTGCCTCCAGCTGGTAAGTCATTTGTGGTGGGCAGAAGGGGGAGGGAAAGGGGGTGGAGGGGCAGATCAATGCCCCCACGAGGGAGGAATTGGGGCTGGGCCTGGGACAAGCTGCCTAGCCAGGGGTGGGGGGTATGGGATTCAGGGAGGGGGGCTCCCACAACTGCATGCTGCTGTGCACCACCGGTCTAGAAGCTGCTCTTCTGGTGGCTCCTCCAGCAGCTCTTGCTGCTGGTCTAGCAGGCCGTGGGAGCGGGCATGTACCCCCGGATCTGCACAGGGTGGGCTAAGCTGGGCTGCCCTTTGGAAGGCTAGCTCCAGTGGCCTGCCACCAGGCCGTGCTCCATGGGGTGGGTGGAGCCAGGGCTGTGCTCTGGGCTGCGGCTGGAGCTAGCACAGCCCTGGCTCCACCCACCTCATGAAGTGCAGCCCAGCAGTGGGTGGCTGGGGTTAGCCTCCTGGAGCACAGCCTGCCTCAGCACTGTCCACACAGATCCAGGGGCACACGATTGCTCCCATGCCTTCCCAGACCAGTGGCAAGGGCTGCTAGAGGATCCACCAGAAGAGCATCTCATGGACTGGTGGTATGCAGTGGCGGTAGCCCCCCCTCCCCAAGTCCCGCACCTCCTGCCTTGGCTGGGCAGCTTGTCCCAGTCCCAGCTCCAATCCCTCCCTTGCTGTAGGGGCATTGAGGGAAAGTCCCATGCCCTTTCCCTCTGCCCACCACAACAGACTTACCAGCTGGAGACAGCTGTGTCCAGTGTCATCAAGGACTGCCTGTATAGTCTATGGCTGAATCTCTCCGAATTGATTCAGAGGCTTCTGTTTCAATTCAGATTCAGAGATTTGGCTGCTGAATCTGGCCGAATCTCCTCTGAATCGAATTGGATACTGAAGCTTTGCACACCCCTAACAAGTATGTGTAGAGAGATAAGACTAAACAAGGAAAAAGAAATATCAGAACAATAACCTGATCATACCCTCCCTCTTATAGAAATTCAAGGATGCAGTTTCTATTCAGCTTACCTGGTTATTTCAGAACCTTCTGCAATTTCTCCTGACAGCTTGCTTTACTTAGTTTTTGGCTCAAGGTCCAATAACCTTCCCTGTACCCTGGAAGACTAGAGACAATCCCCTGATTTTTAAGACACGGCTCAGGTATAGTTTCTTATCCAGCCATTTACATAGGTCACCCACTAGATTTTCAGGTAGCATACCTTACACACATAACCTTCTGCCCCACCAAAGCGTACAGGTGTTTACCACAAAAAGGTTTTCCTGATCTAATTAAAACCAAGAGAACACTTGCATCCTTTTAGACATAAGGATTGCTAAGCTAATATTGTAATAATACTGTCTCTCATTTCATTTCCCCACTCTAGAAATATCCTTCCCCACTAGTCTGAATAGTCAGGTTCTAGTCTTATGACCCCATTTTTTTAAAACATAAATTCATCATAGTCTGGAAGGGCTTTGTTCCTATGCCTCAGAGCATATCCACAGGGAAGATAAGTCTACAACTCATGTCCAATGCTACTTCTCTGTGATAATCAGCTGTTTAGGTTTTGAGCCTCTCTTAGGTGCCAAACTCACTTGATAGTTTATTGTTTATCACTTGATAGTCATTATCATACTGTGCAATCCTGGCCCAATTATAACATATAAGAAATACATTTTATATTAAGTGCATAATGCATATAAACATAACGATAATAAGGCCCCATCTACACATTACACTTAAGGTGCGACTAACCAGTTAATCATGCCTTGTGCTCACCCAGCTATACATTCAATCAGAGGTGGCCAAACTGCAGCTCCGGAGCCACATGCAGCTCTTCAGAAGTTAATATGCGTCTCCTTCAATCTTTGCACAAGCACACAGTGACCGGCTTCCAAATGGAAGTAATTGTAGTAGACACCAAATGGAAGTTGATCACCATGTGCTTGTGCAAAGATTCAAGGAGATGCATATTAACTTCTGAAGAGCTGCATGTGGCTCTGGAGCCGCAGGTTGGCCACCCCTGCATTCAATCCATTAATGCCTGGACAAAAAGAGGAATAAGCTACAAAGTTATCCCACAAAATATGGGTAATAGCTTTGTAGCTGCCATTCATTGAATGTGTGGCCAGGAGCCCCATTAGCCAACTGGAGATCCTGGATGGGGGGGGCACATGTGCACCCCTGAGCCTGGGAACTTCCATCCAGGCCATTCTGTTACACATGTTTGCGCACGTTTATTGTACATTGCAAGGTTTTTCACTGTACATGTGCCTTTGAAGCAGCGGGCAATGCAGCAGGGTTGCATAGTCTGAGACTCTGTGCCACAGTCACAGATGGTTGAACCAGTGCTATAGTCCCACTTCTTTAGTTGCTTGGAGTGTCTGACTCTGGTATGTAGGTGGTTGAGACAGCACCACTTTTGCCTGATGGTAAAGACTCAGCTACTGGAATATCCATTTTTCAGCTGTCAGGTATTTTCTTCAGCCTCTCATTCCTCATCTGTAGTTGCATTTCCTTGGGTGGAGGTTGGCTGGTGAGGAAACTCTTGCATGACTTCAGATGTTTGTCCACTGTGGGATGGTCATATAGCAGGTGTCTCGTATCTTCAGTTTGTCTCAGTTGTTCTGTCCTACTGATCAATGCTCTTCTAGTGTCAGGCAGAGTGATGCCAGCCAGCAGGTACACACTGTTTAGGTTAGTAGGCTTCACACATCCTGTGATGCATCAGCAGCTGCTGTTCAGAATGGGGTCACGACACCTAGCATGTACAGATCTCTCCCATACAGGGCATGCATACTTGGCAGAAGAAAAACTGCGAGTCAGAGCAGTGGTTTGGATGGTTGATGATGGCTAGTTCCTCATTTCGAGTGGGTGAGCCTATATAGAATATTGTTCTGAGTGCTCACCTTTGCTTTTATCTTCATGATGTGTTCTTTGTATGAGAGGGTTCAATCAAGGGTGACTCCAAGGTAAAGTGGATTTGGATGGTGGGATAGTGGAGTCCTGGATGGCGTAATGTTGAACTGGAAGCTGGCCTCATTGGTTTTTCAGATGGAAGACACGTACTTGTGTTTTTTGCTGGGTTAGCATGTAGTTGGTTTTCAATCAAGTATGAGTTTAGGCCAATTAGTGCCTCAGGGATTTTTCAACATGGTCAAAGCTGTGTTTTGGACTGTTATGCAGAGATCATCCTCACAGATGAGAAGTTTTGTTTTCAAATTAATTGCCTCCCCCAAGGAAGCATACTTGCACCACTGTTATATAACATCTAGATGAATGACCAACCAATCAATCTGTTACCTCCATCTGCTTCACTTCCCATCCAGTTTGATTAAAAAAAAAGTCTTTTTTGAGCATGGTTCATATCAACTCTGTAAGGTATAGATATTTTGTTATTTTCAGGGTCTTGTGGAGTTGTCATTGGTTAAGTGCATCATAGGTGGCTGTTGCATCGATGAACATAGCTCTCATGATTTGGCCTGTTTCAAAACCATCCTCAATATGTTGAGTTAGATTGAGCAGCTGGCTCATTGTTGATTTTCCAGGGAGAAAGATGCCCTGTTCGGGGATTAGGTGTTTACCAGTGTATGGGGCAAGCCAGTTCAGTATCAGTCATTCATACAATCTGTGTATGGCCTAGGTCTCAAGCTGTCTGATTGGATTGATCCTTCCCTGGCTTTAGAAGTGCCACTACCTGAGAACGTTGCCATATATTTGGGATTTTTTGATGGACAGTGCATAAGCTGTATAGGCAGAGGAGCTGTTCTCGAGCCTGGGTTCCAAACTGCTTGATTTGTTCAGTAAGTATATCATCAAGACCAGCTGCTTTCCCACCCTTCAGTGTGTTAATAACAGCGTTCAGCTCCATCATTAAGAAGGGGCTTGTAAAACCCAGATCTTTAGGGTACTTGTACCTTTCCAGTTTGAGGGTTTTTTTGTGTGTGTTTTTGGCCTTTTATCATCAAGAAGCATCTGGTGAACAATCTGGTTAGCAGTGACATTATGATATTGATCTGCCTTTCATGGGTTGACTCAATCAGGGTCTTCCGGGATTTCCTGCATTCTTCTGTGATGGCTAACATGAGCTCCTCACCTGTAGCAATGTTTGTGGAGAAAGGGTCTAGTTCATATTGTTGCCTGTAGTCTTTGTATAGGCCAGTGGTTTGTGGAGTGAAGCTTGGGATGTAATTCATGCAGCAGCCTTGTAGGATGTTCTTCTTTGAAGATTTCTGTACAGCTTTTATGAATTGGTTATAGTTCTCAGGCAGTGCTCTGATGGTTTTGACTGCAGCATCAAGGTATTCTGAAAAGCCTTTCCAGTTTGCCTTTTTAAAGTTAAAACATTGGTGGAATGGCACAGTTACAGGTGTTACTACGGCTTTGATCTGAATGCCAATTGGTTGATGTTGGGAATGTGGGATAGGGTCTACTACCATTTTATTACTTAGCCCAGTGATGGTGTTGCTGGTGAATATAAGGTCTGGGTTGTATCCTCATTTCCAGCAGCTGCTGTTGAACAGTTTAGGTAGCTTTGGGTCCTGGATCAAACCCAACTGGTATGCATCTGACCAAGCTTCTATTGCTTTGCCATCTTTATTGGTCTCATTGTAGCACTATTGTGTGTTGGGGCTGTTAAAGTCACCAATGATTGCCCATGGTTTATTCAGAGTGCTCCCTGGTATCTGTAAAGGTGAAACTCATATGAGGTAGTTTGTAGCCTGAAGTGATTGCGATTCCATGAAGTTTGATGTTCAGGATTTCAGTGTTGTTTTCTTCAGTCTTTGTTGTAGAAATGATGAGCACCCCAGTTTTAACAATATGGCACTTCCAAATTGCTTGTGTGGACTTCAATCACCATAGTTATTATGAGGCCCTCAGTGTATCTCTTGTAAGCACAAGACATTGCACTGGACTTCCTTACATAGATTTACAATCAGTTCTTTTTTTGCCATTGAAAACCCTTCAGGGTTTGTGGACAGTGCTGTCAGTGTCAACCCTAAGGAAGGTTTGTGTCTACTTCAGTCACAAGGCATTATAATTGGCTATAGTTGGTCAATTTGTAGGGTGAAAATCATAGTTTGGAGTGTTAGCAGAATTTGCAGGTATTACCAGATATTATCTGACAGGGGTCGCAATGTGAATGTTTCTGCTATGGCCCATCCTTCCCTCTCATTTAGCATCTAGGAACCATATTGCTTTGTGAATTCAGGGACTTCCAATAGCTTAAAGGGTAGGTCTTCATTGCAGAATGAGACAGTGCTCTTACTTGGGTGTTACCTCTCTCAAAAAATAATATCCAAATTGGAAGTGGCAGTGTTAATCCTTTGAGCCTGCCTCCATTCTGTCTGGCTAAATAGCCCATTTTTGTAATGAAGATGCTGGCAAAAATCACCCTAGTCCTGAGTCTTCCAAAACTCTTCCCACAATTCCCCAGGTACCTAGAAGTGCTCCCATAATTCAATGACAGAAAAACAGAGTTCCTGACTACTGCAGCATTAAAAAGCATAGGATGCTTCTCAAAGTCGTAGCAACTCATTGGAAGACCACAGCACACACTAAGTCAGATAGGGCATTGCAATGCACATGCACACACCTAGATACTAATCACTGAAGTTAACTCTGCAATTAAGATTGCCCCAAAATGTATCTATGTTGGCAGGCTCTGGAGCAAATGCAGTACCATCTAACTGAGGTGATAAAACAGTCAATCACCTTACCATTCTGTTGTTTCAAGTTCTAGGAGGAATTGGATCTGCTTTGCTGAGCTTCATACACTGCCCAAATTTTGGATGGACCTTAAACATATAACACTGCTGCTGCCTTTGCTCTCCCTACTCTCCATCCCCACTTTAAGTACTCTTGTTTGGACAAAATGAATCAAGCATAAAACCTATTCCGTGAATGACTATTCTAATCAAAGTTGGTTTGTTCGGTGCCACCCACTCCCACCTTTCTTATGTTAATAAAAAGGGCTAAATTAGTTTCCTCCAGGCCCCATCTGTCTTCAGCTATGACACATGGATCCTTTGAATGAGAATTATGAGAGAACTTGACCTGATGCTTACGAGGCAAGAAACTTGTTGAGGCAGATATAACAATTCCAGCAACCCTACAAAACTGTTGTAACGACTCCAGAGGCACCCTTTAAGGGTAAATTAAAATCACTAATCACTATTAGTATGATTTTCTTGTTTCCTGCCAAACAGTCCTGAAAATTCAAAGGCAGTTCAACACCACTTTTTGGAAAGAGATGGATGATAACTACAGTGAATAGGAGACATGAGAAAAATAATGTAGACCCATTTTATTCAGCATATACACAGCTACAATTCAATGGGAAATCGGAAGTCAACTAAAGCCACCATTCCTGGTTTTCAAGATTAATCACTCTAGAGTCAGTTAAAGACACAGGCTACTGTAGTTTTTTGAGATTTTTTTTTACCAACTGCAGTACTGATTTTTGAAGGGCAGGGGAGTACAATTTTGTTTTCATTTTTGGTGGGGCACAGGGAAAAGAGGAGAGACCTCTGAACCAGCCATACACTTAACTGTGACCACATGATTCATGTTTAAATTTATTTTCATGCTTAAATGCTTTACTAGAAGGTCACATTCCTATCAAAAGAACTTCAGTTAAAACAAAAGTATCATTTCAATGTCGATTTTTGTGTGTGAATGATTATACTGTAGTCCAATTTTCACCCATATTTCTTGTTAAAGATACATAGATTTGTTGCTTTCCAGAAGGTCAGACTATTTCCTAGCCTAGAGCTTCCACATGCCCCAGCTCAGTATTTCACCTAGTAATTTCTGTATCAAGCCCAGCCTCCTGTTCAAGCACAAGTTTCCTTGCAAACAAAATCCAATCTCAATATGAGGATCTCAAGTGACTGAAAACAGACCACATCCTCTGGTAAATTGTCCTAAAGGTTAATTGAGGTTTTCCAAAGATGTAATAGTGAGGGCAAAGATGATACTGGAGAAATTTGTCCCTGCTCTAGGGAAGGCATCAACAAACTGTGGAGGGCAAATGCAGAAACTGTGGTTCTGCTGTGTGCAAAGCAGTTTTTTCTTCCTTATCAAAATCAGAAAAAGAAGTAGCCTAGCAAAGAAAAGTTGTGGCTTCAGATCTATTAGCTTCCCATGATAAATCATTCAGAAGACAATGGTAGATAAGTTTAATTGAAACTGGGCGTGTCTACATGTGATGTTTACTGAGCAGTTGACTTATTAACTGCACAGTAAAAGTCTCAGTGTTTACATGTGTGCCTCTATTAGGGCACATGAAACTAATGAAATCTACAGCAGGGAAGTACTTGTATTTATGCGCAGCAGCGCACATGTAGATGCTGACCTGGCTGGCTGGCAGAGCAATTAACTCCACAGTTTCTTGATATGAATTAATGCCACATGTAGACACACCCACAGTGGTGTAACTCACAAAAGCATAAATAGGAAGTTATTATCACTTCCTAAGTAATGCCCTGACAGCCTCACAATATTATTAATCAGTTCACCTATGCAAAAGAAGGGCCTTTATCTCTGTCATACAATCTGTCTAGGGATAGCTGCAAGTGCCTTGCAGTTAACAAACACTCACTAAGTATAGCCCTGATCATTAATCACAACTACTTGATGAATTACAGAATAATTTGAGTGGTGAGAAATCTTGCAACCAATTGCATCTGCTTCTAAATTCAACATTTTCCAACTTCTACAGCCGTCCACAGTTTCATAGTTGGTAGGGTCTGAAGGGACCTGAGCAGATCATCAAGTCTGACCCCCTGCCACAGCAGAAAAGAGTACTGGGGTCAAACGACCCCAGCAGTGTGTTCATCTAGCATCCCCCTAAAGACCCCCAGGGTAGGAGCCAGCACCACTTCTCTTGGAAGTTGGTTCCAGATCCTAGCTGCCCTGACCGTGAAGTAGCAACTCCTGATATCTAGCCTAAATCTACCCTCTGCCAGCTTGTGACTGTTATTTCTAGTCACTCCTGGTAGTGCTTGGGGGAACAGGGATGCCCCCAATGCCTGCTGGTCCCCTCTGACTAGTTTGTAACAGGCCACTAGATCCCCCCCCTCAGCCTTCTCTTGTGGAGGCTGAACAGGTTCAGGTCCCTTAGCCTCTCCTCGTAGGGCCTGCCCTGCTGCCCCGATCATGCGAGTGGCCCTCCTCTGGACCCTCTCCATGTTGTCCACATCCCTCCTGAAGTGCGG
>NW_017729024.1:40158736-40162650 GCF_001723915.1 Gavialis gangeticus | reverse complement strand
TTGGACCTGCTTGAGATGCATCTGTGGATGCATGACAAGGTGTGGTTGGCCTTCCTGACTG
This sequence comes from Gavialis gangeticus, assembly GCF_001723915.1. Lineage (NCBI taxonomy): Eukaryota > Metazoa > Chordata > Crocodylia > Gavialidae > Gavialis > Gavialis gangeticus. The sequence continues at coordinate 40,162,589 of NW_017729024.1, read as the reverse complement.
CATCCCTACACTGCCAGCCCATGTTCATCTTGGCATCAGTAGTGATTCCAAGATCCTTTTCTGCCTCTACACTGATGAGAAGGGAGTTCCCCAGCCTGTAGGTATGGTGCTGGTTCTTCCTCCCCAGGTGCAGCACCTTGCACTTGTCAGTGTTGAAACCCATTCTGTTCTCATCCACCCACCCCTGTAACATATCTAGGTCCAGTTGCAGCCTATTCCTCCCTTCTAGTGTGCCCACATCCCCCCACATCTTAGTGTCATCAGCAAATTTGAACAGGGTGCTTTTTACCCCCTTGTCCAAGTCACTGAAGATGTTGAACAGTGCCGGCCCAAGGACTGAGCCCTGGGGGACCCCACTGCCCACATCCCTCCAGGTTGAAAATGACCCATCCACCACCACTCTGGGTGCGGCCCTCCAACCAGTAAGTGACCCATTTGACTGTGTGGGTGTCGACACCACAGTCCCCTAGTTTTTTAATGAGAATGGAGTGAGAGACAGTGTTGAAGGCCTTCCTAAAGTCCAGAAAGACTACACCCACTGCTATCCCTGCATCTAAGGATTTTGTGACCTGGTCATAGAAGGCCACCAGGTTGGTCTGACAGGACCTGCCTGTAATGAACCCGCGTTGGTTGCCCCTAAGCATAACCATGATGCCTCAGACTACCTAGTAAAGCCACCCTCTCCAATAATTTTACATTCAGCTTCTTCTACATTTCTGGCTGGTTTCTCTTATAGTTTTGCTTACATCATCCCTCTTGAGCTGATCTTTTCTATCCAACCTGGAAGATGCTGCCAGGTTTCCTTTTGTGAAGCCACAAGCAAGCTAAGTCTTCACATCTCTCATCCTGTTGCCAGGCCTCTTTCCAGGGTCATACAATCTAGCCAGTACCTACTTTATGATGATTAAGCTGGCAATTGGAAAAAAAACAAACAAACAGATATTAATAGTAATTTACCTTTGCAAAATAGTAAGGGAACTGGAAAAAGAACAATATTCAACTGTAAGCAGTCAAAATTAACCTAGAATTAAAACGTTTCTTAATTTAAGCCCCTCAACCTCAATTACAGGAAGCCATCGTACTTATGACACAATTGGTTCCTGAAAGCTGCATTTTAAATGAAAACATTGCAACTCAGAACCAATTTTCCCATAGTAAACAATGTTATAAATGAGAGAGTGGTTCCTGAACCACAGCCTGATACCCTATTTTCACCAACAATAACTCAGAATATTGTATTCTATCAATAATAGATGAGTAATATAGCTACATTAACACTGTCATGGACCCAGAGGGATAGCCTTCCCTCCGTGCAAAAATGAAGTTTATTTCCTACCTATGGGGACTTTTTACCATCTTGTACCAACTATACTTTTCCCAGAGCCTGATGAAGGGACTTTGATCCCGAAAGCTTGTAGAAAAGGACAATTTTCTTGTGATTTCCCAATTGGTCTAATAAAAGGCATCATTTTGGAACCAAGAGTTCTAGTTTTTTGTATGCCTTCTTGTCTCAGACCAACACAACTACCAAGTTCTCCAGAGAGATGAGCAATGCAGTAAACTTGTTTGTTGGCATGGCATGGTGTGGCATTGGATCAAGTATTGTAAAAGTTTAAACTGATGTCAGAAAGTTGAAACAAGGTGTCAATTTATAAATGTTGTAAGTGCGAAACATTGTAACTCAAAATGTTGTAAGTCGAGGACCGCCTGTATTCCACTTCCAGAGGTAGAAAGTCGATTGACACCACTGACTTTGAAGGCTTCCTTTCTCTCTCATATCAGAGCAGAGAATAGAGAAATGAGACTTAAAAGCACAATTGTGTCATACAATTAATCTTATCATGCAACAGATTTTATACTTGCCTCAGACTACTTTACGGAGAAAAAAAGAGAGAGACCTTTGAAGCATTAAACACCTTTACTACCCTTCTCCAGTTCCCAAGATATTTTTCAGTTATTTCTCCAAGAGAAAGGAGATGGCATACTACACACTCTAAAGGGAAAGACATGTATGAGGACCAAAACAGGCCCTACTTTAGCAGTCCCTTCCTGAACAACAAAGCACTTAAGCACTTGTTTAACTTCCATTTAAGCCAGTCAGACTTAAACATGCCCTTACACAGTAATTTTTTTTAAAATTTTGTCACAAATCTGTCTGTGGAGTAACCCCAGAGTCTCTCCCTGTTGTCCCACTGCTTGAGAAACAGACCAAGGTGTGCCCTGGGATAACTGCTTACTTGTGCAAGCCTCAGTTCCACTACCCTTATATCTGGCCTCTCAGATGCAACAGGTGAACAGCCCCAGTGGGTTCCCGCTGTATTGTGGAAGAATTTTTTGGAGAATAGAATTTTCTGGAATATCATTCACACAAAGATCACTCTTTCCACAGGCAATCAGTAAGGAAACAAAACAACAAAAGGATTTTGTAAGTAAGAAAAAAAGTCTAGGATCAGAAGACCCTGGCCACCTTACAAACAGCCTTTATAATCTCTCTTAAGTAGCATTGCCCATCCACATTCTCCCAATTCCTCATGAGTCTCCAGCATCCTCCAGAAATCTCTCTCCTTGGGACACCTAGCTTTCTTCTGGCTGATGGGACATTTCTCTCGGGCTAGGTATGGACATTCAAAAAGCCCGAGGCAAATTTGAACCAATTTCCCTGGGTTTCTCTAAGCAGACTAGGTTATCTCAGGAGTGAACAAAACACAAGTTCACCCTTTGGTGGTGGTGGCGGTGCTGGGAGGAGGGCATGCAGGCTGCCTGCACTGGCTGAGGTTGTGGGTGCTCCAGCAGGTTGTGGTGCTCTTGCGTGCCTCCCAGCAAGCTACCACAGGATGCTGAGCTCATCTAAACAGCCAGGCCATCTCCAATCAGTCAATGAAGCCCCTCAGCCTGTGTCTATTCTACCATCCCATCCCCAACCCTGCTGTCCAGCTGCAGCAAACAGCTGGTGCAGCCCCTCTATCTCCAGGCCCGCTTCCTGGCAGTGGCCATTTGTCAGCCATGGCCAGGCAGCAGGGAGGGAAGGATGGGGGAATGGAGGCTCCCACTGCACAGATCAAGCCCCAGCCCCCACAAACCCCAGCAGGGCGAGAGGCTGCACAGAGGGCCTGTGCTGACTCAGCTCTGTGAGAACCCTGGGGACGGAGCCTGCTGGGCACTTGGCTAGAGCAGCTGAGCATGGGGGGCTGCTCGCATACTTCCCTGTGACAGGGGGGCTAGTGTGAAGCTTCAAAGGAGCCTGAGATCCTGGAGGACAATGAACTAGATTGATTTGCTAGGGGATCTGGTGCAGAAGTTCAATGTTCCAGACTAATCTAATTCACATCATTTAGGGTGGATTGTGTTTAACATCTGTATCTAGCCTCAGAGACTTCTTTATTGATGGGTTGATTTCCTCATTACTGACAGACAAATAACTTGGGTGCCCATGCCACCAGTGCCCCTTCTGTCCTTGCCCTAGTATAACAATAGCCAGAGAGATTTAGCAGTCTCTCCCACCCCCTTTCCTTGACTAAAACATATCTAAAATCATAAAGATATATATAGACTGCATAACATAACCCATATAGTGATAAAAGTGACATGAATGGATACAACATAACATATGCTTTCCAATGAGATCCCATATGACATACCAGTGAAACAAACACCAGAAAATCTGCATGATATCCCATGGACACCCAAATCTAATTCAATCCCAGTGCATATGGGTGTTTTCATTCACTTGGTCTACTGAGGGCAATCTGTCTGTACTCAGAGAGACCTGTTTGTCTTAGTCACATGAACTAATTCTGTGCCTACTTCATGGAAGCAGCTTATCTGTTCAAAAAAAAAAAAAAAACCTGGGGGG
>NW_017729024.1:40145902-40158569 GCF_001723915.1 Gavialis gangeticus | reverse complement strand
AAAAAAAAAAAAAAAACCTGGGTGGCGAAGGGGGAGAGAAGGGTAAGGAGGAGGGAGGAAGCATTAGTTTAATAGATTTTTAAGGCCAGAACAGAACATTATGATTTTCTAAGCCTGACCTCCAGTGTCAGGCAGCACATCCTGCTGCGTTTTGGCCCAAGAGGTCACTGAAGCTTTTATATATCCTTGCTAGTATTATGCATCTTACCCATCTTGAAATATATTGCTTATGAATTTGATTTTCCAAAGGCACCAAAAACGGCATCAGAGAATCTTGCTTTGCATGTTTATCCATTTCTTTGTAGCCATCACCACAGTTGTCTCTACCAGCTGTCACTTTGGGGCAGGCTTTCCTTTTGTATTTCTTTGCAGCTTGTGCCAAGTTGGTTCCACGTTTGCAAAATGGTAGCTTTCCCTGCATGGATGATATGGTAGCACTTGTCAGTTTATGACTGTATCTCCCTTCAGTATAGATAGCTCAATTTCTACCCATAAGCAGAAGCAGTCATTACAGCCAACTGCATACTGTTGAGCAGTTCTCTGTCAACATTAGACTGTGTCACATACCCTCTACCCAGGATGCAAGCCCACACAAAATCAAAGATGACATGTTTAACAGCACATTAGTCATGTTTCTCCTAACAGTGAACTGGAATGGCATCTGATGCAACTTAAAATCACTTCTTTTCCCCCTCCTCTGCTATCATTAAATAATGAAGACAATCTGTAGCATAACTGATATTTAAGGCTAGATACTCCATTGGTGAAAACAGGGATAATTTTCTAGCTTTGTTGAAGTCAATTTACATGACCTAAGGAGGCTCAAGAGTATAACATGTATTAAGAAAATAACCAAATTAAAAAAGGGACTATTGGGAAGTTTCTGATTATCCTTTAAATACTGACCTGTTATTCCCTACTGGAACTAGACCTGTACTGTAGAGCAGTGAGACTAGGGAATATGATGCTGTACCTGATTTTATCCACCTGTTCTAATGGGGAAAATGATCTGCTCCTCAACAACAGCAAGCCATAAAGTGAAATAAAACAGTATGCACTAGTAGGAATAATGAAATTTACCATTTTAACAATGTAATTTTAATAAATATATGTTTAATGCTACCAACTTTTAAACCTTTGCACAACCGTATCCTGGCTAATATAATAACAGCTCTTCTACAGAGAATTAAATCTCATCCAGTTATAGACTCTTTTAATATACATAGTAAATATTCAAATAAAGTTGATAAGCTGGCCAAAGCATTCAGGCTAGTCATAATAAGCTCAACTTTGTTTTCAGCCTCGGCTTGGATTATTTGGATGCTCAAATGACTATTAGATACCAAGTCTTTAGAGGATGGATGCCCCATGCACATGCTGTATATATAAGTGGTTTCAGTGAATTGAGAGAAGTTGTGTATTTAAAGATAAATACATTGGTCTTCATAGCACTGAGCAGTGTGTCAGATCAGGTATTTAAATATAAAGAACCTAAAGGACCTAAAACGTACCCAGAAATAATTGTATGTTCAAAAAAGAAGACACTCAGCAGCATATTCTCAATATCTTTGAGAAGAATATGAGCAAGTAGCCAGTATCCATTTTTTCCCACAACAAGCACAATACAATTGTTTATTTTATGTAGCAGTCATTTCATAGCCCCTAATCTTCATAGTAAATTGTTAGTTAGGGTGTAGAAACAGTACACAATGTATTCTTTAAAGGGAAACTGGATCACTTATAAAATTGAAATTAGAGATTTTGAAGTTCAAAGCTGTGCAATTTGACTTCAACAGAATTACTGTGGAGTAAAAGTTACTTGCAAAGTTGTGCCTATTTCATAGTTCTAATATGGAAATATTGTTATATGTATTTTCCCAGCCCTTTTTACACATACAGGACCAAATCTAGAACATGTTTTCTTAAATTTAAACATGTGACTAATGATCTTGATGTCAGTGAGACTACTCATGCACTTAAGTACTCTGTTGGATTGAGGCCTTAGTACATATAGACTAGGGACAGACATTTAAAAAGCCAGAGCATGAATTGATTCAATCTTTGTAGAAGATTCACCCTCCCTGCTGCAGTTCCCCCCACCCAAGGGCAGAGGGGGGAATAACTCCACTCCCTGCCCCTGCCTAAATACCCCGCTGGCTGGCATCTGGCCCCATCCCCACTTGGCCACTGGAGTGGTGATGGGGGAGCAACCATGATGGGGCAGCAGCCCCTGTCATGGTTTCCCAGAGCACTAGCCTCTTCCCAGTGGGTGGGGCTCGCTGCAGGGCAGGGAAAGCTGCTACAGACAGCAGCGACAGCACTGGGGGCAGGCCTTTGGCCCCCTCCAAGGCCTGGTGCTGTAGTGCACAGTCCACCACAGCTCTTCCCACCCCACAGCATGGCCCCTTCATCAGGAAGGGGCTCACGCACCATGATGGGTTCTGCTGCTCCCATCAAGAATCCTGCCCCCTCACCACTGCAGTGGTGGGGTGGGGGTGTGGCCAGATGCTGGCGAGCAGGGCCTCTTAGGTGGGGGGCAAGGAGACAGGTTATTCCCCCTCCCTCTGGCATCTGGCAGAGGGGGCAGGAGGGGGCTTATTCTGCTGCTTGCCCCAAGCAGGGAGCAAGCGGCAGCAGCCATGGTTGGGGCGGCAGACCCAGCTGCAGTACTTCAGGGTAAAGGGGGAAATAACCCCTCTCCCTGCCCCCTCTGCCTCAGGGACCATGCTGGCTGTCATCTGGCCATGCCCAGCCCCACTGCTGCAGCAGCAAGCGGGAGTGCCCAACAGACCTGGCTCAGATCCCTGCCTGTGGGACAGGGAGCGGGGAATTAAACCCCTCTCTGGCCAGTTCATCCAAGAATACTTCCAGTGCTGGCTACGCCCCTGCCACTGGAGCAGCCAGCATGGAGAAGTGAAGGTCAGGGGAGGGTCAGGGGAGGGAAACCAAAGGAGTGGTGGGACAGGGGAGGGAAGGGGGGAAATAAACTTCTTCCCTGCTCCCTTCTGAAGCCATCATCTGGCCAGACCCCCTACCTTCCCACTCCTGTCCTTGCTTGTCCCTGCTCCAGTTGGGGAGCAGAGGGGCAGAGCCAGCCCTACTGAACTGAAGTCAAAAGCCCAGCCCAGAGAGCATGCTGGGATGCTGGGGGACTTTGGTTTAACTTAAACCAGGAAAGGGTCTAGGACAGATATTGCCTAAATTGGTTTGAGCTCAGTCAGTTAAGTATGATACTACATTCAACCAGGTTTATCTGACACTGGTTTCAGCAATTTTGAAACTGGTTTATGTGCACTGAACATCTGTTGTGTTACAGGTTTAAACCTATTTTTGATCAGTTAAACTGGTTTATGTGTAACGTCTGTCCCTAGCCATAAAGTCAAACATCTTAAATTAATCCCAGAAGAACTTCAGGAAACTGTATAAGACATACTGTGTTTGGCTTGAAATTTATATCCCTATGGTCAGGATATGATAGGAACACAAATAGGACGTTATATTCTATTTTTAATAATGGGTGACAGTCTTATGAAAAATGTCCAGCAACTCATGATTTAAGATGCATGAATTGTTGAAACTCTCAGGGTGAGGCAATGGAAGTAAACTATTACATAAACAACATTGCTACTGAATAGTATGCATCTTCATGGGGTTCAGTATTAATGCTTCAGGGGAAAACCCCCCCAAATGTTTTCATTAATTCAAAGTGGCAAGCTCTGCCATAGCTGCTTGAGGTAAGGTAGTAGCATTCTTCATTTTAGCTCATCCGTCACATTCTTAGCCAGTCCGCCAGTGGAGAATAACTTCTGTTCATGTGACATTACAGATTACTATTACAATGTCTTTCTGAAACTAGTATAGTCTCATTTTAAGATAACTTCAGTTTCCTCATCTTCATATGAAAAACTATTCTGTACACTAACTGGCCTTGCTGATGTCCATATGTCACTTAGAACTTGCTCCAGCGTTATAACATCTATTACAGAGTAAGTACTGATGGACCAATGCTAAACAGTTACTTGGGCTTGACATCCTATTCAGGACCTTTTAGCTCCTACATTCCTCAATCAAGGCTCAATGCTACATTCTGTGTTGCTCAAACACTCTCATTCTTGTAAGCTCAAATTCAACGTTCGGTTTTTCAGCAGGAACTTCAGGGGCAGGGTTACCAATTATCCATAAATTTAGAGACAGTCTGTAAAAAAACATGCCTAAAAATGCCTGTCCATAAAGTTGATTAAAAAAATGGAGTTATAATTAAAAACTAAGAAGCCTTGAGCCTGGTTGAAAAGCATCACAAAACTGCAGGGAACGTTCTCTGGGCTTTGTAGCCCACAATGTTCCCCTTCCCCTCGACCATGTGCTTGCTGCTTCATCCAGTCACCTGCCTGTAACACTGCTGGGGTATGTGCTGGGATGAGGGGAGGAAATAGTGCTGTTTCTCACAGCCCTACTCTTCAGCTTCAATGGGATTCTTTTTTTAGGGTCCAAACAGTCACTGAAATCAGTGAGAATCCCCATCGACTTCAACAGGCTTTGGATCAAGTTCTTACTACTTCCTCAGAAGCTACTCTACTACATAATTTTGTTGCTCTTCCCTGAGCTGCCTTCATTTGGTCTTTTGGGACTGGTAATGTAGTCTATCTCCTCCTACTGAAATAGGCTCCCTCATAGTTGAAATACATTTTCTTACATGCAATCGATACAGGTTATTTCAGTACAGTGTAATAAAGAAAATCACTGTCTCTTCATTAATACCAAAATATAAGAAACAGAATCATGCATGTGCGCGCACACAGAAGAAAGTTGCAGGAATAAGTTTTTTCAAATGGGTAAAAAAACTTGCAGATTTAAGAATGTCCTATGTGTTGTTTTTTTTACTGCAGCATTTTAATTACATATTAACATATTTACAATGTTGAAAAATATCTTATTGTTATAATCTTCATTTTTTTATATAATAGTTTTGTATCTTAAGAAAGTTTCCCTGTTAATTCATTGCAGCCATTCCTGGTGACAAAGGAGTCTTATTCTTTGAGTCTACAGGCCCTTAAATTAAAGTGTATCCAAAATAACTGGCTTTGATGTAGAAAACAATATGCCTTCATATATCTTTCTATGCGTTTCATGAGTTAAAGCTCTTAAAAACATGTCCATATTAATCTTCATCTAAAGACTGCAATCCAAAACAAGTGGCTCCTTCAGAATACTACAGTTTATCTTGATAATTTTGTACCAGGAATATGTTGACATAGGATCAATTATTATTCATTTAAAAATATGAAGATTGAGGTTCTAACACTGTAATAGAAAAAAATAACTTAGGCCATACCAAGTGGAATGGTTCAAGAAAAATTTAAGTTGGCTTGGAATACTTCAAGTATTCGTACATGTATTTCACTAAGATTTAAACAAAATTCAACAACAAACTCATTACAGCATAAGTTACGTGGTTTATATGCTTTAACTTTGCTCTGTACTTGCTAATGTTGAAAGTTAACTGTTAGAATTTGATTCTTTATGGGAAAGAATTAGAAGTCTCTATGTTCTACTTACTGAGACCAGCATATGCCAACATACCTCTGTCTAAAGCAATGTTATAGAAGATGAGGATCTGGTCTAGATTTTTTATCATGTATTATCTCATATTTTTTAGTCAATTCCTTTTCCTCAAATACTCATGAAATTTCTATGATTTTGCCACATTGAACACAGATGATGAGAACACGGGAGAAAATGAAATATAAACAACTTCCCTGCTTTGTTTTAGGACAAATCAACGATGCTGTATTTTTCCTTCTCACCTGAACTATTCAGGAGATATATAAACCTCTGCAGAGATGGCTAATAGCAACACTAAAACTCCCAAAAGTAGAGTCCATAAAAGCAATTTAGTTCCTCCAGAGTACATACCGACATTTTGTAATATTTACCTGCCACCTTAACTAGACAAACAGTTTAAGTGCTAATACAACAGACGATGAGGGACTCAACAAAGGACACTCAGTGCCATAAGCCAGAGCTGTCCTGGTGGCCCATGAGCCACATCTAGCCTGCATGGGATTAAGATGCAGCCCACAGGAATTTGCCTCGCTACTACTTCCCACATGCTGTCACAGCTGGGGTCTCCAAGGCAGAACAGCATGGCTGTGAGGTGAGGGGCAGGGCAAGGCTCACATTGCTCATGTAGGGGGAGAGGCCCTCCCCAACTACAAGCCAGCCCCCCGTCCCTTGTCCAGCCCATGGGCTTCATGGCCAGCCCACAAGCCTGGGCCCAGGACATCTGGCTCCTTGTCCAGGGCATCTGGCCCCTCTAGTCAAGAATTTCTTCATTTAGGTCCTAGCAGGACCCCTGGCACACCCCAGTCAAAATCCCCCCACCTTGGCTTCAGCCAACACCCAATGTTTCCGAGGAAGGCAAATCCCCTGACCCTCTTCCCCAACCTCAACACATGTAGCTACAGAACACAGGGGGGAAGTCCTTCCTTGGCCCATGCAGCAACTACCAATCCCAGAAGCATGGGGAAAACCCACTAGTAAGACTACATCTATATCATCCCCAACCTCTTCTGGAACAGAATGGAGATTTAGCAACTTCCCTAGGCAGTCTATTCCATTGCCTCACTCTTCTAATAGTGAATAAGTTTTTCTTGATATCCAATCTAAACCACTTTGCTGCAACAAATCTGTGTCCTCAGCCAGAGAGAAAAGGTATTTTCTCTTGTCTTTATGGTAGCTATCATGCTATTACCATGTCCTCTCTTAAGCACCTTTCCTGCAAGCTGAATATGCCTATTTCCATCAGTCTGTCCTTGTATGGCTTGCCATCCAAACTCTTTATAATTTTTGTTGCTTTTCTCTGGACCCTCTCTAACATCTCCATGTCCTTTTAAAATGTGAATGCCATAACTGTGCATAATACTCTATACGAGGCATAACCAGCTCCTAGTAGAAGGCACTATTACCTCCTGTGTCTTGTACGTAATGCTTCTGTTGATTCATCCCAAAACTGTATGTCACCTTTTATTCAGCTACAGCACACTGATGGCTCATATCGAATCTGTGATCTCCCAGGACTCCCAGATTCTCTGCCATAGTGCTGCTATCCAACCAGTTTCTACCCATTTTGTATTTTCAAATTTTTTTCTTGAGATGTAGTACCTTGCGTTTGAAAGCATTGAACTTCATCTCGATAGCTCCAGTCTAACTTTCCAAACTGTCAAGATCCTTCTGAATTGTGCTCCTGTCATCCGACATGTTTGCAATCCTTCCCAGTATCTTGTAATCTAGAAACTTGCTCAAGAAACTTTCTATGCCAGCATCTAAATCACTAATAAACACATAGAACAGCACTTGGCCCAGGACAGACTCCTGTGGGACTCCACTTGAAACCTACTGACATTTTGACATGGATCCGTTTGCAAGCACTGTATTTACTTGAATTTAAAATGAGGTGACCCCATCAGCCTGGCGGAAAAAGCCCCTCATTTTAACTTCATGTACAAGGGAGAGGGGCAGGTTGTTGCTGCAGCTCTTGACTCTAGCCCTGAGCCTGTCAGGGCCAGAATCAGACTCACAGCAGCTGCCTGCCCCCCTCCACTTGCCCTCTAAAGCTTTTGCCTCTCTGCTACTACCCCCTCCTCCCCCTTACTGTCAGGTGCAGCTCTGGCATGGGCTGGTTTCCCTTCCAGGCATGGAGTACAGGGAAGATTTTCCCCCTGCCTACCAGATCAGCAACACTGTCACTGTTGCATGGCCCAGCAGGGGTCATGCTTCCACATGCCATGCTCCATGACCTGGGAGGGAACAGAGCATGAGCAGCATCTGACAACAAGGTCAGGGGAGTGGCAGACACTGTGGGGAGCTGTGAAAAGGAAAGCTGCAGAGGGAATAAGTTGGGTTGGGGGGGCAGAGGATAACGGAGTTTCCCGATTTCCCTCCCCCCAACTGCCCCCAAATCATCTGAACCTCCAGCCCAGGGGTGGGCAAGTATTTAGGCCTGTGGGCCACATAGGCAGTTTTGGCCAGATGTTGTGGATCAGCACACCACCCTCCCCACCCCCAAAACAGCTCACCAAACCCAGAGCCCACAGGGTCTGCACCTCCTCCCTGCCCCTGCGGCCACCACCAGTGCCCAGTAGCAGGTGAGCACACAGCCCTGGCCCCTACCTGTCCCACACCCACTCCAAAGTCACCCCGGCCAGAGCAGACCAGCTCTGGACCCTGCATGCACAGCCCCGGCCCCAGCCTGCCCATGAGTGGTGACAGATGGGCAGAAGCTGCTGCTGGGCACAGGGGAAAAGTGACCACCCCCCCACTCACCACTGCCAGGCCCTTCTTGCTCCAGCCATCTAGAGCCCCAACCCGGGCTGCCCTGTGACTCCACTCCACACCACACATTTTCTAAGTATAGAATCTAATTATTTGGGGGCGCAGGTCATCTTAGATTCAAGTAAATATGGTACTTTGCTTGCAGCTATTGAGCTGGCTGTCTATCTACCTAATAGTAGTTTTGTCTACCCACATTTCTCCAATTTATGAGAAGGTAATTTAGGACTTTGTCAAAAGCCTTGGTAAAAGCCCACAGCATTTCCTTCACTCATCCAAGTAGTTACTTTGTCAAAAGGAGAAGATCAAGGTTGTTTTGCATGATTTATTTTTAGTAAATGTATACTGGTGACTTGTGATCGGCCTTTTTTCCTGCAGATGCTTACAAATGGATTACCTTGGAATACGCACCAGATATTCCTGGTTATTGAGGTGCAGAAAACTAGTCTATAGTTTCCCAGGTTCTCTTTTCTGCTTTAAGTGAAGAACTATGGTGGCCCTTTTCTAGTCCTCTGCTACTTTGCCTATTGTGTAGTTCTCAAAAGATTAAGGAGTTAAGCTTATTGAACAATAAAGCTTATTTATTCAGACTCTCCTCCCAAGGGCAGGAAGTTATCTGGGGTCAGATCAACCCTGCAAGGCAAAGAGTCTCCAGGAGGCTGGACCCAATGATCTTGAAAGGTCCCTTCCAGGCCTAATGTCTATGAAATCTATGTAACTAGAGGTGGGTGAGTGGGACAACATTCCCAGGCACCAACTGAGAGGGGGCACCAGATGAGTTGCCTCCAGGGAGACCACATTATGCCACACCCCAGCAACAGCAGCAACCCGCATGTGGGGAGGTAAGACTCTCTGGAACTCAGAACCCTCTGCCCAGGGTACCAAAATTCCTAAACATTCCTCTAATTTAAGCACACTCTCAAAACTGTAGTGTCCCATATGCAAACCCACAACATACAAATTATCACAGAACAGACCCTACACCAAAACCCAAACTCACCCATCCCAGCTGAATAGGCACTGCTCCATTCTCAGAAAAACATTCTTACTCAGACTGCTCTTTTGGACAGCTTGTAATAGCTGCTGCTTCTTCAAGCTTCAAGATGAGACCTGCAAGGAGAGGCAGGACTTGCTCTCCTTCTCTCTCTTCACTTTTCTGGTGAAGGGCCATTTAATTAATTCAGTTACTACTTTATTGGACAACTTCTGTTTCCCTTAGTGGCTATTCTTCAGCTTCTCTTTTATAGTTCGCCCACATTGTTCCCTGAAATAAAGTGGTGTTAATCCTTGTAAACCATTGGTCCCTGCACTATAAATTGTTATGCCCCAGAAATTGCTACAGATGCAATAGTTTATACACCCAACCACCAGCTGAGGGCACTGAACACACAGAATATCAGGGGGTTTAAATGACCCATCTTAGATCATAAGGAAGAATAAAAGGCTCTACCACTTCTTGGAATCAGGATTACCTAAAAAGGAGGGAGCTTGTACCTAGTGGGATGATATCTTCCAATGATGGACTAAGTTGTGCCCAGACACTAATGTTTCAGGCACTGTCTGAAGATCTGCCTTAACATTTCCCTTAAGCCAATAATTTACTACTTAAAGAACATCATCAGTGGTTCAGCCATATTAGCTTTGAAGCTCTCATTATTGTTTAGGGTTGAGAGAGATGGATATGCAAACACCATCCATGTCCACTTTTGGTTACATCAACAAAATAATTGTGCTTCCTATCAATTACCCTGCATCATTTACATATGCCATATCAAAGGCCAGGGTCCATTGTGGACAACTATTTATTGTTAGCATGATGGAGAAGAAAAGGGGCTATATTAAAAAATGCTGCCTATTTGGTAAATAAACCCATCACCATAAAAACAAACAAACAAACAAACAAAAACAGCACAAATATACTGAAAATAGAGTAAACTATTTTAATAAAAATAATCAAAATTTAAATAGCATCCATGCACTTGCATTCCAGAAGGAACCATTCAAAACACACATACAAAACTCTCTCTCTAATGGACATTGTTACTCAGCAACAGCTGCCAAGATTCTATATCCAGATTGAATTTTTATTCATCATGTAACTCACACCAGTACTCTCATCTAAACTAGGAGGCTGGAATAATCTCTTCGCCTTCCTCCGACATACACACATTTAACTAATGTGCACATGCTGATGCTTGCACTCTTCGCACAGTGACTCTTATCTCCCACAGCAGTGCACTACCTTGATTACTAGGGAATGGAATTTCACAAAATGTTTAAAAATTTACCCTTTATGTATACTGTAAATTGCCAGTAGAGGCATATTTCAAAGAGATAATTTTGCAGTTAAACACTACGTACTAAGATACCATTTGAAAGAGAGCCTGATTAGTAGTTCACATTATTTACTGTATCTTGCAAATCCTTTTTCAGAACTGAAGATTTTAATAGGTTGCTAACCCATCTTTTTGCTTAGGCCTACAGGAGATTAGACATGATAGGCCTAATGCTCCATGAAGCTGATGGTGTAACCATCAGGAGTAAATAACTCACTAGTTGTTGGTATGGTAGGCAGCATCAGGTGGAGCTATTGCAAACTGTCTTCAAGCTTCTTTTCCTAAGCATGTGAGCAATTTTTTTTTTTTTTGCTTGGGACAATTTGCAGATTTGTTTTGCTTTTTGCAGGATTTTTTTTGTATGGAGAAAATGCTGAGATACCAGGAGCTCTTTACACATCAGGAGAATTTGTTATCAGCTTTGACTTCTGTTTAGACTAAAGCTAGGTACAGATGTTACACATATCTTGCCTTAAGCAGGAAGAAAGCTATAACTGAACAGACGTTCAGTGCTCTTAAAGCAATTAAAAAATGGCAGATTACACTGTGTTCACTCTCTATGGATGAGGTATTAGACTAGAGTGCTTTCTGTTACAGCACTTTATCGAATGCCAGTGCCAGATCCCATTGAGAGTTAACTTGGAGCATAATGGCTGACATCCCAGGCAGCCTTGCACAGGGCTTTACTCTAGCCTTGGGCAGAGCTCCTGTGTTCTGCCCAAGCACTGGAGCATTGAGCTGGCCCCACCACCTCAGCTATCACTGGCCCAGTCAGTGACAGCCTCTGATCCCAGCCTGGCACATAGCCTGGCTGGGGGGAGCAGGGGAAGTAAGGTTTCAGTCTGCACACCTGCTCCAGCCCCATGTGGTGTGCCACTAGTTGGCAAGGAGGGCTATGGGAGAAGGGCTCCAGGGTCTTCCCCCATGCAGGCACTGCTGACACTCAGCAGCTGGTGGGGGAGGGGGGTGGGACTGGGGAGAGGAGCCACTCAGGCAGCCTCCTAGGAGGCATGCAGGAGTGCCCCCAGTGGCCAGTGCGGGCAGGCTCCAAGACCCACCTCCCAACAGTAAACATCTGTTCGGTTCACTTGCTCTCCAAATTACAGCATTTTAAGTAAAGCATGATAGTTAAAGCACTTCTACTAGGGGCTTTTTGAACATCTGTACTTAGCCTAAATTTTTTGAGGCAGATGTTTCTGAAAAAAAGATTTTTCGGTGAGACTTACCATCTCACCTGTAATTGTGGGTCAGAAGAGGGGACAACGGTTTTGTAAAAGGAGAACCGTGGGCCCAGATTCTTCTCTTCTAGTGGTGTAAGTGTACTGACTACATAAATCAGTAAATTGAGGGTTGGGAAAAAATAACCCAGTTATTTTCAATGTTTAATGTTTTTGCTTTTTCAATATACAGAGCTCTAAAGCTTCTCAGGCAAAAAGAAAATGCTCACTTTATCAGAGGTATTCTTCTTAATGTACATCGTCTTCATCTTGTCTGCATCCTCTCTTTACGTACATGCACTGGCATTTCATTTCCAAGCTAATGGTGGGACAGGATTGGTTTGGAGAGCCACCTGGCATACAGTTTTCTTAAAGACAATTTGCCAAAATATGGTGCTGATGGCTGGGTTAGTGAATAGACTGTCATACAGGAAGATCACTGTTGAAAAAATAAAGGAAAAAAAAAAGAAAAATCAAGCAGCAGCTACTTGTAATGGAATTAGATATTTGATTAATTCAAGAGAAAACAGAAAAAAAAATTCTTAGCAGCTGGTACACTGCTTTGTACAAACTGTTAATGCCTGAATCAGCACCACAGTTAGAGCCAGTAAAATGCTACTCAAATATTTTTATATCACGTATGTAGATATAAAAAGCAAATTGTTGGTTGGAATAGGAAGAACTAAAGAACATTTTTTCCTGGGTGGCAACAATTACTGATTAACATTCTAAGGAATGTGTTATGCAGGAGGTTCATGATGTTTGTGCCAGGTGCAGCCGCTACAG
>NW_017729024.1:40108732-40140902 GCF_001723915.1 Gavialis gangeticus | reverse complement strand
GTTATGCAGGAGGTCAGACTATATTATCATTGTGGTGCCTTCTGGCCTTATAATATATAGGTCAGATCAGCATGAGCAAGAAGGTAGCTTGGGAACTGTGCCAGAGCATTCCAGCTCTGGGTCTGATTCAACGTATATAAAAGATAGGATAATATTCAAACAAAGTTATTTGTTGAAGAAATTAAAGTATTTTCTGGACAAATTATTCCTACATCTCTGGTCACCATGTAGAGCACAGTCAGAGGGAATGAGTAGGTCATAGCACTCTACTTGTCATGTGGTTCTGCCTGAGGGCTGTGATTCTCTCCAGGTGAAAATGTTTACGGCACTTATACAATTGGGATGACTCATCGTCCTTGACAATCCCTTACAGTTGAGAATGATTGACTTCCATGACTGCCTTATCTGTGAGTCTGAAGATGGCTGACGAGGCCAACTCAGGATTGACAGGTTCTATTGAAACTCAGGCATCTGTTTCCATATGGGGTGAATGGCTCTAGATTCCTGATATGGTCCATGACATGCTGTTTATGCTGCTCCTGATTTTCCATCTCCTATTGTCATCATGAGGTTTCCAATTCCTGAGATCCTTTCAGCAGACTCTTCTTCTGTTGGGGCGGTCCTGGGTTACAGCCTCCCATGAGCTGATGTTGCATTTGTTCATGTTGGCCTTGAGGGCATACCTGAAGTGCTTTCTCTGCCCTCCTCTTGAGCATACACTTTGACTGAGCTGGAATAATAAAACTCTTGCTTCAGGATTCTGGAATCAAACATCTGGATGATGTCGCTGGCCCAGTGAAGTTGATACCATATGATCATTGCCTTGATGCTCGTGAAGTTTGCTTGTTAGAGGATGCTAATGTTGGTGCATTTGTCTTCCCACTAGATTCAAAGAATCTTCTGTAGGCAGTGTTGATGGTACTTCTCCAACAACTCTCCTGTACTCTGTCTACATCTTAGCTCCATACAGTAAGGTAGGAATCACAACTGCTTGATAAACCATGAGCTTGGTTTCAAATCTGATGTCACAATCTTCAAACACCCATTTCCTCAGGTGTCTGAAGGTTGCACTTGCACATTTGAGATGGTTTTGGATTTCTTCATCGATATCAGCCTTCTGTGAGAAACCATTTCCGGTGTATGGGAAATACTCAACATTCTCCAGAGTCTCACAGTAAATCTGAATTACTGGAGCTAGTGACTGCTCATTATGAGCTTGTTGATGGAGGATCTTAGTCTTCTGAATGGTAAGTGAGAATGCCATTTTCTTGTATTGATGACTACCTGAAGGTCTGCTTCTGAGTCAGCACATACTACAACATCATCAGTTTGATGATTGAGGTCAGTGTAGTTCTGGTTTTGGCTCAGAGTTGGCTGAGATTAAACAGCTTACCATCCATTCGGTAGTTTAGCTCCATTCTGACTGGAAGCTTGTTGGTGATCAGGTGTAGCATTGTGGTAAAGAATGTCAAGAAGAGTGTTGAAATGATGATACAGCTGTGCTTAACTCCCATCTTAACCTCAAAGGGATCTGTGATAGATCCATTACTGAAAAGCATTGGTTGCATACCATCATGGAGCAGGCAAAGAATACTGATGCATTTCAGTGGACATCCATACTTCAAGAAGGATCCTCCACAGTGTTTCTTGGTAGACAGGGTTGAAGGCTTTCATGAGATCAAATAAGGCTATGCAGAGAGGTTTATATTGTTCCTGGCATTTTTTCTGCAGCTGGTGAGCAGTGAAGATCATGTCAGTTGTGCCTCTTGATGCCCTAACAACCAGCAAGATTCTAGGAGGAATTCTTCAGCAAGTGGAAGATGATTCAGGAGAGTTCTCACAATGATCTTTCCTGTAGTGGACAGCAAGGCAAACCCTCCAATTTCCACCATCCAACCTGTCACCTTTCTTGAAGATTGTCATGATCTTCATCTGGGATTTCCTCTTCATTCCAGATCCTTAGATGAGGGCATGAAGCCGTGATGTGAACTCCTCTCCCCTGGCTTAAAGATTTTGGCAGGGATTCTATCTGTTTCAGATGACTTATCATTCTTCACCTGTTTTATGGCTTTCCTCACCTCATCAAGGGTTGGACCAATTCTGAGATCATCTTTGCCTGGGTGCTGTGAGATGGAGTTGAGAGCACTCTAATCGTCAGTCTCCATTGAGAAAGTCTTCAAAATGCTCCTTCCAGCAGGAATCGCTGGTTCCACTTTCCTTGATGAGGTCTCTTCCATCCTTAGGTCCTGAAGGGGTTGGTCCCTGAGTGCTTGGACCATAGATGGCTTTTGTGGCACTAAAAAAAAAAACCATGCATGTTGTGGATGTCAGCAAGATGTTGAATCTCCTTCTCCTTGTTTTCCCACTATCTGTTCTTCATATTGCAGGTCCCCCTTTGGACCTGTATCTTGGATTGTTTGTGATTTAATTTCTTTTACTTGGAGTTGATGTCATTTTGCCAAGCACAAGAGGCCTTGCACTTGTGGTCAATCAACTCTTGGATCTCTTGGTCATTCTTATCAAACAAGTCTTGATGTTTCCTGGTAGGGAATTCAAGTTTCTTCACAGGTGCCAATGATGGTGGGCTTGAAGGCATCCCAAGCACTGCCAACATTTTCCCATTGTTGATTGGAATTCACCAGTTTTTTGTTGACGCTCTGGTAGAAGAGGTCTTGCTCAATTAAGTCCTTGAGTCCTTCAATACTGACCTTCCCTTGGTATTACTTCTACTGCAGCTGTCATTTGGGAGCCAGTTTTAGTGACATAAGTGAGCAGATGAGTTGGTGATTGGTCCAGCAATCATCACCTCCTAGTATAGCTTGAGTGATGTGGACATTCTTGTTAGGCAGGAATAATGACAGTCAATCAAGTGCCAATGCTTAGATCGCAGGTGTTGACATGATATTTTGTACCTGTTTTTCTGGTGGAAAAGGGTGTTGGTGAGTCCATGTTCCACACATTTAGTTAAGAGGAGGATGCCACTGGAGTTAACCTTTCACACTTCTTCATTGCTGACAGTTCTGTTGCAGAGGTTTGATTTCATTTCAACTCTGGCATTGAAATCACTATGCAGAAAAAGTCTGTCTCCCTCCAGATTGTCAGAGAGGACTTGGTCAAGGTTGGCATAGAATTTCTCCTTGCTTCATTGCCCGTGTCAAAAGTCAGGGCACATACACTGATGACACTGGCAAACCAGCTCCCTGCCAATTTAAGATGGAGAGTCATGAGGTGCTTGTTAAATTTAGTAGGGAACTTGCTGAGTTGGTTTATGAGTTCATTCTTAATGGCAGAGCCAGCTCCATGAAGTCAGGGTTCTCCTTCCTGTTTACCCTTCCAGAAGAGGGTATAGCTGCCTCCTTGTTCTTTGAGCTGTCCATCTCCCACTCACTGAGGTCTCACTCAGTTCAGCAATGGCAATGTTGTGTCACCTGAGTTAGAGGCACAATTGCAGTGGAGCGCTTTGAGCATTCACTATTAGGATAGTCCATGAGGGTCCAGATGTTCCAGGTTCCGAAAATGTTTGTGTGTCTTCATTGATTTTGACCACAGCAGAGATGATCCCACTGGACGCTGGTATCCAGTCAGGAAAAGGGTAGGTAGGCAGACTATGTTTAGGGCACCTTTTCTAGCCCCCTCCTGGGGTGAGCAGAGTGGATCCTAAAAAGGGCTGTAAAATTGCACTTATGCAAATCCAAGTGTTAGACAACCTTCTTGTAACTGCTGCCTTCATGCCAGTTTCTATCTAGGAGTTTCCAGGCATCACAATCCTGCTCCCATCATCACTAGCTAGTCACCGACAGGCTTGAGAAGCATGATAAAGCCATTTTTATGGAGGACCCTGGTGTGTGATTTCTTTTATCATGGAGAGGCTGCTCAAGTATATACATATCTTCCATATGATACCTGACAGAATGGGACCTGGATCCACTGACAAGGAGGCCAACACAACTGGGGATCTCATTCTGCTGCAGCCTTCATCCACCTTCACAGCCATTGAGCATCTAACACCTTCTATCTGTTCCAGTGTTGAAGATTTGTAGACCCAGGGCTGGGGGCGGAACAGGCTTATTATAGTGGCAACCTGTACTCACCATGTCACAGCACCTTCAGAGGATACGCGTGGCTTTTCAGGAATGATAGCATTGCTATCTGCTATCTCCACCACATCTGGTGGTACTACCACTGCTTGTTCCACAACTGCTTATTCATCAGAGTTACCCCTACTTATTTGACAGCTAACCTTTCCTGAAGGCCATTTCACTATCCACCACCTATGGGTGACTACTATTATTGAGAAAGCAAATAATAAGAGCCCCTCTACTTGTGCAAGTAAAGGCACAGTTGGGCATTAGATTCAATCATACCTTATTGCAGAGGGAGCCCAATCTCAATGCAGCTGCTGCACTCTCCAAGCCCACAAGGTGCGTGAAACTCCCAGAGCAGGGAGATCATTGCTACGGTGATCTCTCTACCTTAGGGATGGTTTCATACACCCTGGGGCTGAGAGACTGCAGCTTCACTCTGTGGCTGCCAGGACCCAGCTGGGTTCAGCGACCAGGAAGCATGCTGCAGGGTGATTCCAGAACCCAGAGTCTACAGCTGCTGGGGCTCCAAGCTACAGGGGAGACCCTGCTACAGATGCACATTTAAGCTTGATAGTATCCATTTATAAAGTCAGTACATATTTTCAGGGTCTAACTTTATAGCTGATTGGTCTCTAGTTAACTGACCAATTAACCAGTTAATTCCACAATACCTGTAATGTATAGAGGGGTCCTAAAGCTCAGTATTCTAGAAGTGGCTGCAAGGTCAAAGGCTAAGAATTATCACACAAGGAAACCTTAATCTCAGAAAGCTTTGCTGAACACGTTTAGATATTTTTAACGTTTTTGGATTATTTCTCAAGCTACCAAACCTTTTTCCTTACATGAGCTATGTTATTACTGACCCAATCCGGCAGCCATTACTTGAACAGGGCTATTGACCAAAGGCTTAAAGGATTGTTCCTATCATATGCATTTCACACTGAATCAAAATGGATGTAATGGAAGGATCTAACCCCCATTTGAGGCTTGTTTACATCATTCTAACAGCTGCCTGCCCTCCACATAATCAGTTCCTTTTCCCTTCATCTCTCATCTTCTGTCAAAATTGGCTGCTGCTGTACCCTTGCTGATCAGAGGTTTGCTAACGTATTGGCTCCAGGGCACACATTTCATGTTATCTTTGCCCTCTCATTTTTCTCATACCCAAGTTGCAACCCCTCCAAGGAACAATTTCATGGCTTCAGCTAATTACTACATTCGTAATATTGGAACCTGAATGATGGTGGCAGAGGCTAAGCGTGTCAAGTACTATAAGACAGGCTCCTGTTTGGCTAGGGTAAATGTGCTACATCTATATTCATTTGCTGCATGTTGAAAGGACTTAGTTGTTCCATTCAGCTAGGTTCTTAAGTACAGTGAGCTAAATCAAAGCAGTTTCTGCTCACTTGTAACTCTACTTTTCAAAGTACTGCTTTTCTGTTTTCCTTTTCATGTAAAAGGAAGATATGTACAAATGGAAAGTACTGCTTGAAAAAAAGAAGTAGTATGGAATGGGTGGAAAATGGAAACATCTGTTCATCTTCATTTGTAAGTCCCTCATGGGAGGACACTATTTATAATTGTCATAAAACCTGGTTGCCTATTGTCAGGAGCAGCACTCAGAAAAAACTATGTTTTCTGCAGGCAGCATCTCTCAGGGCTGCTTTATAGATACAGGCTGAGTGTTCAACCAGTGGGTAGCAAATGTGGCCCTATCTACAACCCATCATCTTTAGGAGTGAAGATGTATAGTGCTTCTGCAGAATTGTAGAAAGAAGTTATAGAAAAGAATGACTTTCAAGATGATGTGAGAGGCAAGGGTTTTTGTGGGCTCTATCTTATGACATTGACTGTCATAATCATTGTTTCACAACACTAAGGTCTATTCTCAACAATCAAAGGATGAATGCTTTAAAACAACTTTGTGGATTTATAGTATAGTTTAGGAACACAGGAAAGCAGGGCTGGAAGGGACCTCATCAGGTCCCTTAGCCTGGCTCCCTGCTCAAGGCAGAATTGCCCCTGAATAAACCATCTTAGCCAAGTGGTTGTCCAACCTGCTCTTCACATTTCCAAAGATGGCAGTTACATAATTTCTCTTGGTAACCTGCTTTAATGCCTAACCACTCTCATAGCCAGAAAGTGCCTCCTAGTCTACAACCTAAATTTCCTTTGATGCAGCTTGAGGCCATTACTTCTAGTCCTGTCACCTGTGGCCACAAAGAAAAGCTCATCTCCATCCTTTTTATAAAATTTATCTTCAAGGATTTGAGGACCATAATCAAATCCACCTCCCCAGTCTTCTCTTCTCCAGACTGCATAACTTTAGTTCTTTCAGCCTTTCCTTATAACTCCCACTTCCCAGGCCCCTAATCATTTGTATCACTGTGCTTGACTCTCTTTAATCTCTCCACATCCTTCTTGAAGTGTGGGGCCCACAACTGGAGACTTTAGATGAGGCCTGACCAGTGCTGAACAGAGAGGAAGAATTACTTCCCTTGATATACAAGCAACACTCCTTTTGATACAACCCAGTATGCTGCCACGCACTGTTGGCTCTTTTTGAGCTTATGGTCTACAGACCCCCTGGTGCTTCTCTGCAGTACTGCAGCCTAGTCAGTTCTGTCCTTGAATTATTTTCCTTGACTTATACCTTAAATCATTCTTAAATTTTTCCTTACTAGAAAAAAAAAATCAAGCTCAAGATATTGCCTTATTTTAGGGAAAGAAACACACCAAAGCAGAACATCTGTGGACTATCCCTGAGACAACACAGCACACTTGACTCAGTCTATATGAGCTGCTGTACACTGTTCAAAATGGAAGGCTTCACTGATGACAGCCAAGGATTTTTTCTCACATTTAAAGCTGCACTACAGACAAACCAGATCACAAGTTCTAATATTATGCAAGTCCATGCAATTAATTTTTTCTGGTCCTATGGCAATTGACAAGTTTAACAGAATATTGTATTCTTTTCAGTACACCTGAGGCAAATATATCTTCTCCATAAGTCCACTATTTCCCTGAAAATTGACAAAAATCTTTTACCCCACTGAAAATAACAATTTCAGGACATTGACTAATGAGGATTACCAAGGCACTGTCAAGTCACATCTCATTGATGCTGAGATAATCTGCCTGAGAACTCTAAGCTAAAGTCAGATGTCTGCAACTGCTATGCCATGGATTGGTAGCAAGCTCATGTAACTAGACATCCTGTTATACCACATGCAAAGCAGTGGGATGATTCAGCAGAAGGATAAACTAGAGACTCAGTCAGCAAGTTCTCTTGCTCTTAAAGCAAAAACAAGAAAGACGTCACTGTATTTAGACGAGTGATGCTCAACTTTTCGGTTCTTTTGGGCTGGATGAGTGGTGCAGATCAGTCCATGGGCTGTATCAAGCCACATGCTAACTCTGTTCTACTCTGCATGCCAAGCTTAGGCCTCATGCTACCTCCACTTGGCCCCTATACACCCAAATTTGTCTTGAAATTTGGCAGCAGGTGAGCAGCAATTAAGGCTGTCACCACTCTCCCACCCCCAAATTTTCAGACCTAGGCTAAGCACTACAGGCCAGATGACATGACTCTGCAGTCCTGGTATGGCCTGTGGGCCAGGGACTGAACACCACTGATTTAGGAGTTAAACCAAATCCTGGGCTGAGGGTGGGGGAAAATGGGTCTACAAAATGGAGATAGAAACTTCTCTTCTTCAAAGTCATTTTACCAGTGCTTTGTATGCCAAATTGTTGGTCTACAGACCTTCTGAGTATGTCCCTCCTTCAGCAGAATCTGTTTAGTCCCTGATTTCCAAAACCCAGTGCTAACATTATGAAATAACATAAGGCTTGTGTCACAAATCTGGTTGTACTATCTATGGTTAGGTACCCATCCAACTTCTGTTCTGGGATTCAATCCCCTGCAGTCACATGCTTTAATTTTCCCTGAGTCTCAATGGGTGGCAATAAAGTTTCTTCTCTTAATACCTACTGAGGGCCAACCTTTTTAGCAGGTGTGCCACAAAGTAAGCCCTGGGCCATCCCTGAGTACCACTCGGATCTGCTTCCCCTGCCCAGTCTACTGCTCAGCTTTCTGCCTCCTCCCTGATGTGTGCCGCACACAGAGGCTACCTGTGCCACTTATACCATGCATGCTGCAGGTTGGCCATCTGTCTTAGAATATTTCCTCTTACCCTACATAGAATTGGAGACACATAGACCAAATAACTTAGGCCTTCTTCTCCTTCATGTTTAATTTCTCTTCCTTCCCCCTCTCTCAGGATTCAGACTAATCCTCAGGACAAGCCAGGTTAAAACACACCGTCTCCCAGAACTCTAACTATGAGGTACTAGGACCAGACCAGACACACTGGGTGTGTCTACACAAGATGCTAAGTTGCTGTAGCTCATCACTATAGCAATGTAGCATCAGTAGGCACGAACTGTGACACTGGCTACTGTGCAGTAGGGTTGGAAATGACTCATGCAATGCCAGGACTGCACAGTACCAGCAGTTACTGCACAGTCATTTAGTACTTGCTAAAACTAGCAAACAGTGGGATCCTGCCTGCTTAGCTTAGAGCAGTGGTCACCAACTGGTGGATCTTAATCAACCGGTAGATTTTGGAGCCTTTTGGAGTCAAATTTGAGGCTGGGGTGGAGGTACAACTTGGGTTGCTTTTAAATCCTGAAGGTGATCTACTTAAAGTTTGGAGACCACTGGCTTAGAGGCATTTAGTACTTGCTAAAGCCTGTGCAGTAACAACTGAGCAGTCAGGTGCATGTGTAGATATGCCCATTGAGACTGCACACTCCCAATTCTAATGCACTTAATTTAGTAGTATAAAGCAATGTGGAGATCTACACAAAATCAGATAACCCCTGCATGTTCCCTCATCATTCTAGAACATTTTTTTTGGCTGGAATGAGGCTTCTTCGGTGCTGTCCAGGATCCTTCTACAGCTTGCATCTTCTGAACTGTAGACTCTTTCCAAAAGACCTGGCTTAATGCTTGAGCCTCAGTGGTTCTGTAACTGTATCAAGCTTCTGCTCAACTTCCACTCCCCAGTGGTCTCTTCCCTTTCCTGATCAAGGCCTTCTGTGTGGTTCTGAGTCTTCCCTTCTGACACCTGGGTTCTTTGTTCTTTGCCTGACAATTGCATTCTGCTTCAAATGCCTTCACTACAGGAAGTGAGAAGAATAATTCTTCTCAACTTTAGCAAATGCCTTATCCCAAGTTGTTTCAATAGATAGCCATTAAGGTTTAACAACCAGCTGTTGTCTCCTGTCTGAAAGAAATATGGCTCAGCCCTCATTAATTATATTGGATGCACTTTCATATAGGCATATAAAAAAAACAAATACAGAAGCCCCATAACACAGACTGTATAATAGCAGTGAGAATTTATAAGTTCCATACAGACAGTCCTGAAATTGTCACACCCTGCATGATTTCTTAGCTGACTACCGTGCATCTGCTGCATTGTACTCTCTTGTCTCTAACAGTTGTGCTCTGATCACCATTAAATTGGCTGATTAGCTCGTTAAATGGGGACTGAATGTCTCAGAGGCCTCTTATGTTTCCACAGGAGTAGGAGGTGGTCACAGTTCTGAGAATTTACACTGCTAAAGTTGTGTTCCGACAGTCACGAAGTCCCAACTGTTTGCATTTAGGTGTTTTTTTCCTTGATAAAACCACTATGTCTTTTTGTTACAATGCTGCCTTATTAGATTGTTTTTGTTTGCTTTTATTTACAAGGGATTGTAGGCTGAAGTGTTACACTTAATGTACTACTCAACCATTCAAAAAAAGAAAAACATTTCAGAATGAAATCAGAATTCTCCATCTTAGTTTGCGAATGACTCAGCCCCTGTAAATGAGAAGTAATAATAATACAACAAATTCAGTGAAAGGAATTACTCTCACCAGGGACACCGAAGAGCCAGAAATTCACCTTTCACTGAGAAGAAGAGAAAAGTCAGCTCAAGTAGACAGTCAAGGGAAAAGTAAGGAGTTATAAAACAGCACCCATTTGTCATTCTGGCCAAAGCCTGAACCTGATAAAGTCTGATCAAAGCTTCTGTAAGCGGGTAATGAAAACACCACTGCTTACAAGCAGGTGCAGTACTGGTGTTTTTGTTGTTAATAAAAAAAAAAAAAAGATTTTTAAGGGTGGAATCAGAAACTTAGGCACAGAAAAAACTGATCTTTTGAAAACAAAAGAATTAAAATTTAATTTGGGGGTTTCTTATCTTCTATTTGCTCTCAGACTCATTATAACAATGCATGTTTGTGACTGGGTCCTTTTTTAAAAGGCAATTTAGGACTAATATTCTAGTTAGATGGGGACTGAGGGTGCAGAAAGAAATGCAAATCCCCACTGTAGTTGGGAATGGTTTGCAGGAAGTGTTTTGAGTTACAAAGATTTCCTGGACCAAACAGGAGTTCACTGTTGGTTCCAACGGGGAGGGGAATCTGGCTGCTGGCTCACACTGTTTTCAGAATGAGGTGGGGGCGAGGAAGGGAGCAGAGGGAGGTCATTCTAGGGGTTCCCCATCCATTGGTGACATGTAGGGGGTGCACACAGGTGCACTTGCACCCTGCTCACCAACCCCTGTCCCTCCTCCTGGCCATTGCCACTGCCAGCAGGATCTGTGGGCGGGCTGCAATCACTGCTGGCCCCTGCCAATGCTGCTGGCAGCA
Organism: Gavialis gangeticus; assembly: GCF_001723915.1. Taxonomy (NCBI): domain Eukaryota; kingdom Metazoa; phylum Chordata; order Crocodylia; family Gavialidae; genus Gavialis; species Gavialis gangeticus. Next base: position 40,130,111 of record NW_017729024.1, on the reverse strand, counting down.
TCTGCGGGTGGTTGCCAACTACTGGTCAGAGCTTGCCACCCCTCCACCCTCCCTGCTGCTGACAGCACCACAGCCACCTGTGCCATTGCTGCCATCTGCGGGAGCTCACCATGCCCCGCCAGCCTCCAGGGGCATGCAGTGTTCATGTCCCCAGCCAGAGCTGGAGGGTGGGGTGAGTGAATTGGAGCCTCCTTCCCCTCCCCCTCCTCAGCAGGGCTCCAATACACCCACCCCACCCTCCAGTGGGGGCTGAAAAAACCCCAGACTGAACTCCCTCTCCTCCCTTTCCCTCCTCCCATTCTGAAAAACAGGAACAGGCTGGCACAGACAAGTAGCAGAAGATGCTCTGTTTTGAAACATCTTCATCTGATCCCTCATGCAATGATTTTTAACCGATTGGCCATTTTAAGTGGTCTGTAGCCATGCACTTATTTTTCGTCATGGTTATAAACCACTTTCTGTGATCAGACTGGGTGGAAATTGTCACTTCTGTCTTCACCCTGAATGTCTCAGAGACCTGTCATGCTTCCACAAGAGCAACTGTGCAAAGTAAAAGCTTTTATGCCTCCAATAAGCCTGTCAAGAGGATGCATATGCCTGCAGTCTATTCTATACTTGTTAAACATGTAGGCCACCCAGTGGAGGAGGCCAGCCTACAAAAGAGTGGGCCCAAATGAGCTAGGAGTTTTAATGATTCATTACATCTTTTGCTAACCCCAGTTGTAAACTAAAGCTTTCCTTCTCTGGCAAGAGGAATGGGTAGTGGAATCAGGGGTTTTATTTTATAAATCATTTTGCTATAGGGAGTCAGCTTTTGTACACATTGCTATAAGTATATCGTTCTGCAACAGTGCTAGAATTTGCTGCTGGAATTTGTGTTTTTAAAAAGAAGTTGTTTCACCTGTAGTTTAGAAGCAGTTTACACTCAATTTTTTTTTTAAAAAGGAAAACAATATTAGCTGACAACAGCATGCCCCACACCCCAGAAATACACAGCTGGTCCCTTTAGATCAGGAATGAATCTGGATGATTTTCAGATCTTTCAACTTCTTGTAAATGCCTTCTTTAACTCAGTTATAAAATGAAAGGAAAGTCTATGTAGGCAGCTAAGGAAGGGCTAAAAATGATAGCCAGTGGACCAAAGTAATATTCTAAGCATTGTACAAACACATAAGGAAAATGAAAAGTTCCTTTCCCTGGAGATTTTAGTTATGCTTTTGCTACCTGTGAAAACAAGCAGGAACATCTTGGGAAAGGCACAAAAGTCCTGATTCAGCAAAACACGTAATCATGTGATTAACACTAAACACATATTTAAATCCCATTGAGACTGCATGCTTAAAACCTTTGCTGAGCAGAGCTAAACTTAATCACTAGCTTAACAACAAGCTTGCATTTTTAAGTGTTTGATAAATAGGTTCCTAACTGTCTAACTGCCCCTGTTGCTTCTCTGTGGGTCTTCAACCCAACCCCAACCCACCAGCCCTTTCCACAGCACATGGGTCCTACATGCCAATCTTAGCAGTTGGGCTAGGAATATTTCATCAGCAGCAACCCCAGAGTTGGGCTGAAGGCTGTGTAGACATGTCTTTTTTCTGTTAACACTATTATTAAAAGTTGACAGGAGTTAAACTTCTGTCACTCAGGCCTTTGAAAAATCTCTGCCTGTGTTACAAGCTCTGCTCTTCACCTAGGTGAGAGATGCTCCAACACTGGAGAGTCTTCCCTCCAGATTAGTCAAGAACCATCCACAGCATTCACAGCTCCTCCTGCCTATCCCCATCTCGCTCCATCTCTCCATCATAACTATTTCAGTAAATGTGACAAATGTTTTCACTATGTCAGGAAAGGCTAAGATAAGCTCAGTCTAGTAGCTAGAGCAAGGGACCAGTGTGTGGTCAGAAACCAGAGATGCTGAATTCAGGTGGTAAAAGTGAGAGGCAAATGCAATATACCAGGCTGAAGTCAGGAGCCAGAATCAGCAAGTCAAGAGGCTAGAAGTAGGTACCAGGAATCAGGACAGAAGGAGGAGACAAACACAAAGCTATGCACAGCTCAGGAGTTGCTTGCAAAATGAAATCCCAGTGTGCTCAAGTGCTAGATCAGAGCCTAAAATGAGAAATTGGGGCCAATCTTCTGAATGAGCAAGAGTTGCCACAGAACCTAGAAGAGGTTTTATTTTAGCTCATGGGGAAATGCAGGCAGTGCTTCAGTCTTACCTAAATGCCCTGCTTATTACAGGGAGTGAGCCACATGTTCAGGGTTACAACTAATGAATAAACAGGGAAGGGAATGGTGGTCCCCTCCAACAATATTCACTGCTCCCAAAGGGTGGTGGATGCTGCTCAGAGGAATTCTGTCTGGAGGTACAACATAACCCGGGAGCAAAAATGGGTCCCAGAGTCAGAAAGCCCCCCCCCATACCTTCCCCCTTCCCTGGCATTGAGACATACATGGTCTCCTTAGCTGGGAGAAGATTGATGAGGTGGTTGGAGAATACAAAGGGACAAATGTGAGGAAAAGTGCAGCCAAAACTTCAACATAAGCTTCTGGATGATCTGGAAGAAAGGCTGCAACCTGATGCACTGAATGATCTCTCTCTCACTGTAAAATGGACAGTGCCAGGGGACTATGACAACCATGAACACACCTGTGCTCAGGGCTCTGTGAAGGAGCCAACAATTTATGCCTCTATTAGGCTGAGGGACTAAGTCTGAGTAAATGCTGGCCTGCTGAAGTTCCTTGTCGTCTGTGGGTGGTAAGAGCTCCTGCCACTTAGTGTTCAGGTAGGACACAAGAGTGAAGAAGTGGACAGTGTAGAGCACAAGTATGTCAAGATGTTTTCAGGGCACCATTTGTACATGGAACAGCTTCATGGATGTTAATTTACTAAGGTTGTGTGCAGAGAGCAACATGTGAGGGTCTCAGGGCAGGGGTCCAGTTCTAAGTTCCAGAGGGCCAGGTCCTCCTATAGCGTTCATTAGGGGCAGCACTTGTTTAAGTTGGGACATTGTAGCATGGGGCAAAGCTGCCCTTGCCTCCTGGAGCAAACGGTGGCTGAGCATTATGGCTCTAACCAGTCCTCCCAGCTGTAGTCCAGGTGGTCTCAAATTTTGCTGTCACTAGCCAGGACCATCCTTGAGCACATGGAGGGGACCTCCAGTCTCTGCAGATTCAGTCAACAATGTATAGTAGCAGCCCTGGAAGAACATCCTTACCTTCAGTGGTTGTGCTGGATCTGATTGCTGAAAGGAGCTTCCAGGTCTGGAGGAGATCCTGGGAAAAGACAAAGGCCCAAAGCCAGAAACTTGATTTTGGGGTCCATCTGAGCTCTGCCTATGGAATGATCATACACCAGCTTTAGTCAGGTGTGGTCATGTTTCCCCCTTATGACCCCACCAGGAGCAAGTCTTTTACAGAGTGATAACTAATAGAGCTACTCCTTCAGCTGATGAAGTTCATAGATGCTTGAGCTCTTGGTATTGAAGGTTTAAATTTTTCCCTTTGTTTCCCTTGGCAACCCTGTACTCTAAGTACTGCATGCCACCAGTTACAGAATAACATCTGGCTGTGACTTTTGGGTTATGTTGAGCATGGACATTCTGATAGAGTAGCAGCAGCACTCAGTAATTACTGTATGTTGATTTACTTTTTTTCTAACTACTATTTCTATTTCCATCTTTAGGAGGAGTCAACTTTATTGAATTGCTGCCAATTATTGTTAAATGCAAAGTTAATATTTTAATCAGCATCACGCTATTCATTCGTCCAGCATTTGTAGCTCAACATTTACTTAACTATTATAATAGTCTTAGCACCCAGCAGACACTTTTAATTTACAAAAAGCTTTTCTCCTCCCTCACCCCAATTGTAAGTTCTCCTTTTCTCTTATTTGTGCCAGTTATGACGCTTTTTGCACTGACAAGGTATTTTTTATACCTCAACTGAAAACACAATCATGCTATTCCTTATAAATATTGTGAATCAAAACTTTTACAGAACTGCACTCTGCCAATTATGCAAATACAGGAATTGAATGATTTTAGCATTGCAAAATTATCATACTGTATTTAAGAATAAATAAAAAGCTATAATGGATTTTAAATATTTATGATAGGATGTTTGTCATGAAAATCAGCACAGCACCGATTTGGCACATTATTTTCTCTAATAATTTTTTCTGGGGTGGTGTGCTGTTCTGACTGACAGACACTGGGCCAGATTAACAGGGGGTGTAAATCTACAGAAATCCATCCATATCTGTGAGAATATACTAATTTACAACAGCAGGGAATCTATCCCTCTTTTATACAGCTACCTTCTATGTAAAAGCTGCCACATGCTGAGAATAATCTTTAATAATGTGTACTTCACTGGGTGTTTGTCTGTTCGGTTGGGTTTTTTTTACTGCTAATTCAGATTGTATTTTTACATGCATGTGGCCAGTCTTTATTTTCTGCACTGTGCTTTTGTGGACCAAGTGCAAGCCCTGTTCTCAGACAATCTGTGGAGTCTGAATGTCCTCTTCAGCTACTTGTACCCAGACGCTGAAAATGATCTGTATATCGAGTCTCAAAAAGAGTTAAATTCCTGCATGTAAGTACTCTAAACTTCTTGAGGCAGGGATCATATCATTAGTTTCTATGCAGAAATATGACACACATGGGAGTAGATACAAAAGGTAACACAGTGATCAGCAGTATCCAGCAACTGGCCCTTGGACAGAGCTCCCAAAGCCTGGCATAAAATCACCAAAGCAGATGATCGGCCTAAAGGGACAGAGAACTGCAGCAAATACCAGAGAAAGCTTTTGTCAAAAGGTTCTGGATAATGGTGGTTGCCATATGCTCTCTGCTGGCCTGACTAGCTATTGTCTTAAAACAAAACAAAACAAAACAACAGCCAAGTTTAATAACTGCTGCTATGCCTGCTTGTTAATTGTCCTGCATGTGTGAATGGAGATCAACTGTATTCTGGTCCTTTTTAGAAGTTCAAGGGAGGAGCCAATGATATCTACACATCAAAGGATAACTCACATTAATCTTAATTAGAGGGTACTTTTGAAATTTCTGGTTTATGTGACTTTTTCAGGGTCACAGAGGAGATCAGGGACACTTTCAGGCATGAAAGCCAGATTTGCTAACATCCTGTCCTGAGAATTAACCAAAACATTCTCCCTTCTTCCTTCCATATCTTTCATATGACACACAGAAAGGCTTTTATATTGCCTTTGCCATCTAGGATAGGGCTTTTTTTTACCTACCAAAGAAATACCTTGGGCTTTGCTCACCTTGAGGAATTCTACACTTTTCATGACAAGTTTATAGTATCTCCTTTGGGCTCTGTTGCTCTGATGCCTTTACAGGGTGTGGGCTCATCACATGCCTACAGTCAATGCCTACTCCAACACATTTACAATAGGGCTACGCGAAGCTTTGATCCCTGATTTGATTCAGTGGAGATTTGGCCCAATTTGGTGGCCGAATCGAATCAGAGGACCCTTTAGTCTCTCTGAATTGAATTGGAACCCTCCGAATTGATTGGAAGGGATTCAGAAAGATTCAACGAATCGGACATAGACACAGCTTTAAATGTTTTTTCTACATACCTCTAGGTAGCAGGGGCTCGTGAATGCCGCGATGCTGGGGTTGCATGGAGTGTCCCACAGAAGTGCAAGGGGCTCCCCAGCGTGCTTGGCAGCAGACCTGGAAGTGGAACAGAAGCACTTCTGGGTCCACTGGGGAGTGTGCAGGGGGGCCCCCAACGCCCTCCTGGCTTGGAGATTGGTGCCTCCTGGGTCTGGGGGTGGGGCACCCAGGGTCCCCCTGTGGCTGATCGCTGAGCCAGGAAGGTGATGGGGGGTGGGCCCAGCATGCTCCTGGAAGACCTGGAAGTGGATTGGAAGTACTTCCGGTCCACTTCTGGGCTTGCCGCCAAGCACGTGGAGAGGCCCCCCGTGCTCCTGTGGGATGCTCCATGTGCCCCAGCATTGCAGCAATCGTGAGTCATGCCTGGTACCTCAAGGTATGTAGAAAAAACTTATAAAGCTGTCTCTATGTCCAAATCGCTGATTCTCCAAATCAACAAATCGAATCACTGTCCCGGATTCGGGCTGAATCTGAATCCAAATCGAATAGGACCCACTTCCCACACCCCGAATTTACAACAGATTTAGGAGATACTGGACACATCTGTACATTAAGTTACTACCTATAAAAACAGGTACTGTGCTGTAATTGGTGCTACTGCACGGTAGTGCCATCACATACTTTTTTGTAATACCAGTGCACGGTAGACTAATACTATTGTGCATTAGCAGTTTTTGCCTGCTGAGATAATGCACAGTAGAATTAGTCTACTGTGCATTTAGCATCTCATGTAGATGTGCCCCCTGGCTCTTAGTTTAACATAAGCAATAGTTTTATTGCTCAAACAAGGAAAAAGGGAGAGGCTGTGGATGGACCACTTAACTTGGACACTAGGAACTTGGCTTCTATTCCTGGCCCTGTCACTGGCCTGCTGGATGATGGAGGGTAAATCATGTCATCTTTCTATGCCATGGTTTCCCCATCTGTGAAGTGAGGATAATGATGCTGTCCTCCTTTTTAAAGCATTTTTGAGAGCTACTAAGGAAAAATGCTGTATAAGAGCCAAGGATTCTCATCATGAGCCAATGAGCCCCAGGACTTTTCTCTATGCCTAGTATCATCCACACTGTACCACTGAAGTCATTCCAATGCCAAAGGAGCTGGTAATTGGTTTCCCTGTGAGAGTTTGACTCAAAGTCTGTTGAATTCATGGAAAATCTCCTGTCACAAGAATGAGCTTTGGAAAAAGGCCCCAATTTTTCAGTGTCGTTTGAAAGAACACAAAGATAAACATCTGCCTAGCCTCTCCCTCAGCTTTGGTGTTGTACATTACTTTTATTTATTGTGACCAATCTTAACTCCTTATCTTGATTCTCCTTCATGTTGATTAACTGATTTGGTAGTTTCCACTTTACAGGTTCGTTATTAATGACCCTGTTAGTGCTTGTTTGGATTCCTGGGAGAGGAACTATTTATTATTGTGACCTAAAACCTGCCCCTGTTTGCACAGCTATAAAGGTATATATGCCCCAGATTGTTGCATGAATGGACTGAGTACCATGATAGGAAGATTGAGCCTCACATGTAAGGAACCTGTGCTTATTATGGAACACAGAGCCTGGAAGCTCCTCAGAGCATGGTGTATGGGGAGATCATATAATGGTCTTGCTGAGCAGCAATACCAGTAGCACAATCCTCTCAGTTCCTGCTGATTTGGTCTGTGAAGGTACCCCGATAATCATGGAGCTGGGGATTGTCTAGCAACTCCACTCCTTTGGTTGTATTCATATTATGTGGGAAAAAAAATATTTGGGAAATTTTTAGAAACAAAATTATTCCCAATGAAGTGCTGTAAATGTGGTAACTTTAAAAAATTGGCTTTTATTTATTTTTAATTTGGTGAAGTTTATGGTCAGATTTCATTTCCCCTGCAATGTGGATACATAAGTGTGGGCAGACTGCGTGGTCAATAGGCAGTTCCCTGGCTGGGTACATACAAGGTTATACCCATTCTGGACCCACCCCTGCAAAGTCCAGAAATCATTGCAATATTTGTAATGTATGCACGTAGTATAACACTGGACACAAATATCAATGTTAGGCTCTTTAGTTAACTCCTAAGAGCTGCATACATCCAGAAGTGGCTGATTTAGTTCAAATTGCTCTCCATTCCACTTCAAGCCTTCTCCTGTTTCTCCATACATGTTTTTATCACTTTGATTACCACTCCAAAGTTCTTGATATCATTAAATGATATCCAAGAAACAAAAGAATTAGCTTCTTTATGTCATATTTCCCCATCCTTCTACTTCTAGAGGTGGTACAGGGATATCAGTGTCCCTTTTCTTTCAAATTTGAATAGTGCATTTAAGATTCATTGGGTGTGTATACACAAGACACTTACTGTGCAGTAGCCTAATAATACTGCACAGTAGTGCATGACAGCACAAACAGTGCTAATACATTACTGAGCAGTAGCCTTACTAAAAAGGTGATCCCTGATGCTACTGCATGGTAACTCTGTTACTGTGCATTTATTTAGTATTTGATTATACAAGTACTCAAAAGAGTGTGCAATAACCACTGCATATTCATGAATCCGTAGATGTGCCCACTATTTTCATCAAGTCCCTTTTGGTTCTTATAGTCACATCTCTTTCCTTTGTCTTCATAATGGAAGATCTCAGAGCAGGTTGACTGTAAATCACCTTTGCAGGTTTCCATGGCCCTTTGTGATGAATGTAGAGATTATCCCCATTTTCCCAAGGCCCTTTGCCAAAGTGATGTTTCTATTTTGCTTGTCTTAGTTTTAAAGTGCTTGATAGATCTCCTTGTATCAATTCAGGCTGCAATAAACTGCGCTGAAGTCAGCATTCTGGTCCTTAGGTCTCTCTCCATGGGTGTGTCCACCTGTTCATTAATGTGCCATGGTTATGGCACATTCAGTTTTGTACCTGTAATAATAGATTCTAAATGAATGTGCATTAACTGGTGCTGCTGAGGAGTAGCACTGGCACATAGGATTTTTAATGCTAATACACAGTAGATGAATTCTTCTGTTTATCAGTGCATTAGCCTGGCTTTTGCTGTAAGGCAGTAATGCACAGTATAATTAGTCTATTATGCATTTAGCATCTTCTGTGGACACACCCCATGAGGAGTTGACTAGGTGATCCAACATGACCTGTAGATGTATTCTTACAATTCAGGAAGCTAAGATAGGGATCTTTGCTTTTCTAGTTATTTTTCACAAATCCTTTTTTTTTTTTTTACAGTTTGACTGCTCTCTCAGCCATTCCATTTGATTGTGGGAATAACAGATTTGATGCTTTATAAATACAGTTCCATTGCTTTGCAAAAAAGCAATAAAGTCTCTGAAGCACAATGGCGGTCCATTGTCACTAATAACTTCAAGTATGCCATATCCTAGAAATCCTGATTTGCAACATGTCTTGACAGATGCACTCATAATTTGAAGTAAGCCCACCTATGTACTTGGAATAATGTTCATATTGTAAATAAGAGAATAAGATAATTTCGCTTATGAAACTTGAATAGTTCCATACCTACTTTCTGTCAAGGTCTGTTGGGGAACTCATGCAGCAGTGTTGCCTCTTATTTATTTATGTTTCTGTACATTTGATGCGTCTCATAGATCAATGCCATATCCTCCATTTGCTACCTTGGCCAGTAAACAGCATCTCAAGCTCTTCTTTTGTACAGCTCTACTCAAAAGCTATTCCAGTGAGACTTTCTGGTTCTATGACTCTATCACATCTTGTACAGTTCTTTTCTATATAATGAATAAGTACAGGTATTCTCTTGTCCTTCATAGATACAACTTCTAGTTGATATTTCTGGCGTGTGAGCATCCATCTTTGATCTTTGGAGCTGCATTGCACAAGGGTGGGGTTTGTTTGCTTTGTTGGTTGTTTTTTTTTTTAAATAGCTTGTGGTCTGTTTCAGCCATTACTTTTGCATAGGTGTACTGGTGAAATAGGAGTACAGCCAAATACTACTGCTAACATTTCTTTTTTCCTATTTAGGCATACCAGTAGTTCTATTGTGATGTTGCTATAGCTTTAGATATATAAGCAACATGACCACTTTTTGCAGCAGTACAGCCCCTTATCCAGTAAAACTGGCATCCACCAATACAATTACTGTTTTTTTTACATTAAAGTACAACAGCACTGATATTGGCAAGATGTTTAAATGCCATTTCATGCTGCGGTATCCAGGGAAAATTCAGCAGCTTTTTCTAACAGTTGTCTTACAGGAGTTGTTACTATTGACCATATGAAGTAAATTTACCCAGTTGAGTAACCATTCCTAAGAGACTTTGGAATTCAGCCTTGCCAGTTGTGTGCAGTAATTTGAGTTCTCAAGTTGTAAGCCTTCCTTTGTCAAGTAAATGTCCCAAATATTTTATTTCTGCCTGAGCCACTTTGCATTTCTGTTCAATCACAGAGAGTTTCCACACCTGTCCAAAACTCTCCTAACCTTCTTGTCATGATCTTTTCTAATATTTTCCCACACTAATATCATTTATACAGTATGTAAGACCTCTGAGACCTTCAAATGTCTGTTATATTACTCTTTGATATACTTCAGGTGCAAAACAGCTACTGAAGGGAAATCTGATAAACTCATACCTTCCAAACTGTGTACTGAATGCAAGTCTCAAACATTTGTCATTCAGGTGCCAGTAGTGAATTCTGGCAAGTGCACTGAATGTGGGGAAAACTCTTTTAATGGCTTGTGGTTCCAGAGTAGAGGGGAGGTTAGACTAGGCCAGGTGAGGGATTGCACCACCCAGCTTACATGGCTGGCAACATTACAGTTCTGAACAGGAACCAAAACTGCCTAAGGAGACACACAGCATAACCAATATAAGAAACAGTACCATATATAATGACTAATGTACTATACAACACAACTATCTCTTACTAATTTGCTAGAAGTTTGTTCTAGAGAAGGCGACTGAAAATGTTCACTTCTTATAGCGCTTTTCAGATCTCTTGGATATACCAAGTATATTCTTATTTCATATTTCCCTGGTTTGTCTACAATCAATATAAAATTAACCCAATGTGTAGAATCTAGCAACCATTCCACTTAGTGCAATTAGTTATTTTACTTGATCCATTAATGCCAGGGGAATTTTGCAAGGTGCATGAATCATGGGTCTTATGTGTGAATTTATCTTTATTATGTGTTTACCTAGCAAGCACTTAAGCCTCCAAATATGTCCCAGTCATCTTTTGTTTCATTCTTAACCATATTGACTCTTTGAAATAGAATTCAGTTATTTCACAGCCACTAAGCCCAATGGATGCCTATACACGAGTGTGGAGACTGCTCCAACACGCTGTAATTACAGCCCGTCAGACCCGACTCAATTCACGAAGTCTGCTGGAGCATGGTAATTGCCATGCTCCAGCCAGCCTCCATTCCTTGTGCATCAGTGTGCCTGTGCTTCAAAATGGTGGAGGGGGCACTTTAGATCAAGCCCCAACTGCCATTTTGAAGTATAGGGATGCTGCAGGCACTTTAATTATAGTGGCGCTTGGATCCACTCTAATTAAAGCTCTCCCTCTGCTGTCATTCCTCTGAAGTATGTGTATAGACACCCAATATGGCTTGAGTCAGAAGCTACCACTTGGAATTCCAACAATGCTTCCCCCCCCCATTTCTGTATTTGCAGTATAAATTACATTTGCTGCTTACTTGCAATCTTTCCCCTGTAGGTTACTAATTGAATAGTAAGCCACAAAACACTTAACTGTTAAAGTGCTACATAATTTTAAAAGACATCACCTTGGGCTGTGCCTTTAGACCTGTTTTTAAAACTCACTATTTTATAATCATTAAATCTACCTCCCAGTCATCTTCAGTGGGCTTAGTTCTTGTAACTGTTCATCTGGTTTAGTTTGGTTTTTGCTCTCACTTTTTTTTTTTTTTTAAACAGATTACGCTTTTTAGTTAAAGTGTCACTGGTACCATTCTGAAATGCAGGGATGCTTAATATATGTAACGTATTCAGGGATGCTGAACACATTCTAATTAAAGCACATTGGAGCAGGTGTCGGGCACATATATAGGTGCCCTTAAGGTCTAGGAAGTCTAGATTCAGAGGTTGTACAGAACAGCAAGTCTAATAGAATACCCCACCTAATGCAATCTTTAACACCAGTTTTAATTCAGTTACACACTGGTCTGTTTCCCCCTTCTGCCTGACTTCTGGTGAAAATCTTTTGTCTCTCATTTGTAACAATTTTCCTTGATATACAGTGGCTGCATCTACACATGCACTTTACTGGGGAGTAGACTAATTAGCTGTGGAGTAAAGTGTCATCATCTACATATGCGACAGTATTAGCTTTCAGTAAACTAATTAACACTTCAGTAAGATAGCACTGTCAGGGACAGTGCTATCTTGTGCCAACATAATTTACTGCACTTAAAACACACATGTAGATACTGACTGCAGGCATAAATTGCACCTGGCCAGCCCAGCTGGCCAGGGACCAAACTCCTGCTTGCTGCCTAGCCACATGGCTCTGCACTTTCAGCACCCTTGTGCCCCAGTCAGCCCTGACAATCGCCTAATGCCACCACCAGAGCCTGGGGCCAAGTCCCCTGAGCTAGCCTGGGCCTGCTCTGCCCAAATTGCTGCTGTCCTGGGCACATGATGCTGCACCCAGGAGCTGGTTGAAACTCATCGGGAGTTTATTGATTTCCATTAATTGTACAGGTAGACGCACCCAGAATGGCTCAGACCTATTCATTAAGACCTGCATTTTACTCAGTGGTTGCATTCTGAAACTGAAAGGTGTTAAGCCTCTTGTTTCCTCACCTGCCACATGGAGAAACAGTTTTTGTTTGCAGCCCATCCAGTCACTGACTAGCTGCTGGGCAGGGCAAGTGCCCCCACCCCAACTCAGGCGGCACCAATCGCCCATGCTTGTTTCCACTTTTTTCAGCTCTCTGCTGTAATTCCTGCAGACACTAATTTTGCAGGAAGCTTTAGCTGATCCTTTTTTCTCAGGCCTCTAGTACAATTGTGATCAATGTTTGGCCCTGCTGGCCAGATGAATGAAGGGCTAAATCAGACACTGCATATCGGGGTCAGACCCTATGCTGTCCTGTGTGCCTGATATGGCACACAGAGACATGGCTTGTGGGGCTCCTCATGTGCTCAGTGCCAGAGGCAGGGATTTGGAGGCCAGAGGTGGCCCATGGACCAGGGGTTGAACATGCCTGTTCTAATACTTTCAGTTTGATATCTGATACAACACAATATATTTGCAGTACCAGGTGCACCTAGCAGAATACTGGACACATATCAGCTTCAGTGTCTTTAATTATAACAACTATATACATACATACATACATACATACATACATAAATGATTGGCTTAGTCCACATGGCTCTCCATCTGCGTCTCTATTCTGCTTCCAGCCTTCTCCTGTTCTCTTTTAAAACATGCTTCGATAACTTTTTTCACCAAAGTTCCTACTCTTTATCATTGAAAACAGCTAGAAGATTAATAGGTGTTAGATGGAAGAAAGGAGCTCTTCCATACTGCAGCTGAGTATATTTCTAGGAAGCTGGAGATGCAGGCTCTAGGTCCCCCCTTTCACCTATATGGCAGTTAAGCCTGTATCTTTCCAATTTCTTAACACAGTACAGTACTCACAACCCATGTCAGGCATTATTTGAACCCTCTCTAGTGCTCTCTTTGGAAGCTGGGGGAGATCAGGAGTCTATATTCAAAGGCTGAAGATTAAAGCCAAAACTATCCAGGTGAACAGCTAAAAACCTGCCATTTAGATGCACACAGGAGAAGAGAATTCTGCCATGTATCTCTACCTAAGTATAACAACCTTAGCGTAATCAGTGGAATGGCATTCAATTTCCGTTACCTCTACATCAGACCCTAAGTTGGAAAAGAGCTTTTCAACCTCTCCCTACTCCTTCCTCCCCACAACTCACTTCTGTATAAATTTTTTTCTCTTGGGAATTCTTGTTTGACAGGCGTATGCTAGCTAATAAAGAAAACTTTAAGTAAAGCATTATCAGGCCTCCAAAAGAATAAAGGACTGCACATACCACTTCCAACAAAGAAATAAATCTGAACAACTGGGAAATGATTTAAAAATAAATAAATTCATCTTGAGCAACTGATTCTTTCTACACATTTTACTACTCCTGGGTTGCAGATGTATTTTAGGTCCTCTCTCAGAGTTGCTCATACCTTTGATATACAAATTGTTCTGGATTTAACATCTTTGACAGGCATCTCAGCCAAAAGTAGGCCTTTTTTGTTTGTTTTTTTAATACACAAAGTTTGAGCAGAGCTGGTTCAGCAATTTTTTGAATTCTACAAGTAGGAAGAAAATACATTTTTCTGTAGGTATCGAGTTCAAAAAATTATACTTTTATAATTAGCCACTGAATCTAGAAAGATGACTTGTGGTTATAACCCTTAATGAGGAAGACTATGGCTCAATTTTGTAGAAATCAAGTTCAGCATTTTGAAATACATTATATTTAGAATTTTATTTAATTTCAGTGGCATCTCCTAGAAGGGTACTGAACATTTGGGTCTGTTATCTCATGAGTAGGTAAGGAGAGTAGGCAGTCCCTAAAGGACATAATACTGGAGAATCAGCATAAAGCTATTCATACAATTATAGGAAAGTAAAGCTGGAAGGGATATCAGGAGGTCATCTAAGATGCAGAAGCATACTCATCAGGAGCATCCCTGACTAAATCCCAGCCACGTGTCTGCCCAACCTGCTTTTCAAAAATTTCAGGGATACAGAAGCTGTGGAATCTTCAGGTAACCTGTTCCAATGCTTGACCAGCCTCACAGTGAGAAAGTTCCTCCTAATCTCCAACCAAAAATTTCTCTGCTGCAACTTGTCCTGTTCCCTACAGCCACAAGGAAAAATCTGTCCCCAGGGGTAGAAGAAAGATGAGAATAAACTCAAGAGACTAATGGGGCTGCACAAGGAGATTCTTGGCTATCTGTAAATCAAGAGAGAAACATTCAGGCAACAGCAGAAGTCATCAAAGATTGTACAAGTGTTTATGAACAAATCAGTGAAACAAACTGAAAAAAAAAGAACTTCAACAGCTGGATATGTTAAAGACTAGGCCTGTGCGAATAAGGAAATATTCAATTTGGATTTGGATTTGGCCTATTTGGAGGACAGTGATTTGATGACTGCCCTTTATCAATTCAGCAGAATCAGCTTCAGAAGATTTGGCGCTGATTTGGAGAGATTCAGTGATTCAGATCGGCCAGGGAGAGGTAGGCACAGCCGGACGGATGCAGGTTTTCCCATGACTTCTCCAGCTGTGCCTACCTCTTTCTGGGTGGGAGTGGGGATTGCCCCCCCTGCCTGGCACCCACATGGCAGTTGCCCCATGGTGCGGGTGCAGCACATCTCGACGGTGCCACGCAATGCCTGGGAGCTGGGGCTGGTGAGGCTGAGTGGTGCCAGGCTCTGGGTGACTGCTGGAGCCGCCCCAGCTCCCAGAAAGCATACAGTGCCCTGCCAAGCCATGTTGCACCTGCATGATGTGACAGCTGCCGTGCAGGTGCCTGGTGGGGGCAGCAATCTCCACTGCCCTGTGCCTCATGGGGGTGCTTTGCCATGAGTGCCCAGAGGCTCCAGTCTCTACTTCTGCAGCCAGTGAGTGTGGAGCTTTTTTTTTTTTTTTTTTTTTAAACTGCTGAGAGGCTGGGCTGGGCAGGGGATGGGGCTGGGCAGGGCAGTCATGGGGGCTTCTCCTGCAGCTCCTCAAGCTGTGCCTTCCTCCACCCCAGCGGGAGGAGCCGCAGGGCTATACCCTGCTGCCACTTCCCCAGCTGGCATGGGGGGGCCACGATGCAGTCCAAGACTGCTGCACCCATATCAGTACTGGGAGTGGGGGCTCTGCCCTGCTGCTGCTTGCTGCTTGCCAGCCAGCCAGCCAGTGTGAGGGGTGCGGGATGACGGCACAGCAGTACTGGAAGTGGGGGCTATGCCCTGCTTCCGCTTGTCCCTTTCTGCCTGGATTGATCCACACCTGCATTCTGCCTTCCTCCCGCCCCGGCTGGGCAAGCAGCAGCAGCAGGGTAGAGCCCCTGCTCCCAGCACTGCTGCGACCACATCCTGCACCCCCCAACCTCCAGTCCCAACCCCACTCTTACCAGCTGGAGGCAGCTATCAGCTGCCTGTTTAATCAATGGCTGAATCGCTGAATCAACTGAATCTTTGCCAAAGCTTTTCCAGATCGATTTGGGTGATTCAAATCTATTCGGAGCTTTAACTTGGTCTCCCAATTTGATATGGATTTGGAAATTTGGTCTCCAAATCGAGCCGAATCTCCTCCCAATCAAATCAACTACTGAAGCTTCGCACAGCCCTATTAAAAGATATCAGGAAGGAGTTTTATAAATGTGTTTCATGGAAAAGAAAAGTAAACCTGTGCTGCTTAATGAAGAAAGGCTACTAATGGAAGATGTAAAGAAGGTCAAACTACTTAATATATAAAATTGCTTCAGTCTTCCCCAAAACACCCAAACTGTGAGCAGGAAAAAGGCTGTAAAGTATGATAAAAAGACAAGGAAACCCAATTCATTAGTCACAAATTCTTTAAGTCAAACAGGCCTGATGGAATTCACCATAAGGTTGTAAAGAAATTAGCTTAAAAAACGCTCCTAGAGCCACTGGCAATAATATTAGAAAATTCATAGACGACAGGTGAACTCATAGAACTACATACCAGTCAACCTAACTGTAATACCTTAGTAGTTACTAGAGAGAATTATGAAATATTCAATTTGTAAACATCTGGAGGGTACAGGATGCCACCAGAAGCTAATATAGAATGGTTGCAAACAAATCATGTCACACTAACTTGATTTCCTTCTTTTGTAGTTTGTTGCATAAGTGGAGCATGGTGGGCAAAGTATACCTGTGCATTAGTAAGTCCTTAGAATCAAATCACACATAACATTCTCATAAGTAAACTGATGACATGTGGGGTAGACAGAATTCCTATTAGGAAAATATACAATTTGTTGAATAACTGCTAGCAAAGAATATCTACAAATGGATTAATGTCAGATTGACAGGATGTCTCATGTGGATTCTGGATCTAGTGCTGTTTCACATTTTTATTGAGGACTTAGAGATGAAGAATATACTGATCAAATTTGCAAATCACAAAAAATGAAGAGGGGGTTTCAGCACTTTGGTGGACAGCTAGAGTTCTATATCCAGTTTTAGACACCACATCTTGAAAATAATGTAGGTAAACTGGAGAGTATTCAAAGGAAGCAATGAATATGGTAAAGGGTTTGGAATACAGACCATGAGAGGAAAGGTTGATAGAGGTAGGTATGCCTAACTGGAGAAAAGGAGTTTGGGGGGAGCAGGGAGGGAGGCAGACCATGATAGTTGTGTTTCTGAGTGAATGGTTGCCATTAAGAAGGTGGAGAAAAACTGTTCTTTCCAGGGCATGAGGAAATGCGTTTAAAACTACAGCAAAGCAGGCTTAGATCAAACCTCAGGAAAAACTAGTAGTAGGAGAACTGAGAACAGTAAGACAATAGAACAAGCTGCCTAGGGAAGTTGTGGAATCTCTTTATCAGTGGGAATTTTCAAAAATGTCTAGATATGATTCTGTCTGGGATGGTGGAGAAACAGTGAATTTTTCATCTGTGAAAGTTTTGGAACAAAATGGTACCTACAGTCCCACCTATAATTAGCAAGATTCACTTAAGACCTCTGCATCAAGGACTTAGATTATCAATTGTACCTATGGTGCATTAGTGCAGCTAAGCAGAGGCAGAGGGAAATGCTTTCCTAAATCATAATTCTACCATCCAACTTTGGGTCCTCTGGATGCCAAAATGACCCTCAGATCAGTCAAAGAAGAGTTGTGGACAAGGTTGCCGACTGCCTGTAAAAGAAAAAAAAAGGGGGAGGCATCTTTACACATGCTCTGGAGGTGCGGTGGGGAGTGCTTTAATTAGAGCGGCACCGAGAGCCACTCGAAAAGTGCCTGTGGCATCTTGTGTATTCAGTGTCTTGCACTTTAAAATGGTGGTGTGAACACTTCACTTAAAGTTCATTCGAAGATATTTAGTTAAAGCACTCCCACAACCATTTTGAAGCAGGGGGGGCACTGAATATATGAGACGCGGAGGCTGCTGGAGCGTACTAATTAGCATGCTCCAGCAGACTCTATTAAAATTGAGCCTGCTCTGATGCATTATAATTACAGCACATCAGAGCAGCATCCCTGCATGTCTACAGGCACCCTAAAAAGCTAAAAATGCCTGTCTGTAAAACCCATTTTAAAAAGTGAAGCTCCATAATAGGAAGGAGGCTGGCTGCAAAGCACTGATGGACGGAAGGGGAAGAACAGTGCTACCTCATATCTAATCAAGTGTGTATCACCATGCAGGGGGCTCTGTCACTGGTCTGTGGCCCAATGGAATCTCTATGCAGCAGGCTTGTCTTTTGGAGCTTGGGTTCAGTCCCAGGCTTGAAATCTTGCTGTTTTGATTGGTGGAGCCCATCCACCAATCAGGAGGCAGCAAGAGGAGTTAAGTTACGCCCCTTCCCTGAGGAGAAGGGGAGAGGAATTCCTCCTCCCTGGACCTGATTAAAGACTGCAACACTCAGGTCCAGAAGACTTCAGGGGCGGGGCCCTGGACAGTATAAGAGGAGCTGCGTGCCCAGCATGAGGGAACACATCCGGGACAGAGAAGAGAGAAGAGTGGGGCTTAGAAGAGCTGAGGAGAGCTGCTCAGCAGGGTGAAGCAGTAGCCCAGGAAGAGCCCCTGAAGACTTCTATCAGCAGGGAATGGCAGACGGCTCCAGCAGCTAGGGTCTCGGTGTGCAGCACGGCACACAGTGTCCAGATCCTGGGAACTGCATGAGGCAGCTCGGGTCTGCAACCTCTGGCGTGCCGCCAGAGACACAGTGCACAGGCTGGTGCATGGAATAGGACCTTTGGAGCACTTGGGCAGCTCAGGTCTTCAACCCTCAGAACAAGGCTGAGACCTCAGTGCAGGAGGCGCTGCACGGAGGGTCTGGGAGTGGATGAAGCCTGATGCTGCACGAGGTGGCCCGGGCCTCCGACCCATATCAGAAAGGGAGTCCATGGAGCCAGACAGTACTCGAGCTACTGAACCAGCAGACAGGGCCAAGCCAGAGGCCCCAGACGCCCTGCATAGCAGAGCCCTGTTCCAGGGGACAGTGACCCCCCGAAGCCCACTGCAGGTGAGAGAGCAGCTTGGCGCAGAGGACTAGGACCTTCCTCCAGGCCTGGAAGCCTTGAGCTGCTGAGAAAAAGGATTCTCACAGGGGAGGGGGAGTCCCCCCTGGTTAGTTAAGGGCTTCTGAAAGTGGAGGTCCCACTGGGAGGGCCCCCCTAAAGTTACCAGTTTCCTTGAAGAGCTTGGGGAAAAGCCCAAGGGCACTGGGGCTTCCCCTTGGGATTAAGTTCATCTTTGAGGTTCTCATGCCATAAGTGGTGTGATGTCATGCCTGGTATTTTGTGAACTCTCGTGTTTGTAAATTAGTAGATGAGTACAGTCCTAGGACTCTGCTGGGACCCCTTTTTGCTATTATTTCACCTGTTGTTTATTTGTATTTATTTGTGGCTTATTTATTGTTCACCTATACAGGCATACCTCGTTTTATTGCACTTTGCTTTATTGCGCTTCGCAGATATTGCGTTTTTTACAAATTGAAGGTTTGTGGCAACCCTGCGTCGAGCAAGTCTATCGGCGCCATTTTTCCATCGGCGCCATTTTTCCAACAGCATTTGCTCACTTCGTGTCTCTGTGTCACATTTTGGTAATTCTCGCAATATTTCAAACTTTTTCATTATTATTATATTTGTTATGGTGATCTGTGATCTTTGATGTTACTATTGTAATTGTTTTGGGGCGCCACGAACCGCGCCCATATAAGACGGCGAACTTAATCGATAAATGTTGTGTGTGTTCTGACTGCTCCACCGACCGGCCGTTCCCCCGTCTCTCTCCCTCTCCTCGGGCCTCCCTATTCCCTGAGACACAACAATATTGAAATTAGGCCAATTAATAACCCTACAATGGCCTCTAAGTGTTCAAGTGAAAGGAAGAGTCGCACGTCTCTCACTTTAAATCAAAAGCTAGAAATGATTAAGCTTAGTGAGGAAGGCATGTCGAAAGCCGAGATAGGCCGAAAGCTAGGCCTCTTGCGCCAAACAGTTAGCCAAGTTGTGAATGCAAAGGAAAAGTTCTTGAAGGAAATTAAAAGTGCTACTCCAGTGAACACACGAATGATAAGAAAGCGAAACAGCCTTATTGCTGATATGGAGAAAGTTTTAGTGGTCTGGATAGAAGATCAAACCAGCCACAACATTCCCTTAAGCCAAAGCCTAATCCAGAGCAAGGCCCTAACTCTCTTCAATTCTATGAAGGCCGAGAGAGGTGAGGAAGCTGCAGAAGAAAAGTTTGAAGCTAGCAGAGGTTGGTTCATGAGGTTTAAGGAAAGAAGCCGTCTCCATAACATAAAAGTGCAAGGTGAAGCAGCAAGTGCTGATGTAGAAGCTGCAGCAAGTTATCCAGAAGATCTAGCTAAGATAATTGATGAAGGTGGCTACACTAAACAACAGATTTTCAATGTAGACGAAACAGCCTTATATTGGAAGAAGATGCCATCTAGGACTTTCATAGCTAGAGAGGAGAAGTCAATGCCTGGCTTCAAAGCTTCAAAGGACAGGCTGACTCTCTTGTTAGGGGCTAATGCAGCTGGTGACTTTAAGTTGAAGCCAATGCTCATTTACCATTCCGAAAATCCTAGGGCCCTTAAGAATTATGCTAAATCTACTCTGCCTGTGCTCTATAAATGGAACAACAAAGCCTGGATGACAGCACATCTGTTTACAACATGGTTTACTGAATATTTTAAGCCCACTGTTGAGACCTACTGCTCAGAAAAAAAGATTCCTTTCAAAATATTACTGCTCATTGACAATGCACCTGGTCACCCAAGAGCTCTGATGGAGATGTACAACGAGATTAATGTTGTTTTCATGCCTGCTAACACAACATCCATTCTGCAGCCCATGGATCAAGGAGTAATTTCGACTTTCAAGTCTTATTATTTAAGAAATACATTTCGTAAGGCTATAGCTGCCATAGATAGTGATTCCTCTGATGGATCTGGGCAAAGTAAATTGAAAACCTTCTGGAAAGGATTCACCATTCTAGATGCCATTAAGAACATTCGTGATTCATGGGAGGAGGTCAAAATATCAACATTAACAGGAGTTTGGAAGAAGTTGATTCCAACCCTCATGGATGACTTTGAGGGGTTCAAGACTTCAGTGGAGGAAGTAACTGCAGATGTGGTGGAAATAGCAAGAGAACTAGAATTAGAAGTGGAGCCTGAAGATGTGACTGAATTGCTGCAATCTCATGACAAAACTTTAATGGATGAGGAGTTGCTTATGGATGAGCAAAGAAAGTGGTTTCTTGAGATGGAAACTGCTCCTGGTGAAGATGCTGTGAACACTGTTGAAATGACAACAAAGGATTTAGAATATTACATAAACTTAGTTGATGAAGCAGTGGCAGGGTTTGAGAGGATTGACTCCAATTTTGAAAGAAGTTCTACTGCGGGTAAAATGCTATCAAACAGCATCTCATGCTACAGAGAAATCTTTCATGAAAGGAAGAGTCAATCGATGCGGCAAACTTCATTGTTGTCTTATTTTAAGAAATTGC
>NW_017729024.1:40103254-40108638 GCF_001723915.1 Gavialis gangeticus | reverse complement strand
TTTTTTTAGACATAATGCTATTGCACACTTAATAGACTACAGTATAGTGTAAACATAACTTTTATATGCACTGGGAAACCAAAAAATTTGTGTGACTTGCTTTATTGTGATATTCGCTTTATTGCGGTGGTCTGGAACCGAACCCGCAATATCTCTGAGGTATGCCTGTACTTATCTATAGTTTATCTGTTGGCTATCTATGTTTATTATGGGGTTTATCCATTTCAGATCAGATACTGTGACTTACCTGTATCTAGAGCATGGGTATAAAGTTTTATAGCATTTACCCAGGGGGTATTGTTTATGATGTTTGTATGTATAATCTCCATGTTTCATTTCCTTGTGATAAGTTAATGTAAATAAATTTGTATATAGTTAAGTCCCCTGACTGTCCTGGCCTGGTTCTGTAGGGGTGGAGGGAAACTGAGCGGTCTGCAGTTCCCCCACAGCACACCTGCCCACAGCTAACAATTCCCTTCAATTGGAGAAGGGGAGTATATACCCGAGTATACCTGGGCTACACAGCATTAATGCAACCATAGGTTTGAGAATTCCATCACAAATTTCCACACACACAGCATTGATTTACCCTAATTATGACAACATATTATTTTCTATTTATTATTTCCCATTTTTAAATGTATATTTAACACATTAATATTAATGATATCAACTGCTAAATTTCTAAGAAGCCACCTGTGGCTTTGCATTTTGTAGCAGGAACAGTATTCTGGAGTCAGCCTTCATAGTTTCATAGTTTGTAGGGTCGGAAGGGACCTGAGCAGATCATCAATTCCGACCCTCTGCCATGGCAGGAAAGAGTACTGGGGTCAAACAACTCCGGCGGGGTCACTGTCCAACATCATGAAGACCTGCTTTTTAGTCCTCACCTGCCACACATTTGATGTTACTAGGATTAGGTCCTCATGTCTGTCAGAGGTCAATTTTAAGTGCCTCCCTTCCACTCTGTATTATTGGGCTGCTCCTACAAATTCTTAGTCCTCATGAAACTCACTCCATGCACCTTCCAGTCTCCCCGAGCTCCATCCCTGAGCCCCACCAGCAGCCTCTCAGAGCTGTCTCACGTGTTCAGGCCAACAGTCTAGTTTCATCAGGCTCCCTGCCTACTAGGCCAACAACTCATACCATACCGATAGGCTCCTCATGGGGTGCCTGCCCACCATACTGATAGCTTCCTCATGGGCCCCCTTAGTTTCACCTGTCCCCACTATGGCTTCCACATGCCCCCCACAGCTGTTCCATACCGTGCAAGCTTTAACAGTTTAACCCAGGGGTGACCAAGGTACAGTGCACAGAACCATGTCATCTAGCCCACAGGGCTTCCCACAGGTTCAGAACTTTGGCAGCAGGGCAACTGATGGCAGTGTTCATTGCTGTTGTTGCTATTCTTCCTGCTGACCAGATTTCCAGATCTGTAGGGAGCTCTGCAGGCCAGATCTGTAGCACAGAGATGATCATCTGTCCTGTGGAGCTGGGAATTCAATGGCAGGAAGAGCAGTGGCTATCATGGCTCCTGGAACCACAGTAATTAATAATGCCTTCACTAAATTCCAGCTCCACAGCCCAGATAATACAGCCTTGTGCTCTGCATCCAGAGCACAGGATCAGTCCATGGTCTAGATCTGGTCCATTTTTCTAGCCCAACATGGCTTTACCTAACTCTGGCTCTCTCCTGGACCTATCACAGATAGCAGTCCATGGTTTCTTCTCCTGCAACTCTATCACCAAGAAGCTCCACTCCCTTGCACTGCCACCACTTGACTGCCAGGTACCTTCAGGAGATAGGCTTACATAGCCCCAGGGCTATCCCTTCTAGATGAAGCAGCCATTCCATAAAGGCACCGCTCCCTGTTTTTCCTTTCATTCTAATGATGGGGTTAATCAGTTGATTGTTGGCCTAAATGGTAGAAAAGAGGAAAACAAAAATGAGGCAGTTATCTTCCCAGTTGCTAATATTTTTCACTCCTAATTCATGTGCAGGCAAACTTTTATGGGCACACATGGAAAAATTCTTAGGCCCAGGCACTATCAAACGTTAGTGCTGCAATTCTAAAATACTGAAAACTAGCTTGTGACTTGGATTACATACCTGCATGGGGCATGACAAATTGCCCTTGCATTGGCTGCCCAGGTCATGAGGCCAGATGCATCGGCAAACCTATCTCACCTCGCAGCAGGTGGACAGAGAAGACCCGTGGTGAAGAAAGACAGGTAATCAGCAGTCCTCCATTCCTGCAATGCATCCATAAGCAGGTTCAAACTTTTGTGAGGGATGTTGCAATTTGCTGTGTATATTAGTCTGACAGCCAACTACTACTTGCAACCTATGAAACAAGGAGGAGGGATTTGTGGCTCACTGTTCTGTTTGTTACACACAATGCACAGTTTATGTACCACTACTTCCTCAGGAATGAGCCTCAAGTCACAATCCTGACCACATACTGTGCAATTTAACTGCATTAAGGTTGAGTTACAAACCCTAAGTAGTTCAACGCCCAGGCTCTGAAGTGTGAGTTTGCCGGCAGCTGTTCAATATTTACATTTATCATCACTCTGAGACACCACATAGGGCTGGGGTATGTTAGCCAAATATCTCATTTATCACACACATTCCTCGTATCCTGGGGCCCAAATATATTTTCAGATTCAACAGTGTAACATTCACATTTACAGCACAGCGATTCCAGATAAACAGGATGATGCCTTTTTTCTGATCAAAGCCTTACTCGCTGCATGTGCCTGCCTAATTCACTGCTCAGCATCCATCCTACATATTAGTATAGCAGAGATCCTATGATGGAAAAAGTAGTATGCGATTATGTAATGAATGGTATACCATAACTCCTCTCATTTCAGTAATGAGAGGAGTTTGTATAAGAGGATGGGGGGGCACAGGAGCCTCGGGTTTGGCGTTTGTGTAGTAATGAGTTTTTTTATGTAAAATTTCCTAATTGTTGTGGTTTACAATAAAAACAGGAAGTCTAAGAAATGTTGAACACACTGGATAGTGACAAAATGCCACCATTCATTGTCTACTTAGGCAATGTCTCAAGGCACCACCTTGAGGCTGGTGAAAAGTAATGTGTAAGCCAAGAAACAATATAGATATTATTTAAATCTAACATTAAGTACGTGATATGTAGGTACAGATGTGTCTCCTGGCTGCTGCCCTAGTATATAAGCCTATCAGGATTGTGGATATATCTATTGTCACAACACACCTTGGAAATAAGAATATGGTCTTATTCACATTTTCAAGATGACAAACTGAGGTACAGGGATATGATTTACTAAAGGTCACAGAGGAAATCTTTTGGGAAGCAAAGAATTGAACTCTGGTCTCCCAAGACAACTCTGTTCTCTAGTGTTCTAGTCACGGGATCATCATTCCTTGCTTATTTCAACTCCAATTATTGCTGTGGAACCCAATTATTTTACTTGGAAAACTTCACATGTGAAATCAGGGTTAAAAGCAGTTTAAAAATCAATCAAGCTAGTGCCAGTTCTTTTGTGCCTTCATACCCTATCCCCTTATAGCTAGGAATGGAGAGAAGTAAGAACATACAATGGATTTGGAAAACCAAACAAACAAACCATGTAGTAAGAAGGAAACTGAAAAGCTACTGGTCTAGGGCTCAGCTCTTCACCCATCAGTCTCTGTGCATGCAGCAGAGAAGCAGATGGCATGCTATCCCTTTCAGAGACAGAGTGGGTGCTCACAATGCAAACGCCAGCCAATTCTGAAAATGAGATGAATCACTTTAGCCAGAAAAGGACTCAGTAAATGCCAGATAATCATGATAATGTAGCTATTATGGAAATAAAATCACCTATAGCAAAAGAAATTGCTTTGATAGATGTTTAGACATTTGGGACTCCTTTCTATGGATACTGCAATTAGGAACCTGCCTGAGCAAGCTGAATCCTTGATAAGCTTTACACCGCTAAAGATGTATGATTAGGTTTAAGCCCACAAACTAAATTCAAGAGACTTTTCAAAATCCCTTTCTGCTCTCTTGCAGCTAATACACTTGCTCCACTAATCTGGTTGCTGTAATAAACAGATAACATATTGCCCCTGCTGTGTGATCCTTTTGGGAGGGATGTGTTTTGATTTTCCCACCTTTCTATATCTTATTTTATTTCTTAGTTAGCTCTTTGGCAAAATCTGACCTTGCATTTCTCAAACCATTAAACACTGATAATGTATTGCTGCTATCTGTTTTCACTTTCTTCAACTCATCCAGTTGCTCATAGGGATGCGATTAGAGGAAAAATGCTGAGAGCACTATGTATCTGCTGCAGAGTTGCCAGGAGCTTCTTCTCAGGGGATTAGCACAGCTTCACATGACCTCCAGCACAGGACCGTGAGTAGACATTACAGTGGAGGCATAATTAATACATTAAATCCTCTCTTCTATTTACTGGAGGGAACAGTAGTTTGATGAAGAAAGGGTGTTAAAGCTGACACTCCCTGTTTATATTGGCATAATCTGAGACTAATTTCCTGGCTTTTCTATATTGTCACACCTGTTGCTGACCTGCATTGCTAGAAAGATACACTGCCAAGGATAAAAGCTTCACAAATAGCATAAGTCAAGCTGTGATCAAGTGGGCTGAATTCTTTGGGTTCTTGTGGGGAACACTTTGGGAGGCTCAGTGTAAGCACGCTTTGATGTAAATAGTTTCATAAGGAGAACATTTAAGCTAAAGACAGACATTCAAAAAATCTGAGCCTGAATTGATTCACTCTTCGCAGGTTAGTCCAACTTGGCTAGGCTGAACCAGTTTGTAACCACACAAACATCACCTCTGGACTGAGGAAATGTTGGCACATGCCTGCAGTGGCTCAGGCTTGAAGCTGGGCGGGGTGAGGTAGACCAGCCCTCCCTTCCCTTCCACAGTTCTGAGCTGAGGGTGGGGGGATTTGGCCAGGCCCTGCCAGGATGCTCTGATTAGGGAAGGCCCCACGTCCCTGACTAGCAAGGAAGCCAGCAGGGAGTCAATAAGCATTGAGTTAGAAAGCAGGGAGTTGTTAGCATTTATCAGACCATCAAAGAAAACAAAAGCCTCTCTCACTAGCTCAAGCTCTTCTTCAACAACTTTTTTCCAAGGAAGGAATAGAGGGATATTATCAGTTACCTGTTGATTAGCTCCTAAAAGCCCTAAGCTGACACTGTCCTGTCTGCCTTTGTTCTGTCTCCCACAGCATGTGGTCTGCTAGCTAATGTTGAGAGGTGTCTGTGTAAGACAGAGGGGAGGGGGGAATCCCTGCTTAAGCAGGGAGTGGTGGGGGAGGGGGGAGCAGGAGGAAGCCAGACAGACCCCACTGTACCTGCAGTCTCTGCTGGAGCCCCAGCCAG
>NW_017729024.1:40093553-40098254 GCF_001723915.1 Gavialis gangeticus | reverse complement strand
CCCAGCCAGGGAGCAGAGGGGCAGGGCTATCCCTGCTCTGCACCAAAGAGCCCCACCTAGGGCTGCATAGCATCTGAGATGCTGGGGGACTCTGGTTTAACTTAACCCAGGAAGGGGTCTGGGACAGACATTGCATAAACTGGTTTGATCTAAATCAATTAAGTCTGATACTACATTCAACCAGGTTTATCTCAAACCAGTTTCGGAAATTTTCTAACTGGTTTATGTGCACTGAACATCTGTTCTGTTACAGGTTTAAACCAATTTCTAATTACTTAAACCAGTTTATGTGTAATGTCTGTCCCTAGTCCTAGATGCACTTCTCTCTATAGATGGCAGTCTGGATCTAGCAGCAAAGCCTGGAGACTGCTCCCTGATTGATTCCCTATAACATTGTGTTTAATTTGATTGGGCAAGTGTTAGGGCCTTATTACACCTTACACTGTGAGACACACCAGTGTTGATCACTGTTTGTGCTAGCTTGGAATTTGGAGCAGTTACATCCTTAGTAGAAACCTTCTCTGACTGTCCAACACCTGCACAGCTATGATTTGCCACTAGAGGCCTGGTGAGCAGGGGCAGGACTCAGAGCTGTAGGCATGTGTTGCCACTAGAGGGTTGTTAAACCAGGACAGGCTTCTGTCCCTGTTATATGGACAGGGGCATGAAAGATCCTGGGATACTGGAGGTCTTCAACTTGGGTGGCACATCTGTGGGGAGTGGCTACACTAATAGAACAGGAGCTAGGTAGTGCAGATCAGAGATAATCCTGCAGAGTGGCATAACTTTGAGCCACATAATGAGTGCTTAAAACCACTTTAAGGTGTTAATGGGAGGACAATCCAGGGATTAAGGGCTTCAGGAGCTGCCCACAATTACCATGTGACAAGGTCATTAGTTCCTTAGGTTAATACTGTAGTTTTGTAACAGGCTTGTTGTGACTGTATCCTAGGGAGAAAGAGAGACTCAGAGAGTGCTGAGGAGAGAAAGTGGTCTCAGGGAGGACAAAGTAGAGAGAAGGCAGGAGTCCAAGGGACGACTGAGGGAACTGCAGTGGCTCACAGACTGTTTGGAGCTGAGCAACTTAGTGTGCTATTTGGGATGTCAGCACTCTGATCCCCTGCTCTTTGAAGAGGACTTTCCCCCCACCCAGAAAAACAAACAAACCCTTTCTGGGAGCTGAACAAAGAAAGAACTCTCTGAGGTAGGGCTATGTATTACCAGGGAAGCCAGGGACAAAGATTTGGGGTTTTGAAGCCTCAAGAAGCCATACCAGGACTGGGAGACCTTCAGAGGGTCCTTCATGAGATGGGGACCAGACAAGGCTGCCTTTTGGGGAGTTCTGAGGCAGCGGTTCCCTTGAAAGTGGCATTATGTGACACAAGCAACAACAGATAGATTGTGAATGATAGAGGAGTACAAGGTCACACACAATGTGACACTATTGGGCAGCATGATAGGCACTGGGATCACCACACTCAGAGTGTATGTGCACCACTTCCCCAGAGTTTCCAGGGAACACTGCTCCCAAGCATGTCCTGCCCACCTGCTCTTGCTGGCACACGCCAAACTCACAAATGAGGCAGTAAAGCTGCTTCAGGGGCACTCCCCACTGTTACTGTCAAGCACACTGAAGACAGAGATTGAGTGGTGTGGCAGGGGCTTGTTTCTTGACAGAGATTTTGGTTTTAGCATGGAGGCAGTAGAGACACGCTGCAGTGGCAGGGAGGCAAGTAGTAGCCCATATGCTCCATATGCTTTGAGCAAATGGCCTGCACAAGCTACGGACAGATGACACCTATACCAAGTTATTTTCCTTGGACTATTTTTACACTAGATTTGAGCAAACTATGCTACTGTAGGATCATACATCATTTATTCATTCCATAAATAAACTGGAATGAAGGGTGAACACATTGGTATAAACATGTTATGTGTCCAGGCCCCAAAACAGGAGTGACACAGTAAAATGAACTAGGAAAATGAACTTTGCAGCAGTTGTCCATGAGCAGTGTAAGAAGTGTATTTGTTAAGGGCAATAAAAATTAATTTTTCATTAATGGAGATATAAGATTGTGAGAGCTTGGGTGAGAGTTTTAGCCGATTGAATGGTCTGGAAAGGCTGTACCTTACTGATGCAGACAGAATCAGCAATATTTAGATGCATGCTAGAGGCAGGGGCCTAGAAAGAGGTCCAAGATGATGATGCTATGGTACTGACCTGAGTAACAGACTAATCATGGTGAGCTTTATCTGACAGATAGACATCTTGAAGCTGATGTTCAAGAGACAGGCCAAGATTTTGGTTTGGAAAGGAAGAAACAGGTCTGGTGTACAGAGGCACATCTGCAAGTTGTCATCATAGAGGGGGTAGCTGAAATTGTGTTTACAGAGGAGATTACTTAGAAAGTGGGTGTAAAGGAAGAAGACCCACATGAAACCCCCAGCTGGAGGGAGAAGAAATAGATTTTTTCTTCAAGACATTTTGAAGGAGCAATCAGGGGCAGAATCAAAAACCAAAGTCATATGGGTGTGAGGTTCAAGTTAGAACAGTAAAAGCTGTTTAGCTATGATGATAGCATAACTGACAGAAGAGAGAACAATTGTTTGGGAGGAGGAAGAGAAAGAGGGAATAGGAGGGTGAGAACAGATAAGCTGGTGGCCCAGAAAGCATGGAGAGCTGAGTGAGGAAGTGTGGAGGGTTACTGAAAGAGAGCAGGGTACTATCAGAGACTGGAGATCTCACCAACAGAAAGAGAGCAATGCTTTGTGAAAAGCAAATCAAATAAAAAGCCCTTTTGTCAAGCATGAGAGTTGAACTAGGATTGCAGTCAGCTGGAAAGCTGCGGCAAAGAAACATTCACTTGACTAGATCATCATAAGAGAAGCTGTAGTCACTGTTCATGAATGTGGGAGGTTAAGAGGAAAGGAAGTTGAAATCAAATTGATAGGGAGGCAGAGTGTGGATGAAAGATGACAGGAGAGAAGATGAGGATAAACTGCTGTTCAAAAATAAGACAGTGGGAAGAGGAAGGAAGATGGGGCATAGGGAGCCAAAAAACAGGAGAGAAAAAACCCAACACTCACTCCCACAACAGTCTGATCCAGGCTGAGGAGTGACACAAGATTGGCTTCAACAGCAGATGTCTGAGCAACCAGTTTGCCACCCTTTTTCTCTCCTCTGAGGATAGGCAAAACATTGACATAGTAGCACATCTGTGCATAGGTAAGGCATGGAAACCTTGTGAGGAGTAAAAAAGACTGCGAGGCTAGAAAGATAGTGTAACAAACATTCACAATGACTCAAACCCAACATCCTGGTTGTCCCTGATGTCCTCACTACCATTGTAAAGCTTGTTAAGGAGGGTCCCTAGATAGTTTGGAATCAGGGGAACGGGAACAACGCTGAAGCTGATGTTTAACACACTAGATCTGTCAGGCAAAACAACCACCAAGCAGCCTGAAGTACCAGTGACCCCATGATATTCCATTCCACATTCAGGGGAACAATGCAATACCAGGAGACTGGGCAGCTGCTGAAGCAATGCAAATCAAGTATTTTTTAAGAAGAAAACATTTACTATAAAATGTGAGGAGGTTACATTCTGTCTGTCCAACCATGACAGCACTATTTTACCTGCTTATGCATGAGGTGGAGGTTGGTGGCTGGTGGGGCAATAGAAGGAATCTGAAGAAATGAGGGCTCATTTCAAACTCAACAAGAGATAAGAAATAGCTGCACTGAACCTTAGGATACATGCTCACAACCTCAGAAGACCAAGACATTATCCTAAAGCGATAAAGATGCAAAATGCCATTTGTACAGACTACTCTGTAGATTGAAATAGAATATTGCTGAGCAGTGGTGAGTGGAGAAACTAGTGATGAGTGAATCTCATAAAGATGCAGTTCAGATAACAACAAAAAACTTATGATCTTTCCCCATACACCTTTGCACCTCTTTGGTCCAGAACTCAAGTTGTTTGATAAACATTCTGGTTGGAATTCTTAAACTATTTTGGTTACTACTTTCTGTTCACACCTGGAAGTGTGAACAAACTGCCTGTATTTCTTTCAAATCCAGTACTAGCAGAAACCCAGAATTTCTCCAGGATGTACAATGGATGGTCTCTAAATGAACAGACAAATTGCAAAAGAACAGTGATATTAGAGATGAGCTCAGGACTAAGAATTCTAGACTGGATGTTGAACATCCCGGTATCCAAATTTCTTTTCAGCCTCTCTGGTAGATGGGGACCATTTTATAACTGTATCAATAACTATGCATTATAAATGATAAATAGTTACTATAAATAAGTTTGGATACAGATGGGGAGGATTTTTAATGCTCAGTATTAATAAATATTTGGATTCATTTTTGTATTTTATTGTATATTTACATTTAAGCTGCACTGTACAAACATTAATTAGGCTTTTATGTAAACGCTAAGCATCATTACAATTACACTCATGCCCTCAACACTATGTAGACTCTTTGCTGTATTCGGCGCTCATGGAATTGAGTTTCTTACTGACTGGAGACCTAATATATACAAGAGAATGTTTTATGGCTGGTGGTGTCATAAAGCCCCAAAGTAAGGCCGTGCGGAGTTACTGATCTACGTTCCCCATCCTAATCATGCATTCATGGCAAGCTGTATAGGGGTTTCAAAGGAGTACACAGTGAATATGTAATAACAA
>NW_017729024.1:40054876-40088553 GCF_001723915.1 Gavialis gangeticus | reverse complement strand
TTTTATGGCTGGGGGTGTCATAAAGCCCCAAAGTAAGGCCGTGCGGAGTTACTGATCTACGTTCCCCATCCTAATCATGCATTCATGGCAAGCTGTATAGGGGTTTCAAAGGAGTACACAGTGAATATGTAATAACAATTTTATTAAATTTACTAATGCTTGCCACAACCATCTCTAACTAACACAAGAGACTGTGTGGGAGTTGTGCATGCAGTGTGCTCATTATTTAATAAGGAGGTTGTACAGTACACAGGCTCTGAATATTAATGAAGTTTCTAAATATAAGAAGCACACATTTTGAAATACAGCATAGAGACACAATAACTTCAGTGATAAAAATGCAAACAATTGCATAGAAGGAGCAGGCTAGTGAGTGATGGGGGGAAGTTTAGGCTTTGGAAATACTGATTTGGAAAGGGAGAAGTAGTTACAAACTGTGAAAAGAAAAGGGAGCTTGACAAGGGGAAATGGATTTTGTAGGGAAGAGTTTGGAGTGAAGAATGATAGTGGTGGGAGAAACAATGAGGATATAGTTTAACATTATGGAGAGCACCCTTGGCCTATCCATTCTGGAAGTGAAGCATAGTCCTTGTTTTGATCTACTGTGCAGAGGTGAATTTCACCTTGTGGGAACAAAACGCAATGCAGAGGAGATGTACAGTTACAGAAAAACATATACTGGGAACTTGTAAAATAATCCTTGTGCAGAAGTTTGTTATGGGCAAAGGATCCTGTTTGAATTGGGATTCTGCATTCAAGAGGGAAAATACAACAGGGAAAGCACCATGCTACTAGCTACCAATTTTATCTAGCCACATTATTAAGCTCCAAACCTTTCTTTAACAATATTCCAGAGTTTCTTGAAGAATAAAAGGTGCAAAGTCCTGTGGGTCAGGTTCTCCTCTGGTAAAGACAATGAAGTTGCAACTAGTGTAAAAACACTGCAACTGAGGCCTTGTTACACATTGATTTTGTGTGGTGCCTGGAGCTCTTAAACCCTGGATTGTCTGCGTGTTAACACCTTTAAATGGCTTAAAGCACTCGTTATGCAGCTCAAAAGCAAGCTACCAATAAGCTGATCAACACTTTAGGAAGGCCTTCCATACCATCTCTCACCCCATCCTCATTAAAAAATTAGGTGACTGTGGTATCGACACCTACACAGTCAGATGGGTCATAAATTGGCTGAAGGGCCGCACCCAGAGAGTGGTGGTGGATTGTTCATTTTCAACCTGGAGAGATGTGGGCAGTGGGGTTCCCCAGGGCTCGGTCCTCAGGCCTGCACTGTTCAATATCTTCATCAGCGATTTGGATGAGGGGGTGAAAAGAACCTTGTTCAAGTTCACAGATGACACTAAGATGTGGGAAGAAGTGAGCACGCTAGATGGGAGGGACAGGCTACAACTAGATCTGGACAGGTTAGAGGTGGGCAGATGAGAATAGGATGGGTTTCAATACGGACAAGTGTAAGGTGTTGCACCTGGGGAAGAAGAACCAGCAGCATACCTACAGGCTGGGGAACTCCCTTCTCATCAGCACACAGGCAGAAAAGGATCTTGGAGTCATGGGCCACCAATGTGGGAACGCGGTCAGGAAGGCTAACCATACCTTGTCATGCATCCATAGGTGCATCACGAGCAGGTCCAAGGAGGTGATCCTCACCCTCTATGCGACATTGGCCAGGCCGCAGTTCAGGAGGGATGTAGATAGCATTGAGAAGATCCAAAGGAGGGCCACTTGCATGATCAGGGACAGTAGGACAGGCCCTATGAGGGGAGGCTACGGGACCTGAACCTTTTTAGCCTCCACAAAAGAAGGCTGAGAAGGGATCTGGTGGCCACCTATAAGCTTGCCAAGGGGGACCAGCAGGCAATGGGAGAGTTGCTGTTCCCCTGAGCACTACTGGGAGTAATAAGGAACAATGGCCATAAGTTGACTGAGAGTACCTTCAGGCTAGACATCAGGAGGCACTACTTCACAGTCAGGGTGTCTGATCTGGAACCAACTTCCAAGGGAAGTGGTGCTTGCCTCTACCTGGGAGTCTTCAAAAGGAGGCTAGACAACCACCTAGCTGGAGTTGTTTGACCCCAGCATCTTTTCCTGCCCATGGCAGGGGGTCGGACTTGATGATCTCCTTAGGTCCCTTCCGACTCTACCAACTATGAAACATTTCTGCAGCTCGCAGTCATATAGACATTCTTGTCCATTGTCCTAGAATAAATCCTAAAACTTTTTCCCTGATAGAAGGTAGTAACAGTTTATCCCAGGCTATTGCAAAGTACATCTGTACAGTTATTCTGTGATTGCATCACTGAATCAATGGTGGAAAAGCAGCACTGTGTTCAGCTGCTCACTAAACCCCAAAAAGAAGGGCAATGTGTACACACATCAATCTCAGGATATTTTTGTTCTAGGGCAGATACAGGCACAATTTATCCAGAAACAAGTACAATGTCTGTTCCTAGTCAAAGAGTTGGTTAATAGAGGTATCTGATATCCAGAGAAAATATTTGCTGCTGGAAAGCTCTCGTCTTCTGACTGAGAAAACAAAAGCTGGTTTAACTTGATTTGGACAGAACACAAGCTTTGAAGTCTTTGTCCTAGGCAACCACAAGGTTGGAACTATTGTATTCAGACCTCTAGGGAGCTTTTGCCCAGGAACAACTGGGAGGCAAATATTGGGCTATAATATATAAAGAAAAAAACAAACAACAATCAAACAAACCAAATCCATTCATCAAAAACAGCTTGCTAAGCAAGGAGAAGAACCATCTTCTACTGTGAGGACTCAACTAATCTTTGTCATGGCTAATTCCTGATCCAATCTTTAGGTCTTGTCCACTTATTTTCTTGCCCCTAATAAGTAACCTATAGTTCAGCATCCAAAGCAACAGACCTTCCCTTCTGTTTTCTAGCCCAGTGGTATCTCTGCAAGCCAGGTGAGTGGTATAGAGCTGCTCCATGGATCCACCCTTCCCACCTGCATGCTTGATCCAGCAGAGGAATGCTGGCCCAAGCAGGCATCACGCGCAGCCCAGCCCATCCCAGCACGCAGCCTCAATGAGTGCCAAGGACAGTGCATGTACTGGACACTATGTGCAGAGTTTGTCCTGCACAGCAAAAGGGGAAGCACTAAGGGCTGGATTATAGGGCTCTGTAGAGCCTTATGTTTGATGCCCCTATTTTAGCTAATTCAAACCCATTCCCCTCCCATCTTTGTTTGTATTAAAGTTAAAAACATTTGGTTAAAAAAAACCCCCCAATGAAATAATTAATGATGACCTATTGAAGGGCACAATATTATTTTTTTTAGCCTAAGCAATTAGCCAGCCAATTAGGCATCACTGACTTGTCTACTGTCAGGCATTAGTTTGGTGCAATTCAATACATTAAGAGGGGGAAAATACTGTAAGGTCTCCTCCTGGAACTGGGTAGTAACAAACAGGAGACAGCTTCCATGTTCAAAAACCTAAACCTGCTTCAATGCCAATTTGTTGTCTTCGCCGCCTCTCGGGGCCATGTTACCTGGTTCGTCTTTTGCTTTGTTGCGATTCTCTTATGGTTTTCTTATTCTGAAACACACAGATATAGTGAGCTCCACTAATCAGTGCTCCATTTCCTGTATATACAGTCCCAAGGAAACAGTATTTGCCATCCTAGGGAAATGAATGACCCCTCTTTAGGGGCACAAGCTAGGTACAGCTCAAAAAAATAAACAGAAACCTGCCTAGGATTCTGAAACAGCATTGCTGTTTACTTAGTAGCAAAAGAATCAGTTTTCCAGCCAAAAATAAACCCTACATACATTTCTGTACCTTATTTTCTTTCACCACTGGAGCATTCTTTGCATTAGAGTCTTTGGGGTTGTATCTTCTCCTCTGCTCCTCCTGAATTTTCCAGCTTATCTTCTGAACCATGGAGTCCTTCCATCTTAATTGGCCTTCTCTAACTTGGGTTCATCCCAGAGTTAAATGGAGACAGGAGTTCCCCACAAATGTCCCTCACTGGGAAGCTCTTTCCCTCCTTCCCCTCTTATGCTCAGATCTTCCTCCTTTCAGCCCACAGATTCCTATGTGTCTGTCAACAATTCCTGGTTTATATATCCCTCCCCCACCCACAACACTTCCAGTACCTGACCTCTCTGTTCCTTTTATCAAATTTCCCACTTCAGAATTAACAGCCTCATGGAGAAAGATACGGGGAAACAGAGTGTCCCAGGCTTCAGTCAATTTCCTTAGCATGTCAGCTGTCTGGTAAAAGTACCATCATGAAGGTCTCAGACCTGAGGAAAGGTTCTTGATGCTTGAAACCTGGTCCACAGATATCATTAAAATCCTTGCTTCTCAGACCCAATTTGTGCCTGATTCATCAGAAAAATTTTTGCTCACCTTGAGGAACTTCATTAATTTGTAAGTTGTTACAGAGCCCTAAATCATCACAAAGTATAATGCAACACACTTACAAAGCTATTTAAAGAATCTCATTTATTTGTGGCCTTCAGATTAAGTCAAACATTACTGAAAAATTAGCCTGTTCATAACATGACATTTGTTTCTTACATGGGGACGGGAGCAGACAGTTGTTTACTACTAGAATAGGCTGACTAATATGGTCTCATTTCAATCACCAGGCATCTTTTTTGTAGTAGTAAGTATAAAATTCTGCTAAAAATCACTTCAGCTGTTTTTTGAAACAACAGGATCATTTCCTACTCCTAGCTGTCTAGTGCAGCCCGTCTGCCTGGTGCTGTGACACTAAACAGGATGGGTTCAACTGCTTGATGGAAACCTCCTTCCTCCTTCACCCTGAGCTCTTAATTATATGACTAGGGCTCCTTTACTTACCACTGGAGACTGCAATGATGCTTATTGTGACTTTTGACCCCAAGCATACTGTGCAATGCTCATCTGTCCATCTATTTATAAACGGACCAGTAATGTTCTATTACTCCTCCAGTTCCACAACTGAGTATGAGGAAATTTTCGTACAATGTTATAGTCATGGTAGGGAGACACTTAAACCACATGCAAATAAGGCCTGGCCAATATAGCCCATTCCCCATGTGCAGTCACAAGTACCACCAGAGGGCTTCTATCCTCCCCCATCTTCCTGTTCCTACTCTATGTGTGGCACACACTGTAAAAGTGTCCCCCTGTGGCTGCCACGGGAAAGGCACTGGGCAAGCTTGGCACTGTTCCCAAGTGAATACTTCATAGCAATATTGGATGTACCCTGGCATGTGCACTAAAACAGTTACATGATATTTGTTGACATTTGGTGCAAGTGGGCAGAAGCCAGCAGGGTGGGGAATGGCAGGAGCTTGTTTTCACAGTGATTCTTCCTAGCACTATCAGATACAATGTACATATAGCCAAGTGACTACTATGAGCCTTTAAAGGCTCTACACTTCAGGTTTTGTGTGAACAGTGAAATTAGTATATTGGTCTAGTTGGCAATTTAATTTGGCCAACAGTTAGGACATTCCCACACTAGGGAAGGAGTACTCTGAAACCAGGACATCTGCAAACACACCCTTTCTGCCTGCCTCGCTTACATGTACCACTGGCAGTATTCAGTGAGGCCACTTCAGAGTATCCCTCTTCAACTGGCTCAAGGCAGCTGAAGTTAGGGGCTTTCAAGTCTGGGGTAATTCTAACAGATTAATACAATAATTCATGTACAGACTACACCCCTGGTTTAGGGACAGACATTCAAAAAGCCTGAGCCTGAATTGTTTCAATCTTTGCAGGTTAGTCTAACCTGCAAGGCTTGAACCGATTTGGAGGTGGGTAGACATTCCCTTTTCATTTCACACATGCAGGCACATGTCTGCAGTGGCTCAGGCTAGAAGCTGCAGGGCTCTAGAGCATCCCTTGTTTCCCTTCCATAGTACTGAGCTGGGGGTGGGGCATGGCCAGGCCCTGGCATGACACTCTGATTAGCCCAGCAGGGAATTGATAACAGTGTTAAACACTGAGTTAGGGGTGATAATTACCCCATTAAGAAATAACAGAGGGACATTACCAGCTACCTGTTGATTCTGCCTTTGTCACAGCATGAACCAGAGCCAGTGTGTGATCTGCTAACTAATACACAGACACCTCTCAGCAAGGCAGAGGGGAAGGGGGCGGAAAGCAGCCTGCAAGTCTCCAGGGGAGCTGCAGCCAGGAAGCAGAGGGGTGGGGCCAACCCTGCTGTGGAGCAGAGCCCTGCTTAGCCCAGAGAGCACACCAGGATGCTGGGGGAGTCTGGTTCATCTTAAACCAGCAAGGGTTCTGGGACAGACATTGCGTCAACCGGTTTGGGCTGCCTCAGTTAAGTCTGATACTACATTCAGCCCGGTTTGTCTCAAACCGTTTTCAAACTGGTTTATGTACACTGAATATCTGCTCTGTTACAGCTTTAAACTAGTTTCCAGTTACTTAGACCAGTTTATGTATAATATCTGTCCCTAGCCCTGGAGTTCAGTGAGGGTTGCAGAGATGTATTTGAGGACAGAACTGGGCCTGAACTGTGGTACCATTCAGAATGGGATCCTGTGTGTTGGAAGGTAAGCCCTTACATGTAAAGAAGAATTTGGCCTCTCTCTGACTCCCTGTTTTTGATTCTGGTATTCTTTTATTTTTCCCCTTCTTCTGGCTTCTTTTCAGAACTTATTTTCCCTCTCTTTCCCTGGATCTTCTGTTTCTGTTCCAGCTATGCTTCTTTTCTGTGTTATTCTTCAGGCCTAGTTATATTCACAATCCAATATATATAATCCAACTTTCTTTTCCTTGGTTTTCTACTTTTCCAAGGTTTTTCCTATCCCCAGTTCCTCTAGTCACTCTTTTACTGGGCCTTTTGCCCTTTCATTTTGTCCTTTGCTGCTGTTTATTCTATCCAGCTTGCCTAATGGTACTCCCAGCAGACATTCAGTGGGAATACTCAGGTTTACCCTGCCAGTGCAGATGTTATACAATAGCTATGTTCAGTCTTTTTTCTAGAGGGACTAGATGCTCAGAGTGTTACACTGCTGATTCCTTTGTAATAGTCCTGCACAGGCGAATGTTAATCAATTAGAGCAGCAGAACTAATTAAAAGGCATGCATTATACATCTTCAAGACACATTCTTCATTACCATAGAACCACCCCATTACAAATTCACATCACAGAGAATTAAAACAGGCAAACTTAAAACAACAGGAAAAAGAAGCCATTTACTTTTTGCCAGGAATTTGGCTTTGGACCATCTATACTGAGACCTGTGATTGTCACAACCAAATGAAGCACTGCTAAAAATGAGGGCTCTATTAAAAAGGGAGGAAATCAGTGTGTTTTACATACTTCATCCCCATACTTTCCTGGCACTCACTTTAATCAGGCACCCTGACACTTGTGGATTAAGATTTTCAAAAGTGGCCAGAACTTCTGCTTTCATTGGGTGCCTACAAGCATTACACTGCTTTCCAAAGCATTGTAGAAATGGGTCTAAAAGGGGTGCGTATGGTGAAAAGTTAAACCTCATCTGAAGAGGTTTAAGTATAGCGTGATAGGTATAATGAATACCTGTATACTTATCAAGAGATAGAAACTGCCCTGCCCCCCTCTCCTTCCCCCATTCTTTAGGCACTTCAGGATTTATTTCCTGATCCTCTCCCCTCCAGAGAAGGACAGTCTGACTTGGCCAGACTCCACTGCTCCAGCTAGTCACAAATCAGATCCCTCTGCCTGTTAGCACCAGGGATGATAAACCCTATAGGATGCTGGAGGGAGCCTGGGCTATGTCAGAGCTGGCACCTGCAGCCCCACAGCAGGGGCTTCAGGCATGGAGCTCTGAAGTGCTGCGTGGAGAGAAAAAAAAATCTGCACCCATCCACACTCCCCTTCACTTTTGAGCCCTGAGCCTACAGCCCCATGTGCAGGGCTGTGGGCATCATGCCACAGGGGGAATGGGTAGATTTCTTCCCCTGTTGCACTTCAGACCCCCCCGGCCTGTACAGATCCTCTGAGAACAGGTATCCTTTCAATGACTGCGTGCTGAGAGTGAACTTGCTTGTGAAGGTTAGAGAACATGGATTGAAGTTAACCACTAGTTTTTATACAATGATCCTAGAAAGGGCAGCATGTGTTTGCTGCATTTTAATATTTCCTGTGGCAACTTGGCAAAAACCTGGCCCAGATTTGCATCTACACTACAGGTTCTTCTGTACTGATGCAGAGTAGCTGTATATCCAGCAGAACTGATAAACGGTGAATGCCACCCCCTTTGCCCCATGTCAGGGAAAGAGGGTACCTTGGACATCACTGCCTCTGTGACTGCTATCAAAACACATTTGTAAACTAGGTACTTATCTCAGACAAACTTTGCTATGGACAGAGGCAGATGCAAGGTAAAATGTACATAGTTGGCAATTTTGGTTTTTGTCGGTGGGTGTTTGAAGATGTAAAAAAAAAAAAAACCCCCAAAAGCAAAAACCCCAGCACTTTAAATTTAAGCGTGGCATGTTCCCATGCTGAGCCCTGCACATGCCCAGAAGAGGCAGCACATTACTTCAACCCAACTCTGCAGTATCTCTAAAGTGGGGCTTTTTTGGTACTTTTATCTAATAGCTGATTGAATCAGCTTCAACTAAAAGCGTCAAAAAGCCCCGCCAAAGTACCTGATCTTTACAGATGCTGCAAAGCTGGGTTGAAACGTGCTGCTTCTGCCAGTAAGGCATGGGTTTTTTTTGTTTTGTTTTGTTTTTAAATATCTGCAAGCTATGGCATAGCTCATGGGTGCTGAGCACCTGCTAATTTATTTTCAGTGGGTGCTTGGACCCCAAAGCACCCACTGACTTGGCGCCTTTGGCAAAATAGATTTAAATAACATTTGTATCCCCTTAGCCTCAAGGTGGCTGGGTTCCAGACTATTTTTGTGTTCTAGGTACTTGGGCTAAGAAAAATGGAGAATCCTTCTCCTGCTCCAGTGCCAACTGCTAGTCATGGTTTTTCTCAGCCTTAATTTTCATGAATTTACAAGGCATTGTACATGCACTTGGGTGATTCTAGTCCATCCTGTAGCTGATGCATGCATACTGCAGATGGACTTCTGGGCACTCTCAGAAGGAAAGTACAAGGCAAACATAGCAATGCAGTCAGAAATAGAACCCGGGCTGATTAGGCACCTAAAGGTTTTGGACCATAGATTGACCCACGGCTATGACAGAAACAAAGAAACAAACATAACAAGACTTACAATTATCAGTAAGTAAAATATCAGTGTCTTCTGTCCAAGTGACCATGGGTATGTTCAAGAGCTGCTTCTGAAGTTTTTTTTAGGCAGTTTTTTAATGGTACTTTAACATGCAAGTACTTCTGTGGCATGTGTGGTAGCTCAGGAGAGAGAATTACATTGCTTGACTATATTCTCAACCCTCTTCTCCTTTCCTCTAAAGTCATAGGGCTTTGAACATTCCTTGTCAAGCCTCAAAGATTTGTTTTAAATATATTTTACCCCGAGAGGTACGCTTTGTATAGGCAACGTTATCATTGACTGGGGTGCCAGAAAGAGTTCTGCCAT
This sequence comes from Gavialis gangeticus, assembly GCF_001723915.1. Classification (NCBI taxonomy): domain Eukaryota; kingdom Metazoa; phylum Chordata; order Crocodylia; family Gavialidae; genus Gavialis; species Gavialis gangeticus. The sequence goes on along the minus strand of NW_017729024.1, from coordinate 40,079,011 downwards.
CTGCACCGCTGGCTTGGTGAGTCACAAATGTGCAGAGGAGTAACTAGGAATTTTGGTCCCTTGGTAGTGGAGCAGGGAGTTGCAAAGTGCTGGAGAGTCTTGCCTCTCTACACATGGGCTGCTGCTGTTGCAGCATAGGTTCTCTAGGGGCTGCCATTTGGTGTCTCCTGTAAATTGACGCCCAGGGCTAGTCTTCTGTTCACCCATGTGTACTCATGCTTTTGCACCCATGTACTGAAATGAACTAGTTTCTCATAGGCCACTGAACATCCATCAGATGATAACAGCTGTCAGATATTACTGACTTTGGGTGGTGAATTAGAAATGAAAACCCCCACAACCTATTACTATTGGATATACCTTCAATTTCCACATTTTAAGGCGTCGTAGCCCATCTCATCATTTGAGATGATATATATATGTTATACACACACACACATACATACATACATATATATATACATATACAGATAGACACACACATATATATATAGATACACACACATATACACATAAATATATACACATACACACATACATATATATACATACATAAAGGGCTTTGTCTGCCTGCCCACCCATAACATTCTTGCGGGGTGTGGCTCCAGGCAGTGGTGTGCAAAGGGCAAATTCCCTTTCAAGAATGACGGCAGGGATGGAGGGGGGGGAGGGAAGAATGATGGCAGGGATGGAGTGTTGCCATGACAATGGGGACAGAGGGGACAGAGTGGTGCTGGCATCCTCCGCCCCTCCCCACCCCAGCTGTGCTCCTTGGAGGTAGAGGTGGCATGGGATGGTGGCAGCACGGCGCTGGCCTTGCCCCCCGCCCCCATTCCCCTCATCATTCTTGATGGGCAATTCACTAGCAGATAAATAAACTTCATTGGGCTGCTCATAAATGCTCACAGAAAGCAAAGGCTCCATATCTGGTTTTGTAGTTTTATGTTGCTTATTACAATATCGTCCTCCCCTCCCTCCTGCCGGATAAACATTGGGCCCTATCTTTGGAGCTGCTGTCCACCTGCCATTTCCATTGAATTTAATTGATCTGAAGGTTCTCATTACCTGTCAGGATCAGACTTTAATACCTTTGCTTCAAAAAAAAAAATTAAACAAGGACTTCCAATTTGAGATCTGTAAACCAGGCAGTGTTCTATTACTTCAGAGTGAAGCAGTTAAACAGAGAGTTCACATAAATAATACATGCTGTACTGTAAAGATTACAAAAGCACAGTGGGAAGGCCAGCCTTGTCACTGTTTACCATGCAGATGTTTAATTGGAAATCTAAATAATATATTAAGCTCTTGGCTTTGTGCATCAGGGCTCTACCACCCAGCTTATCTGCTTTAGGATCAGTGAAGAATGAGATGAATTTCTAGAGATTCTCTGCTTAATACTACACAAACATTGCTAACAACCCTCTGTTTATTTGTGAGTACATATAGGGGCTTCAGTAAACCTCCCAGGCATGGCATCTGCACATGTACTCTACATTCAGCCAAAACCAAGGAGAGAACACAGTATCCATCCAGCTGAAGAGGGGAAGATTAAAATCCTTTAAGAGACAGAAAGAGAAAAATGGTGCATGCATTAGAGAGAAAGGAGCCTGATCCAAAACCAGTATGACACAGTGGAAAGATTCCCACTGATTTTAGCAGGATTTGGATGAAGCAAAGACAGAGAAAGAGGTATTTTGATTTAAAAGAAAATGTGTTGTCTTTCTTCCCATAACAAAATAAAGATTATCGCACGCCCTTCAAGAGACACCCCCTCCCCGCAAAACACCAGTCAGACCTAGTCCACTTATAGCCATGACCTGCTAGTGAGACCCCTAACCTTTCTCCTTTTCCTTTTCTTATCCCCAACTTGCATCCATTGTCTTAGCTTAGAGAAGTCCAAGTTTCAGGCATGCTGATCTCTCACAGCTCCACAGCATGCAGTATCCAAGGACCCTACCACCTTAAAATTTTTGTGTTCTGTAGATATATCCCAACAGTGCCAAACCTGGTGGAACTTAGCACTCCAATAATGTGTCAAAAACATAGGTTTCGCTTAAAAAGTGAAGTCACCTCTTTCTGGCCCCTGGTCAGTAACATGATTCTTGGGTTTTTCTTCAGGGACTGAAAAAAACCTGAAGTCAACTTAAAAAAAAAAAACTCAGCATGAAAAAAAAACCAAAACTAATGCCTATTTTGGGTTAAGTTATAGAAGCCACCTAAGATACACATCTAAAAAAGAACATTGACATGAACAGGAGGGCATAGTGAAAGAACAGGAGGATTGAATAAGGAGAATCCCTACTATTCTGATGTCTGTAATTGCTCTCATGTCAAAACTGGTGGGAGAAAACACCCCTTCGTTGTTCTGTGAAGCTGTCTGGTTTTTGTTAGAAAGGAGAAAAATAATGCTTTTATTCTCCTTTGGCTTAAATGCTAAATTACGCTGATTTTTCTCCTTGGAGTTCCTTGTTATATCTGTATTAGCAATAGAAAAATTCACTCCAAATAATAGTATTACAGCCAGTACCCAGGAAAATTAATCATGCTGTGGTCTTAGGTGGGGGATGCAGGGAAGATATTGCCTCTGAATGCAGAGAAGATATTGCCTCTACCTAACAGAAAAAGAATTCCTCTAAAACATAGTCGATTCTGAAAGATAAGAAGAACTAGTGAGGCTAAACTGTCAAAAGTAGGTTTGAGCTTACACACTTGGCACAAAAATAACGTAAGAACAACCTGTGTGCTTTCAGCCAATTTGGAAATACAGTTACAGTTACTAGCCTCTCTCACATTATTTCCTAAGATAGAGGATGATAAATGGAAAAGTTAAAATCCTTCTCCTTCACTCGTTCCCATGTACATCACGGGTTGGACCCTCAGACCACAAGATCCTCCATGTCCTTGCTCATATTCTGTAGGGAACTGAAACCCACGTTTGCCATGTGACAGAAAAATATCTATCAGACCATCAAGCTGGGAGCAGAAAGTCATTCTCTGCCCTGCCTCTCTGAAGCAGAAACATCAGGCAGAAAGGAAGGCAAAGTTCACGTGCCCAAAACAGTTACCAAAAAGGAGACATCTTACTCTATAACCCATTGGTTTGGAGTATTCACCTGCTCTGAGTGGGAGGTGCAGGGGGTATCTGTTATCTGTGCAAAGCAGACTAATTTTGTTGCGTTTTACCCAAAGGTTGCTTAATGTAAAACATATTCTGAGCCGAGTCTATTGTCTAGTGACTTAAGAATTTCTCTCAAAAGCAGGAGGTACATTTGGAAGCTCAGTTCAAGGAAACAATAACTCCCTACCTACACCCTTCCTTCCTGAAATCTCAAAAAGGATTCAAACCCCAAACTCACAACTCCCAAAGGGGTGACTGAAAATACTGAGCTACAAGCCAGGCTGAAGGGGGAGGGAAGTATTCCCCCTTCACGCTTCTTGCAGCTGTGACATTGTGCAGAAAGAAAGGCAGCTTAATGGGGCCAGGAAGAACAAATCCATACATGAATACAGCCGTTAGGGTGTTCCTAGGCTTTGCTCTCTACACTTCTGGTTTCTATTTTTTGGGGAGGTGTAAGCCAAAGACTATTCATATAAAATGCATAAGCAATGCAGCCTGCAGCCTGTTGGTTGGGAGACCCTTCTGACAGATGGGGGGTTGAACACCATCTGGTTGAAGAAGATGTAAGCCACATTTTCAGTCCCCAGGGGAGTACTCTATAAACTAAGCCAGCTGAAGCTGTATCATTTTCCAGGAAAGAAAACAAGACTCCCAGGACTAACAATAAGCTTAGGGAAATTTGACTCTGTAGTCCTATGGTATGGGTGTTTACTCAGGAAAAGGGTGTCATGTAAATTGATGTCTACACTCACATTTATTTCTGCCATGTAGACAATGTCTGTTTCATGTAAAATGGAGCTGAAGGGTTCAAAGTAGGGGCTAGAGCCCACATCTTCCACCTCACAGAAGGTTGCCCTGACCACCAGTCCAACAAGGCAGTAGGGGTGGTTGCTCTCCTCACCCTCTTTTCTAAAACCTGCACTGCTGCACAGACAGAAATCCAAGAGTCACAAGGCAATAATGAAAGATGGGAAAAAATTCCCCAGCTATAGTCTGGTGGTCTGAGTGATTCTCCAGGAACAGGGAGTCATACATGCTTATCTCTTCATCCCTATTTGACACTTCATACCTACAGCCAATTACTATTTAATTTTAAATGCATAATGAGGTTTGGGAGTAGGAAATAGAACTCAGGTTTCAAACCTCTCTAGTGACTTCAGTAGAGTCGAGGTGAGATGGTAATCTTTTCTGCCCTTTCTCTTAGAGCTGTGCCAGTGTACAGATAGAAAAGTTTGGGGTTAGGAAGAGAGAGCACAAAAGGAAGCTACCCTGTGTGACTCAGGGACATGGGTGTTCAATGTGAAGTCAATATTTGTTGGTTCTTGTCACCATGAGCAATGTAATTTTGATTTTTTTGTTCAGTGAATGTTTAAGATAAAATGAATAAAGGACTGTGAGAATAAGGACTAGAATTTCCACTGTGCATAAAAATGACCGAAGGATTAAACTATAACCCAGTCTACAGTAGGAAAGGGGGGGGGGCAGGAGGACAGGACAATCTTTTAGAAAACAAAAGAGGGAGCACTTGATCATTTATACAAGTAAAGGTCATATAAGCCATAAGCCAAAATTGACCTCATAATGGTTAACAGAAAGGAAAAAGTTTGTGTAGTGATGCCAGGTGAGGTTGTAGTGGTTCAGCACACTGTCCTAACTGTTGACTTTGGGTTATTTTTCAAGTACGATAAAAGAGAATGAGAAAAAAAGGGGGAGGGGGAAAGCAAACAGTAAAACCTAAATGACAACAAGATGTCAATGATGTGTAATAAAGTCAACTTAAAGTCTTACTCTAATGATGAAGAGCTTGACACAAATATACTTTGGGATAAAGATAAGGTCATGCTGACAGTTGCTAAGAAACTGCTGGGGAAAACAAAATATATAACTAAATAATGAAACAAATCTGGTGGTGGAATAGCCAATAAGTGATTAAAGAAGAAAGAGAGAGAGAGAGAGATGGATTGGTAATGGTAAAAAATAAAAAATGGACAGGGCCCAGTAGCTTATGCAAAGACAAAAAAAGCTAAAAAAAAGTTCAGTAGCAAAAGCAAGAGAAAGGCACTGAAAAATTTGAATGAGAAGCCAAATTGAGAAGGTAGAGAGAGCAAAAAAAAAAAGAAAGAAAAGAAAAGATTCATCAGCCAGCTAAAAAAGTATATGTGAAAAGCAAGGACCGTGATAATGATGTCCCCTGTATTATTAGTGATGGGAAAGGTGTGTTAATAACTGATCCAAAAGAAACCTTTCATGCCTAAAAAACATACTTTGCAAATTAATTGAATGAAGAATTCCCCAGAGAATATATTACATCCACTGACACTGTGAATGAAGACACAATTCCAGCAGTTAGTGCAGAGCACTAAGTAGATTGAAAAAACTGCCAAAAGCCCTACTCATAAAAGTTTTTGAAGCATAGGAGAAGAAAGTGAAAAGAGGCTACTCCATTTAATCCAGAAGATTGTACAGGGAGAACGCATTTCAGATGCCTGGCAACAAAGTGTAATATCACCCATCTTTAAACAGAAAGGAAGTGAAATATGAATGTTTCAGTTACTGGGAATAACACTACATTGCTATTCATTGAAAAAAATGTGAAAAAATTATTGAAGGTAGACACAGAAGCAGCATAGAAATCAATGATAATCAATCTGCTTTTTAAAAAAAGGCAGAGTTGGATATGATCCTTTCTCAGAGAAAAGGAGAGAGAGAGAGGAACAATCTTCTACATCTAGTCTTTGTAGATTTAGAGAAAGCATTTAACCAGGGGCACTAACGGATGTGCAGCTCCGACTCATGGCAACCTCCCCCTGCCCGGCACAACAGATGTTGGTGTGTGTTGGTATGTTCCAAGGATACCTAACAGGATATAGGCAGAATTTAGGCACCAAATCTCCAGGTAGATGACAACAAAGATTAAATAGCTACCCAACTTTTCAGAGTGAGGTGTATCTATGCCTGCTCAGAATGCTGTATTAAGTACCTAGGGATCTCTGCAGCTGAATTTATAGGTGCCAAATTAATTTAGAAAGTGTTGTGGTCATTGGCATGAAGTTATTCTAGATTTGTTGTCACAATTTAGGCAGACTGTAGTAAATACAAGGTTGTGGCTGGCAGCACAGGTGCCCCAACAAGTAACTATCAGGTTTTCTGAAGGGATCACACTGTCCACGTCTTCTCTTGAGGCTGTGCCCTTTGGCAGAGAAGAACTCAAGATTCATTGGTCAGAAAGAAGTATAGTAGAGTCCATGTTGGTTGTTCTGGATCTCTGGCTTGAGACATCTAGCTCTCCCTGCTCTCCACCCCCCCCCGCACACTCATTCTGTACAGGAGGCTTAGGAACCTAACTCATGGTTTTAATTTTCATGCCAGGTTCGTATCTTTTAGGCAACTAAGTTCTTTATTGGATCTAGCACCACATCAGTATGTCCACGTTTAAGACTGGTATGCATTTAGCAGAAGCAACTCTACAGGCATGAAGGGGAACAAAACTTTTCAAAAGTAATATTTTTTATGTAAACAAAAATAATATATCTTTATGTCACACTATATAAGCCTGTGTGATAATTGCTTGAAAACATTTTGGACTTTTTTGGTAGAGCTGGAGTGGTGCTGTAATCATGATGTTCATCACTCCAACACTACCACAACATGGAGAATATTGAAATTCATCACTTACAATTGAAAATCCACAATCTGAAGAGAAAAGAAGCCACATTACATGGTACCATCTTTCTTCTGGAAGCAACAACTACCTTCACAGCTTGGCATGCCTCAAGTGAAGCAGCAAAGCCTGTCTATGCAGCTGGAATCCATGAATGAGTTTTATTTCTACATGTAACAAGCTCACAAGGGGCGAGGGAAGCAGGTATCTAGGTTTCTTTTAAGGGTTCCTGGGTGGGTAGCGTTGTATAAAGGTGTAGGATATATCTATGCCATGGTATTTTAATGCACAATTTAATCTAGGGCACATCCATGCTGCTAATTAGGTTCACATGTAAAAATCACCATCATCTGCCTCTTTCAATCTATATCTTACCTTGGGGCTGCTTCATGTTCTACTTCTTGTTCCTTGAGTAGAGACCTTCTAGGAGTTAGTTTGCTCGATGCTTTTCTTTCCAGTACTTGCTTCTAATTTCAGGTAGTAGAGACAAGAAATAAGGTTACAAGGACCAAAGGTGATGACTGTGGGAGTGCTGCTGACAGATTTTCTGAGCTTGTGACCTGCAGCACCCAGGTGATTTGTGAAGAAGCTGAAGGGAGGGGCTTGACTTCATACCTTCAGTTCAGCAGAAGTTTCAGTACCTGGCTGGAATGTAGTTGAGGGGGTCATGTATAATGGTTTTTAGTGTACATATATGGTGAGATAGTCTTGAGGGAGGCCCTAAGGTCTCCCTTAGTAATAGTATAGATAGAGCCTTAATGGTCAAGGAATACATGTGCCGAAGCTCAGTGAAACAGAAGAGCCACTGTTCATTTGGTTACTGATTTCTCCCTCCAATACCTTGTATTGTCCTGATTCTTAATTATAGGTAGCATAGGTGGTGCAGACTATAGATGAGATTGCTTACCTAATTCTTACTATTATAAAGCTTGTTTCCAGTGCCTTATGATGCTGCTAAAGTTAAACTGTTCAGGTTAAAAAGTTTCATGCTGGGTGTCTGTCTCAAGTTAAATGTTTTTTAAAAATTCAGCTGTAGTGGGCTTAAGGGAAGACATATGGGTTTTCAGAGGTAAAAAAGACAATATTCTTGTAGAGGTTGTCCTGTGAAGTAATACTTTTGGGTTTGAAACAAAGACTTGAAATTTGGACAAGGGTGACATTGGCAGCGTGTCTATTGCCAGCCTGTGATGATTTGATCAAATTCTGAACATCTACAAATCACTGTTCTCTCAGTTCACACATGCCCAGAACAGCCTTTTTAGTGTTTGGCAATGAAGATACTATTTGCACTGAGTCTGTTCCAGTCCATCACAGATGCAGCATTGTTGACCAGACTGTGCCAATGCCAGCCCTACACAACAATTGAAAATGCTCCAGTGCAGAGCTGCAGGGGTTGAGCAGGACTCTTCTTCCAATTACCCCTGCATCAGCTAAAGGCTGCTGTTAAGTGCTCTGTCACTGCAACTGCAGCAGGGAGATTGTTTCTCCCATTTTCTTTCCAGTCAGGCAGCTAGCTCCCTCCTCCTCCTCGCCACCTGTGTGTCAGCAGCAGGAGCACCGAAAGTGCAGGAAAGACAGTGTGTGGTCTTATAATTAATTACTGTATCATAATAGACATGCAGGCAGCATTACTGCTGACATTTCTTAACTTTTTTTTTCTGTATGCAATCAATTACATATTGAAGATTACCTATGTGTCTAACACAGTAGCATACAACTCGGTGAACAATCACATTGATATTTCAAGGAGCCCATACGCACCACAAGAGAATGGGTATTTTTTTTTTACCTTTATTTATTTATTTTTTAGGAAAGTATTTTATTTTTGTGTTTCAATGGATGAAATTCATAACCTTGTTTGCTGATAAGACAATTCAAACATACAAATTCATTACAACAATGTGCTTTTCAGCTTTTTTTTTCATTTAAGTAACTGACAAATTTTGAAGGACACAGACAATAGGGCTCTAGCAGAATAATGTTACAATTAAAATTGATTTCTATGAAAAACAATTACAAGAGCTGTTGAAAAGACAGGGTAAGGGTTGTTCTTTTGACCAGAACAGAATGAATTAAAAAAAATGTCATAGGAAAACAAGGCTTTCCTTCCTGTGGAAGGAGAGAGGGAACTTTTCCTATTAAAACTAGGTCACAGGGGAGTGCCAGTAATATCAGGCTGCAAGAAATTCTCCCACTCAAGAAATACATCACTCATCCTCAGTTCTGACTTTTCATTTATAACATAATAAAGCCCACCTGAGAGACTGAAGTGCTTTTTCCCCCCTGTATCTTCTTTTGTTTGCATTGTTTTTTTCTCTGGGGTAAAATAAATGCAGACTTTTTTAGATGCTGTTAAAGGAGAAATGAGACAATGTGCCAATGGACGAATTAATTCAGGGCTGGTACCTTTTCCCACAGTTCTGTGATGTGTTACCCATCTTCAGTATCTATTCACTTCAGTTCTTGTGACTTGAGCTGTTAGCTCTTGTACACTGACTTGAGTTGCAGATGCTCTTGAATGCCAAAAATGGATGTAAACTGGTTGATCTGGTCTATTTAAGCTGAGGAGGATGCTGAGGGCTAGATTCTGATGCTTTTACTCATCAGGTAGCACCACACTTCCCGAGTATCCTCAATGACTGCAGTGGATCCATTTGAGAAGAAAGGTGCTACCCAATATGAGTAATGATATTGGAATCTGCTTCTTCATCCTAGCTAGTCACTAGATACCACAGTTACTTCACTGCTGTACAGTTCAAAGCAAATCATTCTGCATAGGAACCAATTAAGCTCCAAAAGACAGAAGCTGGGGGTAGGACACTTTCAAATGCACATTGCATTAAAACACCCTTGATTTAAAAAACCGAAAACTAGGCTTGTCACTGTTCGCTGTGATGGCACATGGAACAGAGCTGCCTGGTCAAATTCTTTGATCCAATGTTTTCACTTGAAATCAGATTACCTATAACTAGCTATTATAGTTTCATATGAATTTCTGATAGTTTTATTTTTAATTTTTTTTCTAAATTATAGAATGCCTACTTTGTAGTTTATTTGGAGCATTCTTGTAGGTGAGAGAATGAGATCTGTCAGAAAGAATTTGCTAAGAACTTTTCTGAGCATTTAGTTTATAATTGGATATCTGACTGGCTTCTATTTATTTCAGTATCTCTCATTTATAATCAAATACACAGAGAAGTAGGTAAAACTTTCTAGAGTTCAGGCTTATCAAATCCTGCCAAAACAATTAAATCAGGCATTAACATGTCTTCATAAATGGCAAATCACAGAATCAGGTGGAAAAGTAGAATCTGGTTATGTGCACCTTTGCCACCAAAATGTCAATTCACAGATTGCAATTCCTTTGTAAAAATAATTATCTTAATTCTAAGTATGCAAGAAATGCTAAGTATGAAGCAAACCATTGGTACAGCACCTGCATTTTGGAAATATTTTGTATATCTGTAGTTGGATTTCTCAGAATCTCCTCCTGCAGATGTCCATCTTATGATGCTGTTGTTGAATTCCAGGTATTTAGTGTAGGGTGAAGAGAATTGTAATTCCTTAGATTTCACAGCCAAGGGAACTGGACCTTATCTGATATCAAAGGCCAATATTGTTATTCCATATTACAGGTAAGGCAACTGAGGTAGAGAGCTTGAGAGCCAGTGGCAGTGTTCTGATTACAACCCAAGAACAGCTGGTTCCCAATTTTATGCCACTAGTCTTTAGCTCCCCCTGACCACAAGACCATCCCAGAGAGGCAATTTCCTTTAACACAATGTGTTAGCCTACTAAATCCACTAAAGACGATCAGACTCCTTAAGGCCTATTAAAATTCAAGCTCTTATATAAATCAAAGGGTGGTGTTGACTCAGTAAACTCCCTGCAATGCACGCCTGTCTCTGCTCTAGAAATGAATTCCCAACAGGACAGTAGAATTGATGCATTGTATAGACTCCAATGAAGTATAGGAACTTTTTAAGAGGAAGTGTTGTTTGGTTTTAGTGATAGCAACACTTTCTATAATGGATGTAACCTATTAGTCTTTGTACACACCACTAATAGCTTGTAGCAAAGGTAATAGATTAAATTTACTACCATTGTCTCCTTATAATAAAATGAGTGTGCTCCATCACTTGTGCTTTTGAATAATATGAATGGCAAAGTTATTGGATAATAGCTCACAGAAATATAACTTCCACTTTACAGTGATGAGGCAAAAAAGATCTTTCAGTTGGTGATTCCGTCTCTTAACTAGCTGAATGAATCCCTTAGGTATCAATTACTAAACCAGTTCTTGCAAACCCAAATAAGACCCCCAGGTACTCAGAAAGGTGTTAAGTACTAGTGTCATTCCATCTTTTACAGGAGCTTGGTTTTCATTGCCTTACTATCATCAGAATCTGTATTTCAAACGTTACGGTATAATTTTTGCCTTAATTATGAAGGGTGAATCAAGTCTCTCCCAAAGAAGCAGACTGAACAATGACTTTTTTGTGGGGCAACTCCACAGAGCTTAATGTAGCAACAATTCACACCCAGTTGCTCCAGTCTGCAGATAGGAGAGTGGACAAAAAGTCCTCTGGCCACTGTGTGTTTTTTTGCTCTGATAGTCTGACATTTGCTCAATACTCAGTGCCCCTTGGAATACACTAAGATACATTTCCGCCAGTCCAGAGAATGACAGGAGTACGCAGATCACCTTTTCTGCAGCCCCTCCACTCATGACCCCAGTGCAGAGCAAAACCAGCACCAATGATTCCATGTAAGGGTTCCACCCAGGAGTATTGATTCCTTATGTGAGAAGGGGTTATTAACAAATGTGCCATGTGCTTCTTTCCATTCCTCCCTGTCCTCATCAAGAATGTAAACACACTTAAGCAAATATTTGCTAATAGGAATATTTCTTCTTATGGATGCAAGAAGTTATTTATTCAAAGGTGTTGATGGTACCAGATGCTAGATTGATAGCTATGGAGAATGAAATCTTTTATTAACTTAGAGAGCTGGAGATTTTCAGAAGTGCCCAGGAACATACATGTTTCCGATGCCTTTCAAGATGTGCTCGTCTGCCATGGGTGCTTTTGAAAATTTTGTGTAAAAACTTTAACTCAGGCAGTGAGAGTGCAGCCTTTCCTACTGTGTCTTTCACCTCTTTTCTGAAAAGGCCAGCTCTCTGGGGCAGACAGAGTAACTCCCTGTCCATACCTCTACAATCTCTGGACTCTCTGCTGAACTTTTCGAGGAGGCTGCTTATCAGTGCCAGCTGCATTAGTGACAGATTTTCATCTGACCTGCTCACTATAAGAAGACGAAACCATAACTTATCCAACTTTCCCAACTGCAGTGTGGTTCACTTAGTGGGAAGAGGTGGAATGCTTCTTCATTCTGGTACTGCTGAAACTGAAAGGAGTTTTGCAGACTGGATATGGTATTATTAGATGGGAAGGAAAGGAAATTTAAATGATCTAAATTCATCAAAGATTTAATACAAGATTTAGGCAGCATAAACCCTGGTGGAGATCCCTAGCATTACAGTAAGCTCCACTGACAGAAAGCAGCCAGAACCTCTTGTGATGGTAAGAAGCATGTAACACTAAAGGCCCTCAAAGAAGACGGGGGAGGGGAAGGATGTTGGTTTCAGGATGGCTGGCAAAAGTATGGATTCAGATTCAAAGTGCCAAGCTATCAACAACACTCCACAGAGAGTTCAGACTGCTTTTGTCATCCTGAAGGTACTGATGATAGTACAGCATACCTATTCTGATGCCAAGGGACCCACTTCAGTGGGCAATGCATTTATCACAACAAAACTAGCAAACCCTATTTTCAGTAATAGGAGGCGTGTCTACACAAGATGCTTAATGCACAGTAGCCTAATAACACTGCACAGTAGCATGACAGGCAAAAACCATGTTAATATGCTACTGTGCAGTAAGCATCACTAAAAACACAGGCACTGGCACTACTGTGTGGTAACTATAGTTACTGCACATTTAGTTAATAATTCATTAAACAAGTACTAAACTAAATGTGCAGTAACTACTATGCATTAATGAATGTGTAGACATGCCCACTGTAAACAGAAGCCCGAGGGAAGAGCTGCCATGTATCCTGACATGTCTCCAGGCTCCTTTTTCCTTTAGCTCCCTTCTCATTCTGCCAAAGGGAAAAAAAGAGACTTCAGACAAAAGTAGCAGCTCACGACATTACTTATGGCTTGTTCCAGTACCACTGACCAGGAGAAAGACTTGGGGCAAAAATATTGGCTCCACAAAAAATGTCAGCCTTCCCTTTCAGTAGGGCCAGAATTTCACCCTGGACGAGTAGTTTTATGACATAAAGACCAAGTACAGCTTTACATTATTTAAACCCATATGGCAGTCTGAACTCAAATAAGGGCAGGATTTTGGAAACTGTCTGTGCATGTAAGACGAAATCTCTTGGATTAGATTGTATTGATCCACAATACTGTTAAAATTAACTTAGTGTAGAACAACACTCCACAAGGTTTAGATGCAAAGGCAATGTGGAGCAGGGCTTGTCCTCACTAAGGAGCAATATAATTTGGCATAGTCAGCAACCCTGCCAGAGTTCACCACCCTGTATCATCTCCTGGCTGAGCGCTGTTGAGCTGTGCTGCAAGGCCCTCTCCTGGAAGCCACCCTTAAGAAGATTCCTCAACTACAAAATCTTTGTAGAAAAAGGTGATGCACAGCCTGTGACTTTCATGGTTTCTCTAATCTCATGGGGTTGCAGTGCATTATGGGATTGTATCTCTTTCCTCCAATCACTGCTTATCATACAGTGGGCTCTAGGCAGGGCGATGGTAGGGATGGTGACATCAAGGGTGAGGTGAGGTTCATTTATGGAGAGCCCATCCCTGCACAGACCCAAGGAAATTGAATTGGTCCTCATGTTTTTTCAGGGGCTGGCATTTTAAGATAGATGTATCTCCAAATAACTTGTTTTTTGGCTATCAACCATAAAACCTTTGGATATATTTCTTGTGTGAAGATAGTATATACTTTAATTGTTTCTCTACTATTATACAATTCTTGCCAGAGTACTCAAATTAATTATAGTGGAAGGTTTGGTTTCTATTAAAAGAGTTATAGAAACAAATGAGAAATGGAAAAAGTTTTATTGGGGCCATGCTGTTCATCTCTATGCTTATTTCAGTTCTTGAGTGTCCTATTAGTCCCATGCTAAATGAGACAAGAGAAGGAATCTCTACAATTCCCTTTGGAACACTACCCCCATAGTCAGAGCCCTCATAATTATGACCTTTTTATACAGATTTTCTGATACTGAGATAATCCCAAAGTCCTTTATATCCCACAAAAAGGGGATTTTTTCCACTTCTAATGTCTGTGTCACATAGGAAGTTATAGAATGTTTTATAACCATCAGCCAAAGTATTTTACCTTCAGATGCTTACAGTTTGTATGTATGCAGATCTCTGGCAGACAACAGTCACACCTTTTTAGATGTCATGTGGAATTTTGACTTAGAACCCAAGTAGCACAGGTTTCCTTTAATTTATTTAATGCATTGCCCCTTTTAAGGAAGGTGAACAATTTTGATGGGAATGTAAACTTTCTTCACTTTTCCCAGCAAGTTTTACCAATCCATGGACTTATTTATTTAGGGTTGGTTTTGGTTATGTATGATACACATCATGACAAGCCCTAAGAACCAAAAAAGATCAACATTCAGGACAACTGTCATGAGAAACAAAGCTCATTGTCATTAGCATTAGCAAGATTTTAACATGAAACAAACTTACAGACAAACCCAAGCTACCATCTGCTCCATGTATCATAACAATAGGGCTGTTTCGTTTCCCCATCCATCATTATAATCGTATACATTTAAAAGAAATTACAGCACTTTTTCTGGTTATCTCATCACCTTTTAAAAACAATTACATTGAATACTTTAAGTAAAAACCAAATTTAACTCTTTTTTCTACACAGAAACATATATATATGAAATACAGATGCTTGCAGGTGGATTTCATGAGGTGTGAAAATATTATAAATACGTATTTATATGCAACAGCAATCCCTCTAAAACAACAAGAAACTTGTTATCATATATAGCTGCATATAAGCCAAATTCTTAAGTTCAGATTTAAACTTCTCGAAACCAGAACGATCATTGACTGAATATTTTGCACCAAACTTGCTAGCTTCTAGGCGCTACCATAATAGAAATAAAAATACTCTGAATTTTGAAAAAAAAAATATTAACCCATGTATAAGTTGACATTCATCCTAACCATTGTTTTGAAAGTTTAGCTCAAAGTTTTGGCTTATATGTGACCACATACGGGAGCTGAGTCGCTGTTAATGCACATTTATATTGTTAGTTTGGTGGGGCTATTTTTTTGTTTGTTTTTACAAGCCTGAATATTCATATTTTTCTGCTCAGCTAGCAATGGTGAATAATACAGCAAAGCAGAACACAGAACAGAAGGTGTGCCACAAGGTGAAAAATAATCAAAACATAAATTCTGCATATTTGTCATTATAGCCCTCTTAGTATAGGAGACAAAAAACAAAAAAAGCCAGATTCCAACATCAGCTTTGCCAGTATAAATAAAAAGACCACCATTGTAATCTATGCAGTTACTCCTGATTTCTGCCAATCTAAATGAGATGAGAAACTGGCTCCAATTCCCTTATTGTGAGACCTCTGCTCAGTGGTAGTGGTATTCTGGGACCAGTCCAAGTAATTGCAGATAGGCAAATTTAATGATGAAAATCCTTTGTTGTTGTTGTGGTTGTGGTTATCTTTTACCAGCTATTTTGTATATTAAGAATAATGTCTCCTTAAATATAAAGTAAAATAAAATGGAATGTTCTTTTGACTGTGCCTGTGCTTTCTCATTCTGTTCAGGCTATAAATAAAGATTTCTATTTCAAGCTGGCATTGTATCAAAGCACCTGCTCCTAGTAAAAGGGAAAAAATCAGAAGCATTCAACCTGCAGATTGCTGTCGGCATGTGATTATCTCAGTGGCAAGGAGAGCTGTGCAAAAGTTGGCTGATTTCATTTGTAGAAAGGGGTCCATTCAAAGCTATTTTGGGGCTTGGGAGGTGTTAACCTATTCTAATATTCTGATTTAAGTTCTGGGTTTCAAACAGACCCAAATGCACAGTAATGCTCATCCAAATCCATAGATCTCTGTTTGCGGCTAGTCATGTGAATGCATGCCAAAGGGTAGGAGAACATACAAATGGAGCAGAAATCATTGAAGCCACCAGGAGAGATTGTCTATACCACCTAAGGGAGTTGGGTGTAGTTCTCATTATAGTCTATAGGAGCATGGCATCTAAATGACCGACGTTGGACAGACCCTTGATGTTCCTGCAAACATATGGTTCAATGGTATGTGGGAGCAGATTATAGAACTAGTCTGTCTAAGGAGGTTGAACTGTTGAGAGTTGGGATGGGGGGAGAGGAGGAGAAAAGTCACTGAGCTCAGCTGAGTTGATGGGCAGGGAGGGCTGAGAAGGAGTTTGTTGGCAACAGATGCTAGCTGCAGAAAAAAACATCTGTGGCATAGCCAAAAGCCTTAAAAATAAGGGTGCATGTGGGTGGTAGTTGTCCTTTAGCCACTCATGTGTCATTACATGCCTATTTTATTTAAAAATTGCTTTTTAATGAGGATTTGAGGAGTCACAATATCCATAAAGGCTGTAGATTATATGGAAAATGGAGAATATGATCTAAATTTGAGAAAGGAGATGTATTTGTTTCATATGAAGGTGTAGAATTTAGAAGTGGGATACCAGATTTCTTCAGTGCCTTTCCCTCACCATACATTCTGCTGCTATCAATTCTTCCATTTTCATTCTTTCCAAAGAATTACATGCTACATTTCTACCCAGCCAAGTCCCGATGCACTGACCAATATAGGGACAACAAGGCCTACAGAGGTAGCCAAAAGACAAGTCAAAGCTAAGGCAAAGCATTCAG
Source organism: Gavialis gangeticus (assembly GCF_001723915.1). Taxonomy (NCBI): domain Eukaryota; kingdom Metazoa; phylum Chordata; order Crocodylia; family Gavialidae; genus Gavialis; species Gavialis gangeticus. The sequence goes on along the minus strand of NW_017729024.1, from coordinate 40,062,243 downwards.
TCCATGTTCACTTTCTTCCAGTAACAAGTGTTTTCATGCGAACGTCAATTCTGTGCATACACTAGCTGGAACGAATGTACATCAGAAAACCCATTAAAATCAGTCCCATTCCACTGCTGGAAAATTGGCATAGATTAGAAAAAGCTGCAACTATTTCTTGCCTTCACAGGCAGGTTGGCAAGTATACCAAATGGACACAACTTGGAGGTGCATAAAGGGCAGGGAAAAGCATGCTTAACTGGGACCTGATCCTGAATTCTATACTCACCCCAAACTCTCAATAAAGTTAGTAGTGGACACCCAAGAAACACAGGATCAAGTCCACAGTAAACAAAACAAAACAAAACAACAAACAAGAACAGGAGGAGGATAAAACAGGAGGAGAATAAAAGCTTAGCCTCATTTGTGCTATAGTCACTTCAGTTAAATAGTACCTCATATCTTGCCACATCACACTGACATAAAAAGGGCTGCTGAAGTTGTACAGCACTGCCTCATCCAAAGGTAGCAGAGTTAAAATCAGGCTGTGAGGAAACAGCAGTTCATGGAAACTGAAGACCTGAATGTAGCCTTTGCATCCGCTACTGTTAACTTTGCAGTTCTTTAATCTGGTTCTCAGCATGGCCTGTGCAGTCATGAATTTCATAATTCTTATCATATTTCATTTAAGATACCTATGGCAAGACTGATCAGAGATCCTTACAGCACAGTAACAATTTAATCACTTCTTGGAAAGCTTTTTTGGGAAAGGGGGATTCAGCAATTATTAGCAAAATTTGAAAACATAATGCAATCCTAATTCATTTCTGCAAACACAACTACTCTCAAATTCCCCATCACTATTTTTTATTGTGTAATTTAAATAAACATAATAAAATCCCCCACTTGGATCTGCACCAACTGCCTAAACCAGAAGTCAGCAGAATGTTTTGCATAAAACTTTGATTTTTATTGATCATGTTAATTCAGGTCATCATCACTACATGGGAAATGGATTACTAATGGATAAATGATAATTACAAGGGAAAACAGAATGGAAATACTAGCAATTCAGTCATCATTCCCTTTTTCCTCTCATATGTTTATTTTATTATCTAGCTAAAGGTGCAACAGGTTTTCAGTCACTTCCCTGTTTTATCAGCAAAGATAATCTCTCTGTTGTCACATGTTTATTAAAGTGAAATGACCACCGAATAAAGTTCTACACAATTTCAAAGGAAAAAGGGTTAGTTGCTGGCATGTAAACCTCTAGTTAACTAATGCAGGACTAAAATACGAGAAAGAAGCCCACAAGCCCTCGACTACCTCCTTCATTCCAGCTGCTTGAAACATAGCAATGGTATAAGCTGGATCAGCCACTGAATATAATAGGTTGAGATTTTCAAAGCAGTTTAGGTCCCTGATCTTGCCACTGAATCAGGGCATGCCTGAGCAATTGTAATACTGTGACCTAAGGCTTTTGACACAGGTTGTATCGATAGCAATGAAAGCTTTATGTCTAAATCCCATAATCCTGCTTTAAAAATCTAAGTTGAAGAATGTGGGTAACATTTTCACAAACACTTAAAGTTTCATTACAAGTCAGTCTTAGACACCATAGTACCCTTGCAAAATTTGACAAAAACTCCTAAGTTACAGAAATGCTTTTTAATTGTTTTGCCCTGGATCATTTATATATTCCTTCAAGTCAAACACATTTGTACTTATTATTTTTCCTCAAAATTATCCCAAATAATATATAAATTATATTTCTTGTCAACCAAACTTTTAAATAAATAAATAAATAAATAACTGACTCATTGATGAGGGGCAGAAGAGATGCTTAAACTCTTTTAACTCTTCCCCCAACAGTAGCAAAATACTATTACTCTACAACATTTTTTTTATATCAACCTTACAATGGTTCACCCTTTCGGTTCTAGTTCTTAGCCCTTTGTTATCTTTGACTTCTCTAGAAGTTGTTAATATAACACCGTTGTTAATATAACAGTTGTTAATATAACCAATGTTCCCCCTCCCTTCTCACCTCAACCAAATATATATTGGCCTTGTCCAACTCTGGGATCTTGTCTACCCCACCCACCCACAAAAACAAAACAACTCCCCCGACCAAGATAATATAGTTATTAAAATGGCAGCAAGAATAGCTAAAGTAAACTGTTCGTGTATGTTGGTTTTTGTCTTTATAGTAATTTAAGAAAGATGAGCCTGACAGGTCATTATAATTGGCAATACTTTGGCCTTTTGGAGGCTATCATGTTTTAAACATTTCTTTAGTAGTATAATCCTCATATTATGCATGGATAACCCTGGTTTATTAGCACTGGAGAAGAGCTCATTTCTATCAGCAGAGCTTTTGTATGTTTTAATTCATTTCTTTAAATACTAAGGTGACCATATTTTCCTAAGAGTACACAGAATGCCTTACCTCCTTTCTTTTTCCTCAGTACACATTAACATTTTAACAATGGCTTAGAAATTAAAACCAAGGGGCTACATAAACAAATCTCTTTCATCAAAGTATAATTTGTCTCCTATATGCCAGCAATGTGTTGTAGGTTGGACTCTCCTGGGTATGACTCCAGGGCTTTGTTACAGTAGACTGGTCCAGTGTGATATCACACATATAAAAAATATTCCATTCTGTATCAAAACTAGGCACATGCCTTTTATTTATATGAAGAGAAGGTCAATGAAGCAGAGCATTTTCGCCCCAAGCTCTTCCTCTCTGATCTTCTACATGAGGACAAACATGTTATACTCTCTCTCTCTCATTGGTAACTACAGAGGTCTAATTTGGGGTTTGACTGTAGTTAAAGGGGGTGGGGTGACATCACACTTGGGTCAGTACTGGTGGATATTCAAAAGCACAACCTCTCATTCGTATTGCTTTAAAATGTACACAGTATATATGTATACTAAAAAAAAGATATATCAATTTCTTTGTGGTGTTGAACCAACTAGAAGGTATGATGCAAGGCTTAACAAATGAGATCTATAGATACAAATTTCACTGTAGAGTATGTTTTAGACAAAGGTGTCTCTTTTTTTAAATATGGAAATCCTACACTGTAGGTTGTTTTTCCTTTTTTCTTTTTGTAGTGGTAGAAAATGTTGAACAATTGTCCATGAACATGATCCAACAGTTCATTACTGAGATCCCCAGAATGTCAATATTTGCAATGCAAACAATTAGTACAATTTACCAACTCTGTGAAAGGCCCTGACACATCTGCCTCAAGGTTAGGAGGCTTTGCTGTACAACCACATGTAGTCTTCCCATTTCCATGTAACCATTTGACACAGTGACAGCTGCATTAAGCTGCCTTGCCTAGCAATGCCACATGCCAGGCTGGCTTAATTGGTTATAATGCCACAGAAAAAAGCACTGCTAGCAGTATACCATCAAATCATTTTCATATTGAACCTCCGTGGTCCAGCAACCTCCCCTTCAACTACAGCACCATTGTTTTTGCGGGGGACATACTCAAGGTCAATGCTGGTTTTGTGCTTGCCTTTCCCCCGGCTCCACACAAACAGAAGTAGGAAACAAAATAAAACCACTCCGAGGAATGTGAAGCAGCCCATAGCTGTGGACACCAGTATTGTTTTAAGGTCCAGAGAGAAGGTGTTCACATTGGTTCCATTGGAACTGGTGTCATTGGAGTCTGTCATATACATAGGGGTCCTGTTGGCATAAAGGAAACGGTCTGAAGTAAATCCTTTTACTGTAAGGGAGGCTGAGTAGGTGTCATTCCCAGCAGCATTACTCGCAATACAAACGTAGGTCCCAGTGTCTTGATCTTGAGCAAAACGGATCTCCAGTGTACCGTCTCCTAATACTGTAGATCTCCCATTTGATTTAGTTGTGATCAGCTTCCGTCGGGGTGTCACCCAAGAGATGGTAGGCTGAGGGTCACCGTCAGCGTTGCACATCAGTTGCACTGTCTGCCCTTCCTCTACTACCAGGTACTGCAGCTTCTTGTCCCGTATCTTGGGCTTCTTGCAGGTGAAGTAAAATGAAAGGGCAGTGCTGTGGAAGTCTTTGAATGACCTCTCTTTGACACTGTCTGGGCCAGCACACATGGGCTGCTGGCTACCAAACTGTAATGTAGGCTGCCTTTGTAATATCCAAAGAAGGCGGCAATCACAAGCCAGGGGGTTGTTATTAATGCAGAGGATCTCAAGGGCCTTGGGGGACTGGAATACATTCTCTTCTAGAGTTTCTAACAGGTTTTGAGACACATTGAGCACGCGCAAGAACCGGAGCCCTTGGAATGCATGTGGTTCAATGGTACGTAATTGGGCCCCCACCATGTGGAGCTCCTGCAGGCGCACCAGGTCTGAAAACATGTCTGCCTCAATGGTGCTTATGGGGTTGTAAGAGAGGTTTAGATGTGTCAGGTAAACCAGGTGCTTGAAAGCAGAATAAGGTACTGCGGAGAGATTGGTGTTGGTAAGGGAAAGAGAAGTGAGGTTGAGACCATACAGGCTATTGGCTGGCATCATGTCGAGTAAGGGCCAAGAGTCTATCTCTAAGTCTTTTAGGCGGAACAATCTTTTAAAGGCATATGCAGGCAATGCATTAATGTTGAGATGTCTCAGACGCAAACTGATGAGGTTATGAAGGTGGGAAAGAGCTTCTGTTGGTACAGCTGTCAGGTTACATCTCTCCAGAGTGAGCTGTTCCAAGCTAAGCAGCCCACTAAAAGCCCTGTGAGATATATAAACCAAATCATTGTCCCCAACCTCAAGGGTTTTTAGGTTATGCAGATCCTGGAACATGTAGTCCAGCAGAATGACAATCTTGTTTTCACTTATATCAAGCTTTGTTAAGTTTGACAGCCCTGTGAACACCCCTAGAGGGACCAGCTTCAGCCGGTTTCCTTTGAGTCTCAGGGATCGCAAGTTGAAAAGATTGTTAAAGGCTCCAGGCTCTACATTGGCAACAATGTTGTCACTGAGGTCTATCTCTTCAAGCAGTGGGTATGATATGAATTCCTCAGGGCTGATGCTCTTCAGCCGGTTCTTGCTGAGGTCCAGGATTTTGGTTTCTATGGGAATGCCCTCAGGGATGGACATGAGGCGCCTCCTGTGACAGCTGACAGACTTGTTCTGTGCTGAGCATTCACAGCGAGCCGGGCAGCCTATGGTGGAACCCATAAAAACTAGCAGCATAGCCAGACCTAGGAATGGCTGCCAGCATGATATGGCCGTGTGAAGCATGACTCCACTGATGTCGTCTACTTCTTGGTTACGGGCCTGCAGGGACATAGAAGAAAAAAAGGAAGATAAGTTCTGAGCTGAAGAGAATCTCAACCAAACTTCCAAAATGTATTTCAGAACAGGAATATATATTTTCATTTAAAAACACCAACAGACTCTAGAATGAATGCAGACAACAAACAAACAAAAAAGATTGCATTACAAGTCAAGAGGCATTTCTAAAAGTCTGTTTGCCCAGCATTTTCCCTGCAGACAACGGATATGTCATGAAGCAGCTTTTCATACTGGCTGCAGTGATGGGAGCAATTCTTTGGGCTTCTGCATGACAGTCAGTTTCTGCTGCAAAATCAGAGACAAACGCATGCTTTGTGCAAACAGGGATGGAAATAAACTTCACTGTGCTTGTAAAATGTAGCATTGGGCCCCAGTGATGAACTAGAACTTTGCATTTCCTTACTTTTTTAACACTTCAGAGCAACCTTACTGTTGTAGTTCCTACATTCTCTGCATGAGAAAACTCCTTGGCAATTAAAACAAATAGTTTTTAAATTAAAACAATAGTAGTGTAGTCAGTGTATACACTATTTATATGTAGACGCATGTGTCTGTATGTGTGTGTGTGTAGTGGGAGAAATGTTTCACATACATACACACACACATGAATTGCTGCATCTCTGATTAGCAACTGATATTAAGGACAAATTGATTTATTTTGATTGATTTTAGCTTCACAAAAGGGTTTTATTTCTAAGACCCATTGAGATGCCAGCTATTACAAAGCACATTGCTTACAGAATACCTTTTTCATTTTTAAACATGAAGAGCTGAGTTTTGTTTAAGCAATGCATTCCTGATAGGTACAATATATTGCTTAGAAGCCACCATTTCTATTAGAGTTATTTTATTTCAGCCTTGAGGTTAAAATTGAGGGTTGCTTAAAGAAAGATTGGTTTTATGAAACTTAATTATTCTTCTCTCCAGTTTACATTTTAAAAGTTCAGTTACTAAGGGGAAATACTTTTATTTGGGCAGCTGCTAAACAAAGCACTCTGAAACCTGATTCCTTAAAAAAGTGCAGGAGATTTGAGTTTGGGTAAAAGTGAATAACTAGTAACATTTGCCAAAGTGAGACACACTTTAAGTAAGCTCTTTTTTCAAATCACTCTTGACCTATGTGGCCTTTCTATTCCACAGTGGTGCTTCTTCTAGGCAGAGACTGATAATATGCAGCAAATTGTGTGGTGGCTATGTGATATAACCTGGGGACTGGGATGAAGACCATTCTTTATTATACTATCTATAACAGTACATTTCAGCTTGTCTTGGTAGGACAGACTGCTGAGATTCATTTAGTTTCCTCCTTCAGAAGAAGTCTTGCAAGTAAAGATTGCTAGTTATGTCCAGCTGTGACAAAGGTTTTCCAAGATAAACTTCACTTCATTAGGAACTAAGTTAAAACTGAAAATCTATAGGGCACTGTGATTTGGGCCTTTCCACTGAATTCTGATCAAAGAGGCTTTCAGTTACTCTGATCATTAGTTTTCGAACTCAGTCTGTGAGGTTAGCACTTTCATGCTGATACTTCTAGCGTGCAGGGAATTCATTTCCCATCTTATTCACCTAATGTATGAAGCATAAAGTAAACAGGTTCAGTGGAAGATGAGCACTCCTGGAGTGCTCATTTTAGTTGGTAAAAATGCAAAATGCCTCTCTGCAGACACCCAAGCTACCTCGCAAGTACAACTTCTACGCAAGTATGAAGAAAGGGAGGTGTGCAGAATAAACTAATTTTGTCAACTGCAGCTGGCTGGCTGAAGAAAGGGAAGTAGAGTTCGTAAAGACTTTCAAATATTCCTAATTTCTTTTTGTGTGCACAACCAGGGACAGATGGATATGCGTTAATGTACTTATATGTGTATGTACATGTGGTTATTTGTGTGTGTGTAGGTATATGAGAAAGGTAAGATTTCAGCTGATGTTAATTACGTATTAATGAGAAAATCTAAGTTTAAAGCAGTTAAAACACATGCAAACCTGCAGGCAAATAAAAAAAAAAAAAAAAAAAAAGCCTGAGGGGAGGGGGGGGGAATTTTTTTTTTTCCAGGTTTTTTTTTTATAATCAATTTTACACTTTTTTTTTT
>NW_017729024.1:40043275-40049876 GCF_001723915.1 Gavialis gangeticus | reverse complement strand
GGATATGCGTTAATGTACTTATATGTGTATGTACATGTGGTTATTTGTGTGTGTGTAGGTATATGAGAAAGGTAAGATTTCAGCTGATGTTAATTACGTATTAATGAGAAAATCTAAGTTTAAAGCAGTTAAAACACATGCAAACCTGCAGGCAAATAAAAAAAAAAAAAAAAAGAAAGCCTGAGAGGATGGAGGGGGTACTTTATTTTATCCAGGTATTTCTATTATAATCAATCTTACACTTCTTAGTTACTTTTGTGGTGAATTCCCAGCTATTCAGCTACTCTGTATAAAAGTGATATATACAAGGTCCTGTCTTTATTAAAAAGAAAGTGGTATCCTTAGCTAACTCACAATGGGTGAGTCTACATGTCACCGTATGGCTGCTCTGGTGATATAGCAATCATGTGTGTCTACCCTTGATCATCAGCTACGTCGCTATAGTGGTGTGTTCCCCAGGTACAGTGCGCTGCTATGACAATGTAGTGGTGAAATCTAACTGTACCACATGCATGGTGCAGTAACTGCCTATACTGCGTTGTGCTTTAGTACTTCCAAAAGGAACGCTATAGCGCGGTGCTGTAGCAACGTTGCTACACCATGACGTATAGATGTACCCAATGACAACGAACACACAAACGAAAAACAAGCGAAGATGAGGCAGCTAGCACACTGAATATCAAGTAGATACCTAAGTGATTACTCTAACCTCATAAAAGGTGAGAGGATCACAAAGTATCTTGACTTCATTTAAATTTTACCTTGTATTAGTTATCTACATGATAATTAATAGAAGGTAAGAACACAACATTTTAAAAAACAAAACCATTGTTGAGAATCATGGCTACTTGCAGATGTGGACCCCCTCCCTCCCAAAAATGGTGCTTTACTTTAAACTCATTGTGTTTCCTTGCTGAGCCTAGCGCATGACCAGAAGAGGCACCACGTTAGTTGTACCTGGCTTTCCCAAAATCTGTAGAGGTCAGGCACTTTAGTGGGGCTTTTTTGGTGCTTTTATCTAATAGCTGATTGAATTAGCTTGAGCTAAAAGCGCCAAAAAGCCCTGCTGAAATGCACGATTTATATAGGTGCTGCGGAGCCAGGTTGAAGTAACATGCTGCTGCTTCCTGTAAAGCATGCTCCCCCCCCCACTTCTGTCAGAGTCCCATGTTACCATTGGCCCATCTCCTGTTTCAACGCATAGCCCACAGCTAGCCAGTTAACAATTAACGAAGCTTATTTTAATTCATTAGTTAATAGCTCTGTGTGATCTCACCCCACACACTTGAGACTTCTCTTGGTGTTTTTATTCCAAACCCTTTGAAATGTAAATCTCTTGTATAAAATCTTACAACTTTCACTCTTCATTCTGAATGAATGTCTGGCCAGAACATGAGTTTACCAGTATTTCTTAAGTCCTTATTCAACTCTATGCAAACACTTGCTCTAACCCTTATGCACCCTGATAACACACTGTAAAACACTGCATAGGGTCCTTAACTCTGCTACATGAATTCTACCCAGAAATAGGAACCATTTATGCAGATTTAATGCTTAACTGTTATTGCTTATCCTCTTCTTTGACTTGGCTACCTTCTTTATCCAACCTCATTCTCCTTCACAATACAGCTCTGATACCTAGATCAAATTTTACCACTGCCAAAATGTTCAGAACTCTCACTGAAATCACTGATAGTTTGATACTTGTGTCTGGGGTCCTTATTGTTGAACCCAGAGGCTAAGGACTAATTTTGAAAAAGCCTGAGCCTGAATTGATTCAATTTTTGCAGCGTAGTCTAACCTGACTAGGCTGAACCAGTTTGTAACCAGACAGACATCCTCTCTGGACTGAGGAAATTCAAGCACATGCCTGCTGTGGCTCAGGCTAGAAGCCGGGGGGTGCTAGAGCAGCCCTCCCTTCCCCTAGATAGTGCCGAGCTCAGGGGGGCATGGCCAGGCCCTGGCAGGACCTCTGATTAGGGAGGGGTATAAACCCCCACCCTGCCTGCAAAATCCCAGGCTTTTCCACACTCGCTGCTCAAGATGCAGAAGTGTTGCCAGATCCCAGCCCCCTGCTAGTTCTCTAAGGCAAAGTGGGTGTGTGCAGTGCATGTATATGTTGATGATGTGGAGCTTTTCAATCTCCGTCTCTACTTTTTTATACAGTCTGCAGCAAACTGGCAGGCAAGGGAGCCAGCAGGGAGCTGATAACAGTGTTTATCACCTCATCACCAAAACAATAGCCTCCCTCCATTAGTTCAAACTCTTAAACAGCTTACCAGCTGACTTGTTGATTAGCTCCAAAAAGCCCTAAATGGTCACTGTTCTATCTGCCTGTCCCAGTGAAATTGGAGACACACACAGACACCTCTCAGCATTAGCTAGCATACCACATGAGTAGGGTCCATGGGGCTGGGGTCTGTAATGTGGGAGATGGGAGGGAAGGAGAGAGGGAGGGAGAGGGGATTCATGCTTGTCACAGAGCAGTTAGGTGCCCTGCTCCTTTGAAGAGTGAGTTGGAGGCCCCAGCTACTAGTTACCAGGGCAACCAGGGGAGCTAGTAGCCCACACCTGCCAGCCGTCAGCTGACTGGAAGGGGCAAGAGGGGAGTTCCCTGCCAGCAGCCAAGGGGGAAGGAGCTCTTCTAGAGCAAGCCAAAGGGGAAAGACCTGATTGCAGGTACAGCCTCTGATAGTGGTGAGAGACAGAGCACCCCTGGTGTGACTTGAATGATGTTATTGCTGGGTGGCTTGAATTTATGTTGTAGCCCAGGGGCTTGTGTTTTGTTTGCTGTTTAAGACCAGTAGTTTCGGTGAGGCTATTAGGGAGGGCACAGTGTGAGACAGGGCTGTAGAGAGCCCAGGGAGGGCCAGGGGACCAAATTATAACAAGGCCCAGACTATAACAACACCCATTGTGACATCCATCTTCAAGCGGGACCCACCAGGGGTCTGGGGACCTATGGGGTCCTGAGAACTAATCTTGACCGTGTCCAAGAGGACTTGGAGGTCGCCTCCCTATCAATCATTTGATCAAAGACATGGCGGGCGAGAATCAAGGGTGCCCATTGGGCCAATTTGGCACAGTAAGGGGACCTCGTGAAGATCATGGCCATCCTACGTGACCCCAACCCACGACGATGCTTAAGCAGTGAGGGGCATGGGCAGGGGGAAGCAAGGCAGACCCTACTGTACTTGCAGTCTCTACCAGAGCTTCAGCCGGGGAAGAGGGGGGAGGGGTCAGTTCTGCTGTGGAGCAGAGAGCCCCACCTAGCCCAAAGCATGCAGGGTGCTGGGGGAGTCTGGTTTATCTTTAACCGGAAAGGGGTCTGGGACAGAAATTGCATAAAACGGTTTGACCCAAATCAGTTAAGTCTGATACTACATTCAACCAGGTTTATCTCAAACCAGTTTCAGCCATTTTCAAATGGGTGTATGTGCACTGAACATCTGTTGTCTTACAGGTTTAAACCAGTTTCTGATCACTTAAACCACTTTATGTGTAATGTCTGTCCCTAGCCAGAGTCCCCCGGGTAATTCAAGAATAAGTATCAGTAGCAGACACTTGGAACTTGGTGCTGTTTCCTGGAGTTAAGCTCACCTAATGTGTTCTTTTATCAGACTTGTTTTCAGTTGTTTGTAACTTTGCTAAATTAACTATCTGTAAATAAACTTTTTCATGCCTGCTTTAGGTTGCTTATTTTTTAACTTTCAACTAAAATAGTTCAGCAATATTTTAGAGCAAGCTTAGGGAGAAATAATATTGTTTTGACCGTACTAAAACAATTTGTTATAACTGTTCTACTTAAGTCTATTATTTTGCTGTGGAGCAGGGACTTGAAATTCATTAGTGTAATCATTCTAGGGCCAGGATTTCTTTATCATTCCCATAAAAATGTACCAAAATGGAAACATTTTGCCCATAAAACGTGGGTTTGCAAATGCTCAGTAGAGATTTTTAGAGTTTCACAGCTAAATTCTCTAAAGGTTCCATCCACAATGAGCATGTTCCCTAGACTGCAAGGGTGGGACAGGATTTTCCTCAAATTACTGTTCCAAGCTTTCAAGTGCTATTGTTATGCTGGGCACAGGCACAAAGAGTGTCGGTGACATACTGCTAGTGCCCAGGCGGTATAGAAGAGGAAAAGTAAAGTGCCAGATTAGAATGTGACAGGTTATGGAATGAAGTAGTGGAGGTAGATTTGATCAGAGGGGAAGAGTTGGGGAAGGGAGTAAGACAAAATGCTGGTATTTGGTATAAAGGGGAGCAGTGGGGGAAGAGATGATGGGGAACAGAATAGAAGGGGCAGAAGGTTCAGACTGGGTAGGTTCCAAAAGAGCAGAGGAGAAAGGGGCTGGAGTGAGTAGATGCTTACAATTTATAATTAAAGAGTATTATAACTTATACATAGGAGGAGGCTGATTTAAGGTTGCAGAAGTGTTCCCAGTTCTGACTCTTCTTAAATTTGGATGCTTGACATTGCAAATCTTAACATCCTTTTAACCTGGGATTGCTCCCCCATGTCTATATATTGCAATAGTCTACTATGGGTGCTCTGCCTCTAGCACCTTCAGGCCCTGATTCAGGAAAGCACTTAAACAAATGTTTAGGCCCATGTTCATTGACTTCAGTAGCACTTCAGGAGGTGCCTGCTTGCTGTTCCAAGCAGGTGTGCTTTTCTAAATCAGCACTTTGGAGATGTGAAAGCCACAACATACCTTTGCATCACCATTTTAACCCTTCCCCTCGGTTTTCTCTGTCATACTTTCTAATTTTTGCAGGGAGTTTGTTCTCTCCTTTTTCTTGGCTTCATAAACATAAATGATTTTGAATTAATGATACCTAAATAAAGGAAGTTATCTTATTTCCTACTAAGCCACTCTGTCTTTTAAGTAGTGATCTATTGTATATACAGCCCAATAATTACCAGTAATACACTCGGAAGCAACCATGTGTGCTTTTATAGCACTTTTTGTACTACATATTAGGACATATTACAAACAATTATTCCTCCTTAAGTTAATGAGGAAGGTGAGTAGCAGAGCTTTCTGAATGTTGGCCAGAAAAATTTTTGTGGCAATTTATTCAAATCTGAAGGCAAACTTTGATTCAGTTACACTTTCCAATTCTGTAAACTTTCCCAATGAAAACTTCAGCATGTAGTCTCGTAGGTTGAATACTCGCATAAAACCAACATCCTTGCCCTAAAAAATATTTGTATTATTATTCTGAGTATTATGGCAAGGCCAATGAGACCTGGTCTGGGGCCAGAAACTGATCATGCTGGTGCTGTGTGTGTATGTGTATATGATTATTTTTTTCTAATCAATATCTGTTCTCTGTGTGTGTGTGTGTGTGTGTGTGTGTGTGTGTGTGTGTGTGTGTATAAAACAGATATTGATAGAAAAAAATAATCATCAAAAGCAAACTTTGAATTGACGTATCTATTTGTATGATTATATACTTTTAGTAGCATCCAAAGGGTTTCACCAGGCTCAGGACCCTCTCCAATCATGCCACCTGGTATAGATCCTGTGCCAAAGTGCTTTAGTCTAATCTGAAATAAGACACAAGCATACTGAACAACAGAAGGTAAAGGAATGATGATGGTGGAATCATGCAGATACATAGGCTACTGAGGGGAAAAAACTCATTGGTCGTAAGCATCTACAAATAAGCAACAGTTCTGTTGCTGACCTCCAGTCATAGTTGCTGTGATCAATTGGCCAATTTATGGCATCACAAGAGGAAATGAATCTTGAAAGGAGAGGTGAAAGAGGAAACAGTCATTAACTTATGAATCAGTTGAGTGAGCATATTTCATTCATAAAAGCCAGCATGAAATAAAGTGCAGAGATGTTTGTCAGACAAACTGACGTTCAATTTGATATTGCTGGCAAATTAGATGGGACAAGGATCAGTCAAAGGGATAAGAAACAAGATTCAATGAACACTGAGGAACAGACTTGTAAAATGGCCTTGATGGTGAAGTAGAATTCTGTATTGGTTAATGAGGTAATTTACCCAATCAAGGAACAAAAACTGTACCATGTGATCTATGTACTGAACAAATACTACACAGACTGAAAATTTTGCAAGAAACTGTAACAGAATTATTGGCTAAAGAAATTCATTTTGCGTATCAAATGCATTTTAAAATTTCACATGTTCATACTCAATTCAGAAACAGATTTTAAAAAGGCAAAAATCACCACATTTATTCATCCCAGATTATTCATCATATTCTATTCTACATATGCAGAAATGGCAGCTCAGACAAGTGATATGCTTTCCCTGAGGGCATACAATGACTCAGATTGAACCAAGGAACAGAATCTAAGGGCATGTGCAGACTTCACCATATCATATTGATGATCATGCAGTTTACTTTAAACCATGCGATTGTAGATTGGGTCTGACTTGTGGACACATTCGCCAGTGCCAGGAGCCACTGCGGGAACATGATCTAACTAAGAAAGGGTGAGGGAAAGGGGCTGGAGGGAGGGGGGGGGTAGTGGCTCTGCAGGGGGGTTGGCAGGTCTGGGGGGGGGGCTGGTGCATCCGCTGGGGGTGGAGGTTGTCTGTACAGAAGAATGGGGGG
>NW_017729024.1:40023658-40043209 GCF_001723915.1 Gavialis gangeticus | reverse complement strand
AGGGGCTGGAGGGAGGGGGGGGGTAGTGGCTCTGCAGGGGGGTTGGCAGGTCTGGGGGTGGGACTGGTGCATCCGCTGGGGGTGGAGGTTGTCTGTACAGAAGAATGGGGGGCTAAAAATAGCTGGCCAGGGTGGGAGAAGGTAGGAAGAGTATAGCCCTGGGACTGGGACTGGGGCGAGCTGCTGGGCTTTCCCAGTCCCGGGGTTGTGCTCTGAACGTGCCCGGATGTGAACTAAGTTGGATCGGGCCGACCACTTTTTGCAAGAACTAACCTCCCCAGACATCTATGCAGATTGGCCCTTAAATCAACCTATCCCTAGTTAGGTCAATCCTAGTGTAATATCTGCACATAACCTCCACCTCCTAGCTCAGATAGAAAACAATTATCATACCAGATTTTTTTATTGATCAGCTTTTACTAAATGTAGTAGTCAACTAATGGATACTAAGCCCTGGACTATCTATGACAATGCTTGTGAGGTTTGATGTTTGTATTTATTTTGATTTACATTTAACGAAGGCTTAATGGAAAAAATGAACCTATTTTAACTTGGCTGCCACCAGGTGTGATCACAAGCCATGCTGACTCCCAAGCTCCCTTATTTTTGTTCCTGTCTCTCTCCACTGCCTGAAGAAGAGTGTTTGTCTCTGAAAGCTTGCAAAGAACAACTTTTCCAACAATTTAGTTGATCTAATAAAAGATATCACATTTACTCAAAGAACCTTGTCTGCCTATGTCCTTAGACCAACACAGCTACAACCAAAAACCCTATCAGTTACTAACACTTTGGAAAACATGGTTCAAATTACTTTGAGGCTGAGTATGAGAAGGCGTGGAAGTATCTTTACCGTGACACTATTTAGCAAATTAGCTCAGAAGCAAAGCAGCCAGAGGGCTGAGTCCATGGATTGAAATAACAGAATGGCAGCTTCTGTAACCATCAGCCCCATGTTAAACATTGAAAAATCATTATCTTCCTTCACTTCAAGAGCTGGTTCTTTTAGGCTCTAGTACAGCAGTTCAGGAAACCATATACTCCTGTTGTCTGGACTATCCTTTTTCTGTGGATAAAGAGGAGCCCATATGGTGTAAGGAATCTGAGTTTGAAGATTCACCACTGCAGTAGTAAGGGTTAATTCCTTTATTAAAGTGTGATGCCATCCACAGGAAGTGGTCAGTTGACCATTCGGGTCAGGGGTTAGTTGGTACAATAAAGGCCTAATGAGAATAAGGAGTCTCCCTGCCTCTTCCTAAAATCCAGAATAACACAAGCACCTGCTTAGGGAAGCCTGGAAAGTAGGAAGGAAGGGGTAGGGGATATGCTGCTGGTAGCTTGAAGAGCAATGTTGCTCTGTTCTGTACCAGCTACAGATTTTTCAAGGCTAATACTTTCAGGTGTACTTGAAGCACTAGGCAGCATTAGCATTGGGGAGCAATGCATATATATGCACCTGGATCCAGATTGCCATCAATAAGGATCCTATGCAGATTTTGACTCCATTGCAAGTGACTGACTGTTTCTTAAGATGAACCTAGGTGAGGGACCAGGATCTCTGAAGAACTGAGAAGCATCCCAAAATCTGTGGATTGTCTCCATGACTTGACAACATAAGGCTTTGTCTGGCAGACATTTTTCTGAGCAGAATAATCTTCAATTCACTAAGGTTTTTCATCAGCCAGATCTTCTTCAGTGGTGCTGATCTCAGCCCAATGTGGGGATAGCTGTGACAGTGAACTTATTGTCAATTATGAATGACAGACAGATTTGTGTGCCATCTGCATAAGCTGGCAGCTGAGAACATTTTTCCTAGCAGCTGTGTGTAACTATTGAATGTGGCCAGGAAAGAAATAAGAACCCCATAGGGACGGGGTCTAGTGATAGTGTCAGTGTCCATCACTACCGTGGGGTACTGCCTTCATGGAAGGATTCAAACTATTTCAGTCTATTTCTCTGGGTCCCTGCCATGTCCTCCTTTAAGGAGCAGCAGTATCTAATGATAAGACATCAAAGAGGAAGAGGTTTAAGTATGTGCATATGGATATTTTCCTTCAACCAGGTGAAAAAAACCCAAAGGGACTGACCATTAGAACCACAAGTCCTATTTCTATTCTAAATCCCAGATCCTGACTAAGGGAATCTAGGCTACCTCCGTGTGCTGGAGAGCTTGTTTCCAACCCCCTCCTCCTATCCCCAATAACAAAAACAGCAGTAGGAAACAGAACACCCATTGGCCCTTTGGTGGGAGAGGCAAATCTTAGACTGGGTTCTGCCATTTAAGACCAGTCTGTGTGTGCGGAACTTCTGTTCTGTTATGCATATGGACTTGTTTCCGATCACTTATGCTGGTAAAAGTGTAATGTCTGTACCTGGCCCAGAAGTTTAAACAAATTCAAAATGATAAAATGCCTATGCTAAGGCAAGAGTCAAAATATTAACAAAAGCATCCTAGTATTGAACATGGAGAAGAATGGGGTACTGGGGAAGGCAGATATATCAAGTGAAATTGATAACACAAGAGCACATAAAGTTAAATTTATCTGGAGAATCAAAGAAAAAACAATCCCATCAGCTGTGTGTATTTTTTTTCCACCTGGACAAGCATGTTAGCAGCTGTTCCATTTGTAACTTGTATAGAAATCCTGTCAGTCAAGGCAAAGAATAAACTCACTAGGGACACTCTTCCTTTGAACTGTCATATGCAGAGCCTGCTAATCATGGCACGGGTGAAGACTGTTGAGCTACTGGGTGCTGCTGTTTGTATACTGTTTAGAGAAGTTAGAGGCTGGAAAATACAGTATTGGATCTGTTTTCTGTGCAATACACTGAGGACCAGCACACAATGCATTTCTTTGCCTTTGCCAGACTGCCCAGAGTTCCCTGGGCTCAAGAATATGAGCCAAATTCTCAGCTGATATAACACTGTTGGATTATGACAGCAGAAAATGTTGGCCTAGGTTATGCGCAGAACAGAAAGGAAGGAAAAGAATTTATGTCAGCTTTTGCTGATACCTAATGGGCTTTGCAGGATAAATACAGGGTAATCCAAATGCAATTAAAGCCCCTTAATGGCTCAGATGGGGTAGGCAGCATGGAAACAGCTACGGAAAGCTGGTGCATCCTTTGTATTTCAAAAGAAGTTCACCATACCATGACACACAGAACAGATTAAAAATGCTTCCTGTCTGGGGGATTTCCTACAATATTTTCAGATACGAAACTAGCCTACAGAAGAATCAAGGCAAGACCTTTATAAATGAGAGTTGACACGCTGACTGTTGCCCAAGACTTATACATCTAAAATCTGCTCTTAGTGGTACCAATAAGACCAGGGACTTGCAGAGAGTTACTCTAGACGTACTGATGTAAATGAGAGAAGAATTTGGCTTACAATGTGCACACGCGCATGTACATGTATGTATGCTTATCAGTACCAGGGATTTACTGAGAATCAGAATACTTTTTTCATTCCATTGCTAATAGATCATGTATCAAAGGCATCCTTTGTAGAAGGCAGCCAGTCTACTCTCTGAATTAATGTACATTTTGTAAATATGTTATTTAAACATTAGCAGAGGATAAATGATACTTTCACTATGTCCTAGACACACTTATTTTTCTAGTTATTGACAATAAGAGTGATTAAAGAGCACAGCTTCCCTGATTGCCTTTAATTGTCTGTCTTACTGTGCTAGCATTAGTTATGTATGGATTTTTGGTGTAGTTTTAAAAGGTCAAGTGAGAACTTCATTTTTTTCTTTGGTAATCTCAGTTTCTGCACCCTGCAGCTGCTTTGTAGATGAATACATACAGAATTCCTTCAGCAGAAAATGCTCTGTTCCATTCCTCCTAACTAGATTTTTAGAGAAAGTGAATCTGCAATCTGACATTGTAGTCAGAAGATTCCCACTAATTATAACTTCAGAGTGAACAGTAAAATAGTAAATATTGGAACTACCTCCCTTCCCTAATTCAATTGACGTTAGTGGTGTGCAAAATGGGCTGTATTCATTTCAGATTCAGATTCAGCCCAAATCGGGGACAGTGATTCTATTTGCTGATTCAGATCACTGTCCCTGATTCAATTCGCCCAAATCCGAATCTGAAGATTCAATTGCTGATTCAGAGAATCAGCAATTCGGTCATAGACACAGCTTTAAATATTTTTTTTACATACCTTGAGGTACCAGGCATAGCTCATGAACACTGTGATGCTGGGGCAGATGGAGCATCCCACAGGAGCATGGGATGGGGGGTGGCCCCCTGCATGCTCGGCAGTGAACTTGGAAGTGTGCTGGAAGTACTTCCGGTCCACTTCTGGGTCCACTATTCAGCACCTGGGCCCTCCCTGCACCTCCCCAGCTTGGCGATCAGTCACGGGGGGACCCCAGGTGCCCCCCCAGACCCAGGAGGCAGCAGCTGCCAAGCCGGGGGGTGTGGGAGGGGGGCCCTGTGTGCTCAATGGTGGACCCAGAAGTGCTTCTGGTCCACTTCTGGGTCTGCTGCTAAGCGTGCTGGGCACCCCCCCTCACTCCTGTGGGATGCTCCATCCACCCCACCATCACAGCATTCACGACCCACTTGGTACATTGAGGTATGTAGAAAAAACATCTAAAGCTATATCTATGGCCGAATCATTGAATCTTTCTGAATCTCTCCGAATCAATTCAGAGGGTTCCAATTCAATTTGGAGACATTAAAGGGTCTCCTGATTTGATTTGGATTCAGGAATTCGGCCACCAAATCGGGCTGAATCTCCTCCATATGAAATCAGCAACTGAAGCTTTGCACAGCCCTGACATCTATTTTGAGCTTAGCCTTATAACACACTTGCTTCTCAGAGTCCAAGAGCTCTCCTCTGCAGGTCACTGGCTTCACTTTATCCCTTATCAAGTTTGACAATTACAACTCAACCAGAGGGCCATATCAGACTCACTGGAACAGAGGCTGGAAATACTAATCACCAAACAAAGTGAATCAGTTGTTCAGAGATGTGTCCTGGAACAGCTGATCCACTTCACTGGGCCAAACACGTTGCCCATTGTCCTGCCTGTTGATGCCATGGAACAAAGGGTGATGCATTCTCCCAGGGCTTAAGGGGCCGGGTCCTATGTGCTCTGGAAATTCCCCTGCAGGATTTAGCACCTTAAGCCTGAGGACTTCCTGCTAGCTTTCCCACTTGTAGAGATGTGCCCCTCAAGCCCTGGCACCACCTGCCAGGCAACTGGAGAGTGCAGGCATCTCCAGTCTGCCAGACTCTTGGGCCAGAAAGCAAACAGACATCTGCCACTAAATAGAGGCACAAATTAATACCACCTTTGTCACAGCCACAGATTTTGGGCATTTGTTGTGAGATAAGGGACATGGATGTCCGTTTGCTTGGCCTTTGTGCTGCCATAAAATTTTTCATGGCAGCACAAAGGTAACAACTGGTAAAGCTATACTGATTTTTTTCTCTCTTTGCAGGTGTATAGCAGAACTTGGTACAGAAGGAACTTGGAAAGTTTTCTGGTTGTCTGACAAAAAGTTAGAATTTTTAAAGAAAAACACCCACCTTTTAGAAAACTGGTCTTGCTGAAAGCCCAATTTTCCACTGAAAACCAGTTTCAACAGCATTTTTCTTCTCTGTTTCCTCCACTTGTCTCACCTCTACCCCAGAATAAAAAAAAAAAGTCCATGTCCTAAATAAAATTAAAACTCAAATGTTTTTCAACTGCTGGAGTCCTTTCATATGGACTAATTAAAAAAAGAAATAGAATGTTAGGTTCTGCCAAAGAACCTTTATCCATAACGATAGCTCAGTTTTATTGATAATTAAAATCTCAATATCAAAGACAATTGTGGAAAAAATCCCGCGTACTACAAGCTCAGATGAAATCTGGGATCCTAATAGATAAATTGGCATCAGCATGAGTAACTGGAAAGTACTTATTATTCAGTGATTAATGCAGGTGCTGCTTGGACATAAATATTTCCAGCATTGATATGACTGTAGTTGAAGGATCTCTGTAATAATTTAGGCTTTTCATTCGCACTGAAATCTGAAATTCCACTTAGGACAAACAATTACTGAACTGCATGTAACAAGTGCAGCACCCGAAAGAACCACAGTAAGGACAAAGTTTATTTAAGGGAAGGAAAAAAGTGGAAGCAGGGCAATAATTGGTGTTATATAAAGCTTCAGTTGCAGAAGCTCTTGAATATCCCTGACCTCAGCTGTTGTCACTGGGGGTGGCAAGTGATTCTCACCAGAAAGGAGGGTCTAAAAACAAAAAGAACTCTAACTGAGCCATGCTCTTACTCTGGGCTCTTTCTTGCAATTCTGCTCCATCAATGACTCTCAAGAACTACAGATGTGAGACTACCCTGAGTAGATACTGCTGTAAATGCAAAATTCCTGTGGTGACTGAGGCAAACTAGAGACTGAAGATGATGGCATCCAATCTGATATGCTTCTCTCATCAGGGAAAATTTAAAATCATATGGGTAGAGGTGAAAGGCTTGATCATGAAATGACAGTATCTCCCAGCTGGTGACCTGTTACACCAATTTAATTCTGAAATATGCATCATAATTTTACCCAAACTCTCTCTCTCTCTCTTTTGTCAAATATAACTGATCTCCTTAGGAAAAATCACCAAATTCTTAAAGTGTATTATCTATCCCCAGTGACAAATATATAATGGTCAAAAGATCCAGTTGGTACTTATTTGTATATGTGACAGAAGATAGTAGCAATTATCTGACAACTGAAATTTCCTTTTAAGGCCATGCCCCAACTTGTTCTAAAGAGCTGAGTTTTGCTTTCAGACATGTACTAGTAAGGCCTAGTTAAAATGAATCTGACCTGAATCAAAACCCTATTCTTCAAAATTGTCCTTTGAGGAATGATAAATATGGCAAAAAATGATACGATTAGCATGTTGTATGACGGACAGAGTTTAGGACCTATTTTGCAATGCATTTTCCGACAAGCAAAATTCTATTATTTCAACACAGTCAGCTATGTATGGGGCAGGTCCATGGAAACTTTGCTATGCAGGGACATTAACCTTATTGGAATTATTACAGCTTTACTTCCCACGGGGTGTGAAATTGCCAGATGTGCACCTGCTCATGGCTCAGGGGAAGGCAAATGAAGTGATGAATCAAGAGAGACAATAAAACATTGAAGAAGAGCAATTACTTTTCCACTCAATTCTAAAGCAAAATTGGTACCTATGCTGTTTTTCTCCCCACACACTATAACAAAGCAACCAACCAGAACAGCGCACTTGAGAAATTCATTAAATTTTCTCTCTATATACAGTATCATATTCATGACCTCTGACCTCATTTGTGTCCTATGTTAGTGGGAAACCATAAAGCTCTCAAGAACATTTTGAAAATCCCTAATGCCCGAGGTGCTCACAAAACTCTCTGCTGAGCCAGGAATTGCAAATGATGTATGGGAGTTTACAAAACAAGATCCTTCAAACATTACACTTGCTCTGTTTCTCATACTTGCAACTCAGCCAAACTCGCTTTTGTGTTTAAGAACTCAAATGAATGTATATTCAAAAGGAATGACTGGGCTTTTCAGATTCTTCTTTTGCCTCCTGCTTTTGAGTGGCCAGATTTGAATTTAACACCTCTTTGACAATGCCTAGTCCAGCAAATCCTCCACAAAGCAATAATCCTTGGTATTTAGTGTGGCAGAAATACAACACCAACCCTCCCCTTGGAGTCATATTTCTTTCAAAGCCTTTTGTGCTTTGTCTTCTGATTTCCTGATTTCACTTGGTTTTGAGTATATAAAAAAATTGCAGTAATGTGGCTCAGCAGAGATTTTGCTAACATTTCAAATGAAAGCAGGGGAGAAAAAAAGCGGAGTCAAAGTCTTCTCAGTACTGAAGCAGCTGGTATGGGAATAAGAAGAGTAAGAAACCAACACCTGAAGGGCTATCATGATACCGTATCTCACTAATTATTCACTATAGTAAGGAAAGAGCCCAGGTGCGGTTCAAAATTCAGCAGACTTGCAAATTTTATTTTTTGGAAAGTGAAACGAAAAGCTTATCTTGCTTCCTTTTTCTCTCTTGCACGCGTGCACACACACATGCATTCACCTGAGTAGCCTGCTGTTTAAAGAAAATCTTGCTGAACCAAAGCAGGCTGATGGAATAAAATTCCTGCCTCCCCAATTAATTAGCTCATTTCTCCAAGAAATACAGAACTGTGAGGAGTGCTAGATTTTTCTGCAGTAATGTTTATAACTCTACTTTTTATAAAATTATTTGCAGCTTTCCTCCTTTTCTGGGGTTACCATGGCTCCCTGGCTGCAAGTGTCAATAAACACCTTAAGGAGCATAAGTTATGAAGAAAAATGTTTCACAAAGACTAGTAAACTCCATTTTCAAAGGAAAAGCTCCATAGCACTAACAAAAAAAAGAAAAGTAAATAGTGGCCTGACTATGGGCAATTAATATTTTAATACTTTATTAGTGAAATATTAAAAGCCATCATCCAAACTGTTCCCCTGTCACAGTAAAGTCTGAGTGTGCTGCTTGCCAACTTAGAATTGCCTGACATTTTCAATTCAGTAAAATCCTTTATTGGAAATAGTTGTTGTCAGAGTGCAGTAAGAATGCTTGTGGCATGATCTCTTCTCCGTGAATATAATGGATCAAATATAAGTAAGCATCATGTAAGCAGGTTGCATAACCATCCAGCTCCCAACAAAGCAAACACACTGAAAATTAGATCCATTCCATTCCTGACAATTGGTTCTTGTGCCAATTCATGGAACCAGCATGATCATTACCAAACCCCCAAACACAAGGTCCTTGTAGGTTGGTTCTGTCTTTATCCATTCCTTTTTCTGGCTTGGCGGTACTCCAAGCTTCTGTTCCTATTAGACACAACAGTGCTACCTTACTAATTTAGCCAAAATGTCTCTCTGTGCAGGAGAGGAAGGCTCAGAGAAACGCTCTCCATTCCACTACAGTGGTCTAGAATCAGTCATATCATTGCACTCTACATAAATAGTGCTGCAAGCTACGCATCCAAGATTTCAGGCTGTGTTCGACAAGCTCCTACTGGCTTCTACAAGAAACATTTTCTAATTGGCTAGCCTGTCCTCTATTATGGTATCAGATTTGCTATTGCACATATTTTATTTTGTTGCTGCTTGACAATGTGCCTGAATACACTGAGCAGGAAATGAGTTTGCCCCATCAGAAGATGCAACTTATGTGGAGCCACAAGAACCATCTCCTTTCCCAAGTGCCTGTGCATGCACACACCCACACCCTGGTACCCTCAGCTGCTAAGAATGGACTTGGGAGTTTTGAGTGAAAAACAGGAAAGTGCATATCACTTCAACATTAGGCTCACTGCTCTCAGAATAAATTCATTGCTATCATCAAGGACTCTTAAGATCTTGTCCCTTTTACAATGAATCTGCAGAAGCTTCGATGTCGCTTTGACGCAATAACCTCATTGAGAGGCTCTTGATGCAGTGCTCGAGTACAAGTGGGCATATTTTCAAGTGACACATCTTGCTGCTAATCAGAGATGCTGCCTTCTAAAAGAATACTGTAATTTTTGAGGACTGCAGTAGCACAAAGGCCTGCTGCAGTGTCTGGGTCCCCAGAATAAATACCTTCCCAGCTATATCTCTTCTCCCTCCCTGGGCGTGATGCTACTCCCACTGTAAACAAGGAGAGTTTGAAGTTCAGCCTCTTTCTCAGGTTTGCCACTATGAGTCAAGTCCTGCTTGCTTTACCCAGGCAAATAATCTTATTGAAAGCTATACACATGAATAAGTAGAGTAGGATTTAACCTCATGTGATGTTTAGTTACACACAGGCATGTATTATAATGGCAAATTATTCCTACCAGCCTTCTTTAGGTTTGCATACCTTCCTCCAGTCAGCTAGAACTTTCTAAACTATTGCAGCTTTAATGCATTAATCCCTGTCAAATCGGAATGCAGTTTACTCAGATAAGCAGGTGCCTGAGGAAGAAAATGCCCTTTCCCCCTTTCAAATACTGACAGAAACTCCCAGAATAAAAAATGGAATTCTTTTATGTTATGAACTGTGCTCAAGTGAAAAGCCTGTGCATTCTGATGGTGTAATTATGGTATTAGAGGTCCCAACGCAGAAAGTCATTTTAAACAGTCCACAAAAGTCAAGCCAACACGATGACTCGTCTACATAAGTTTGGCATGCTGAACTTAATTTGCTCAATAGGTAACATGAAATCTTCTGAAATCTTACCTGTCTTAGAGATGTTTGTGAATGTTTGACAAAACTTTTTTTTTGGTCAAAAAATGCTGGTTTGTCAAAATAAAGACTTCGTGACAAATGCTCAGCCCAGCTCAATTTTTCCACTGGAAGGAATTTAGAAAAAAGTTAAAAAATGTTTAAACTTCACTTTAAAAACAAGAAAGCCCCCTGCTTTTTCAGTTTATAATAATTTTCATTAAAAAATTATACTTGTGGGGGAAAAAAATTCCAGGAACAAAATATTGCAAAATTGTTGAAACAGAATGTTTAGTTTGACCAAAAGCAATTTTTTTTTTGGTTTGTGAAAGTTTCAGCATCTTAACTTTTCTTTCTAATTTAGGAAGAAAAAAAATGTTTTCCATTAAACTGTAGCACCTATGCAGCCACAAGCACTGTAGACTCTAAAATGCTTCTTAGTCTCTTAAGTATTTATTTTCACTGCACCCGCGTGAGGAAGACATTACAGGTGCCTCAATTTATGCAGTAGATGCGTTCCCAGCGAATGGCGCATAAATCGAATTCATGTAAAGCGAACCCAGTTTGCAATGGAACAGATAGGGATGTGTTCCCACAGAGGTGAGGGAGGGAGGCTGGGGCTAGGGAAGGGGTGGGGAAAAGGGCACAGCACAGCCCTGGGGTTGCAGCAGGCGTGGCATTGGGCTCTTCCTAGTGCTCGGGGTGCATGGCAGCCTGCAGCAGGATGAGAGCAGGCTGGGGCCAGCATCTGCTGCAGGCTGGGGCCGGTGGTGGCACTGGGCTTTTCCCAGTGCTTGGCAGTGGCACTGGGAGGGCAGGTTGGGAGAGGGCTACAGCGAATTTTGGGGTGGCAGCAGCCCTCTTCCCATCACCACCGCCTGCCTTGAGTGCTGTGAAGAGCCCTGTGCTGGTGCTGGCCCCAGCCCAGCTCTCATATAGCTACAGGCTGCTGCCCACACTGAGCACCAGGAAGAGCCCAGTGCTGCCCTTGCTGCAGCCCCAGGAGTGATGGACATCACTTGCTTGCATGCCAGGGGGCTCAGGGCACAATGCCAGGGGGAAGCGGAGTCCCGGGAAGTGGAGTCCTGGCGGGTTTGGGGCACAATGCAGAACAGCGTCTGCAGGCAGCTGGCATCAACCTCTCCTGGGGCCACTTCAGCAGGGGCTGGAGTGAGTGGGGAGAAACAGAGCCCTAGGGGCTTCGGGGCATGGTGCAGCCCAGCAGCTGCAAGCTGCTGGCATTGGCTGCTCCCAGAGCAGCTGCAGCAGGGGCTGTGGTGAGTGGGTCCCCAGCCCCAGGGCTCTTTCCCGATCTCTCACCCCTCCCATCTGCTCACAGCCTTTCCCCTCCCCTCACAGACTTACCTGCTTGGGGGAGTGGGGAGTGTGCCTATGCCAATCACATAAGATCAAATTTACCTTGCATATAGCAAATTTTGGGCATAAAAAGGGTCATCATATAAGAGGGAATTTGCATAACTAGAACCCACATAAATCGAGGGAAACCTGTATTACCGTTTTACAGATGGGAAGCAGAGAGGCACAGAATGGCTAGCTGACTTGTCCTATAGCACACAGGAAGTCTACACTGAAGCAAGAACTGAACACAGACATCCCATGACCTCAACTCTGTCGGTAAACATTGGATCAAAAAGGCTGAAAGATGGGTGTAAAAAGCCAAGCTGAGAATTCCTGTGGCAGAGGGGAAGTTTCTGTGGGTACAAACAATCATCTTCTTGTCAGGAGATTGAACCCTGTAGACATCAGGTTTAAGCATTCACTCTGTGCATGCCCCCCTTTGCTAAGGTTCTGATAGGAGCCACAGATACATAGAAAATCATAGAAAATAAAGGTTGATGGGTCATCTAGTCCAACCCCCTGCTCAAAGCAGGTCCATCCCCAATCAGATCGTCCCAGCTGAAGCTTTGTTCTAGTCAGGTCTTAAAAACCTCCAAGAATGGAGATTTCACAATGTCTCTCGGTAACCTGTTGCAGTGTTAGATTACCCTCTTGGTGAGAAAATTCTTTCTTATATCTAACCTAAACTTCCCTTGCTGCAACTTGAGACTGTTGCCCCTTATTCTGTCATCTGCCACCACTGATAACAGTTTAGCTGCATACTCCTTCAGACCCCACATCAGGTAGCTTTAAATCTCCTCTCAGTCTTTTCTGCTCTAGACAAAATAAGCCCAGTTCCCTCAGCCTCTCCTCATAAGTCATGTCCCCCAGCCCCCTCACCATTTTTCTTGCCCATCATTGGATTCTTTCCAGTTTGTCCACATCTTTTCCATATAGGGGGCCCCAAACTAAATGCAATGTTACAGATGTGGCTTTATCAGTACTGAATAGAGAGGAATAATCACTTCCCTTGACTTGCTTGCGACACACCTACCAGCGAAGCCCAGTATGCTATTAGCCTTCTTGGAAACAAGGGCACCCTGTTGGCTCATATTCAGCTTATCGTCCACTATAACCCCCAGGTCCTTTCCTGAAGAGCTGCTGCACAGTCAGCCAGCCCCCAGCCTGTAGTGGTGAATGTGATTGTTCCATCTTAAGTGCAGGACTTTGAACTTGTCCTTATTGAACCACATGAGATTTCTTTTGGCCCAGTCCTCCAATTTGTTTAGGTCACTCTGAATCCTAGCCCTACCCTACAGCCTACCTACTACTCCCCTCACCTTGGTGTCATCTAAAAACTTCCTGAGGTTGCACTCTATGCCATTTTACAGGTCATTGATGAAGACATTGAACAAAACCAGCCCCAGGACTGACCCCTGGGGCACTCCACTTGATACAGGTTTCCCTTGATTTATACGGATTCTATTTATGCGAATTTGCTCTTATGTGGTGACACTTTTTATACCCAAAATGTGTTATATGCAAATTTACTCTTATGCGATCAGCATAAGTGTGGTCCCCCCTCCCCAAGCAGGTAAGACTGTGAGTCTGTGAAGGGAGGAGTGAGGGGACATGAAAGGGCCCTGGGCCCCACTCATCGCAGCCCCTGCTGCAGCTGCTCTGGGAGCGGCTGATGCCAATGGCTTGCAGCTTCTGGGCTGCAGCATGCCCCAAACCCTCCAGGGGCTCCGCTTCTCCCCACTCACCCTAGCTCCTGCTGCAGTGGTCCCAGGAGCAGCTGACACCAGCTGCCTACAGCTGCTGGGCTGCACCATGCCCTGAACCCTCTGGGGCTCTGCTTTCCCCAGGGCACTGTGTCCCAAACCCCCTGGCATAATGCATCCCAGCGGCTGCAAGCAGGCAGTGTCTGCTGCTCCAAGGGCTGCAGCAGAGGCAGCACCAGGCTCTTCCTGGTGCTTGGGGTGGGCAGCAGCCTGCAGTGAGAAGAGAGCAGGCTGGGGCCAGCAGTGTCACCAGGCTCTTCCTGGCACTTGGGGCGGGCCATGGCAATGGGAAGGGGTCTGCTGCCACCCCAAAATTCACTGTAGCTGCCCCCCAACCTGTCCTCCCAGCACTGCCTAAATGTGCTGGTGCCCCTCGCCCCTAAGTGAGCACTCCAGATGGTAGCAGGGCACAGAGAGTGGTAGTACCCACCCTCAAATTGTCTCCATTGGTGGCATATTGGAAGTGCCAGCTCCGCTGTGGCTCCACTGTGCCACATACGGTAATGCCAGCACTTGTGCTTGGCAACTGGTGGCTGAGGGACCTCCCTCTCCCCAGTTGCTGGCTTGCCACTGGGGAACCCCCTGCCCCCAGTGCCCCACTGGAGCCCCCCCCAGACTCAGGAGACACCAGTCACCCATGCCTTACAGTCCATTCATCCAACCCCTACTTCCTTATCTTGCCTGTGAGAATGTTGTAGGAGATCATATCAAAAGTCTTGTTAAAGTCAAGGTACACCACATCCACTGGTCTCCCCACAGCCACAGAGCCAGTCATCTCATCCTAGAAGGCAATCAGGTTGGTCAGGCATGATTTGCTCTTGGTGAATCCATGCTGACTGCTCCTAATCACCTTCTCCTCTAAGTGCTTAGAAAGGGATTCCTTGAGCTCTGCTCTATGATTTTTTCGGGGATTGAAGCGAGGCTGATTGGTCTGGAGTTCCCTGGATCCTCCTTCTTCCCTTTCTTAAATATGGGCATTATGTTTGCTCTTCTCCAATCATCTGGGACCTTTCCTGATTGCTATGAGTTTTTAAAGCTGATGGCCAGTGGTTCTGAAATCTCATCATCCAACTCCCTCAGCACCATCAGGTACATCCCATCCAGCCCCATGGACTTGTATATGTCCAGCTTTTCTAAATAGTCCCTAGCCTGTTATTTCACCACATTCTCCCCAAATTGTACTGCGAGGTGTAGTAGTCTGGGAGCTGATCTTGCCTTTGAAGACTGAGGTGAAAAAAGCATTGAGCATTTCAGCCTTTTCTTTCTCTGTCACAAGATTGCCTCCCCATTCAGTAAGGGACCCACACTTTCCCTGATCTTCCTCTTCCTACCAACGTTCTTGTAGAAACCCTTCTTGTTACCTTTCACATCCCTTGCTAGCTGCAACTCCAACTGTGCTTTGGCCTTCCTGACTTCATACCTGCATGCCCAAGCAATACTCTTTTACTCCTCCCTAGTTATTTGTCCAAGTTTCCAGTTCTTATAAGCTTCCTTTTTGTGATTTATTTTACTGAAGACTTCCCTGCTAAGCTAAGCTGGTCATCTGTCATACTTGCTAGTCTTCCTGCACATCAGGATGACTTGTTCCTGCACTCTCACGAAGGCTTCTTTAAAGTATAGCCAGCTCTCCAGGACTCCTCTCTCCCTCAGTCTGGCTTCCCAGGGGATCCTGCCCATGAGCGCCCGGGGTGAGTAAAAGTCTAGTTTTCTGAAGTCTTACTCTGCTGCTTTCCATCCTTCCTTTCCTCAGGATCCTAAACTCAATCATATTGTGGTCATTACTGCCCAAGCTGACATCCACTTCTACATTCCCTACCAATTCATCCCTTTTTGTGAGCAGCAGTTTAAGAAAAGCATGGCCCCTAGTTGGCTGCTCCAGCACTTACACCAGGAAGTTGTCCCCAACACTCTTCAAAAACCTCTTGGATTGCCCATGCACTGCTATATTGCCCTTTCAGCAAATGTCAGGGTGATTGAAGTCCCCCATGAGAACCAGAGCTTGTGATCACGAAACTTCTGCTAGCTGTCTGAAGAAAGCCTCCTCTACTACTTTCTCCTAGTCTGGTGGTCTATAGCAGACCCCCACCACAGCATCACCGTTGTTGTTCTCCCCTGTAACCTTAACCCAGAGGCAGGGGCACCCCACCCTTGTACATAGAACGGGTGGACAAGAGATATAAACCCTCTGACCCAAAGGTGTAGCTGGGCAGTGGCAGTGGCTAGGTCACCACCATTGGTAGCAGTAGTGGACTGGCAAAGACAGCAGCTGCAATTTTTGTGGCCCTGCCTGGGCTGGTGCCCTGGCTAGCAACCCCCCTCCCTACTCCCCAATAACACTCCTACTCTGATTACACAGATACACTAAAATGGTATTGACAAGTGTGGCAATTTTGTGTGGGTATTTTCCTTAAAGCCCTGATTCCTAGAGGCACATGATTACATGAAAATCTCAGCTTTGAGTAAAGCAAAACAAAACAAAACAAAACAAAACAAAACAAACCCATGTTTTTAGACTTCAAGTTTGAAAAATGAGAAACTTGAAAAATGAGAAACCTAAAGAATGAAAGTCCAGAAGGAAAATAAGAAAACCCAAAACTTAATCATTAAACTTCTTATAATTTTTATGCCAATCTCAAGATACCGCAGTATGGGAATGGTTGATAAACAATGCCATCATAGATCTGATTGCCTGCATGCATATTGCTGAAAGATGGTGGCCTTCACAAATACCATGCTAGATAGTACACAGCAGAGAACAAAATAAAAATGAATCTGCTCCAAAAAATAAAAGCTTCCTATGCAGGCAAATGACAGAAGTGAATAGCATATGCTGAATCTCACCAGGGTGGTTCAGTTCTTCCCCCCAAAACTATGTTGAATGGAAGCATTGGCAACTGCTTCAGTAAGGAAGACTGCATATTTCAATTACATTCTTCTGTCTGACATGGAGGGGCACACACTTGATAATGGGCATTATGTCTGTTTCTTGAATTAGCTTTCCAGAGTGCCTTATCCTGCATTTTACTTTCTGACAGCAAGCTTTGCTGAACTGAGGAAGGATTTTTTGACAAGTATTCTAGGCATGGTAAAAACAAGACTTGGCAGCACAGGACAGAGTGAGCCACTAGGTGGGAAATTTAATTAAGAGTGAAGTGAAATAAAAACGAATGAAATATATATTCTAAATTCAGAGTGTAGACTACCGGGTGAGTGCAGAATTAAAACTCACAAAGAAATATACTTTAAAGCAAATCCTCTTTGGGGTTTTTTTGTGTGAGGCCCAAGCTGGTATTGTAGGTATAAATACTCCTGAACTTTGGGCAAGTTCAACTTCGTAACCTCAGCATCACTCTATAGGTGTCCCAGAATAGAACTATGGATTCTAGTAGCTCCTGACTTTGGGGAAGTTTGGATTGAATTCCAGGTCCAAGTGAACTTCACAACTCAGTCACTTGTCTATTTAGTGGTTGACCTGAATTCTGGGAACCAAGCTCTGTGAGGGCTCCACAGCAGCTTTTAATGTGCTTCATGCTAGAGAGAAAGCACAACTCAGTAGTAATGTTGTGGGACCCAAAATGCTCTGAACTTATAACAGGCAGCAGATTCTTCAGCTGGGGTCTAGATCGAGTAACTCCCATCTTGACACTATTTGGCTAATGTTTCAGAAGTGTACATTGTCTAAGTGCTGGGCAATTGTGAAAAATTAGCCAGTTATTTCAGTGCCTAAATGGGGATTAAGCTCGTGAAAGATGCTGACCTAAAAGGAGGTCCTACAACTGAAGATCCTGGAGTGTCTTTAGCTTCCAGACTAAGTTAATGCAGCCTGTGCCACTTCAACCCTTAGCATCATGTAGGTAGATGCTGTCGTTGAACGCATGACTTATGGCCGGCCAGTAGAGATTTAGGTAAGTGGAATACAGTCTTAGTCAGAAAAATGCAGAAACTGAATGAGAGTTTATTTACTTACATATTTATTTGATTTATATGCTGCCATTCCCCTTGAAAAACTGACTTTCATTCCAAAGGACCATGCAGACTATTAATTTAACAGTACAATTTTTCCTGGAGGACGATGCTAGTGATCTATTCAATTTATTAGGAGACTCATAAGCAGCAGGTACAGCACTTCATGGAAGATGCCTGCTGGCTGCTGAAAGGCCCACAGTGGTCAAATATTTGGTAGTTTTTCTACCAGGTTTAAACCTTGTTCAGCCTTGCTGTACAGCCATGCTTTAACTCTGTTTGCAAACTAGACTGTAACACAGTTTAAGAATGGCATTTACAGACAGTTTTTGTAGGAACATAGGAATGCAAGGGGGCCTCCTGGGTCATCATCAATACCTGCCCCCTGCTATCACAAACCACCACATCAGACAATCCTACAACTATACAATCAAGGCTTGCTTTTAAACTTAGGTGGGCTTTTGCTCCCCAGTATTCCTATTCCAGGATTTAAGTCCTTGGATGGTTAGAAACCAATCTCACCTACAACATAAGATCATGTTTAAGTGTTGTAACATTTTCCAGCAGCTATGAATGCATTACTGCTAACTACAAGAATTAGCAACAGTTATGATAGTCCCTCTCCCATGTTATAAGACCGGATTAGAATTTCTATATTAAAAAAAGCTACAAAACAATAAATATTGGGCTTCTGATTTGCTTTTTTTTTTTTGTTCATTACAATAACTTGCATCTAGGGTTCATTCCAGTCGGGTTTCCAAGCTTTCCTCCTTGGCTAGAAGAGCTAGAAACTGGCTATTTCTTTTTTTAATAAAAAAAGAGAATCTGAGGCCTTGAGAACCTCATGGCATTTGTGATAACGCCACCAGAGCTGGTAACAGTGTTGCTGCATTATAAAATACTGTATTATTTCCACTGTGTGTATGTGGATCTTGCTGTAGGTGAAAGGAAAACTCTGACAACTTGATGGCAATTTCCACAGAGCTGGTTTCATATCTCAATGGTACAAAGCTTGTCTTTACAAACAGACATCTCTGTCTTATTTTTTAAATAATCAAATACATTTTAAATGAAAGTCAATTGGCTGTTTGTTCCTATCACAGAGGAGAGAAGTGTAATGTCCTGAAAGCCAAACCACACAACAATGAAGACAGAAGATCAATATTTACATTGTTATTTAATTAAAAGAAATTACACCCTGGTACATTTTCACCCGTTTTACTGATTAAAATACTCTTGAAGAGGAGGAAGGAAACTGGAAGAGGTTTTTATTCATTTATTTTTACTCTTTGTCATATTCACATCAAACTGTTTTTTTTATGTATACATATACATCTATATGCCTGGCACTGAAAGCTGCACACCACTTTAAAAGTACCTAGTATAGCAAACTTCTATCAATTCATGGGTAATCTAACCGTATCTCAGCAGAACTATACTACTACTACTGCTGAACACCTTATGATGAAGTGTTCATAATCCAATGGGAAAGTTAATTTGAAGTTTATATGACATGGTTTGGAGGCTGATCAGCCTTTTGTTGAATTCTATACAATGTAGATGTTATAGTATTAAAGAGGAGTTCAGCCAGTTGTGAAGAGTGCTGTTAACTGTTTAATACACTGATGGGGGCATTTGGCTCACTTTTCCTGAACATGAATGGGGAAATAATGATCTGCCCTTGTCATTATAACAGGAGAAAATTGACTCACCTAATCTGTCTAGCCTTGTCTGCTTTGTGAAACGGAGAAAATACATTTTGTCTAAGCACCTCTTCCTCCTCTCCACCTACCCCTCTGAATGCCCTATCCCATGGAAGAAGAAAGAAAAAAGGAATCACTGATCCACTGGCAGAGCAAGAGGGAATGACCCAGATCCATCAGGAATGGTAAGCTGATGAAGCACCCAAATCCTCCCGGAAAGGAGCCTCAATGCTAATTTGACTAAATGATGTAATTTGAGACTTTTGCATATCTACTATGGAGCACTTAGATCAGTCAAATGATTAATGAAAAACCAAGCAATAAGAGTAGAATGACAGAACAAGATGAAAAGCATCAGAGAAATAAATTACACAAGACTTATTCATGCAGACTTAAGCCTTCAGGGGAGAAAGGAGCTGTACTAACATACTGCCAGCAGTTACTGAGTATGCAAAAAGAATATGGACATTAATTTGTTCTGACAGGTATTTCTGGGGCACGCGCATATGTGTGCGT
>NW_017729024.1:40005089-40018658 GCF_001723915.1 Gavialis gangeticus | reverse complement strand
GGAGCACTTAGAGAAGCAGGTGGAGAGGGATTAAACCAATAGGTCTCTTATCCACCTCCCACTGCCCATCTAGCTGTGGTGTTCTCTGTGGCCCTCTGTACAATCTGGCACTGGAGGAGGCAGAGCCTTCTGGTCTACAGCTTCTGCTGTCCACAACAGTTTCTCTGCCTCTCCCTGCTTCAGTGATTCTCTGTTTCAATTATTATCTCAGCATTTTTTCCTCGTAATTTCCCTCCCTGTGTTATCATCTCTGTAATTGCTTTATTTAGCTTGGAAAAGCAATAGGAATACAGTTTGTAGGAGAGGTTTTAGTGAGCGAACAAGCAGGCAAACAGGAACATTAGTTCCTTGAGGAGCTTCTGGCACATGAAGCCCTGTGAAAATATTGCTGTCTTTGCCATATAAAGAACAAACCAGTGTGAAATGACAGCATATAAAGAACAGTAGCACCACTAGGGATTGATGTTCAATGGGCATCACCTCCCCACAAGATTAATTTGAATGAACCTGAACCCTTTTCTAGGAGGTCACACCATGATAATATATTTTATTGTTCATAGACAGATTAAAAACAATAAAACGAATATAGTTGTTCACAAATTCTTGTATATTTTTGCTGTATTGTATATACGTTAAGGTGGCTGTGTGTATATGGAACCTAACACAAAAATCTCAGAGACAAAAAATGAATCCTTTATGAGGAGACTGGCTGTTCAAATCAAAGGAAATCTTACACAAAATTCTGTTTTCAGGAGACATCTGCCTCAAATACATAGTGCTGCAAGAATCTGGTGAGGTTTGGAGTGGGTAGCATCTCAGCTACGACTTTATTTCAGTCTTAAGCATAGCAGGGGAAAAATCAGTAGGAAAAAGCAATTAGATGCTAGCAAACACCCCATATGGTGGGCGCTTGTCTGAAATTAACCTTGAAATTTTCAGGTTTGTCCTTCAGGACTTAAACTCAGGTGGTATACAAGTGGAAGGCAGACCTGTCATGCCAACCATGTTACTTCACTGTTCAGACTGAGTTTTTGCAGTGCGTTCAAGTAGAAATTTTAGACATCTGAGAGTATGCCCTACACTTGATAGTTTGAAGTTTAATCAATAAAATTGACTAAGAGTCTGTAACGGAGAACTCAAAAGCCATCCTCATGTGCTACCACCTTAATACACTGAGGTGATATATTGCTCTTTTTTTTTTTCAGTCTGTGATCTGCAACCTTTTCAGTGTAAGCTATAACTTTTCCCTCCTGTCTAAAATTTTAAATTACAGTTCCATGATATGAAATGTGCAGCCAGGTTTCCTTGGCAGTCAACTCCTAAAAGGATAGTGATTTTAATTGAGAAACTTTTTAATTAAGATTGCATTAGAGGTCAGCATTTCACACTTGCATTTCATAGGCCTGTTCTAACATTGCCCTGCTGGTTTATATGGTGGATATAATTCACAGCCTTTTTCTTGAGTTACATTCTGCTCAAAAGATTGTGTTATGATGCTACAGGAATATTTTCCTTCCAGATAGGGAATTAAAGATTACAAATTCAACAGGTGATATAAGAAATTTCGAATACACTTGGCAACACAGCTGTTTGATAAGTTCTTCAGAAACTTCCTGTCAAGCCCCACCCTGAATACTCACATACACATGCATGCACATGCACTCCTGCCCTTAAAGGAAGAGTGAATCTATCATTCTCAGTTCTTGCTCAGATTCAGTACTGATGCCAAATTATCTCACAGTTAGTTCAACAAGATGCTGATGAATAAGTGTTTCAGTAGACATACTAAGCCTGATTCTCATGTCTCTTTATATCATTCTGTCAGTTCTAAGGGCTCTTAAGGTGAATGTAAATATAAATTAAGTTTTCTTGAAGAGAACAGCAAAGAAGCCCCCCTATAAATGTGACTCAGGGCCATTTTCTTTTTCAGTTCAGATCCAGATGAAATAATTTATATGGAGTAAGAAAGCCTCTTGTTATTTGACTGCTAACTAGAACTCCTTTAAAGTTTCACACAGTTCTGTAAAGCCAGAATCAAACTAAGAAGCAGAACTAAACAAGCTTCAGAAAAAGAGGAGACAAGAGTGTATGTGAGTTGACTATGAATATTGCTGAAAAAGATGTAACGTTCTTCTTTTAAAGCTTGGCAACTATAACTTTTTATTATCTTTATAAATCTATAATACCCTAAAGCTAAATTCAGACACAAGTCCAAAGTTTTATGATAAGCCATAATTTCTTGTATAGAAATTGTGCTGTAGCATACGGAACCCCATACATATTTATGGATAAAAAATAAGGGGAAAACAGAATACTTTCAGCCACAATGACATACAATGAAAGGAACAAATATGCGTCAATTGAGAAATATTATTTTATCAAACTGTTCTGAAGGAAGGTATTGAGGCAGCAGGAGAACAGCCACACAAAAGTATAACAAACAGTGAAAAAGGTGTCAAACAACAAATTCTGAATGATGGAAGAATTTACAGGACATTTTCGACAATGACCTCTGATTTCAGCTGCCTCGGGCCATGGACAGGCATTTATTTCTAGAGGTAAGGATTTTTCTGAAATTCTTACTGCTAGGAAAATAATTCAGAAGCTGGAGCTTATGTGCATTCCAGCCCCCTGGCTGGAGAGCTATGCAAGCAAGCTCTCTAGCCAGAGGGCACCAGAAGGCTGCTTTGGGGCCACCCCCAGCCTTAGGGGAGCCTATTCATTGGCAGCTTGTCTGCTCCCTTGGCTCAGAATGGGGCAGGCTCTCAAGTAGCATCCCTCCATCTTTTCAATCACCACATGTGCAGCTCAGATGGGTGATTTAAAGCCAGAGGTGGAGTGAAACAGGGCCCGGGTCACCTTCCCCAATCCTGGTTCCTGGTTCTGCTGGCTTTGAAATTGCTTCCCATGTTGCCAACTGGGAGGTGCAGGCAGTAATGGAAAGCCAGGGGTGCAGAGGCTCTCCCCACGACTGGTTCCCAATTCTGTTAGCTTTTAAAATTGCCCGGCAGGGAAACTTCTCCTTTCCTCCCTCATCTCAGCTCATTGTTGGGCAGTGCAGTGCAGTGGGATTTTGCCTGTAAGGCTCTCTGAGACCTTGCCCCCAGGGAGCTATCAATAAGCCAGTGCTTTCCTTTCTTTCCCCTCCCTTGAAGACAGGGGGACTGTGAGGTACTAGGGGCCCCTTTACACGTGCAGGTAAAGAAGCAATGGGATTTCGTGAGTGATCCACACAATTGTGCTTCCTGCCATGTCACATTCCCCTCCTGCGAGCCCTTCTCCCAGGACAGAAGGAGTGTGTGCAGCTATTTAAGAGAGTTAAATCAAGTCCCACGGGAAGTCTGCAGCTTTCTCTCTGCTGCAATTTCCATAGGTGACAACGCAGCCACCACCGTGAGCCTTGCTGGCTGTGAGGCTGGCAGCAGGTGGGGCACCTCCTCAGTTGATGGGGCTCCCAGCCACAGGGGAGCCCTTGGGTACATGCTCCATTAATGGTGTGATTAGAACAAGCTACAAAGTTGTGACTTTTTTTTGTGGAATACTTGTTTGTTTTATCATGCCACAATTTGGTTGAACATGCAGCTGGGTCACAACTTAAGGTGTGATTTTCTGGTTAATCATACCATTGAAGTGTAATGTGTAGAAGGGGCCTATGTGTCCACCACACCCAAAAGACTCAGCCAGTTAAGAGAGACCAACCAGCAGGAGATCTTCCTGTGGGACTTGATTTAACTCTTGGATAGCTATACACACTCCTGTGTTGGGAGAAAGGATTTTCTCACTCATCTTGGCATGGTAAAATGCTGTTTTAATGTTCACACACACTCTTTGCTTACATTAAAGATTGCTCCATGAGCAATCCCAATGAGTTCATGCACTCTTCTCTTTTCTTCTCTTACCTGAACAACTGCCCATAGCCTTTTCTATGAGCTCAGGTACAGTTGTGAGTTCCACCAATGTACTGTGAAAACCTTCCTCATGATCCACAGTGACACAATTTAAGAATTCAGCGAGGGAATGGGGTAGGAGCTGGGGATGTAGTACGATGACCACTAAAGCCATCAGCAATCCATTGACTTGCATGGTTTGGGGATCATGACTAGAAAAGGTCATTCTTTACCAAATGTGAATACTAGATCAGAATAGTAAACACAGCACTCATGAAAACTACACAAGGAGGGAGAATGATATGTTTGCAAGCACCAAGAAGCATGTGGTCATGATACACAGTGGGAGATTTGTGTGTGTGCTGCTCAACTTTTGTTTTAATCTTGTAAGCCATTTATATTGAAAATAAAGTGGGTATTAGATAAACAGACAAAGAATTATGTCACTAAACTTTGTGAGTGAAGGGAGGAGTAATAACTAATCAATCTCTTTTGGCCACCACGTATTGATCACACACAATATCTATTTTTTTCTCCCATGGTTCTCTAGGAATAGAAAATACCCGAATATAGCAGTTGTGGACTCTACATTTTTTGGAAGATAAGTAATTTGGACATGCAGGAAATTAATGCTATTACACCTGTGTAACAGTTTTTCAGCTGTTCCATATTACAATGTTCCATATCATCAACAAAATAAGACATTTTCATATTGGAATGAATATGGTACATGGAAATCTGTTTGCATATACTGGCTATATAACTATGTATACTGTCTGAGTACTGTGATTGAAACTCACTCCTAGACAGCCAGAGGAAAGTCTATTCCTTCACATAACCCCTCAGTCCTATTTGGGGGAGGCTATGTGCTGGCTCTTTGCACAAGAGTACATTTCACCTATACTGATCTTTTTATACAACCATGTGAATCTGCCATATACAAAGATTCAGTATAACCATAATTCACTGTGGGGTAACCTGACTTGCCTACTCAAATCCTATTTATTTCAATGGGACTATTCACCTCAGAAAGGCAAGCAAAATTTGGCCCTGAACCATAGATGTGATCAACAGAAAGCCACCTTACACAAGAAGGGAAGTTAAACACACACAAACATTTTCCTCTGCTTAACCATTTAATTCAGATAAAAATTGAAAAAGCTGGTACACAGAATTCATGTTGTAAAGTGGCCTCTTACCTGCTCTTCTCTGTAAACCCTAATTATAACAGTGGCACAAGTGCTTAGCAACAAACATTTCTGTACTGAGAGGTACTCCTCACTTCTGTAGCTCTGAAGCTATATTCTAACAAAATAAAGGATGCAGGAAAGAAGAGGACTGCAGTATAAAAAGAAAAAAATCCAACCTCCAAGAGACATCTTTAAACCAAGGCACTGAAAATCCCTGCAAAAACCTAGAAAGTTCACAAGTGAGTAGCACAGGAAATCCTATTTTCACTGTTGAAGCCACTAGGTGTCTCTGTTAACCTATTACACTATTACTGCTTCAAAAACTTGGTAAGGATACAAATACACTTCATAAACCTGTCTTAAAAATATATTGCACTATAGCATCAAATAACTGTGCTCTGCAGTATCATCTGCCCAGCTGTGCATAACTCCACCATACTGTCCATCATCTTTTCCCTTGCAGCCTTTCAGGGATGTGGTACCTACAGGCAAGGTCAGTGCTAGTCAACTGCACAGTTTCCTGTAGATTAAATAAACCACTATGTCCCTAGAAGACATTTAGCTTTTTGAGGTGATGTGCTAGGCATACTTAAAAGTTTTTCTATAGTGTCCAACACCCCATGAATATCTTTGAGGGTAGTACAGTATACATTCTTAAGGGCACACAAGTGCCTTGGTTTGGGTTACTGGCTGAATGTCCACAGAGGGACATTTAAAGAGATTCGTAAGCTTTTGGATGATGGGTCTAACACAAATACTTACCTCTCTTCATTCTGGATGTGTGTTTCATTTCTTATCTGAAAGAGCTGAATCAAATATGTTTAAACTCTTAAAAACACAAAGCAAAACAAAACAGGAACCAAGCCAAGAAAGTTTAAGCCTGAAAGTTTAAGTGAGCTGTATGCAAGCAAGGACAGCAAGTATAATATAGGGTGTTTATAAAGTCCTTGTGCAACTTCAAACTTTAATAACTCTGGATACACACACGATAGAAGCAAACTGTGAACAAAGATTGAAAGCATAATTCATTAAGTTTTTTAGCATAGTGTAGCATAGTGTAAGCTATGCATAGGGTAAAGATCACAAATGCAATTCATAAAATCATTCAGCAGCAGCTGGAAAATGTTTTCTGTGAGTTAGAAAATCAGATTGAACGATGTATCATGAAAGATGGCTATGGTTATGTTGAAGTCTAGAAATTTGAGCAGTATTGTGTTAAAACTTAATGAATTATGATTTCAATTGCCATTTACTGTTTGCCTTTATCATGTGTACGTCCAAAGTTAGTACATTTAAAGTTGCAGATGGAATTTATAAACACCTTGGTAAATGGGCAGTATCTTCAAAAGGGCTGAATGGTGGCTGGATTCTGTGCCTGTTCAAGTCAGTGAGAGTTACTTTGTTGAGTTCATAAGAAGTAGGGTTGAAAACAGAGAGTGAAAAACCCACCCTAAATGTTGTTGCAACCTTAGCTGCTACCTCTGTCAATGTAATGAAGACAAAATAATGATGAGTGCTTTTTAAATACATTTGGAGCTAATTGATTCAATAACAGACACCTCCTTAAATTCAAGTGGTAGAGACAAGAACTGGACAAAAAAAGTTACTGAGAATAGTTTTTTCCATTTTTCATGTAAACTTTCCAAAGAAAAACCCCAATGTTGTAGTTCACTAATAGGTGAGAAAGTAGTGCATCTAGGGAGTCCAGCCCAAAGAGGAAAACAGGATGATGGGGTATCTAAATACCCAGTGACATGTCATCATATCATCTTTAATCAAAGCATTTGAGGTTTTGTCCCAAATATTTTATATACCAGCACAACATCATTTTGACTAGAGGGCAAGGGGGCTCCCTAGCCCCTCAGATACCTTTTCCCTGCTTTAGCAGTGGGAGGGGCACAAATTCAAGGCTCTAATTCATTCATTTCTATACCTGGAAAATTATAACAAATTGATCATTTTGTTATAATACTGACCAGGGAGACAAATACTGACCATAATCTAGTTATTTTGCGGGGGGCTGGGGGAGGGGAAGAGTTATCTTCTGTTCAAGGTTGTCATATATTTGAATAAGTATTGTACTAAATAAATGTGTGGCCTACGTTTCTAACCAGTACAAGGAAACTGATTTCATTACAACATTAAAAATTTAATGCTGGTCAGAAACTATTATTATACTTTCTCCTCATTCATCTTCAAATATGTACAAAAACAAAATCTTCTAAAAGGAGCAAAAGCAGGCCTTATTAAAGAAACTGGTTGTAACCTTAGTTCTGAAGAGGCTCTGACCTCCCTAGAATGGCTGAAATCTGAGAAGTCCTGCTGGATCACCCACTCCACCTCCCTGACTTTGCAGACTTATTACCCACAGTATCCTTTCCAAAGCTTTACCCAGTCCGCTTTTTAAAAAGTCCCTTTCTGCTATCTCCCTTGAGAGACGACCTGCTTAAAATACTTCATCGTTAATTCTCTCTTTCTGATGTTCAGATAATACTTTTGCTACTTAATTTTAGCCCATTCCTTCTCTTTGTAACATACTCATTAACTCTTCTTCCTCCTCAGAATGAACTGGAGGGTCCATAGTGCAAAGTATATTAATCACAATACATTTTCCAGTCTGGTTGTGTCTGACCACTGTTAGGTTTTTGTTGCTTACTGTGTTAGTGCTGCATTGTTCTCAGTTATACATTCACTCTAATATCTAGTTCTTTAAGATAATTACAGGCAGAGCCATTCAGATAAAATAAGAGCCTCCAGTGACTCTGGGTAAGGCATGTAACTATCCAAATACTTGGTAGTATTTATGGATTACTAAGATTAACAAACATTAGCAAATACATCCTAATTCCATTATTATTAAATAGAAGCAAAATAAAAGTTAAGACATCTAACAGAAATACTATGTAGCTGGATGAAACTCAAGCCACTGCAGTAGACTGACTTAAAAACCTATGCACAGCTTATGCCTTACTCTGGCTGAAATCAGGACTTCAGCATCAGCAACCAGCCAAAACTGATCACACAGCTCTAGAATATCCAGCACTCAGCCTTTTAGAACTGCTTAAAACAAGTACCACACAGCCAGGGAGACAAATACTGGATTTGTTACTCAGATGGTGCATCTACACGTGCAATTAATGCAAAGAAATAAACTCTGGAGCTTATTGCCCTATAGTTTATTCCTCCTGGGTGTGCCATTTCAATGTGCACCTAGGACTGCAGTACATTGAGCTAGGTCAGAGCAGCCCCGTGTGGCAGGAGTCTCCAGGGGTCAGCCAGCTAGCCCAGGGTTGCTCCCCCCACTTCCCCCGGCTCAATGTGTTACAGAGGGGCTGGATGGGGCAGTGTCTACACATGTGCTCCTGAGGAGTAAATGACTCTGCAGAAGGATAGTACTTGTATTTAATTAATTAATTAGCTTGCTTCAGCCTAATGGTGATGCACATGTAGATATGTGGCATTTACTGTAGAGATAATTAATTAGTCTACTTTGCAGTGTCATGTAGACACACCCAGAGTGGTTCTAAAATGATGACTTCAGGTTGGGAAAAGCTCTGTAAGTCTGTTCCTCTAAATGATTTTCATTCTAACTACTGATGCAGACATACAAAAAATGTCCAGCCACAGAAAGAGCAGTTCTATTATTATTTCAATAGTAGGCTTGATGGAAAGCCTGGGGTAAGATTCCACTAAGGCCATGAAGCATTGGTGTCATACATTTAAACTTTTTCTGCCTTGCTGTTCTAGTCAACA
The DNA here is from genome assembly GCF_001723915.1 of Gavialis gangeticus. Taxonomy (NCBI): domain Eukaryota; kingdom Metazoa; phylum Chordata; order Crocodylia; family Gavialidae; genus Gavialis; species Gavialis gangeticus. The sequence continues at coordinate 40,009,828 of NW_017729024.1, read as the reverse complement.
CACAAGCAGCAAATGATTGACAAAAGCTATGAAGTGCTCTCTTTACTTCAGAAACAGAATGTCAGCTTCAGTTCCTATTGTTTGTACACGGAGCTGGGCAGGAGGGCTTTGAACTGGGGAGTGATGATGCAAGTATAAAGAATCAGAACTTGTAGCAGAGGTGATATCTTTTATTAAACCAACTAGACAGTTGCAAAATAATTTCTTTATTTGCAAGCTTTTGGATACACACACCTGTCTTCAGGCATAGGAGAATGCAAAGACTGTAAAATTTCTTCTAGGTGGAAATGAAAATTTTACAATCTTTGCATTCTCCTATGCCTGAGAGAGGGTAAGTGTGCCCAAAAGCTTGTAAATAAAGTTGGGGTTTTTGCAAATATCTGGTTGGTCTAATAAAAGATATGATCTCTACCCAGCATTCTGATTCCTTTGGCCTGTAGACCAATATGGCTATGACCTGTATCCTGGTGCAAGTATAAAGCACTTCCTTTCCTGAAAAGAAAGCTAGGGAAGGAAACAGCAGGGTGAGGAGGAGAAGAAAGAGATGGGGGAAGAAAGAAGGAAGGAAAAGGAAAGGAAGAGTGGTAACAGGAAAAGAAGACAAACGGAAAGCAAATTTATAATGCCAGGAAAAGACAAGAAACAAAAGAGAAAAGGACTGTTAAAAAGGGGGTGAAATTACACATTATGCTTAAACCATGCTAAGGACACAGAAAACACGAGCATTTATCTACATGTTAAAGCTTGTTAATTCATGGTAAGTGAACATCTCTGAACATCTCAGTTACACCACTTCAGGTGAGGCTTAACTCTGGGCTGTGCTACCTCCCTTGTGTTAGGGTAACTTCAGATTTCTCCACAGAGATCAAATGATCAGCTCACAGTCCTCCAGCATCCCAGGATGCACAGCTCCCATCTTCCCCACCCCATCCAGAGCAGGGATACAGCCCTTGCTCCTAGCCAAACCCCTGCTCAGCAGCGCTCTAGTGGCAAGTCAGAGCTGTGCAGACAAGAAATGACATTCATGTGCGCCTGCTCAAAGCAAGCCCTAACTTTAACATCGTTTGACATTCCACAGATTTAGTATGGTCTAAGTGTAATGTGCAACTTCACTTAAAGAAAGAGAAAGAGAAAAAGAAAAAGAGAAAAAAAAGGAAAGATAAGAGCATTAAAAGGGGAAGAAAGAGAAAAGGAGAAAGAGAAGAAGTATTTTATTTCTTCTGGTCCAGTACTGAAGTGTTATAGACACCCTATCTCTCTTACGCTCAAGCCAGTAGGGAGACATGCATAAATAGAATTAATTGTTCTCATTTAAAAGAAAATAACGTAACGTAACAAGGACTCTATTTATGGACAAATCCATAGTTAGGGAGGAGGAATAAACTTTTCACTGTTTCATTAAAGAAGCAAAAGACAAGAGTAAACTAATACCAATTAACATTACATTTGGCATGCGCAAAAGAGGAAAGCTGGTTTTATGGCTAAGACCAAGACTCAGATCTGGGTACTAATGCCTTGTGTGATCTTGGGTGAGGCATTTATTTTCTCTGTGCATCAGTGCCCCACGTGTAAAACAGGGGCAGCAGTATTTCCTTCTTCCTGCCCTTTGTCAGACTTGTCTATCTGGACTGCAAATACTTTGGGGAAGGAATGGGCATTATTGTGATACTGTGCACATCTACATGAGATGCTAAATGCACAGTACAGTAATTCTACTGCACACTGTATGTCATGGCAAAAGCCAGGCTAATAAGTTAATGTGCAGTAGTATTAGTCTACTGCACATTAGTGTTACTTAAAAGGTGTGCGCCAGCACTACTGCACAGTAGTGCCAGTTACTGCACATTGATTTCGTACCTGGTAATACAGGTACTGAACTTAATGCACTGTAACTATGGTGCATTAATGAACGTGTAGATGCATCCACTGTTATGCAAATTATTCCTATTATTAACAAGAAACACTTCAGCTCAGGGGCAACTTTGATGATTTGGGAATGTGACACAACATAGAATCCTTCATGTGGTTTATTCCACTAGACAGCAGAGCAATTCAGTGCTGCTCCTGCCTTTACTGCACATTAGGCTGAGGGCTTATTTATTTATATGAGCCCTATGTACTTGGATGCTTCTTATCTTTCTGCCTTTGATCTTGAGAGGGGGTGAATGCCACAGTGTGGATGGCAGTACTCTTTAAAAAAATAAATTCAATGTTTAACTCTTAGTTTTAGTTGAATACATATTTTATTGTTTCTCTCTGTGCCTGGGAGGCATCAGAGGTAGAGAGGGAAGGGGTTCAAAAGAGAGGAAAACAAATCCCTGGAAGAGTCTTATCATCCTTAAACACAGGAGCCAACATCAAACAATAATCAGTCAGCATCTAATTTCTATTGAAACCATTAAAAATTGATTCACTGGACCAGACTTTTTGTCTGTCTTCACTGGGGACAGTAAAATTTGGTGGCATCAGAATCCTAGGGAAAGGTCTGAATGTGCTGATAAGCAATTGTCACTGGGGTAAAGAGAGAAGAGATAAAGTCTGGTCTATCAGAGGAAAAAAACACAGTAGGACTCACTTCTAGTGTTATCAGTATTTCATGGCAGTCCCTTCTGAGGAGCAAGCACTCGGGAACTTAGATTGCTTGGAAGTATTTATCTAACAGAACAAGAGGGCTGAATGCAAATTAACAAGCATTCACAAGGAAGGGATCCATTATCATTTACCTATTCAATTTAACAGTGGCAATCCATTGGACTGTAATGAAGGCAGAATCAGACACTGGATTTTAAAGAAGGATTAATCTAGGAGAAGGCTCAGAATACATGGAACATGGGTTAAAAAAAAGAGAGAGAGACAGAAGGAGGGGACAAAAAAGATAAGGAATCATCCACGTGCATGAAAATGCTGTTACAAATGATTTCAGGTTGGAATTCTTTATTACAACCATTATTCAGGCAACAGCAGCAGGTTGGGAAATGTAAAGAACTGAATAAAATGTTTTGGCTTGTATGAAACCCAAGTCAAAACAGCACAAAAAGCTCAGCTTGGGAAACTCAGCAAGATTTTCATTATAACATGGAAATACATCTTTGATATCAAGGGTTGTTGGTTGTAACCGTGTTGGTCTAAGGACATAGGCAGACAAGGTTCTTTGGGTAGATGTGATATCTTTTATTAGATCAACTAAATAGTCGGAAAAATTGTTCTTTGCAAGCTTTTGGGCACAAACACCCTTCTTCAGGGTGGTGGATGTGCACTCTCCTGAGTAGAAGTATCAAAGTAGATGATACTAAGGAATGTTAATTCTGTTCTTGTTTTAACATATCTTTTCCTAAAAGTATCTGAAAGACCTTTCCATTGAGAGATTGTTGTGCCACTTCTTAATGCATGCCACTGATTCACTCTAAACATGTTCTCTTGGAAATAAAAAGAAGTCTGATCAGAAATTCCTGGACTTTTCACCAAAAGCAGAGAATACATGAGTGACCTCTCACACGGAAGCTTCAGACATCTGCAACTTGAGTGATCTGATCTGCATACCTCTACCAAGTGAGAAACATTTAGCACAGACACAGCTCAGGCAATAACTGCTAGTACTTGCTACTGTCCACTGCTAGACTGGCTCTAATATTCTGCTAATGGGAACAGTGCAGATAAAGAGAATCTAGTCTCTGACAGTTTGTCTTTATAGCTGTAATACATAGCCGGTATGGAACACATTCTTAATCTAGTTGTCTCCTTACTTGAGAGTTATGTCTTACAGATAATGATGCTTAGTTAGTTAACAGACTTGATTATACATGTGATTGCAGCTAATGATTGGATATAATCCAGTTAAACACTTTTCTTCTGGCTGCTTGCATTGTCAGTGCTCAGACTTGCAGCTCAGGCTGCTGTTTCTTATAAACAAGGGTAGAGGAACTGAGGACCCAGATCCAAAGCTGAAAGAATGCAGGAGCACTCTGAGCATGTATTCCAAATGTCCTCATTTCTCTGAACGCCCTGAACATTAGGCTCATTTTACATGAACAGCCTCCTGTCTCACTTTTATTATCACATTCATTTAGAGTTATTTTTTGCATGCATCAAGACCATTAGTGTGGAGAAGATGCTATTTATTCTGCATACAGGAACTTTAAATTACTCTCACTGAATGTAATGGTCTGGTTTAATGCTACTAGAAACTTTGAGTTTTGCAAATCTTGGTAGTTTTAGGGTATGGACAAAGGCACATTTTGGCTGGTTTAAAAGGGGCGGGGAGTCACTGCTCAGGAGCATGAAGCAGCTGTGACACACTCACTGTTGCATCTGTGCCAGTCTGTAGCAACAGTTTACTTAAATCACCCTAACTTTGGCTTTGAATAAAACAGGGGCAAAGTTGGAGTGGTTTCGCTATGGTTGTCACTATAGGCTCATGCAGAGATTGGGTACCTATACCTGTGCTCCAATATGGTTTAATTAGGACACTTCAAAGCACCCTTGATTAATAGCTCTAGCATGTCTCACCATCATGTGTATTCAGTGTCCCACATTTCAAAATGTCAGCAGGGATACTTTAACTCAAACTCATCAAATGAACTTCAGTTAAAGCACCACTGCAGCCATTTTCATAGTTGCATAGTTTCTAGGTCGGAAGGGACCTGAACAGATCATCAAGTCCAACCCCCTGCCCTGGGCAGGAACGAGTTCTGGGATCATAATACCCCAGCCAGATATTTATCCAACCTCCTCTTGAAAAC
>NW_017729024.1:40000562-40004916 GCF_001723915.1 Gavialis gangeticus | reverse complement strand
CAGTCCAGCTCCATCCTCTTTGCAAATCCCCTGCAGGGAGTTGAAGGCTGCTATCAAATCCCCACCTCAGTCTTGAAATCTGGGACACTGAAAACGCATGACAGTGTGGCATTTTAATTAGAGTGGCCATCCAGGAGCCACTCTAAAATGCCCTTGCTATCCCACCCTGGACCAATGCACAGACAATATTATAACAGCATTTATTGGAATCCTTTGCTATGAATACACTGTGGGCACATCTACAGGTGCACTTTAATGCACAGTAGACTATTTTACTGCATACTAAAGTGTCACGTAAAAAACCATGACATTACATTAATGCTCAGTAAAATAGTCTACTGCACATTGTCACTAAAAAAGTGTGTAAATGCACTACTGTGCATTAATGCAGCCTGATGTGCATTAATTTAGTACCTCACATTGGAGGTACTGAATGTAATGAACTTTAGAAAAGGCGCATTAATGCACTTGTAGATGTGCCTTGTTTGTAGCCTTGGTTTTGTATCTTAGTTCAAATCTTGTAAGCCCCATTCCAGCAATTTAATCACTAGTCCTGCTTTCCTTTCTAGTGCTGGATGAAATAAAGCTGTCTCATGAGGCCACTGAGTTGGAAAGAAATCACCTCATTCTTTTAGTACATACAGAAACATTACTCCAGTGCCTGTCTTCTGAACCTTTGCTTGCCTCACTGAAATCAAAATAGGTTTAATGAGGAACCTATCAATCCACTATGACTGGAATCACGAGGTAGAGCTTTCAGGTTGGTATTTTATCCCTTGCTCAGCATCACAGAGTCCAGTGACTTGTTCACAACATGCCAGCCTTCAGTCATTTTTATGGCATCTGACAAACACCTAATATGTGTTCCTTTTTCAGTGAATAAACTGCATAGTGCAGCCTGTTCAAACCTTCTCAATCAGCCTACCCAATGTATGTTTTTTGTCATTTTACTTCAGTAGATATATTTTACTGGGGTTTTTTCTTCCTCTTTTCTTTCTCTGAAACAGTTTAGTGCAGTGTAAAGGAACGTGCCCTCATTTCTCAAACATGCATAAACACACACATCAGGAAAAAAATGTCTTGGAATAAAATCTAGCAGTTTCTAATCTCACGGAGGCTGTGTGCATGTTTCTGCATTTCACTGCTTCGGGGTGTTACTGTGAGTATCTCATTCACTCTTCTATGCTTTAGCTGCCAGGCTGTCACTTATTTTCATTTGCAATCTTTTGGATGCTATGGGCCAAACTGTCAGCTACTGTTAACTAGTGCAAATCCATGCAGTTTACACTGGTTTACTCTAGCTGAGGATCTTAACTTCTGCCTTGAAAAGCATAACAAAACATAGCAGCATTGTGATGCATGTTTTAAAAGAAGTAATTTTGCCTTGCAATGATGTGTAAATCCAAAGAAAATGCTGTTCTATTAGCATGTTTATCATCACAAAATAAAGTCTCATTTAATTTACAGCTGGTATATCTTTGTAATGAATGCATTCATGTCAGCAGTTGGATCCATGAATATTTTTGTGTTTAATATTTTTGTGGTTAGTGGATATGGATACTAAAAGAATAAAAAAGGAGATGATGCCCTTCAGAATCCTGGAGGGGTTCCACCAGCACACAATAACTGGTTTCTTTACAAATCCAGTAGTTTTCTCTCCCAGTTAGAAGTTTCATGGCAGACTTTAGTGTAGCTCTGGCAGGCCACATCAGATTTTGTTTCCCGTTTCATGGTCTGTGAACACTATTAAAAGTTTGACTACTTGAGTAGCGCTGCTGTGGTAATATGATTTAAAAACAACTCTGTATTTTGGCTGAATAAGCTCTTATGAACTTGGTCATCTGCTTACATGACCAATTTGAGCCTGAATTAATGCAAAAGCATGGATGAGAACACATGGGGCAAAAGGGCAGTTCAACATGTTTGTGCTCAATTACTACAGGCATTCAGATGACAGAGTGACTCAAGACACAATAATTCTATTATTGCTCCTTGATTTTAATATCCTCAACTATGAAGACCTTTAATTTGGTCATGGAACAAAGCTTCTAGCTATACGAATTAGTCATAAGTTGTATTAGAAAGCATATTCACTGTATAGTTACAGTGTGACTGCAGATAATTGCATGTCTAGCAAACTGAAACCAACAGTTACCATATGCTTGGTCCTGTGTATGATCATGGCTAAAGGCCAATTATGGTTTCAGTGGGCTTTAGATCAGGCTCTATAAACTCTGCAATGCTTTAACAAGAAAGCACAGTTTGAATATTTACAATCTACAAGGTTGGATGTCAGGAGACACAATTTATAGTCTCCTTGTCTCTTTCTACACATATGTCACTCTAAAAATGCCAAAATATTTTACAAAGGAATATAAAAACTTCAGTCTATGTGGTGTAGGTATAGCTTCTCCTGCTGCCTAAATACAGTTATCTCTGTGGTCAAATGCAGGAGCTGTTTAACAGTGCACAGAAATGTTGCCTAAGTCATCAGCAGCAATCCCTTGCAGTTGGGGATGATTGTCTTCCATGACCGCCTTATCAGCGGGTCTTACGATGACTGACAAGGCCAATCCAGGATCAACAGGTTCTACTGCAACTCAGGCATGTGTTTCCATGTGGAATGGGGGGATCTGGATTCTTGGCTTGGTCTGTGACATGCTGTTTCTGGCATGCCTGCTTTTCCATCTCGTGCTGTCATGTTGTCAATTGGACATCTCATTCCACCACAGCCTTCATCCACCTTTGCAGCTGTTGAGACTCTAACATCTTCTTCTGCCTGCTCCACTGTTGAGGACTTAAAGACCCAGGGCTGGGGGCCAGATAGACTTCTTATGGTAGTGACCTGTACTTGCCATGCCACAGCACCCAAGAAGGATACATATGGCTTTTCAGTGGGGAGAGCATTGCCACCTGCTGTTCCCACCACATCTTGGTGGTGCTGACACCACTGCTTGGTCTGTGACTGCTTATTCATCAGAGTAATCCGTGCTTATTTCACACCTAACCTCTGAAGGTCATTCACTATCCACCACCTGTGGACGTGCTGGGTAGCAGCACAAAGTGTACAAGACAAAGTGTACGAGAAAAACAATGGAACTGAAAAAGCATGAAGTTTGCATAGATGGAATATAAGTAGTAGAGGTAAAAAAACAGTGAAAAATAATTAGCTTTCCCCATTTTGACAAAATATGTCAAGAAAACGTTAGTAGCCACAATTGCTACATCTCATCTGAAAAGCATTACCTCTATAAGAGTGGAACCTTGGTTTTATAGTGCTTCAGGCCCTTCATAGATGAACATACACACCAGCACAGGGGTGTCCAATTTGTCTGGCCACAAGGGCTGGCTGAGGGGTGCAGGGCTGGTCTTCAGGCTGGATCAGGCCCATAGACAGGCCCCATGTGCCAGATCTGAGCTGATTACACTGGTATAAGCCCACAGAGCTGATTACACTGGTATAAATGTTTCATTTCTCCAGGGTTACAGAGTGAAAAGTGCCATTTCATGAGTCTCCCATACTGTCTCTTGGTTCTAGTGTAGATATCCAGCATTTCCCAGGCATTTCTGAAACTATCTGTTTCCTCTTATACTTGAATACAAGCCATAATAATCCTATAGCAATGGCTGATAAATGTTGACCTTTTATAAACACGTAGTAGATGTTTCATGGAATTTGTCTGTTCAGACTGGCCCAGCTAATCCTTCCTTACCAGATTTGATGGGACAGAGGTTTCACTGTAGAGTGGTAACAGGTTTGTTACTATACTGGCTGTTTTATGTATCAAAAGTGGCTCCTGTTCACCTCAAAACAAAACAAAAAATCCTTCAGTCTATAACAACAATTGCTAAATTGTGAAAGTTTGGTGGGCCTTCTCATACCTACTTGTGCATACTAGCAAAAGCTAAACCTCTGATCAGCTTTTGGAATTACTTGTGGCAGATGGAAGGGATACCAACAAATGTATACGACCACAAATAGTTGAGATGTCTTTTTGTTTCATCTGAAAAGCAAAACTGTCAGCAATACAGTGGCTTCCTATTACTGTCCCAGAGCATTAGGACAGTACTAGCTCCAGGAGACCTGCATCCACCAACTCACCCATGTCACCTCCTGCAGTTGGCTGGATTTTGCTAGACAATGTGAAATGAATTTTGAGGTCTCAGGCACCCGTTCAGTTGATACTTGCTAATAAAACATAAGCTATAACCATAGTTTGCATTGGCGCCCTTGCTGGCAAGCCCAAAGAATTGAAGGGTCATATTATTATTTCTAGCAATGGCCCGGCCAGGTCAGAAATGAGGTATATTTGAGGCATGGTATAAGGCCCTGAACCTGGTGTTCTCTTTTCTA
>NW_017729024.1:39989560-39995562 GCF_001723915.1 Gavialis gangeticus | reverse complement strand
TGATAGACCAGAGCTGTCAAAGATACAGCCTGCAGGGCGGATTGAGCCAGCGTAGCCCAATCATCCAGCCTGTGGCACTGCATGTGGATCTTAGCTGGAATCAAATGCTGCACATGTGGTGCACCCTGGACTGACCCAGGTGCTGCCTGGGCCCAGCCCACACTGCATGTAGTGCACAGGGCCAGTCCAGGGTGCAAGCTGCACATGGTGCAAAGACCAGTCCAGGGTACACAATGCATGATCAGCTTACAATGGACTGGCCTTGCACCACTCATCCAGCCCACAGAGCCTGATGACCTTGACACCCCCGTAACAGGCTAATAACCATAGTGAGGACCGGTGCTTAAAGCAGTGGAATCAGAGTCAAGATTTTCAAGTTCTATTACTGGTTTTGCTATTGATGGCGTCTGCTTCCCCATCTGTAAAACAGCAATGATGACAATACCTACTTCACAGGAAATGAGTAATACTTAATGCAAATGTGCTTGGCAATCCTTGGAAGGTGCAGAAAAAACTTGGAGTCTCAGACCAGCAGAGACTCCCTATGCCTGAAGAAGGGTGACTGCACCTGAAAGCTTGCCAAGAACTTTTTCCCAACTACTCAGTTAGTCTAATAAAAGATATCACATCTACTCAAAGAACCTTGCCTGGAAAAATACAATACATTTCTACCATTAGAATGCAAGGCTGCATAGCATCACGAAGCAAACAATGTGGCTTGTACCGTTAATCAGCAGGTTCAGTATGAGTTGAATTCACATCAGCAGCAAATCCGTCTGAATCCAGTGGGTGTCTGGGGCTCATGTGGTGCTCATTAGAATCTCATTGCTTTTCAAGCTGTAAGTTGTGCACACAATCTCAGCAAAACAATGAGGGGAAACAGTCTAAAGACAGCTTCTCTATTTTGTTAGCTAACATTGTACATGGCCCTTTGAGGCAGCACTCCTGCCATGTAACAAAAAGCTCCATGTCACGCCTGTTTCTTCATATGGCACAGGTAACGGTTGGCTTCCCCTCTTTCACTGCTAACTCGATACAGTGATTGGGATCACATGCCAGCTGAGGCAACCTATCCTCTATGGATTTCATGTTTCCTTCTTTGTGCTTCCTTACGGTAAGCATGCAGCTGCTAGTCAATAAGCTCAGTGACATTTATCACATTTATTCCCTTATCGGTTCTACAACTGAGTGTCAGGAGCAATTATTCTTCAGATAGATAAAAATAAAAGATTCTGGGTTGCCCTTGATTATTTATGCAATATTTGTTTTTCATCTCTGCATGGAAGTGTCACTGTGTCACGTGCATTTTCATTTTAGCTTGTGCACCACAAAACAATTCAGAATGTCAGTGTCTAGGCCCGTGCTAAACAGAATCCATTGTTTATATGATGTGACCTACTTGTCACAATGTGGTCTTGTTAGCATCCACTTATTGCATGGCATATTATCCATGCATGGTATCAGTTTATCCCTAGGAATACAGAAATTTGATAGAATTACTGGAGTAGTGGAACATTTCAGGTATTAAATTATTCCAAAAAAAAAAATGACTGCTTGGACCAGGTGGAATAAATGTGCAGAACTCAACCTGCTCATTCTAAAAACCAAAAGCTCTTTTCGCCTACTAATATAGTTAAAATTATAGTGGTTATAACAGTTTCTGACACAAGTACTAGTCTTTGGCTAATGACCACCCCAAATCCATTACATACTACTTTTCAGACAGCTATACCAGGCCCTATTTAATATTGGAGTATTTGATAATTGCCCTAGAAGTGCACCAGATTAGATCACGTAGCAGACAGAATTCAATGGCTTACTTTGCCATTATGAACACATCTGCAACTAAGTAAGGGGATCATAATTAGAAGGACTTTTTCACGGATATCCCAGTTCATCTCAAATAGTTCTTCTGTGAAAGTAGTGCAAAAGATAGACAGGATGCAGAGCAATTACAATTACATTATCTTGTCAGAGCTCATTTCACTGCAGCTTTATTAACATGAGCTTCAGTTCTTTACAACAGATTCTAACTACAGAATTAAGTAAGAGCCATGCAACTCACTGGACCACATTACCCTGGTGTAACTCCTCCAAAACCAAGGGATTTATGCCCAGAGATTGATCTTGCCCACTTAGATGTGCCATGAATGTAAGCTTTATGCAGCCTTTTAAAAATACATGTGTATGCATTATTTTCAAAAGCAAACCATTTAACAAGAATTCCATGACAGAGCTTCTGATTAGGATGTTGTCTGGCAAGTTCACGGAAATGCATATTGCCTGCTTTGTGGACATCTCTAAGATGACTCAGTGAATTGGGAATTCATTTAATGAAGCAGGTTGGGGCAAAAGGGAAGAAACTGGAGCACTAGGAAGACAGCAGCTCTGAACAAAGTTTGCAAGCATGAGATTGGAAAGCAGGATTAGGATTGATCAGAATGAACTGGACAAACTGGAGTTATGCTCCAAAATTAGAATTAAATGAGGACAAGTGCAAAGTCCTGCATTTAGGACAGAACAGATACATGGGCAAATACCGACAGAGGAATAATTGGCTACTCCAGGGGCTTTCAACCATTTTGAAAAAGTATATCCCTTCTGCCTCAAAATTTCAGCTCGTACCCCTTTAATTTTTCTTGTTTTTAAGGGTCGGGGTTGGGGGGAGGGAGTAGGGTTGGGGCAGGGGCAGGTGCTGCACATCTGGGATGGAGCCGCAAGAGCAGATTGTCTGGGGGGTGTGGGTAAAGGGAGGGTAGTTCCCACTACTGTGTGCACCCCAGTAGAGGTCCAGGGGGCACGTGCCCCCTAGATCTGTGCAGGGAAGGAGGCAACTGCTGTTGCAGGCTGGGCTCTGCACCTCGCTGCCCCTGCCCCAAGAGCTGTGCAATGCCGTGTGCCTGCTGCTGCTGGGCGGGCAGGGGACAGACACACACACACAAAAATGCAGACACCCCACATCAGGTAAGTGTGTGTGGGGGGAAGGGGCATGGTGGGGGAGAGGGAGGGAATGGGGGGCCAGATTGGGAATGGCAGGGGGACAGGAGTGTGTCTCTGTGCCTGCTCCCAGGAGCAGGGCTGAGGGGGATGGGGTGAGGGCAGCGGCACACCTCTGCAGGCTACACATGCGCTGTCTGGCCGCCTGGGGGGCTTGCACGTGGTGGCTGCCACTATCAACACCACCCACTGCCCTGTGCCACTGCTGCTGCTGTGTCCATGCTGCTTTCCTACAGCCTGTCACATGGCCGGGGCCGAGGGGGCTTGCATGTGGTGGCTGCTGCTATCACCACAACCCAACACCCCACACCACTACCACGCCCATGCCACTTTCCTATTAAATCCCCTTTCAGTCTTCTCTTTCCAGACTAAATAAGCCCAGTTCCCTCAGCCTATCCTCATAAGTTATGTTTTCCAGCTCCATAACCATTTTTGTTGCTCTCCACTGGAATCTTTCTAATTTGTTCACATCCTTTCTGTATCAGGGGCCAAAAACTGGACACAGTACTCCAGATGTGACCTCACCAGTGCTGAATAATCACTTCCCTCGATCTGTTTGCAACATTCCTACTAATGCAGCACAGTATATTGTTAGCCTGCTTCGCAGTAAGGGAACACTATAGATTCAGATTCAACTAACTGTCTACTGTAAACCCCAGGTCCTTTTCTACAGAGCTGCTGCCTAACCAGTTGGTCCCCAGCCTATACCAGTCCATGGAATTGTTCTGTCTTAAGTGCAGGACCTTTTACTTGTCCTTATTGAACCTGATGAGATTTCTTTTGGTCCAATCCTCAAATTCGTTGTGGTCTCTCTGAACCTTAGTCCTACCCTCCAGCTTATCTACTACTTCCCCCAGCTTAGTATCATCTGCAAACTTGCTGAGGGTGCACTCCATCCATTCTTCCAGGTCATTGATGAAAATTTTGAACAAAACTGGCTCCAGGACTGACCCCTGGGACACTCCACTTGATACTGGATGCTAACTAGATATTGAGCCATTGACTGCTGCTCTTTAAGCCCAACAATCCAGCCAGTTTTCTAACCACCTTACAGTCCTTTCATTCAATTCGTACTTTCTTAGCTTACTTGAAAGAATGTTGTGGGAGATTGTATCAAAAGCCTTGCTGAAGTCAAGGTATGTTCCATCCACTGATCTCTCTGCAGCCACAGAGCCAGTCATTTCATTGTAAAAGGCAATCAGGTTGGCCAGCCATGACTTCCCATTGGTAAATCCATTCTGACTATTCCTAATCATCTTTTTCTCCAAGTACTTGCAAATGGATTCCTTGTGGGCCTGCTTCATTTTCCAGCAACAAAGGTGAGACTGATTGGTTGGTAGGTCCCCAGATTCTTCTTCCCTTTCTAAAAGATGGGCACTATGTTGGGCTTTTTCTAATCATACAGGACTCTCCCAGTTGCCAACAGTTTTCAATGATAATGGCAAGATGTTCTGCAATAACATCAGCACCTTCAGGTGCATCGTATCTGGCCCCATAGATTTGTTCATGTCCTACTTTTCTAAAATGTCGTTAACCCAGGGGTGGGCAATATACAGCTCGTGGGCCAGATCCAGCCCACCAACTGACTGGATCTGGCCCATGGTTGCCTACATAGTGCTTCACATGAGGCTGAATCCGACCCACTCCCGCCAGGGCAGCCTGTGCTGCACTCCCACCAGTGCCCACTATCTCAGGCCCTGGCCAGCACACAACTTCTGGTGGGGTTGTTCCCAGCACAACTTCAGCTGGTTGGATGCTGGCTTTGCTCCTCTCATTTCCAGCAGGAGCCGCCTGGCTGAAGCTTCCTCCCTGCCTGCCTGTTGAGAGTGAGCAGAAGGGGCAGGAGTGGGAGAACAAGTCACAGCTGGAAGTAAGGGGAGCAGAGCAGCACCCAGCCAGCTGCAGCTGCACTGGGAATAGCCCCACTGGAAGCTGTGTGTGCTGGCCAGGGCCTGGGCTGGTGGGGCTGTTCTGCTCTCCTTGTCTCCAGCTTCAGCTGCTGCTTGTGCTCCTGTCATGCCACTTCAGACAGGTGTGTGTGTGTGTGGCGGGGGGGGGTGGCGGGAAGCTTCCACCAGGTGGCTCCTGCCCAGTACATGGAGCTCTGGCTCTAGCTCCCAGCTGCCTTCCACCTGCTCTGCCTTCCTGGTGCAGTTAGCAGCCACCTGTGGGTGGGTGGAGCAAGTGGAAGGTGACTAGGAGTTGGAGCTCCATGCACTGGGCAGGAGCTGCCCAGCTGAAGCTTTCCATTGCTGCCCACCCGGAGTGGTGTGGCAGGAGCAGCAGCAGCATCTGGAAAAAAGAGAAGCTTAACAGCTCTGTTAGCCCAGAACTTGGCCAGCATACTCATCTTTCAACAGGACTGTTCCTGGTGTGGCTGCAGCTGGCCGAGTTCTGCTCCCCTTGCATTCCAGTGATGATGCGAGTCTGGCCGGCTGCAGCCACACTAGAAGCAGCCCTGCTAGAAGCTATACACTGATCGGGGCCAGGGCCGGCAGATGTGGGCAGGAGCACAGCATGGGCTGCCCTGGGTGGGGCTTGGCCCCATGTGGAGTGCTGCAGGGGTAGCCACCAGCCAGGTGAGCTCTGCTGCATGGGTGCCCCCACGTTCCCCTCCCTCCCATCACCCCCATCTGGATCCCAGGCAGCCCTTCACCACACACAAGCACATGCCCCCCTCCACACACCGCCGTACACCCTCCGCCACCCCACAGCAGGGGTGCATCAGAAGTGGACTGGCCAAGTTTGCTAACGACACCAAACTTTGGGGTAAAGCGTCCACACCTGAGGACAGGACAGCAATCCAGACTGACCTTGGCAGGCTCAAGAAATGGGCAGATGGCATTTAACTGAAAAATGCAAGGTTCTCCACCTTGAGAAGAAAAACCCACAGCATGCTTATAGGCTAAGCAGTGCTACACTGGCTAGCACTTCGAATGAAAGAGACTTGGGGATTGACCACAAAATGAACACGAGCCTTCAATGTGATGCTGCAGCTAGTAAAG
>NW_017729024.1:39986238-39989357 GCF_001723915.1 Gavialis gangeticus | reverse complement strand
AGGAAAATAGATCTTATGATGAGAGGCTGAGAGCTATGGGGCTCTTTAGCCTGGAAAAGTGCAGGCTCAGGGGTGATCTGGTGGCCACCCATAAGTTTATCGGGGTGCTCATCAGGATCTGGGGGGACATCTGTTCACCAGAGCACCCCAAGGGATGACAAGATCGAACAGTCACAAACTCCTCCATGACTGTTTCAGGCTGGACATAAGGAAGAACTTCTTTACCATCTGAGCCCCCAAGGTTTAGAATAGACTGGCACCAGAGGTGGTTCAAGCACCTATTCTGAATGCCTTCAAGAGAGATTTGGATATCTATCTTGCTGGGAACCTATGACGCTTGCTGACTTCCTGCCCTTTGGGCAGGGGGCTGGACTCAATGGTCTTCCGAGGTCCTTTCAAGCCCTTATGTCTATGAATCTATGAAACAGGGAGCAAATCACGCTTGTCCCACTCCCGAACATTGCTCCCCACCCACTCAAAGCCCCATAAGGAGTTCTGGTGAGTTGTTGAGTAGGGGAAGGGTGCTGACCCAGCCCACAACAGCTCATTAAAACTCCTACATAGCCCTTGGGCCCAAATAATTGCCCATCCCTGTCCTAATCTGTCCTTACACCACTGTCAGCTGCTCACCTCCACCCCAACCTGTGCTGCCAGATGTAGTATTCTGGAAGCTGACCTTTTCTGTGAAGACTGAGGTAAAAAAAAGGCCTTCAACCTTTTCCACATCATCTGTCCTAGGTTGCCTCCCCCAGTCAGTAAGGGACCCACACTTTCCTTGATCTTCCTCATGTTGCTGACATTCTTGTAGAAACCCTTCTTGTTACCCTTCATGGCCCTTGCTAGCTGCAACTCCGATTTCACTTTGGCCTCTCTGATTTCATCCCTGGATGCCCGAGCAATACTCTTATACTTCTCCCTAGTAGTTCCTTCAATTTGCCACTTGTTATCTTTCTTTTTAGCTTATTGAAGAGTTACCTGTTAAGCCAAGCTGGTCTTCTGCCACACTTGCTCATTTTCATGATGGTTCATTCCTACTCCCTCAGTAAGATTTCATTAAAGTACAACCAGCTCTCCTAGACTCCTTTCCCCCTCAGACTGGCCTCCCAGTGGATCCTGTCCATGAGTTCCCCAAGTGAGTCAAATTCTGCTTTTGTGAAGTCCAGGGTCCTTACTCTGCTGCTCTCCTTCTTTCCTTTCCTTGGGATCTTGAACTCAATTATCTCATGGTTGTCGCTGCCTAAGTTGCCTTCTGCTACATTCCCCACCAATTCTCCCCTGTTTGTAAGCAGCTGGTCAAGAAGACCATGGGGCCTAATTGGCCTCTGCAACACTTGCACCAGGCAGTTGCCCCCAACACTCTTCAAATACTTCCTAGATTGTCTCTGCCCTCCTATATTGCCCTCCCAGCAGATGTCAGGGTGACTGAAGTCTCCCACGAGAACTAGGCCCTGTGATTGGGAAACTTCCTCTAGCTGTCTGAAGAAAGCCTCATCCAACTTATCCTCCTGGTGTGGTGATCTATAGCTGTACGTTTACAGCATACTTTGCATTTTCCCACCTATAATACTTGGAACTGTACAGCAGACAATGCTATGTTAACTGATAACTCTCTAAGTTACACTTGAGTTTGAGAGATACAGTTTTCTATTGAGCACCTGGTATAAACATCATTAGGATGTCTTGGTTATAATAGCTCTCTTTTCCACTGAATTTTCTGTAAATGGGTACCTGGTCATTCCAGCTGGGAGCCAAAGGTAGTAGCATGTGATGGTGACCATTTCCCCTGTATGCTACTGAAAACCAAAAAAGTGTGCTTTCACTGTGCAAGCCTTATGGGCTACTTGGATTTGGTAGCCCTGTGACTTACTCACTATAGTGTTTTCATCTGTGTTCTCAAAGGATTTAACTAAGGAGGTCAGTATTGTTATCGCTACTTGGCAGATAGGAAAAATGAGGCACTGTGACAGGAAGCAGGTTGCACTGCATAAACCAATGATAAGGGAGAGAACTGAGTCCAGGTCTCCCTAATCCTAGCTCAGTGCCCTAGTCACTGGACCTGGCCATTGTTCACATGGTTCACCTACGCTACACCTGTTCTTTATTTGCAAAGCAAGTTTCCTTTGTCTTGGCATTTAGACTTAGTGCTCTTAAAAAGCCCAGCATGGGCTTGATATAGGTTGAGGAAGAAATAAAGGCATGCAGAAATCACATAGAACAGGCTCACAAAGGAGGAATGGGCAACATTGATAAGAATCCTGCCAATAAGTCATCGAAGAGAACACCTGATGATGAGGTGATAATGTGATTGTGAGAAGTGTGATAGCAGTTCACATCATGAGCACATTCCTCAAAACATGGACATCTGTTACCCATGAAAGGATACTGCCAACTTCAAATCTGGTTAATTAAAAAAAAAAACAAAAAAAACTCCAAAGAGAATGAGCTAAAGACAATTTATCTCCAATGTTGTCTCCTCCTCCTGTACAGCCTCATCTTGGTCCACCACTTTAAATAACAACAGGTCAATAACCAGCACAGTAGCACCAGCAGCATCTCAGGCAGCCAAACTGTCACAGAGCCTTTCTTTCGGTCTAAGGACATGGCACTGGCAGGCAAGGTTCTTTGGGTCAATCTGGTATCTTTTAGTAGACCAACTGAATAGTTAGAAAAATATATCTTAGCGAGGTCTCAGGTTGGAAAACCCTTCGTCAGACTGAGAAAGCACCTGCAGTTGGTGTGCGTGTGTGTGTGCTGTTCCTGGATGAAAGGAATAGTAAAGCAGCCAGAGGCTGGCATGCAATGCAGGCAAGAAAGCCAGTCAGTGAAAATGGGAATGGAGGCATCAGGGGGTGAGGGACAGGCTGGGGTGGCAGGGGGAAGGGGAATGTAGCAGGTAAAAGTGGAGAGGTACCTGGGGAGTCGGATGTCTGGCAGGTTGTAGTGTGTTAGAATTTCAATGTCTATATTGAGTACATGAGTTTCTGTACCTAGGAGGTTGATGAAGTGCAGTTTGTAGGTTCATCTGTGAAGTGGTTTCAAAATTCAAACAAGCACTGAACCTCGCTAACTTCATCACTGGAAGCCAACTTCCTACAGCCCAAAACACACTGAATGGATCC
>NW_017729024.1:39981038-39981238 GCF_001723915.1 Gavialis gangeticus | reverse complement strand
CATCCCTTCACCCTTGGGTCACACATGGTGGCCAGTGCATAGACCATACTAGACTGCAAGGGATCAAGCCATTTCCTGATTCCATCCTTCAGCTGCCTCACCGGTGCCTGCATGTCTGGTGACAGCAGCTTGCTTCAGCCAGGAACATTGATCCCCTGGAACCTCTCCATTTGGTTCTGAAGTTCCCTCACTACAGGGAT
>NW_017729024.1:39970683-39970916 GCF_001723915.1 Gavialis gangeticus | reverse complement strand
CTACAGATGCTTCCTCAGCCTGACGAAGGATTTTTCAACCTGAAAGCTAGCATCCCTGGCAGCTAAGCTGAGCTTACCTGGAGTCTCACAACTCCACTGCTGTGAGAGAGGCAGCTAAAAATGCCTGAGTGCTACCTGCCTGATGGTGGGGTCTGGTGCCTCTGGACCCCATCATGGAAGCCATGCCCTTGGACCACATTGGCAGTGCCTGTGGTGGAGGAGGAGACTGGCTG
>NW_017729024.1:39969687-39970338 GCF_001723915.1 Gavialis gangeticus | reverse complement strand
AGCAGGTAAAAGTGGAGAGGTACCTGGGGAGTCGGATGTCTGGCAGGTTGTAGTGTGTTAGAATTTCAATGTCTATATTGAGTACATGAGTTTCTGTACCTAGGAGGTTGATGAAGTGCAGTTTGTAGGTTCATCTGTGAAGTGGTTTCAAAATTCAAACAAGCACTGAACCTCGCTAACTTCATCACTGGAAGCCAACTTCCTACAGCCCAAAACACACTGAATGGATCCAGGCCATGCCATGACAAGACATGCAAAACCTGCCAAAAATATCTCTAGTATGGAGATATCTTCACAATACAATACATATATCCATCAGGGCACCAAGTGCCCCGATGGAAAATACATGGAGACACCAAGCAACAACTGCGCACCAGAATGAGCACACACCCAAAATCTATCAAAGACAAGAACAGAACACCACCTGTCTCCAAACTCTCAGGCCTGATCCTCAAAGGACATTTACAAACCACGTTCCACAGATGAGCCTATGAACTTCACTTCAACAACCTCCTAGGTACAGAAACTCATGGACTCAGTACAGACAGTGGAATTCTGATACACTACAACCTACCAGACATCCGACTTCTCAGGTACTTCTCAACTTTTTACCTGCTACATCCTCCTCCCCCACCCCCCTCCCCTCCCCTC
>NW_017729024.1:39962657-39964687 GCF_001723915.1 Gavialis gangeticus | reverse complement strand
GGTGTGCTGGCACAGGATAGTGGATCCCCCTCTTCCATGTCCCCTTGCCTCCATCCTTCTGCCTCCCTGACTCTCTTCATCAGCACCTCCATCCACTGATCCAGGCTTTGGCTGCCACATACACATCCCTTCACCCTTGGGTCACACATGGTGGCCAGTGCATAGACCATACTAGACTGCAAGGGATCAAGCCATTTCCTGATTCCATCCTTCAGCTGCCTCACCGGTGCCTGCATGTCTGGTGACAGCAGCTTGCTTCAGCCAGGAACATTGATCCCCTGGAACCTCTCCATTTGGTTCTGAAGTTCCCTCACTACAGGGATCAACTGGCTAAGGAGGGCATTGCCAGTATTGAGGGCCTTGGTGGCATCAAGGAAGGGCTTGAGGACCACCAAGATCTGGGAGATCCACTCAGCTCTGTTAAGGGGACTGCTGATTCCAATCGCCCTGAGCAAGACCATCTCATGGATGGCCTTCTGTTGCTCCATCAGCCTCTCAAGCATCAGGTATGTGGAGTTCCACCGAGTCTCAATATTCTGCATGATTTTTTACTGTGGGATGTGAAGCTCTGCCTGTTTGTTCCACAGCATCTTGTCCCCCTTGATGCTCCAGTGGAAGTAACCTGCCATCTTTCTGCATTTCCAAATGAGCTTGCTGGTGGTACTGGCATCATCACCGACACCCTGCCCCTCTCCAATGTGTCCCCGACAATGAGGTGGAATTTGTGTGCCACACAGCAGATGCCAACAAAGTTGGCATCACAGACCACCTTGACCATATTGGCCCCATTGTTGGTGACCATGTACCCACGGTTGAGCTTGCCCTGCCCAACAAGCCACCCCTGCACCAAGCAGTTCATGGTCACTGTGATCTCCCTTGCTGTGTGGGATTCATCCATCACCTCAGCTTGAAGGAGAGCCCACCGATGGCCTGACTGGTTGCATCAGTGCCCTGTGAGGCATAAGTATGTATGATCTCCATCCAGGCTGCTCCAAATGTCCAAGGTAAAGTGTAAGGCCACCTGTGGAGCTGCCTTGCACAGCTCCTCCCTCAAGTACTCCCTGTATGCCTCCTACAGGGAGGGCACCATTGTCGTGCTGAAGGTGGTGCATGCAGGCATTGGTAGGATGGGGCCACATGCACCATGAGCCGCCTAAACCCTGGCCGCTCAACTAAGAAGAAGGGCTAGCCATCCACAGCAAGCATCACTCCAATGCTCTGGGTAATCTTACTTGCCTTTGCAATGTCTCACCCTTTCTATCTGCCTTTGCCCCACTGTTCCAGGGTGGCCTGCCTCTGCTTTGGGGAGATGGGGGCTTTGGAGCCAGAGAGGGACTTCCCTTTGGGTATGCTCCCACTGGTGTGAGGCTGAGGAGGAACAAGAGCAATGGGGTGGTACCTGCAGAGATGCATCAGCATCCCCGTGGTGCTCATGTGTTTTGTTCCCTTGTTCCAGCTGGTTTTGGCTCAGCTGTGCAGGCAGATAGCATATGCAGGATCATTTGGCAGCTCAGAATGATCCCAGACCACACTACCCATTCGCTTCTCTGGTGGGGGTGCATGTGTGGATGCTGCCTTTTCCCCCTCCACAGCACACAGAGGCACAGCAACAGGAGGAGCGGCACCCTCTACCTCAACCTCTTCCGAAGTGCTTTCTGGGGGAGGAGACCTGGCTCTCGGTGAAACTTGAGGGGTGTGGAGCACAAACTCAGATGATTCCCTCCCCTTCTCCAGAATTTCCCTTCTTATGGCACTCAGATCCAGCTCCAGCTCTTCCTCTGGCACTGGAAGGCTCAGCATGGGAAGTGAAATGGGGGTGGACAAGACTGTCACCCTGACTGACGGTGCTGCTGCTTGTTGTCATGGTGGTGGTGGGGTTATGGCTGGTGCTCTTGGAGGGGATGCAGACTCAGGCACAGACACTGCTCCCCTCTCCTTGCTGCCTGTAGAACTGGCAGCCTCATGCCTGCTTGTTGTAGGAAAGAGGATGCATCTCAGTTTGTGGGAGGGAGAGGGAAACTTAATGCCCT
>NW_017729024.1:39950037-39957657 GCF_001723915.1 Gavialis gangeticus | reverse complement strand
CGTGCCTGCTTGTTGTAGCAAAGAGGCTGCATCTCACTTTGGGGGGGAACTTACACCTCTCCCTCTACTCCCTCTTCTGTTCCTCCCTGAAGGCTTGCCAGCTGCCTTTCCAGCATGCTTCATGGTGTGTTTCATAGTGTCTTTGCCTTGGTGTGCTGGAAAATCTGTGTGTTCTTCTGTAATGTCATCTGATTGATATAATATATGTAGATAACTGTACATGTATGTGTATTTATGTAATGTATGTATGTATTTATGTAATAAATAAAATAAAAATATATAAATGTATGTATGCATTCCTATATAAATTCTATATTACAATATGCAATATATGCTGTGTGTCCCTGCACAGTAAATGGAATGCACATTGTGAGAGAGAGCACAGATTTGAAAAGAATCAAAATAGACTAACAAAAGCAAAAAGAGGATTTTGGGGGAGGAATAAATTGAAATGAATCAATTAATATAATAATACAATAAAAGAGTATAGAAAGCAAAAGGTATTGATGAATCCCACTTGCTAGGCTAGCAAGAAGGAAATGAATGGTAACTTTTGTTGTCCAACACTGATGAGCTGCTGGAAAACAGCTCAGTAACTGACCCCAAGGCAGAAAGCAGCTCATTTCAAACAATGCTGCTTTTTACACTGTTTTTCCATCCCTCCCCCAGAGCACTGGGATTGGAAGGAACCTCAGGGAAGGATCATAGTCACTGGCCAGCTACACGGTCAATATCAGAGCAGTCCTTCCCTCCTCTTCCCCCTCCCTCTCCTTACTTTCTGTTTCCCTGCAGGGAAGCCCAGCTTGAGCTTCAAAACTCGAAATGTTTAGAAAGTTTTGAAACATTTTGACTGCCCTTATTTCATTTTGAGGATGTTTTGTATCATTTCATTTTAGGTGGTTTTAGTTCAAAACAAGTTGAAACAGTGTCAAAACAAAACAGCCAGTGAAATTTCACACAGCCCTAGCAGCTAGCTATTGAAACAAGGGCTCAATGTAAGGCAGTCCTCAAGGTTTCCGATTTCCTAGGAATAGGGAAAGTCAAGCTGACTTTTTTATTTCCCTGTGTTGCTGCCAAGCCAAGCAGAGAGAAATGAATCAGCCCCACTGTTCTCTACAATGTGCCACAAGTTCACTATTTGAAAAAGAGGGAGAAATATCTTTGTTTTTCTCATTCTTGTTTGCCACCATGATCCTAAGGATCATTTGTAATGAGAATGAGATGAAAAAACATTCAAAAGAAGGTGTGATTTTTAAATTGACATTCCCCATTCCTAGGGATCAACTGTTTCATCCACACTTAAAAATAAACAGGAAAAAATTAGTTAAGAACATGAGGAGCATGTAAAATAACATGAAGGAATGAGGAACTATGTTTGCAGAGTAAATGTTATGCCCTGGGATTGATAAAGCCAGTTGACATGCATATTTTAGCACAATACCTAAATGCTATGGGATAATCTAATACATCTGATGCATAAAAACACAGATAATATGATAAGAATTTGCCATGTACAAACACATATAAACCCCAGTTGTCTGATCCAAAGTTTTTTTCAGTCCTTTAAAAAAAGTCAGGTTGACAGAGATTGTGCCATACAACAAAGGAATGTTTTTTCTTTCTGCCTGCCTGCATACATACAAAGGAGGCATGGGGTAAAACTTCCACAAATACTGTAAATGGAGTATGTGTCAAAAAGCCTATGAGCCATGTTTACATCATGGCAAGAACATGCTGCAGCTAGGTTTCCGCCAAGCACTTGGGCTGTGCAAAGTTTTGGTAGCCAATTCAGCGGCCAAATCTCCGAATCCAAATCAAATTGGGAGACCCATTAATCTCTCTGAACTGAATCAGAAGCTTCCACATTGATTCAGAGAGATTTATAGATTTGGTCATAGACTTTACAGGCAGACATTAGGCAGTGCTGGTGGGAGCAGCTGCATGAGCCCTGGCTTGAGCCGGCAGCCCCGGGAGAAGCTGCGGCTTGTCCAGCTGCCCCACACAGTTGCTTTCCTGCTGGGGTGAGGCAGGCAGTGCTGGCAACCCCAGGAGAAGCCACGGGGGATCAAACTGGGAGCTGGGGGGAATGATCGGGGGCTGGAGGAATGAACAGGGGCTCCTCCCACCAGCTCCCAGTTTGATCTCCCAGCTCCCCAATCATTCCCCCCAGGCTGGGTTATTTTGGATTCTTTGATATTTGCAACTGACCCCCTTGTTGTTCTGTTGACCTCACTGTTTTATTCTAGTTAAAGATATGGTCCAGCATGCAAACGTACTTACAGCTTGAAAAGGAAACTTGTTTATAACAAAATTGCTTATTCAATGATCTGGATGAAGAAATTTTGTCCTACATACCCAGAGTGCTCATTGAGAAACCATGGGATAATGTCAGATGAACATTCTGGGCTATTCTGTCATTCCATAGGCCAGTTTGAATCACAGGCATATTCTAAGACAGTGAAGACATGCCTTTTTGGTGGACATACCATAAATTAGTCCCTCACCATCCCTTAGTGCTACTCTAATTCTGTGAGGGTTCAGCTGGGATGTAGGCATACAGGCCTGCAGTAGGCCACTAGGAGCAACCTGGGATCAGCAAGGCCAGGGCACAGGTTACGGGAGCTGAGGGGGAAGATCCAGAAGATTTTAATCTGAGACATAAACTGAGACCAAGAGTCAGGAAGCTGAAAACTGGTGCCAAATGCCAAGGGAGATGTGAGGCCAGGGTCAAGGAACACAAGCTGAGTCAGGAAGTTGGGAAAACCAGAGAGAGCAGGGCCAAATTTCAGGGGAGATCCAATATCAGGGTCAGGGAAAGCCAAAACTGAGTTAGGAGCCAGGAGAACCAGAGAGCATAAGAGGTGAATGGCATTTTCAGCAACCAATTCAGTTGCAACAAATAGGGGCAGTTGCATAAACCAGGGGCAGGTGTGACAAGTCAGGTGCTTGGCCCAGTCAGGCATGCCTGATCAATGGCCCTGATGAATCCCTTCCTCTGCCTGATCTGCTGCTGAGCTTTCTGCTTCCTGCCCTGTGCAACCTGTCCAATCTTCTGCACTTTCTCCTCTCTGATCTGTTGCATGCCACACACAGAGGCTCCCCATGCCACTTACGGTCCCCATGCCACTGGTTGGCCACCCCTGTACTAAGATACACTTAAGGTGACAGTAATGTCACCATTAAATTTAGTCATGCCACTGAGTTTGAGATGAACCCTTCCTATATATGTACCAAATGCAAGGGAGGACAGATGTTCTAGTCTTGCTGATGCGGCTGCGAAGTGCTACTTGCCTAAAAACACAATTCCCTCTTGGGCAGCAGTACTGATTTTCAGCTGCTAGGCCTATGAACCTGATCTGGCCCTTATGGGAATATGAATTGACTATGGCAAACTAAGAATAATCCTTGCATTTTAACAAGTAGTCATCTCGCACAGTGAAAATGTCAAACGTTAACTAAACCCAAGGGAGTTGCATCCACGGACAGAGATGTCTACATCACTTGGAGTCAAAAAGTAGAATGTGGTGAATTCGGACCATGGCTCTTTGTCCCCTTTAGCAATGGACCATGCAGATGCCCCAATAATTAAATCATTTACTTACTGAGGGTTACAACAATTGGTAATGATCCGGACAGTGCACAACCAGCAGGTTGCACTCATTTGTTCTACTGCTTAACATCATCACTGTGAGAACATCATTGTTTATTATGGCTCAAAGGCAGTAATCATTTTACATAATGTGAGGATTTTTTTCACTCAATTACTTTCATGCTTTAGGCTGATGAGAATAATAATCATGCAACAATTACTTGTACCTCCACAGATGATACTCAACAACTCAGGTCATTGCTTTTTTAAGTGCATATATATTTTGTTTATTTTTTAATGTATGCTTTTTTGGTCTTCTAAAAGGATAAGAATAATGATCTGAATTATTGTCTAGTTCTTTTCCCCCTCAATCAGAACCTTTACTGAAACTGAAAGGCTGTAAGTTTCCAGTAGATAGTTCAGAAGCCCCCGAATACTTGGATGCTAAGGTGACAGATGACAAGATAGACAGATTGCTGTGGTCTGCCAACCTGGAGTCAAAATAAAGAGTTGAAGCCACCGGATATTGCCTTGTTTTAAAAATATCCTTATGAATTATTCATAGCCTACCCACTCTAGTTATAAGTTATTGCAAAGCCTCTCTCTTTTCAGCAACTCTTTCAGGAGCTAGGCACAATCAACATTTTATTCTTCAGTGCACACACCTCTTGCTCAGTTAATAGTAACTGAGTGTAAATGCAGGCTTCATCATGATAGAAATGTATCTGATGGCCAATTCAGCATCTTTGAAGCACAAATCTAAGTTCATTATCGGTATCAATAGGAAGTTTTGCTTTCAAAAGTAGGCAAAGAATGGGCAGGAATGAAAATTATTTAACTGAGCTATGGCAGCCTGATGGTAGATCCACAACCTAGACTCAGGCATACTTCTTTGCCTCTGAGTCAGCAGAGGATGGGAATGAAGCAGAGGCATCTTAGACCTGTGAGGGGTTGGGGCTAAGGGAGGGATAGATTTTTGACCAACTGTCCTGCTGATATAAATCCTTTAACTCCGATAGGCCTCATTGGGAACTTCGGCCTCAATCATTGCAACATGTTATTTTTCCAAGCATGTGCTTGGCATCCCATGTTGTACTAAAAACAAAATACAATTCCTCCCTTGAAGCACTTAATGTCCAAATTTGACATAAGATAAATGAGGATCATGAGCAGACAGGAAGATTGAGGAGGGTAATAATATCATTTATGGGAAAAAATAGTGGCACAAAGGCAACATCTGTTTGCAGCCAAAGAGACTCAAGTAGGAAGAGACTGCAGTAATGGAGACCACACTTTTTACTCCCTATGGACTGCTTGAGGTAACATTGGGCTAACAATGATGGATTTTAGAGATTGCTGTAACCCTTACTCCTTGGTCAGAGCGCATTGATTTTGATAGGGGGAGAAAGTGAAGATGTGTGTATAGGGACATGTACATCATGAGAGCAGAGAGGGAGAGGATGTAAATCATGCTAATACTACTTGACTAATGTAACAGTTTTCCCCAGAAGATCTCAAGGCACTTTACAAAGGTTTCATTACCCGCATTTGGCAGATAAAAGAAATGCACAGAAAGGCACATTTGTCTTATGTCATTCAGTAGGCTAGTAGCACAGTCATGATAGAACCCAGATCTTCTGAGTTCCATTCTAGCGCTCTATTAGTAAGCCTGGCAGTAAATCAAGGTGTTTACTAAACAATTTATCTTTTTGCTTTGGTAAGTTGGCTGTTCTGATTGCAAAAAGATGTGAAGAAATACTTTGTAACCACTTTGTAAACATTAATGGTCTGAATTTTAGTACCAAACCCTGAACAGTTTTTTAGATTAGAAAAAAGATTGGATAACTTCCCTTCCATTGTCCCCAAACAGTGTATATCCATTTGTGGTTAAGATACTGAACTGGTATCAGGAGACCCTGGTTCTATTTCCACCTCTTGTCACAGCCTTACTGTGAGACTAGGGGATTCTTAGTCTCTCTTTGACTCTGTATCTCACCTGTACTATGAAAAAACATTGCTTCCCTGTTCAGAAGCAGCCTGACTCAAAAACGAGTCTTTCTTCAGATCTATGTAAGTTTCATTATGCAAAAGGCTTGAATAGAAAAGTCAGTCAGCCTACTTCACAGCAAAGTAGGTTTGGACTGGATATCAGAAAAAAAAACTTCTTCATTATTAGAACAGTGAGGCAGTGGAATAGACTTTCTGAGGAAGCTGCAGACTCTCCAACACCGTCCAACTACTGGTTAGGGATGATGTCGGCATAGCTATACCTATGTTTTAATATGGGTCTTTCCAGTGTTTATCAGCTTTCTGGTTGCTGCAAGGGGCCTGGAAGAAATTTCCTCCCTACTGCTGCATGTGTCATGGATTTTCTGGCCTTCCTCAGAGTCACTGGGTGTTGGATATAGTCAAGGGTAGGGATTTTGACAAGGGCATGCCAATGCTTCTGCTGGGACAAACTTGGAGGTTCCTGGCTAGAGGGTCTTGCCCCTCTGCTCAGGGTTAGACCAACTGCCATATTTGGGGGCAGGAAAGAATGTTACTCCATGGTCAGTTTTTTTATGGACTGTGGGGGTTTTTGCCTTCTTCTGTCATGGGGGAACATTGCTCATTCCTGGTATCTCTCAAGGGCATATTAACAACCTTTGCAGAAGCAGGATGTTGGTTGCTGTGGTCTCCCTGTGGTTCTGCTTTACCTGTGGCCAAGATAACTTTGTGTTTCTAGAAAAGGAATAGGATTTGGGAAGGGAGGAATTAGTAAACAAATTAGCGGTAAAGTAGAAGTAAAGTGACTGGTTCATGCAGAAGTTGAGGACAGTATGGACAATGAAAGTGTGTCCGATAAGCAAGCCAAAATCTGGGTGGCATTCCTAGCAATAAGTAGTTTTTCTCTAGTGATGATAGGAAGCAAACGGTAAAAAACAAAACTTGTTGACCACAAATGGCACAAAGGTTAGAAATGAAGCAGAGGAAGTACAATTAGAACTGTCTGATAAAACCATGGCATGACATTCCACTGTTGGAAGTTCCAGTGTTGGCCTTCTAAGATCAGACACAGGCTTGTGTGTGGGCAGATGCCCCAGTCCTACCATTACTACACATGGAAAATAAGTAATTGCATGCATGAATGAATATTTGAAACGCCAGGGAATTCAAATGTGCTAATGGGGGTGCTTTTATGCTCAGGTTGGTCTCTGTTTATGACACTTAACGATTCCTGCTGCCAAATAATCCATATGCCAAAGCCTGAAGGTTCCCACGATGATATTTCCTGTGCCATCGGTAATGAAGATGGGCAACACTTTGGAGAACTAAAAAAGGGCCTCACTGGTGATTATGGTTTCATGACCAGGTCCCATTGTACCCAAAGCATCATTGTTAGACAGGCTCATGACTTGCAAAAGACAAGATTTTACCCTGTTCTCTACAAGAACATGACTGTAGACCTTGACATAGTGAACTAAGGGGGAGTTATTCCTGACAGACACAAGGAAAGCTGGGAGATGCATAGACCACAGAGGAGATGGCAGCTCCCTGGCCAGAAACCTGAGATCTACTGCATACAGTCATTAAATTGGAAGCCTTCAAGTGAAGCTGAACCTAACATTGACTGTGTTTCTGCGCCTTGTTAATTGATGACATTATATTTATTCATATTTCACTCTGGAGCCAGTCAATTCTCCCTCCCCCATTTTGCCATGCCTGATTAGGTTTGATGAGTGAAAGAAATAAATCAGCTCTTCTGCAATCCTACATTTTGAAAGCACCACAGAAGAGGTAATCACCCATCATAAAAAAATCCACAGCAAGATGATATTAGGGGCTCTATTCTTAAACTGTTTGATGAAATTATATGTCAGCGTAGTCTTCCAGCCTCCCATAAAATACCTGCAATCTGCTCTGTCTTATGGCAGCCAATCACAGAGAGGAAAAGGGAAACCTGCTGAATCCTGGATAGAGATAGAAGCTCAGAGTACATCTGGGCACCTTTCTTAATGTCAGAGTTTTGATTCAAGCAGAAACTCCTTTTG
>NW_017729024.1:39947437-39949806 GCF_001723915.1 Gavialis gangeticus | reverse complement strand
GTGGGGGGAAGGGGGCACAAAGATGTCAAGTGGCTTGAAGTGAACACTCAGATTCTGGCTAAAATGCCCAGATTTAAATGTTCATGCATTCAACATTTGAATCAAATATGAACAAGATTTTGAAATTAAAGCCTCCTGATTATAGCATGCTTAGACATGCCTCCTTGTCTCATTAGAAGGTGAACAACATTCTTTCCCCATTCCCTAAGCACTAAATAGCAATGAATAGCAAAAGGGTCAGTGCCTAGCCATAAAAAAAGACACACAGAGTGCATCCTCACATGCAGGGGTGTGTGCTTGCAGTGGCAAAAGAAGTAGGAGCAAAAATCCGTGCCACTACTTTTTGCCACTGTGCGTGCCCCTGTCCATGCACTTTGGTGCAGGGCAAAATGTCCCTCTTTGGGGAAACTGCTGTTTTCCTGCTCCTCCCAGCTGCTGGCATGCTGGAGGAGCCAGGGCAGAACTACAGGAGGGGAGATGCTCTGGCTGGCAGCCAGAGTGTCTCCTGGGAGGGCTGAGCCTCTGCGTCTGCTGGCACATGTTCCTGTCGTGTGCGCCATGCTGCTTTTTTTCAGAGCATTTTTGTTTGGGTTTTTTTGCTACTGGGATTTTCCAGTAGCAAATTTTGCTTCCACACTGCAAATTTGCAGTGTGGAGCACATTCTAATGTGCTGGGCGTGCCATCTGTGGCACTGCAGAGAGGTTTGCAGTACCATAAACTGCACATGCCTGCATGTCTAAATCTGGCCATGGAGTACAATACTGTTTAAACCTTATACTGTTCCACTTTGTGCTTCTCTGACCTCAGAATGATGTATTTAGGAAAATACTGTGGAATTTACCAGTTTAATTAATCATTGTGCAACATAATAAGTATAATGTTACTGCAAGGCAATGGAAGAGTATAATTTCTATTAAAAAAAGTGTAATTGTATCAAACTTTAAGCTTCCATTGGAAAAAAAAAATCTAGGTCTTTGAGTTCTAAGGAAAACATCAAAAGAGAGCAAGTGTTACCTATCTACTGGAGTCTGCATAAAACCTTGAAGAACAGTTCTGATAATGAGGTTTGCTTCCCACAGTATTAACTCTGAAACCTGAAGGCATTTTTACATATGTTCCAGGTGTGTGAGTGTGGGGGGGGGAGGGAGGAGGGGTGCTTTAATTAATCCAACAGCTGCTCTTATTAAAGTACCCAGAATGTCTCGTTTATCAGCATCCCTGCATTTCAAAATGGCAGCAGGGGGTGCTTCATCTAAAGCTTGCTGAACGAGCTTTAGTTAAAGCACCCCCACCACCATTTTGAAATATGGGAATGCTGATACACAAGACATGGAGGCTGGCTGGAGCATGATAATTACTGTGCTCCAACAGACTCAATTAATTAAATCTACTCCAATGCACTGTAATACGGACTAGTAGCCTCCCAGCTTGTGTATAGGCACCTTAATAGTGTAATGGTAAAACATGCAACAATTTCACAAGTGATCATTAACACCAAGCTAATACGCTTATCCATGGGAGTTGGAGTTCTATGTATTTTCAGATGTTGGCACTGGAGCAGTTGGGAGTCAAGTTATTGTCAATGGCTGCTGGTGTGAGGAATGAGAACTGATTAACTATAAATTTATTTTCCTTCCAGCCAAAAGTAGGGGGAGGGAAGAAAAGCCACAGCTCTCTCCCAGATGCCATAAGCCTGAAGTATTTCCAGATGGCTATTATATGAATACTTTTAATGCATTCCAAACATCATCTACCAAGCTGTGGATAACAACTTCCCCTGATGACTTCTACAGCACAGTTATATCTTGCAATGCAAGAATCTGCAGAGGGTTTGTGGGCACAGTTTACTAAAAACAAATTAAAAATCAAATTAAATGCATGACACCACAAGTGAGACTATTGATTGGGCTGGACTGAGGGGACAGTGAACAGGAAAAGGCTTAAATGGTAGAGCTACATCATCCCCATCTAATGTGCTGCATAGGGTGCAATGTTTGACTGCAATGTAAGGGGTTCTACATAAGAGATTCAAAGCTTCAAAATAAGAACATCAATTTAGTCATTCAAAGCCATGTCTAAGGACAAGGACAATCGCCAGTTCTGCTTTAAGTTCAAAGAAAATTTGAACTTAATTCAAAGAAAACTCTCAATGAAAATTCAGTGTTGCATTTGCTTTACCATTTTAATTCAAATATAAGATGAACCCAAATACAAGATGATCCTCCCCAGTAATTAGATTCTATATCTGGAAAATTTATCAATTTGTTATAATTTTCCAGATGTAGAACCTAATTATTAGAGCCTTGCCTTGAATTTGTCCTCCTCCCTACAGATTCATAGATTCATAGATTCATAGATTAAGGGTCGG
>NW_017729024.1:39946979-39947426 GCF_001723915.1 Gavialis gangeticus | reverse complement strand
GAGCGAGGGGAGCAGGGTGCACGTGTGCCACCCACACGTACAGGATGGAAAATAAATCGGGGTGGAGGGGAAGGGGAACAGTTGGCCCCCTTTCTCTCTATCCCCCGAACTTCTTCCTCCAGAAGCACCTTCCCATCCCCTTGTAATCAGACCCTGACCACATGGAAGACACCAAATTTGAAAACATTGACTTTGAAAAACATGCCTATAGTAATTTGGATATAGAAAAATTATTATGAGTACCCACTGACTTAGTTCATCCAGACTTGATGCATTTTACCTTTTTTGAAACTACTACAAGTTTTAACGCAAGTACTCCATAACACATTTTTAAGCAGCACTTTTGTACCTACTTACATCAAGTACAAACTAGGCATGATATTAGTCCAAAGCCAAAATGCATGCTATGCCATGTACTTCATTGGACTGGGAACCAGCAGAGTCAAC
>NW_017729024.1:39938051-39941979 GCF_001723915.1 Gavialis gangeticus | reverse complement strand
AATTATTATGAGT
This sequence comes from Gavialis gangeticus, assembly GCF_001723915.1. Taxonomy (NCBI): domain Eukaryota; kingdom Metazoa; phylum Chordata; order Crocodylia; family Gavialidae; genus Gavialis; species Gavialis gangeticus. Next base: position 39,941,966 of record NW_017729024.1, on the reverse strand, counting down.
ACCCACTGACTTAGTTCATCCAGACTTGATGCATTTTACCTTTTTTGAAACTACTACAAGTTTTAACGCAAGTACTCCATAACACATTTTTAAGCAGCACTTTTGTACCTACTTACATCAAGTACAAACTAGGCATGATATTAGTCCAAAGCCAAAATGCATGCTATGCCATGTACTTCATTGGACTGGGAACCAGCAGAGTCAACAGGAATCACTGGAAATGGGAAAGAAAGGCACAGCTCAGCTGTGGGAATGAAGAGGAATTTGAAATGTATTCAGTGTAGTGACTTGAAAAAAAAGATTCATGCTTAGGGGGACTAAGCACAATGGGCCCTACCATATATCTTATTTACATGGGCTAACTAATCCTTGTGGTAGGTTCCCATCAGAATGTTTGTCCAATACAGGCCATGTATTTTTTTTTACTTATGTTCCGTGTTGGCTACATCTCATCAACTTAATAGTTGATTAAACTTCATTTCTGAGCACATGCTGCTTTTGACAGATATTTAATGAAAAGCAATGTATTTAACGAGGTTTTCTTGGGTGTGTCTACATGAGACGTTTACTGTGCAGTTGACTATTTAGCTGTGCAGTAAATGTCTCAATTCTTGTGCCTCTATGAATGCACCCTCTACTAGGCTGGAGTAAGCTAATTTACTCATCTTATAGTCCTTTAAATGTAGTACTCTATATTTATATCAAGACGGAATTTTGTCTTTGAACATGGAAAGCACATTTTCACTTCATATAAAGAGAATGAAAAGATTTTAGATTTTAGGCCAGAAGGGACCATTTTGATCATCCAGACTGACCTCTATTTCTATCCTCCAAATTTCAGCAAATCTGTTTAAGAGATTCCATAATGGGTATTTTATCTGAGCATGGAATTAAGACCTTTTCTTTACACAGAGTGCACCTGTTTAACTAAAACTTGTTTAAAAGGCCAAGCTCTCAGGCTACATAATATTATTGACAGACCTGAACAAATAATTCATAGCAGATAATGTATTTGGTTCATGGAACCTTTTCTCACCTTCAGTTTTTTTTCCCAACAGAGTTACAAAAACAGCAACAACAACAAAAACCCTTCAAAACAAAACCTGTTTAACCCTTCCAGCACATCTCTATTTATTATAAAATCCTATCAATTCACTGCTTTGGTTGGAATTGAATGTTGTTAATTAGCTTGGGTTACAGTTTGGCAGTTAAAGAACAGATACTAGATGACTTATAAGAGCTTGGGCCATGATCCCAAAAATCTAATTATGCAGTTTCTCTGCAGAATTTAATATCATGCAGTAACCTCCAAGGAAGCCTTTATTATTATTATCATTAATAATAATTAATAGTAAATTATTAGTAATACTTAATAATTAAAACAATTAATAATAACAATAATGATGATGATAATAATATGTGAAAATTGCTCAGCCATCATATATTGTTTGCAATTATTGTAGGACCAAGGACCCCCCTCAAAAAAAACCCCTCTAATGATGCTAGGGACACTACAAACAGTATAGCAACTCTCAGTACTTTTTTCAGAGTTAACATCTAAATGGATAAGACAGACAAAAGGTCAAAGAAATGAAGTGTCTGCACCCTAATTTTACCGCTGAGGGACTAAAGGAAAGGGCATTTAAATGACTTGTCCAAGGTCCCATGGGAAATCTGTGGCAGAACCAAGAAATAAATTCAGATCCTCTGAGTCTCAGTCCATCATCTTTATCATAAAACCCTCCTTTCCTCATAGTTAATCGAGTACCATTCTGTTCTATATACTTATCAGACTTCTGCTAAGATTTTTCTAAGGAAAATATATAAAAGAAACAGCACAAACCTTTAATAAGTTACAGCATCCATACCCAGGGCTTCTTTTTAGCATTGCTAACATTCTTTTTTTTTTAATTCTATTAAAATAAATGGTCAATGAACTCCAGCTTTTCTGACACACCTTGTTTTTCTCTTCCCTCTTGCTCTTCAGAGTGATATGTGTAGCCGTACTGAAGACGCTGTAAGTGAGCTTACAGGACTGATTTAAGAGCTGAACTTTGAACCTGCGTGTTTTACCATAAAAATCAATGTGCTTCTTAAAATTTGATCTGAGATATAAGCCAAAAGGGCCTAAACTCAATTAGATGTATGGCAAGTGGTTTTTAGCTTCTGAGCAGACCATGTGGGAAAATGTAAAGTGCTTTTTGTTTTATTTATTTATTTAGTTAGCCCATACTTCCAAAGCTTTTAAGCCACTTCAAAGTAACTCTTCATACCCTGACTACAAATATTAATTCATAAATAGATTTCAACAGAGGAAGAAACAGACTTTTGATTACAGACATGTGAAGTCAAATATTTATTTTATTTTGATTGAATTAAACTGTCACCGTACAATCAGTAGGTTCATTCTGTTAGTTGTCTGTCCTACATATATATAGGAGTGGCAGCTATAGGAAAATGAGGCCAAACACTCTAGAATGGTTTAGCTCACCTGGGAGAATATTCTAAATTCAGTCTTTTCTTGTACTGTGGCCTCATTTTATGCCATTCATATTATAAAGAAAGAAAGTTCCTTCATTTTTGCCTTCTGTAGACACTAATTTGCTTGACTTACCTTTTGAACACACTGGAATATTGCTGCTGAATATTAGTGGCCATATCTACACATGCACTTTACTGTGGAGTAGACTAATTAGTTGTGGAGTAAAGTGTAACCATCTACACGTGTGTTGGTAGTAGGCTGCACTAAATTAGTTTACGCCACAGTAAGATAGTACTGTCAGGGACAGTATTATCTCATGCTGGGGTAATTAACTGTGATTAAATGCACATGTAGCTGCTGACTATGGGCATGAATTGTGCCCAGCCATCCCAGGACCAGACTTCTGCCTGTGCCCAGTCACAAACTCTGCACTTTCAGCACCCTTTTGTACGAACTAGACCCTCCACTTCCTGATGCTGCCACCTGGATCCTGGGGCTAACTGCCCCACCATCCCCTCTGCCAGCCTGGGCCTGCTTTGCCATGGCTCAAATTGCTGCTGTCCCAGGCACACATGTGGATGATGTGGCTGGGAGTATTTTACTCCAGCTCAAACTATTCTGGAATTTATTGTTTTGCATTAATTGCATGTGTAGATACACCCATTGTGGATCTGCAAAAAGCACTGTACAGTAGAATACTGCACAGTAAGCTTTTCATAAAAGCACATATACACATGTACCAGCCAGGAGCAAATTTACTCCTGACAGGAGCAGGTCTGGGCAGAGATAATCCTGCCCTGCTCTCCTGCCATATGGCAGCCAGGGGGAGCTGTAGGCTCCACTGAGAGCCAGCCCCAGGCTGGCAGGGGACACCAGGATCAGGCCTGGGCTCTGCAGGGTGGGGGGCATCTGTTTTCCAGACCCTTACCCCATGGCTAGGAAACTGTCCCCTCCTCCTCAGGTGTTTCCCAGCTCCCTGCCCTGATTGGCCAAAACAGGTGGAAAACAGTTGCCGGGGAGTAGAAATTTCCCACCCTCTGCCCTGATTGGTCAATCAGGGCAGGGGGCTGGGAAACAGTTGTGAGGGAGGGGGTACTTTCCCAGCCCCCTACCCTGATCTGCTGATGGGGCAGCTAGCAGTGAGCCCCTGGCTGAGTGGGGATTCCCTGTCCAGCCAGGGTGGCCAGGAGCTGTCCCACAATGGGGGCAGCTGACCAGGAGCTCCTGGGGGATTCCCTGCCCAGTCAGAGGCTCGCTGCCAGCTACCCTGCCAGTGGGACAGCTCCTGGCTTGCCCCTGGCTGAGTGGGGAAGCATTATCTCCCTGCTCCTATGTGGAGCTGGGAGAGCCACAGCACCAGGATGGGGGGGAGGTCAGAGAGGGACCCAGACCTCATGCTAATCAGCTCCCAGCTCTTTGGGGGGGGGGGGGGG
>NW_017729024.1:39932560-39937969 GCF_001723915.1 Gavialis gangeticus | reverse complement strand
CCCCAGCCCTCGTGTAAACCGGCCCCCGGTTTTTGGGGGGGGGGGGGTGAGAGCTGAACAGCACTGGGACTGGGCCCCCTGCTGGTGTGGCTCACTGGGTCAGCATCTACACAAGCCATACTGCCTAGTAACTACTGCACAGTAGACTAATTTACTGCACAGTATCTGCTGCTCATGGTTACATGGTGATGGTTTACTGCACAGTACACTAGTCTGTTGCACAGTAAAGCATCTTATGTAGACACATGCTTAAACTGTGCTCCAAAAAGGGAAGTGGATTCTTTAACAGAAGCAATGCCTTTTAATTGGGAAATGGGATAGCTTCTTTTCCAGTATTGTTAATCTCTACTTGCTTTGCAACGGCAAATGAACTACACTCCAATCAGCAGTGTTTTCAAAACCATTGACTACTGCTTGCTTCATTGACAAAAGAGTCAGGCTGCTGATGAACACTACTGAAAATGCTATGTCATGTTTCCAATAAAAATGATGTTAGGAGACAAGATTATATATGTGAAATATATGTGGAGAAATGAATAGTCTGCATGCATAAACTCTTAATCCAACAATCTGCAAATCTTATAGTTTCCATAGTCCAAGCTCACAGGACAAATTGCTGTGGAAATGGAACTTTGAGACATAAATGTCAATGACCCTTGTTTGTAGACAAGCTCTCGTCACTACCTGCTGGAGAAAATCAAAATCTCTGTAGATCTTCCACCCAGTTGGGCTGTGCCCAGAGAAAGAACTCACTTTCTCCTCACAAAATCTAGCAGCAGTAATTACCTTGCACTCGCCTGCCATGTCTTGTTGTCACTTCTAGGTATTGGGAGATATTTCCCTTTTTAGAATTCACTTGAAGGATATAATAGACTTCTCTTCTCTGGGGCTCCAACCTACCTTTACATCCCAGCCAAACACCACCCAGATGTTCCGATATGGCAGTTCATATTAGCTGCCAACAGATGTTCTATTTCTTTGTTGGTCTTGTCTTTTCTTTTGCTCATTATCTCCTTCAATGCTATTTTCAAATGGAAAATGTCCTGGCTACCCCAAAACAGGTCTGTTCATGGTTATGACTGACAGAGAATGGTAACCGTCAGTAGACAACACAGGCTAGGTAAGTAATGAATAGTATCAAAGTCCTGGGATGCTAAGAACTTTCTATTCTTTTTCTGTCTTCTTTCTTTTTTTTAATTTGAAACCAGTTCTTTCCTGGGCTTTGAGAATGGTTCTCAGTGAAATCAGTCTGGGATATAAAGAAATAGTATCCCAATGAAAGTGAAATTAAAAACCACGGGAATACACACACACACACGCACGCACGCACCCCTACAGTTATGCAGTGTATTTACTCATAGCTGCACAAAACTCTTAGTCTGTTCAGTGTTTCCCTTCCCCTAGAGGGTTTGGCTTCACTCAGCCTTTTCCTCTTTAAGTTACTTGGTTATATACCAAACGCAAGGAAAATAAAAGGGAAAACCCCCCGAATTTTTCTTCAGTTGAACTGTCTTCAGCATCTCTCTCTCTCTCTCTCATTCTGGGACTCACCACAGACAAACTCTCAGCATATATTCTGAAGCTAGAGCTCCATCCCAGCTCCGGGATTGACGGTCCCTCTCTTTCCCTCTTTTGGAGCTTCCCTCCTTGCTGCTCTGACTGCCGCTCAGACCACACCCTTGATTTCTGTCTCTCTTCTCTTCCCCAGGGCTCACCTCAGTAGAAGGGCATGGGGCACTGCAAATGCCAAACCAGAAGGACCAGAATCTCCTGAAATGGTGTTCCAGCAGGTCCCTTCCTCCCTTGATCTGTCTGGCTTCCTTTTGGTTCAGTAAGTTCCTTTGCTCTCTTTGTTTTTTTTCTGAAAAGGTACAGGACACCCCTTCACAATATGTAACTCATTTTCCCATTTTTTGGGGTGACATATAAGATACCCCCTAGCCATGAAGATCAGTCATCAATTGTTTTTTGGGGTGACATATAATCTACCCCCAAGCCATGAAGATCAGTCATCAACTCAAACTCACTTAAAGGCCTAGAGACTACAATATTGGTAGGACCCAGCTGCAAAGTCTGAATCCAAAGCCTAACTTTCTCTCAGTTAGAAAGTATTTAGAACTGCAGACAACTTCCTCAGAGACTTCCTCAGGCTGATGAAAGGTTTTTAAATCTGAAAGCTTGCTAAAAATTGTTTTTCAAGTATTTAAGTTGGTCTAATAAAGATATTGGATTCACCCAAAGAACCTTGTCTGCATATGTCCTTGGACCAACACAGCTACAACCTACACCTCTGTATTTAAAACTACAGCTTTCATTTAGCCTTCTCTAGACACAATGTCATTCTCTTGGAATACTTACAGCTGTGTTGGTTAAAGAACTTAGGAACACATGGTGGAGAACCACTTGATAAGTGGAATTGGTGGGAAATTGGATGAATTGGTCATTCTTTTCTCTCCTTATTTTTTGTGGTTTATTTCTGAGTCCTGACAAGAATATAGGAACTTGAGGCATGTCAGAATGAAACATAATGTAGAGAAAAAGTTACAAACTTCAGTTTAATCAATTTAGATTTGATTAAAGATTTGGATGAGAAAGAGAACACTTATTTTACTTAAATCAAACCACTTCTTCCTCATAACTAATGAAGTAGACTTTGATTTCAGCTGGAATTACCTTATTGTTACTGTGGTGGCCAGATAATGGATGATGGTGGTGATAATTCGCTTTTCCTTTTTGGCGAAGTTATTGTCTAATACAGTCATGTACAAGTTGACATCTTTGCATGTTTAGCTAATACTGCAAAAAAACCCTAAAATTAATGTGTTTTTTCACATAAAATGTTTCAAAATGCTGCTTACCAGTTTGTCATTCAATGAGTTGTGTGCATCTGTCTCCTAGCCCCAGGGGAAAGATATCACTGATAAGAAAATCTCTCCCAGGTATTAGCAAATGAAATACAACATGACATTAGAAAAGATGAGTAACATTATATTTGAAACTTTATCCACATCTTTGGAATGACAAACAGCTGCATCTATCAAAAATGCTTTAATAGCATTGAAAGGAAAACTGCACACTTTTGGATTCTGCATCACAATAATACACTTGGTTTTGCATGCTTTGAAATTCAATGCCAGTCCTAGTTCCGAGAAACTGTGATCAATGATGTAGCAAGATCTGGGTTCCTAGGGTTCACACCTATTCATTCACATTTACATAAGCAAACGGAAATGGTAAGAACCGTAGGAAATACCACATAGTTTGCTCAATTTGAATTCAAAATGCACTGGCAAGCAGCAGTTCAAAAGTGCCCTAAATATCTAAACAGAAGAGCTTGCACAACCTCCTCATTCAACAAAATCAGACAATTGTAACAAATCATTACTGGAGCATAGACAGATTTCTTCTGATTTTGACTAAGTTACAGATTGAGTGAAAAATTTCACTCAGCTGTAGCCAGATGACTGTAATGTTCAAAGTAAACAAACAAACAAGTAGGCATCATTAACATGTGTAAAAGGTCAATCTACCCACACAGACATTGAGCATCAGTCTTATATCAACCTCTGTAACTGCACTTTTCAATAAATGGAAACATTTGCAAGGGTTTATCAAGTGCCTTATGTTAAATGTCAGGAAATACTTTATAACACAGGCAAATTATTGTTTTCAGTAATGGATTTACATAACCCAAGCATGCCCTTGTTAACAATACCAGCTTCAGTTAATTTATAACTCTTAAGCTAATTTACCGCTATATGGTTGTTCTTTGCTTCCTCACCCCAGTACACAATGCTGCTAACCAAATTAGAAGATGTATCATGTAATGTTCCTTGAGTTCTCTAATAACCATACAGCAAATGAGAAGAATAACCACTTGTTTAAAGTACAGAGGAATTATATGGCATGACTAAATCAGCCATAGTTTTACTAACCAACTTCTAGCTAGGGACTGCTTTCAAATTTACGTTAATGGTCAAGATTCTTCAGAATTGTGGGTAATATCCTTTATTGGACCAATTGCATGGTTGGGATAGAGGCTGTTGGGTATCACAATCCCCTTCCTCAGGCTTCTGAGGGTACTGTGATACCCAAAAGATTCTATCCCAGCCATGCAGTTGGTCCAATAAAAGATATCATCCATAAGAATTCTTAACCCTTGTATGTTTCCAGGACCATCACGGCAAGGACACTACCTTGACATTACCAAGATAGTGAATACATTATTTAACCTATACATTCCTTAAATCCATGTTTCCCTGGACACACTTCTTGATGACCTTATATTACTGTGCTTGATACACTGAAACACCAACTCTTAATGATAAGACTATTTGAAAAAAAAGTTTTTCTTAACATCAGGGTTTGATTAAAAAGCCTTAAGTCCTGTATATTAATCAACACAAGATAAGACAAGTTATTTTATTTGTGCTTTGGGAGATTTAAAAAAATCCTTTTGCTACCTTCATTAATGGCATTTCTCAAATACTGAAAGATAATGGTTACCTTCTTTTACATCCTGGGATGTCATTCTCCCCTTGTACTCGGCCTTGGTGAGGCCGCAGCTGGAGTACTGCATCCAGTTTTGGGCTCCACAATTCAAAAAGGATGTGGAGAAGCTTGAGAGAGTCCAGAGAAGAGCCACGTGCATGTTCAGAGGTCAGGAAAGCAGACCTTACGATGACAGGCTGAGAGCCATGGGGCTCTTTAGCCTGGAAAAGTGCAGGCTCAGGGGTGATCTGATGGCCACCTATAAGTTTATCAGAGGTGACCACCAGTATCTGGGGGAACGTTTGTTCACCAGAAAGCCCCAAGGGATGAAGAGGTTAAGCAGTTATAAACTACTGCAAGACGGTTTCAGGCTGGACATAAGAAAGAATTTCTTCACTGTCTGAGGCCCCAAGGTCTGGAATAGCCTGCCATTGGAGGTGGTTCAAGCACCTACATTGTATATTAAGAGTAAATTGGATGTTTATCTTGCTGGGATCCTTTGACCCCAGCTGACTTCCTGCCCTTCAGGCGGCGGGCTGGACTCAATGATCTTCTGAGGTCCCTTCCAGCCCTAGTGTCTATGAAATCTATGAAACATTTGTAATTTATTTTTTATTATTATCAAAACAGATTGATTCATTAAAAGCAGAATTCACTCCAACCCCCCTAGCTGGATTTACAATCTGTGCCATCAATTGCTGTTATAGAGTCACTTTGCCATTATGAATATAATTAATTATTATACATATGAGATGGAAGGAATTGGTTTGTACTTAGCCCATGAATAGTAAAGATAGTGTACACTTCCCAGAGAAAAATCAAACTGTTATTATTGCTTATATCATTTATAATAATTTTATCTGGTGACATAATTAATAATGTAGTCATTAGTACCACGATCATTTTTCCAGGCAACAT
>NW_017729024.1:39926406-39927560 GCF_001723915.1 Gavialis gangeticus | reverse complement strand
TAGTTCCCTTATCCCCACTTCCAACACAATTTTTCCCAGGCAACATTTGATGAACTGAATAAAACTGCCCATTACTTCTCTCTTTTAAAAAAGTGTCATGCTATGGACATTTGTTAGTCTTACAGGAAGGTTTTGGGTTACTACAATAAAATTTTTCAGTCTACTCACAGCAGACTTAATGCAAGGACATTATTGAAAGTATACAAAAATAAAAAATTTAAGGCAAATGCAGTTCCTGTACTTCCCTGATTGTGCATTCTCCCACTTCTACCCTGACTCCTGAGAAAAATTAAACAGAATCTTCTCTCCAGTTAGTAAGAAGGTGTTTATGCAAATGATGGTTACCTTTCAGATGATAATAATAACTAGTATTAAAATATTTACTATTATGGTATCAGCTTTAAAGGTAGGTAGTAGGAAGCTGAAAAGAAAACATGTTTAGAACTACTCTCCCAATTAGCATTGCTAATGTGCGTGCTATTTTATGTAAAAACTTTTACCACCATATCTTTTCACTTTCTTTCGTGAGGCCTGGATGAGTCTCAGATGAATTCTAACCTCACATTAGGATTACATGCCTAAATAACATTGTTCTATTTTTAAGTTTGTAAATGGAGCATTACTTGAGGTACCTGCAATGTGTACAATACCTCAGAGCTTTAGTAGAGCTAGAATCCACACCATTAGGGCATTCAATTGCTGCAAAAGGTAGGTGGTGGGAAAAAAATGAATGGAAAAGATCTGAGGTAGTAAGAGAGGTTGGATTCTCTAACTAAACTTTCTATTGTTGATATTGCCCAACAAATTTAAGTGGTCATGTTAGAAACACTTTTATTCATACAAGAGGATATATGGAACACAACCAAAGCAAGACATTGGCTAGTTCTTATGGCAGACATTTTGGGAAGATACTCTAGCAAAAAAAGATATTAAGACCAGCAATAATTTTTGGTTATTAAAAGCTATTGCTGAAGTGCTTCCCATTTTATAAACCCTTTTGTTATTTGTGGAATGTGCACTGAAAATTTATGCATCTCACAGTGGTGTATGCTATTTGGTTATTTATTTATTTTTAACTCATTCCTGCCTCTCTTTCTGATCTTTATAAATATACAAGAGGGATCTGGATAGGTTACAGGGGTGGGCTAACAGGA
>NW_017729024.1:39924943-39926395 GCF_001723915.1 Gavialis gangeticus | reverse complement strand
TATGAATCTATGAATCTATGAATCTATGAATCTATGAACAAGGAAAATAATTAATATGACTGCATTTTAACATGCTACTATACTATCAGGTAGTATCCTTAGCCCTGTGCAGTGTATACAGATGGATTAGGCCTAATTTTAAATGTCCCATTCATTTTCCCTAAAAAGATCTTATTTGAATCTAAAAAGTTATTCTCTTCTGCATAGACCATGATGCTGTGCACATCGCCCTAGTATCTCAGCATTTGTTTCTGACCAGTTTGCCTCAGGTTGAGGAGATAAGCATAAATTTATAGATCTAGTAGAGGAATGGGTCCCTCTAACCAAGCAAATGCTATCCTTGTTCTGGTTTATTTTATTTCATTTAGTCCCTTGCACTGAACACTATTGAGTCCCACATTCCCTGTAGGTATACTACAGGGCATCTCCAGATAAGGGTGGAGCGCAACCATTCTTTTGCAGAATACTGGGTGTGTCTACATGTGCATTTACTGTGCAGCAAGTGGTTTTTAGGCCGGTGTCTACACGTGCCACCATTAATGCCTTAAGGTGCTGTAACGCAGCTAGCTGGGCAACTGTGTTAGTCAGCCCTAGTCAGCACCCATGACAGCCCCAGCCCCAACTTCTTCCCCATGTTCCTGCCTCCGGTCTGAGCTCAGAGCACGGGGTGGTGCGCTGTCACCAAGTGCCACAGTGTGTGCTGCTACAAATGCTGGAGCTGCAGTTTCAGCAGCAGGGAAAGGCCCCCCAGGACTCCCTGCAGGGGGAGGGGGAAACACAGTGCAGGCAGAGCTAAGGTGTGTCATCTGTCTGCAGTGCCTGGTGCTACTTTCCTTGCCCCATGGAGTGGGGGCTGCGTCTGTTCCCAGCTCCCGGTGCTGGTTTATCTGCAACACCTACCTTCACCCCAAGTATGTGCTGGGTTTCCCTGCTGTCAGGAGGGCTGCTGCACAGTAACTATGCATGCGTAGATGTACCCACTGTGTTCCAGAAAAAAGTTCTCGAATAAACTGGTTGATTCCACTATACAAAAAACTTTTGGGTTCTACAAAATGACTTTAATCCATATGCCACTATGTTAGGGAAATAATTCTTTAAGACATATTATTCAAAATGATTAAAACTAAATTGGGACCATAGTAAAAGTCTTTTGAAAGGAGGGCACCCTAACTGTAGCACCAGTTACAGTTTAAATGGGGTAGATTAATCTCTGGTAATTAAAAAACCCCAGACTATTATGGCTATTAAATCCAGTCCATATGTAAAGTGAATGGGAAATACAAATGTAGAAAGCAAATTGTTTGAGCTTTCTTGCCGAAATACTTTTATTCCTGTCCTAAGTTTGAAAAGGGAGTTGATTTTCTAAAAATAAAAACTAAAGAATTTCTTTTTGTCCTGGAATATGACATAACATAGTATCTGTTATAAAAGGATCTCAGTGTTTTAGGAATC
>NW_017729024.1:39910468-39919943 GCF_001723915.1 Gavialis gangeticus | reverse complement strand
GAAATACAAATGTAGAAAGCAAATTGTTTGAGCTTTCTTGCCGAAATACTTTTATTCCTGTCCTAAGTTTGAAAAGGGAGTTGATTTTCTAAAAATAAAAACTAAAGAATTTCTTTTTGTCCTGGAATATGACATAACATAGTATCTGTTATAAAAGGATCTCAGTGTTTTAGGAATCTGAATGAATTAAACCTCACAACACCATTGTCAATGGGGGAATAACCAAGCAACAGTCAATGTAATTGACCTGTTCAAATTTACACAATAAGCCTGTGCTCAGCTCACAAGAGAAACCAGAACTTGACCCCTTTACCCCTCATTATTGATATTAAGATCCAAAATGAGGTCAGGGCCACACATTACAAGCAATAGCTTTGCAATCAAAATAGGCAAGAAAGATAAAGTATGGGAGGAAAGACACCAAAGAAGAGGGGGACCGAGTTACTTACAACCAGTGTTAGAGCCAGGACTAGAACACAGATCTCCAGCTCTGAAGTCTTGCTCACTTGCCTCTCATGACTTCCATATAGAATACAGTTTTAGACAATTCTTCCTTTCTCTGTGATTGAGACTTAAGGATTGTACATGTTTATGTTTGTTTGGTGCCAATTATACTTCAAATATAAATAAATAAATAAAATATACAGACTATGTGGTATAGCCAGACTGTTCTTACTTTGGATGTAAACTAGAAGTGAGCAAAACTAGAATTTCTGTTCTGTGAGAAAATCCAGCAAATCCAATGAAAATGTTGGTTTTCATCCTGAATGTGATTTTTATGGGGAAAAAAACTGAAAAAATTCAATTTAGAAATGTCAAAACACTTCTGTTAAGAAGTATAATTCCTTGTGGTTTTTGTTGAACTGAATTAAAAAGAATAGTTCGGGATGTATTCAATATTTAACTGCATGTACCTGAAGGTGTTGCATATGCCTCATGACAGTTATAGTCTCAGGTGGGGAGGAAGTGGGGTGCAGCAAATTATGGGAGATACAGTCTGAGTAAAGTTTTTAGTTTGTGGGGCAAAATTAGAAGATGGGGCACCTACACTACAAATCCATACTACAACTCCTTCAAGACATCATGTTCTTAGTTTAATGTTTAATTGAATCCAAATGAAATATGTTTTGTTTCAATTCACCAAACTGAAAAGTTTCAAGGCAAGCAGAACTGATCCAAAATTAAATGATGTCAGAAAATACATTTTTTGGAAAACTGAAATCTTCACTGAGGAAAGGACTGATTTTGCAGAACCTGTTTTTCATTAGAATGATTTTTTTATGGAAATTTCCTGACCAGCTCTCATGGAACCCCACATATGTGCTTTTCTGGTCTGAGGGCATGTCTATACATTCAATAATGTGCCATAGTTACTGCACATTACGTTTAGTACTTGTATAGCCAAGTACTAAATCAATGCACAGTTATCAATGCTACTGCACAGTAGTGCCAGCGCATAACTTCTTAGTGATGTTGCTGTGCAGTAGCCTAATAACACTGTGCACTAGCGTATTGGCACTGTTTCTGCCATGATATACTACTGCACAGTATTGTTACGTTACTGCACATTTAGTGTCTCGCGGAGATGCACCCCCTGAGGGTTGCCCTCTCACCCAAAGCCGGCCCAGACATAGCTTCTAGAGCAGGCGGGGTACTCTGGCTCCTTCCCAATCTGAAACCTGGGCCTTCCAATCCCTCACCCTCCCTATTTGTTCCACAGCTCTGACTTAAGGAGCAAGTATTCAGTTCAGCTCCCAAGACAGGGACTTTATCCTTTCTTGGGGAGAATAAATGCAACCCAAAATTCTAAGTGGCAGAACAGAGTGGTCCTTCCAGGCAGAGGTTCTCTGCCTCTTCCAAAGAGTTATATAGTCCTTTGGGGCACATCTACACATGCTCATTTAAGGCTCTTTAGCTCAATTTAAGGTGCATTAAGGGCATGCATCTACACATGATCACCCTTAATGAACCTTAAAAATGGTGATTTTAGACTATACATGCCTAAATTTGATACCTGAAAAAGACATGAATAGCTAATGAAATCTTCATAGTTTCATAAGAAGGAAGTAATTTTGACCACCTGAAACCTGAGCTACTGCTCCTGCCTTGCATCATCACAGAGCCTCACAAGAGAGCTGAGAGAGAACTTGCCAGCTAACAACTGCCTGCCCAGAGGAGTATTCCATCTATTGACTGTGAAATTCTACGAAATAAGGACATTAATTTCTACCATCTTTCCCCTGATGCCTAATGAAGGGTATTTGTTCCCAAAAGCTTGTAGTCTTTTATTTCCCTGGGTGATCTTGCCCACAGATCACAAAACGTAAGTCTGCAAGCATAGGGGACTTACACACATGTGGGGAATCTACTCCACTAGTGCTGGAAATCCAGTGCATCAAAGCAGACTGAATTAATAGAGTCTACTCAAGCATGTAAATTGATGTGCATAGGCAGCCTCACACATCATATGCATCAGTGGCGCAATACACATCAGTCCTGAGAAAATGGTGGCAGTGGGCTTTGAACTAAAACACATTCAATGTGCTCTAGTTCAAAGTGCACCGCCACCATTTTCTCAGAGCTAACTTGTGGTGCAACATTGATACATGCATTTCTGATGCAGCGGTGGGTGCTTTTATTAGCGTGGCTTGCTAATTAAAAGTGCCTGGTGCTGCATCAGGAACACGTGTAAAAATGCCCATCAAGTACAAACAATAAAGGGTTAAACCAAAGCCTACAGTCTTTTCCCAGACCTGGAGAGAGTACCTGACTCACTGCTGCATCCCCTAGTGTCACAGCCATCCCTCGCTCCCCTTTGTTTTCATTTCTGGGAGCTTTTAACTTCCTCTAGGTCAGCCAATTATCTTCATCAGCTGGCCTAGTCCTCTTCTCGACAGGCCAGTAATCACTTTCTTGCAGCCTGCAGCTGGGATGCAGCCCCTGAGATATGCCACCTGTTACAGTCTGTACAGAGCCTTTGCTGATGTGTGAACAAAGCTATTCAAGTCTTATTTCATCCCATATGCAGGCAACTCTGTGACTTAACCCTTCATTCCCAATACACAGGCTAATATAGTAAACTGAGACATACTATATAACAACATGAACATAGTTGACAGAAGTATCACCAGCACAATATATCCCAAACTCCATCACACCAGCTCTAACATAAATCTTGTTTTAAGAGATGGCTGACATTAGCTAAAACAGGAAGAAAATATTTTTAATCAACACTTGTTGTTCCAAAGATATTTAAAAATGGCTTTGTAGTGCTGCTATTCCAGGGTGTAGGTAATTGAAAAGTTCAAGCCCAAACCTCCATGTACAATAACATTATTTGACCCTTGGGACAGGTAAGAAAGAAACTATGTAGCTACTATGAATATGAATGAATTCAGAAGAAGAATCTATATATATATAAATATATATATATATGGCTTATTCATAATCAAACTGGATGCAGAAACATACCTGGGTTGTCTGGTTTCCTTGCATAATATAACTTCCCTCTATGGTTAATTTTATGCTAATTTTATCCATTCTAAATGACACCCGTTATGAATCCAGAGTAAGTTCAATATAACAAACACTCACTTTTAGCATTTTCAAACAGCAGGAAATGGTTATTATTATTATTATTATACAGCAAACGGACAAACTTTATTCTACCAAACACCCTCTTTTAATGAAGCTTTCTCTCAGTCCCTTGTGGGCTCACTGCAATTAGACTGTACTGTGTTTAAGATCTCGTATTCTCTAGGATCATGCATTCTTAAGAAAATGAGCAATCTTCATCCTCCAGTTTCACTAGCCAGCATGTAACACTTCATCAAATTGTATAGCAAACATGTAACTTTTTAGAAGTAAATTCTGAAATCCAAAAATGAAGACTGCATGTATAGCTTGCCTGCACCTCAGAAAATCATCCATGACGTCTGTGTATTCAAAAAGGCTGATAGAAAAGCAGCTACCCAGGAGAATCTTAATTTGCATGCAAAATGAAAATGAATATTGTTAGGCAAAAGGCAAGGTAGGTTTGCACCTTATAAACTAACCAAAGTAGTTATATATATCTCCACATAAACTTCCAATGTTTCCTTGCAAACTGGAAAGTTACAGTTGTAACAAAATTAAAGGATGCATTTCTTTTTCATTTTCTTACTGTCTCTCCTCTTTCTTTTTCAATACATCAGGAAGCAACTTACATACCAATGTATTCTAATCTCAGAAGCAATTGGCAAGTTGCCACCAGAGTCCTTAGTAAATAAAAGATGTGAAGAAGTCTCAAGTGCACAAAGTGAATCCAAGGTGATGCATCAGAGAGAGATCACCAGGTTAATAAATTTACTGAAGATTCACATCACCAGTTGATTCACCATTAAAGAAGGGTGCAAGTTGAATAATGAGGCCTTGGAAAACAGACACACCTATTACCACTTACTGTCATCTTGCTGCCTGGCACCAGTTTGCTGTAGTCTTCATGAAAAATTGTACATTGTATCTACTTTAATTCTATCCTGTGCCTTACATGAAACTCATATTTGTAATCTCTTTGTCACAATCTCCATTTCAGACCCTTTTTAGAATCATGAGACTATAATATATTCTCTTCATTCACAGCTTTCAGTAAATACTGTCTCCCTCTCTCTCGCTTAACAAGTGTCAGTAATTACATGGAGGACTATTTTGAATAAAATTGTGAAGATAGCACTAATTAAAGAAATATTGCTGCCTGTCATTTCAATAGAGCTGGGTTAGCTAATTATATGGTTCACTGGTACAGAGAGAAAAAGGGGGAAAGGGAATGTGTGAGCGTGCATGTGTGTGGTGGGGGGAATCTAGCATGGAAGTTTCTAAAGAAATGAGCACTTTTTGTATTATGGAGAGACTTGCACATATTCAAGGATAGCAATAAGAATATTATACCTATGTACAGCCTTGAGTTTGAAGCTCTGCTCACAATTGTATGCCAATGGTAGAATTAGGTTGACCAGCACACAACACCTCTGGTAGTGCATGAATATTACACATCTAGGAATTCAGTATATACAATGACGTTACTGAAAGCTGCTGTTTGTTCTAGGAGCAAGCTGTTGAATTTTGAACGTGCCTAGTAAGGGAGTTACTTCCTCAGTTGTATGAAACTGGCTATTAGCCTATGACGATGTAAAGCACAGTTTTATTGAGTGCACAGGGGCTTTTATCATTAGCCTTGTAGTTATGTTTACTGGGTGAACTGACAAGACAGCAGCAATAAGAAAATCCATGACTGCAATGTTTCTGGTAAGAATCATAGTATTACAAACATAATCTAAAAGGAGTATGTGAACTGCATCAGAGAACATAAAAGAGAATTTTTGGGGGGAAATGCTGAGCTTTCTTGCTTAATAGTGTCAGTTGGAAAAAGAAATAGCTGTGCCAGTAAAATACACAAGGGAATCAGTGCTACTTATTACTTCATTTCCTTTTGAAGTCATCTTCTCATGCAAAGCTTCAGAGACCTGCTCTACTAGTAAAGACTGCCTTCAAAAAACTCTCATTATTATTTATCAAAATAAACACATTTTAATTTCGAATGAGGCACAACTTTTTAGGTTGCAGTTTCTATAACTTGTTTCCTATTTCTATGGTAGGCTACAAAATGCATGGTGATAAAATGATTTATTTAATTCTTTACCCCCATTTAGTTTTATTTATTTCTAATTTACTGTTCTAAAAATAGGAAGGGATGACAAATGAGAAGTACAAAACACCAAAAGGACCAGAAAAATGAAGTTTTTTTTAGAAAGTCAAACAAAATAATTCTATAAATCCTTATGGTACTGTACAGTGGTTGCATGGGACACAGTTGTCTATTGACAGTGTGTATCCTTACACCAAAAATAGCCCTTCCATTTATCCCAAAGCTTTGACACAAGGCGCAGACCGAAATTACATTTGTTGGGCAATCGTCCCTTGGAAGTGCTCTTAAGTCATTCCCAAACAGAACAGCATGTCTGAAAAGTGCTCTGATCACACAACAAATTAACCCTCATTATGTCAGGGTCCAAATGAAGGTACTCCAAAGTGCAGCACCTTCATTGGCTTCTGTCTGCTTCAGTATCTGGGTTGAAGTAGCCTACCCCCATCCCTGGTGCTGTCTCAGGGTGGCAGTGGAGGGAGGTCCATTTTGGGGTTTACCCAAGTTCATGGAAGGTGGGAGTGAGTGGATTGGAGACCCCACAAATGCAGGGCTCCAATCCACCCACATCACTCCACTCCAGTGAGGTTAAGCAAATCCCAGAATGGACCTCCTTTCCCTGCCTTCTTCCGTCCCATCCTGTGAGAGGACTCGATCTGGGGGGGGCAGCACTGGTGGAGCTAGGGGAAGAGGCTGCAGACCTGCAGCTTCTCTTGCTGGATCAGCTCCAAATTGGAGCCCAGTTCCCCATCCTCCTGACCCAACAGCTAACATCTGTTTGGTTCGGAGGGTCAGTCTAATTCATTGCACTTTCTGTGAAGTACCATGAGTTGGACTGGGGAGCTGCACTTCTGTCTGCACCTTCAGTCAAAACAGGCACTGGATAATCTTTTACACACTTAGCTTGAATGGCATTTCACTCAAATTAAGCCCAGTTGTCCCAGGGAAAATGTGTTATCTTGATAATTCACAGGTACTTAAAGTGAGACAATGGGATTCCAGAATAAAAGGCTTTGTCCTGGATGAAATTTCAGTCTGTTTTTAACCTATGGTTTAGTACAGGGGTATTCAACCTTTAAATGTACCCCTGGTGGTCGGATGTGGAGCGGGGTGGGGGGATGCAGAGTGGCGGTAGTGGGTGGCAGCAGCAACCACTTAATGCAAGCTTCCCTCCCCCGCATCCGGCTGGCCAGGCAGCACTTGTGTGGCCTTGCCCCCACTGGCCCCACTCACGGGAGGCAGTGGCGTGGCGTGGTGGTACTCTGTCCCCACCCATGCACGTGTACCCCTTAGGGCCTTCCCAAGTACCCTTTGGGGTTTAGCATATATGGATGCTTGTATTTATAAATCGAGCACTTCATCCTGCGTGCTGTTACTTAGGTAACATCCATGAGTACTCCCTGAATGAGGCATGCAATATAAATCCTAAATTATAAGCAATGCTATTACAGAATGAGTACCTAGTTTACGATATTACACAAATCATGCAACTTCAGAAGCTAGGGCCATATCACATTTTATTTTTCCCAGTCAGCAAAATCCTCTTGAAGTGCCTCATGCTGTTGCTCCTCTAAAGGATTCTTTCCAGAGACTTTAATGTGCCTTGGCTCACACACATAATCTTTCAAACAGTAGTATGAAAAGATAGGAGCTCTGAACTTGACACCTATGTAAAAAATAGATAAACATTACTTGACACTATCAGAAATTCATAGTAATCACACTAAACTTGTTCTCTAAGAGAGATCCTGATATCATGTTGACATCAGGATTAAGTATAGTATGCTACATACCTTTAGGTTCATACCGACTTCCAGCAGGATAAAATTTAAGAAGCTACATAGAGCCACAAAAAGAAAAATTTGGACCTACAGCAGTAGCAATCAAATCTGGAGTAGGAGTGAGATAAGGAAGTGCTCCAGTACATTTTTGATGAATTGGGCCCCAGAATGAGCTCAAATCTAAACAAATACCCATAACAAAAGAGAATGAATAGATCAAAAGATAACTGTGATAATAGATGTAACTATTGCGATAGGCAAGGTTTCTTGTGAGTGATATCTTTCACTGGACCACCTATATGGTTGTACAGTTGTGACTACTGGTTATTAAGTTCTCAAAAAAGCAATATAAATTGTACACACTTTCTCTCCCCTCAGTACACACAGCATATTCTACTTTGCAAACTTACACAGAATATAATTTGGTCCAGTCAACAATACAAATACAAAATGTGTGGCAGCCAGCTGGATGACAGCACTATGGAAAAGAACTTGGGAGTCTTTGTAGGTCATAGACTCATTATGATTCTGCAGTGTGATGCAGCTACAGAAAAGGCAAATGTGGTTTTGGGACGCATCAATACAGGAAACCCTCACTATTCACGGGTTCGGCATTCATGGTTTCAAATATTCGCATATGCCGATACCGCTTCTTATACATTTAAAGGAGCTCCTTGGGAGCTCCGCGCTTGCTGCCACCAGGTTCCCGCTGCCACTGTCACCGCACTCCTGCTGCCACTGCTGGGCTCCCACTATCACCAGCACAGCCATGCTCCCCTCCCCCCCGCAGCGGCCAGGGGCACTGAGTTCATGAACACAGATGGCATTCATGAATGCAGTGCCTTATTCATGGATTTCACCATTCATGGGGGATACAAGAACGTATCCCCTGTGAATGGCAAGGGTCGCCTGTAGAAGCATTAGGTTTCAGACATGGGAGGTGATACTGCTTTATGCAGATTAGGCCTAACCAGGCATTATGCAGGTATCAAATTTACACTCAAGTTGGCATAAATCACCATATTTACTGCACAATATGGGCATGCATGTGTAGATGCGCACCTGTATTGCACAGTGATTTTGGTTACTATGCTGTAAATGTGCAAGTGTAGATGGGCCCATTGATCACCATATATGGGTCAGGAAGGAATTTTCCCCCTATAGTCAGACTGATGTGGACTGTGGGGGTTTTTGCCTTCCTCTGTAGCATGGGGTGTAGTCCTCTACCAGGATTCTATTGAGTATATACCAGGGGTGGGCAAAATGGTAGATCCAGCCAGAAGCCAGACTCCATTGCCCAACAGCCCCCACCCGCATAGCTGGGGCCAGTCTCCATGGAGACCCCACCCACTGTGCTGTGATAGCGTGCAGGTGGCAGTTCACAGCCCTGCCCTGGCTCCTTGCAGCAGTGACAGCTTGGTCTCAAGCTGCGGCACAGCCGTTATCCACTGCCTGCATGCCCCCGCCTGGAGTATGTAGGTGGCTCTGCCCTGGCCCTGGCCCTGGACCAAGCTGACCCACCACAAATCCCAGTGGCTCTGGAGCATCCTCCTGCCCTGCCCGTGTGGCTGGGGCCAGGCTCTCCAGATCTGGCCCACAGGCCGGAGTTTGACTGCTCCTGGCAGATACGGGGTTTGATCAAAAAGTTCTAAGACTTGATGTTCGGGGTATTGTTCATCAGGAACTTGTACCAAGTGGTCAAACAATCAATCAGGCCTTTTATAAAGAGGTTTTGATTCAATTGTGGAATAAAGTTAGAAAATACTGCCGCGAGCTGTGTGAAAATGGTCGATGGTTTCTGCACCATGACAATGCTCCTTCACATACTGTTGTCTCCATTCAAGAATTTTTGGCTGAAAAAAAAACTTTCCTGTGATATCACACCCTCCGTATTCACCTGACCTTGCCCCATGTGATTGTTTTCTGTTCCCAAAAATCAAAATGAAGCTGAAAGGAAGGAGATTTGATGACATTCCAACCATCCATAAAAATGTGAAAGCAGAACTCAAAAAAC
>NW_017729024.1:39896966-39905468 GCF_001723915.1 Gavialis gangeticus | reverse complement strand
CTCAAAAACCTCACAGTTGAAGACTTCCAGCATTGCTTCCGAAAGTGGCAGGAACATTGGGACAAGTGCATATCATCTGGGGGAGATTACTTTGAAGGGGGCAGCTCATAAAAATGTTGTTTATACACTATTCTTTAAAATAAAGGCTAAGTCTTAGAACTTTTTGATCACCCCTCGAACTGACAACCCTTTATAGAAGTAGGAAATTGACTGACTGCCATAGTTCCCCTGCTTTATCTGTAGTAGGCTAGGGTGTTATACCTGTTTTGTGTCAGGGTTGATGGTAGTCTTATGCAGAGTTAGATTATGGATTGTAAAGGACAGTTGGGATAGAGATGATCCTGCTTTGGGAAGGGGGTTGGACTAGATGACCTCTGGAGGTCCCTTCCAGCCTTACTTCTCTATGATTCTATAAGTGAGTAAAGTTGAACTTCTCTTTATGTTAACCCCTCATACACTATGTTTCTGGTATACCATAGCCAAATTCTTAATTCTGAGGTGTTAATGAACACAACTGTAGCAAAATCAGACAACCAGGGTGCAGACAAACATAACATTGGAATCATTCTAAGACTGTCACTGACTGGGATTTACTAATGTCCCTGGACAGAAGTCTTTGCACATACACAGCTAAGGATTCTAAGTAGAACCCTAACCTTTTAGGTTGCCAAAGTGCTACCAGAGGGTGAAAGAGTACCTAGAACATCATGTCTTTCAGGGGTAAATACCTGGAGTTTTCCCCAGAATTTTCTAGAGGATGGAGAAAGACTGGGGCAGGGAGTTAGCGTGGAGGGTGTTGCCAGGTGTTTGGGGGGTCTGTATCCCGTGCTCGTTCTCAAGTGGCTGGGTGCTCTGGACTCCCGAGAAAAACTTCCTGGCTTTTCCAACCCTTGTGTGTGGGATGGAGCCAGGAGGGAAGCACAAGGGATGAGGAACAAAACAGCTAATGTGCTAATACACTTTACACTGAGCATAGACTTGACAGCCATTCTAGTCTATTAAAGTGCCCATTGTGCAAGGGCTCTGTTTCTGTACCACAATAACTCAGAAATTGCCATGTGTTTACTGTTACAGGCACACTCACACACCACAAGCAGGGGGCCACAAAGGTCCCTCCCCTCCAAACCCCCATGCTACCCCAAATAAGCCAGGAGTTCTAGCACAGCATTCCTAGTAGTGAAGAGACACAGAGGCTTTCTGCTAGGGCTGTGTGAAACAGCACCATTTCATTTTGACTTCTGTTTCACCATTTCAAAGGGACAATGTTTCATTTCATCATTTCATTTTGAAACACTCTTCCATTTCGTTTCATCTAATCTGTTTCGCTGTTTTGATGTTTTGCTTTGTGAATCATGAAAATGCCTCTAACTTTGTCATTTGTTCCCTGATTCAGATGAAAGTTGCAGGGACGGTAGCCCGTTCTGAGAGCATGTCGTCTGCCAAGTTTCAAGGAGATAGGTGTAGGGGTTTCTGGGAAACTGCACCTCAAACTGCAAAAAGCAAAACTCATGTCACTTGCCAGCAGCGGCAGCCTCCTATCATCCCACGTGCAGATCTGGGGGACCGTCCTCTGGAAGAAGTCCAGGAGCACTGGGAGGGTTGGTTGAGCTCTATGCAACCCTGGCTTTCCCCCCACCTCCTGCCACTTGGCTGCACTCCAAGGAGTTCCACCAGCCCCATGGAGCTGAGCCTAGTGGTGGGAGGTGGGGGAAAGCCACTGGCCTCAGAGCCAGGGCTGTGCTCCAAGCAGCTCCACCACTGGCTCTCCGCTGCCTCCCACCACCAGACTCAGCTCCATGGGGCTGCGGAGCCTCCAGCTGCTGGGCTGTGCTTGCCAGGGCTGTGTTCCGAGTGGCTCAGCCAGCCCAATGGAGCTCAGCCCAGTGATGGGAGAGCCAGTGGTCAAGCCACTCGAAGCACAACAGTGGCTCCAAGTGCAGCCCTGGCCAGTGTTTCTCCCCTGCCTCCCACCACCAGAGTCAGCTCGAAGTGCAGCCTGGTGGCAGGAGGCGGGGAAGAGCCAGGGCTGCACTCCGAGTGGCTCCACCAGCCCACAGCCCACAGACCTCAGCCTGGTGGTGGGAGGCAGCAGAAGAACCAGTGGCAGAGCCACTCAGAGTGCAGCTCTGGCTCCAAGTGTAGCCCTGGCCAGTGGTTCTCCCCCAGCTCCTGCTGTCAGGATCAGCTCCATGGGGCTGCAGAGCCTCCAGCCACTGGGCTGTGCTCGCCAGTTCTGTGCTTCAAGTGGCTCTGCCAGTCCCGTGGAGCTCAGTCCAGTGGTGGAAGGCAGTGGGAGAGCCAGTGGCAGAGCCACTTGGAGCACAGCCCTGGGAAGCACAGCCCAGCAACGGGAGGCTCCGCAGCCCCACAGAGCTAAACCTGGGGGTCGGAGGTCGGGGAGAGCCACTGTCGAGGGCTGTGCTCAGAGCAATTCTGCCACTGGCTCTCCTACCTCCCACCATCGGGCTGCTTTGAAACTCGAAATGTTTCAAGTACTCTCATTTTGTTTTGAATCGGTTTTGAAGTCTTTGTTTCATTTCAATTTCACTGTTTCAAGCTCAAAACCTATTGAAACAGCTTCAAAATGAAACACTTGTTGAAATTTCGCAGAGACCAACTTTTTGCATCCCTCTGAATTGTGAACTGTGGTCTCTGTAGGCAATAGTTTTTGGGCAATAGAGTTCTGGTTGCATCCTAGAGCAATCCCATTGCCCTGCATGATTTGCGGGGAGGGGAAGGGAGTGTGAGGAATGGTGCAGTTTGGGATGTATGAAAACTGAGCAGACACTAGGCATGGAATGCTCTGTCTGCAAAAAACTTTGAAATAGTCCAAGAATGATTGGATTAAAATACTACTTGATTTTCCTGGTGTGCTTTTCAAACATTCCAGGTAATTTAAACCAGTGGCCTGTACATTTAGACTTTTGAGGCTTAAAGTGTATGTAAAACATTCCAATTGTTACATCTGCCCACACCCTAATGAAGCACCTGGTAGGGACTGTTACAGTGCACCACTGACAGGTGATTTCAGGGGGTGTTTATACACATGGTCCAGGAGGTGTGGGGGGGCACTTTAACTAGAGAAGCTTTGAGAGCTGCGCTACTTAAAAGAGCAGTGGAGCATTACATGTATCAGTGTCCCTGCGCTGAAAAATGGTGATGGGGCACTTTGAACTAAAGCTCATTGAGCCAGTTTTAGTTTAAAGTGCCCAACCACCAATTTTCAGGATGGGGATGCTGATGCACATGACACAGGAGGCTGCTGGAACAAAGTAATTTCCACACTCCAGCAGACTTGATTGAGTCTGCTTTGGCATGCTGGAATTACACTGTGTTGGAGCAGGCTCCCTATGCATGTATAGGAGCCCACGGTTTCTGTCCCCAACTAACTCTGCATTCCTCCTCTTTTGGTTGCCAGCCACACCTCAGTGTTAAATAATTTGGGGAAGTTGCCTCACCTCAGACAGGGTTAGGTGGATTTAAAGCCAGGTGTCACTGCCTTGTCCTTATTTGGGCTCAGAAGAGGTGGGTTCAGGCGCCCCAACTTTGCTGACTAGAAGTTTCCTCATTCACCTGGCCAACAGTCCTTAACACATTCTTCTATGGTCTTGAACCTAGAAACTTTGGTGCTTTGTAGCAATGCTTCAGCCTCCAGGCCAGTTCGATGGGCTCTGAACCTTTGCTTCTCTACCAGGTCCTAGGCCTTCAAAGAAGCACTCAGACCCAGCTAATAGTTCATTCAAGCCAATTCCCACATCTCAGTACTCTGCTATATGGACTCCACATCACTCCTTAAAGCTGAGTACATTCCACTGGTTGTTAAAAACAGATTGTTAAGGAACTGTCCTCTAGGCTTGTGTGAATAGGGAAGTATTCGATTTGGATTCAGAGGACAGAGATTTGATTCAGATCACTGTCCCAAATCAATTCGGCCAAATTGGCTTTGGAAGATTTGGCGCCGATTCGGAGAGATTTGGAGATTTGGCCATAGAGTATAAGGGGAAAATCACTGAAATACCTATAACTTTGTCATTTTTTGGCTTATTCAGATAAAAGTTGTCGGGATGGTAGCCCCTTCTGAGAGCAGGAAGCCTGCCACATTTCAAGGAGCTAGACACAGGGGTTTTTGGGAAACTGCACCTCAGGGTGCTGACAAGGAAAACTCATGACATGGGTGACAATGTGTGTGTGTTAAGACATGCCCTCACTGGCGCTGGGGCCTCTACATGACATGGTAGTGTGCCCCAATGAGGCCTCCTATTTCCCTACAGCCACATAGATTCATAGATCATTAGGGGCTGGAAGGGACATTGCAGATAGTTGGGTCCAGCCTCCCCCCCGCTCTAGGCAGGAAGACAACTGGGGTTAGGTGACCCCAGTGAGGTGACTGTCCAGTCTCCTCTTGAAAACCTCCAGGGCAGGTGACTGCAGCACCTCTAGAGGGAGTTTATTCCACAGTCTGGACACTCTGACTGTGAAGGAGTATTTCCTGGTATTAAGCCTGAAGCGGCCTTCCAGGTGTTTGTGTCCACTGGTCCTGGTCTTCCCCGGGGGTGCCCTTGTGAACAGTTGTTCACTGAGCTCCTGATGCACTCCTCTGATATAGTGGTAACCACTACCAAGTTCCCTCTCAACCTTCTCTTCTTTAGGCTAAAGAGGCCCAGGTCCCTCAGCCTTTCCTTGTATGGCTTGCCTTGCAAGTCTCTGATCATACGGCCGGCTCTTTTCTGGACCTTCTCAAATTTTTCCACGTCCTTATTGATGTGCAGCACCCAGAACTGGACGCAGTACTTCAACTGTGGTCTCACCAGTGCTGAGTACAGTGGGAGTTTCACTTCCTTAGTTTTACACGAGATGCATCGGTTGATGCATGCCAGAATGTTGTTTGCCCTCCTGACCACCACCTCACACTGATGGTTCATATTCATATGATAGTCAATCATTACTCCTAGATCCCTTTCGGCCCTGGTGCAAGTCAAGCTGTCACCCCCGAGCTTGTATGTATGTTGACGATTGTTTGCTCCCAGATGAAGCACTTTATACTTGGAAGTGTTAAACTTCATCTGGTTCCGGTTTGCCCAACTCTTGAGCCTGGCCAGGACCAAATCAATTCGGAGGTTTTTTGTCTACTCCCTCCCGATTTGATTCGGATTCACAGATTTGGCCTCCAAATTGGGCTGAATCTTCTCCAAATTAAATTGTGGACTGAAGCTTCACACAGCCTTACTTTCCTACCCTCTGGGCCACCAAACAATGTTCCAAACATAAAACCCACTTGAGCCCAAAAAAACCCCACTGCTGCAGTGATCCACTCATCAATTCCCCATGTGCCCCCCAGGCATTGCTGGCCAGCTTCTGGGTGTCGCTCCCCTCCCCCTCAAGGGTTGTTGGTCCTGGCTCCAATACCAAGACTCTCTTCTCTCTCTGCTGCCAGCCAGGGCCCCACCTTTTATGCCTCTTGGCCCTTCCCCCTTTCTGGTCACCTGACTCAGGCCAGTGGGCCCATCACAGGAATTTCTCATTATGAGTGTGCAGTCTCCAGGAGGGGTGGGCCATGAGCTTGTTCCCAGCTTCTCTCTTCACCCCTTCTAGCTCAAAAGGTCATCTCTCCATAGTAACAGGGGTGAAACCCCTTGTTACAGGGATGGACAAAAATCTCTAACTTCTGCTCCTTCCAAAATCCTGTGCCTGAAATCCCTTTACTTCTCTCATACTCATAATTGTATTGCATAAGGATCCTAACTGGCAATCATGCCATAAATCTTATGATATTTTACAGTAGCCCAAGTTCCTGAAGTGAAGTCATTATGTGAGAAACTGAGATCCAGACTCACAAAAGTATTTAGCCTTTGATGGAAAATTAGGCATCTAAATACCTTTATGGTCTGGTTTTCAGCTTTCATTCAATGTAATATAAGTTTCTTATGACTGTGGATAGAAAACATGAACCCCATGACTCAAAAAGTAGAATAAAAATAACAGCCACAGATTAATTATCATCATTTTAGAGGTTGATTTGCATTTTAAAATTTTTGGATGGCAATTCCAATTGCATATTCACATGTACATGTCCTCTTCAGTCATATCTGGAGTAATCTTTTGTATATATGGAGTGATAGTTCCTTGTTCTTTCCCCAGATTTGAATAGTTGGGTTCTTCTTTTCATGTCCTGTCTGAGATTGTTGATGAAAGGTATTTAGCAGAATTCGCAGATTCGTTAAAATCTGACAGGGCTGCAATATGAGCACTTCTGCTCTGGCCATTATGGCAGTTGGAATCAGAATTGTGTAGCAGAAGGTATAGAAACTAGAAACAAAATTCTTTATAAAGTCAGAATCTTTTGCACGCACCATATACCACAGGGAAAGAAAAAAGTTCTAATCTATAGCCAGGATCCAAAATGCTACAAAACTTTGAGGTTTGGAACAATACGAGCATTCACAATTAAATTTTGCAATGATTTCCTGTCACCATAGCAGCCCAAGTCAAAACCATGGACCTCAACTCTTTGCAGCTCTCTCTTCTCTATAGAACTATAAACCAGACCAAAATTCAAGCACCTAAACCTGGTGAGGGATCCAAAATTGATAGTTTGGATCTGAATTTTGCAGCTCAGGCCCACCACAGGAATTTCATGAATAATAACAACTTAAGAAGAAACTGTATATGTTCTTTAGTTGTATTTTCCTTGTCATCTTTCACTCCAAGGCCATGTGGCTTGCATATAAAATAAGTAGTAAAATGCACTTTACCTATCTTAAAATTTCTAGAGTATGATCATTAAATTGGGTGTCTCTGTGCTCTAACGTTTAGGTTAATTGAACCTCTTTGACATGTAATCCCTTAGGTCTCAAGTACTAAAAGTTCAGAATAATTTACCATGTCAGATATATGTTTGTTCCTTTAAAATGCCAAGACAGAAACAAGGACATTCCTTTTCTGAGCTGCCTGTCATGTTTTAACTGTAATGCTATTCCCATTTTTGCTCTTGTGACACTATGATGCTTTGGAAGTAAATCTGTTTCAAGCACTGAGACATAGTTAACATGCACAAGGCAGGTTTCTAATAAGGGCAAACAACATTTCCTATAATGAAAAATATTTTTCTCCACAGGGGTCATAGCAACTTTTGATTTGATAATTCTGATTTGATTTCTGATTTTATATTTTACATATGTATGTAAAAATCAAACCAAATACATAGCCTCTGAGGGATAAAAAACACTTTATTTATATCCTCCAGATCCCCTGGGTTTCAAAAATACTATGGTTACCAAGTCAAGCTCCAGAGGTTATAATTGAGATTTAAAGTTACCCAGGTTCCATAATTCATACGCATTGTGATACAGTCTCTAGTTACATGATCACACACATTGTTTCCATAGGATACTGTCTCATTCAATACACAAATTGTAGAGTGTTTAGTTCATGAGAAGCTAGTCAACATTTTATTTTATCCTTATTGTTTATAGTGTGGCTGAAGTCCTTACTGCACAGTATGCATTCTCTGCCCAGAAACAGGAATTTATTCTCCGGCGGCATTTTCTGTGGCATTTATCACTATAATGTCAGTGCTTGATGAACACTTATTGCCTTCTTGGTTACGTACTCTAGCTCTAGACTTCTTGTCCAATCTAAACTTCTCCCCTTCTGAATGTTTCATAGCACTCCCATTCTCCTTGCTTTTCCAGTCCTACTTTCCCCCTCTAGGTTCAGCATGCAGTTCCAATTACCCTGCCACTCCAGTTCTCAGTTCGCACTCCTCTACGCACTCATGTCAGACTCCAATCAAGCCTAAACGCTCTCATCCCCTAAATCAACCTTTGCTCTTCTAATCTCATCCTGCTCCTACCCAAAGTTCTTTGTACAAGCTCCTGCCCAGAGCTTTAAAAAATTGTGTTTAAGGAAGCCATCCAGCATGAAAAAATTCTAGCCCAAATGCTTGAAGTTCAACAAAATGATTACCAGATGAAAACAAGACTTACAAAGGGAAATGTTATGCAAACATAAATCAGCTATTAGCTTCCTTGGGACCATTCTGGAGCTTATTTCCAAAGGTATTCTAAAAATTATCTTAAAAACAGAATTACCAGTGGGGAGACACTTCTCACAAGACAATCACTCCCTCTTCAAACTCTCATTTCTAATCCTCAAAGGGAATTCACAAAACACCTTTCATAGACGAGCCTATTAATTTCACTTCATAAATATACAAAATACAAAAAAATCATGGACACAATATAGACATTGCATGTATGACATATTACAACCTGCCTGACATCCTGACATCTGATTCACCAGGTACTTGCCAGACCTGACCTTTTATACTTTTCACCTCCTTCCTCTCCCCCTCACCCCGATTCCTTTCCTCCCCTCCTTTCCTACCCTTTGTCTTCCTAATCTTCAGCCATTTCCTTTTTCATAGATAACCTCTTTTCTACTTTGGCAAACTACTACAGTAGAATCTCCCTTACTTACCTTTCACTCCCCCCAACTTCTCCC
>NW_017729024.1:39894847-39896955 GCF_001723915.1 Gavialis gangeticus | reverse complement strand
CTGGACTCGATGATCTTCCGAGGTCCCTTCTAGCCCTAATGAAATCTATGAAATCTATGAAAATAGAGTCACTGCATAGTCTCTAGATCATATATAGCCTATATAGATTATAGTATAATAGTGAACTGTATATAGAATGGAGGGAATCTGAAATATAAGAAAAGTTTGTATTGCTTGACTTTGTAGCTGTCACTATTCTGTTCACTCCAGCTTCTAGACACCACTGAAGAGGATACGTTCTAAGAGGATAAGGGATGTCCAAAGAAAAGATTCTACCCAGGAAAGCACAGAAACACCACCAGACTTGAAGTGTGTTTGTGCCCAAAAGCTTGCAAAGAACAATTTTCCAACTATTTAGTTGGTCTAATAAAAGATATCACATCTATCCAAAGAACCTTACCTGTCTAAAAAATACAGGCATTTTTTTATTGGTTACAAATGCATTGTTATAGATTTTATTCTGCTGGACAGGCTTTCTGAATAGTGATGCAGCAACTTATTAATATTAAATTATATTTCTCCAGTGCCTTGCACCACAGAAACTATTGAATTATCCTTGAATGAAACCTCACAGCACTCCTGTGAGGAAAGGATGTATTGCCATCACTGTTTAACAGGTAAAAAAAAGTACGACAAAGGGTGCAGACCCCAATCTAACTGTAAATGTTTTTCAGGAAATGTTCTGAGTTACAAGGATCCTCATGGGTGACTGGTGCTTCCCAAGTCTGGGGGGGCAGCAGTGGGACAGACCATGGGGATCCCTCAGCAGCCAGCCAGTGACCAGGGGTTCCCCCCAGAGGCCAATTGTGATGACCGGGGGGTCCCCCAGTGGCTGGCCACCGACATCCCACCAGCGGAGCCAATTTTAGGGGGGGCATGAGTGCCCTACATGCCCCCCTAGTAGCTGGAGGGGCACCAGTGTTCTCAGGGGGGGCACATGCCCCCCCATGGATCGCCTATGATAATCCACCCCCCCTGACCAAACAGTAATTCACTGTTGGTTTCAGTGGCTGAAGCCTGAAGCTAGTTTCCCCAAGCAATGGCTCCTCCTCTCTGCCAGGCTGCAAAGTTTTCAGAATAGGAGTGGGGAAAGAGGGAGCTCATTCTAGGGGTTACCCAACTAGTGCTGGAGGGTGGGGTGAGTGAATTGGAGTCCTCCCACCTTGGCAGTGGATCACAGCTCTGCCTTGGCTCAGGACCACACCGTCAGCACTGCAAGGAGCTGGGGCAGAGCCATGATCTACTGCCTGTGCACCCCTGGCTGAAGCATGCAGGCTGTAGATAGCAGCTCTGTCCTGGCCCATCCCAGTGGCTCCAGAGCAGCCCCTTGCCCTGCCCTGCTGTGTGCCCTGGCAGCACAGTTAGAGCCAGTTTCCACATCAAACCTAGCCTTGCGCTATCACAGTGCAGGTGCTACTGGGGTCTCCATGGAGACTGGCCCCAGCCATATGGGCAGGGACTGCTGGGAAATGGATTCCCGTTGCCAGCTGGATCTGCCATTTTGCCCACCCCTGGTCTAGGGTTACCAATAATCTGAGTTTTCCTGAACACATCCTTTTTTTAGATCCTCCAAAATTGGTCTAGGTGTTTTTTTTAAATATGATCAAATTTTCAGGATTTTGGTCAGCTCAGCTTCAAAGTTTTTCCTGGCACTTCCTGGCTTACTCTAGCAAGGCTCTGCTTGGGGTTGGGGGCAGGGTGATTGGAGGCAGGTTGAACATACAAGTGGTTGGCATGTAGCCATGCAGGGGGATGGCAGAAGCCTGGCAGCTGGATACAGGTAACTCTGTGGGGGGCGGGGGTTGTGTGTGTGTGTGTGTGTGTGTGTGTGTGTGGTGGGGTGGGTCCAGGGCTGCAGTAGGCCATGGGAAATGCCTGCCCCTCCAGTGGAGGAATGGGGTGAAAAGGGATGGAGGGGCCCTTCAGAGGCATCAGGGAGCTGCATGGTTGGCCCAGCAACACAAGGGCCAGTGTGTGTGCTCAAGGGGGCAGAGCTGGGGGGAGCAAGGGGCTATAGGTTGGGAGTGAGGGGAAGCGGCAGGGCTGGGGGGCTTTGACTTCAGAGTGAGGGACACTGAGGGGGGCTGTGGCTTGGGGGTGAGGGATAC
>NW_017729024.1:39892797-39894836 GCF_001723915.1 Gavialis gangeticus | reverse complement strand
AAGAAAAAGTCTCTACTTACCCTAGAAGCAGGGGGGGGCTCTAGGGACTCCTGGCAGAGTCCCCCTGGGCAGCACAGAGCAGCAGGGGACAGAAGGGCCATCCCTCCTCCCCACAGTGTGCGGGTGGAGCCCCAGTGACACAGATAGCAGCCAGACTGCCAGTAAGTGCCGGGGTTTGTTTTTTTGTTTTTTAAAACTATGGGGATGCTGGGGGTGGGACATGGATCGGGGGCCTCGGTGGGGAACTGTAGGTCAGGAGTGTAGGGCACTGGGAGCACCAGCTCATTGTGTGTGAGGAGTGAGGGACACCAGCATGGCCCAGGGTGGCAGATTACTGCAGTTTGGGAGTGAGGGGCACTGGCAGGACTGGGTTCTGTGGGTTGGAAGTGACAGCAGCAGGGCTGTGGGGGGCTGTGGTTTGGGAGTGAGGGACAACAGAATGGGCAGGGGCAGGGCATCAGCATATCACTGTCCCCCCTCCACAGTCATATACCCCACCCTTCCCCCTGCATAATAGGTGTCTTCTTTTTTGGAACTAGAAATATAGCAACCCTAGTTTAGTCATAGGTATAAACTGCTTTCTGTTGCCAGATTGGGCAAAAATTTTAACTTCTGTCTGCACCCAAAAGGACTTTTTAAAGCCACTTTTCTAATTTAACAGAAACACTGTGGCAGAAATAGGCATTGAAGGAAGATATTCTGATTCCCAGTTCCGTGTGCCAGCGTAAGACGCTGCTTCCTTCCTGTGAGCCTGATTCTATGAGGTAATGAGCCATTGCAAATGCTGCTGAAGCTCCTGGGACTTCCGGATGCTAAAGTACCACATACACATTACCATATTATATACAGGAGGGCACACACTTTGTTTCTAGGGGGAGATAATACTACCATTTCCTGCTAGTTAACACAGGCCCCATTTACCATTTCCAAGTGTTTTAAGAACTCCAAGTACCTTCAGTAGAGACCTACAAACCTTTGTTGATTTTTTTTTTCAACCACTAAACTTGCAGATGACTTGACAAGTGCAGCCTCTATGACTTCCTGCAGGAAGACTGTTCCTATTAATTCTCCTGCCCATTCCTATGAATAATGTAAAATGACCTGTTATTAGCTTTGTTGTGGAGCACCTCAGAAAGAAAGAGAGGAAGCTAACGCTGTCACTTCTGAGGATTTTTTTTATTCATTGTGACTAGCTTCATAACTTTATTTTACTGTTCTTCTATTGAGGTGTCACTTTGCATTACAGAATCCCCTTCATCCTTCGACCCTGTTAATAATGCCATAGCTGAGCAGATGTCACACACGCACCTCTTCTAAACACCAACAGGATCCAAACACTAGCACAATATTTTTTGAGAGATTTAAAACAATATGAATGACACGGTCTTCAACTATTTACTCATGTTTAAAAGATTCTTTGCAATTTTGCTCTGAGAAAGTGATTAGTGGGTGGGCCCTGGCTCTGATTTTGGACTGTGATGTCTTGGATTTTATTTTCTTTCTGTACTGAACAGTGCTTTTTTTTCTTTCCCTCCCGTGCCCAGCTCCAGTCAGTTTGAACCTGAATGAGCTAATTAGTAATCTAGTTTCTCTAACCAGAGCTGCTAAAGACAACAAAAGACAGTATTTCTCTCTTCATTTACATTTTCAAAACCTTTTAACTTCAGTGAGATCCCATTCAGTGAGGACAGGATTTAGCTCACAGTGATCCTCCTCAAGAAGAAGGCAGGGTAGACTTGTGCCTTGAAGACTAACTAAACCACAGGTGTATAGCATAAACTGTAGTGAGCCCAAGCGAGTTCAAGTATACACAAGCTTATGCTATATACCTTGAATGTAGTTAGTCCAGGGGTTCTCAAACTGTGGGTTGTGGCTCCTCCAGGGGTTGAGAGCAAGTTAAAAGGGGGTTGTAAACTTCTCTTCCCTCCCCAATGCACATATGCTCTGACTGTTTCCCTCCCCCAGAGGCAATGCAGGTATTCTTGGACTTGCCCGCATTGGAAGTGTCTCTTTTGTTTTCTAATCTTGGTGTGTATGGG
>NW_017729024.1:39866755-39887797 GCF_001723915.1 Gavialis gangeticus | reverse complement strand
TGCTATATACCTTGAATGTAGTTAGTCCAGGGGTTCTCAAACTGTGGGTTGTGGCTCCTCCAGGGGTTGAGAGCAAGTTAAAAGGGGGTTGTAAACTTCTCTTCCCTCCCCAATGCACATATGCTCTGACTGTTTCCCTCCCCCAGAGGCAATGCAGGTATTCTTGGACTTGCCCGCATTGGAAGTGTCTCTTTTGTTTTCTAATCTTGGTGTGTATGGGTTAGTGAAGCTCAGTATTTATCTGTCAACAGTTCAACTGACTGTGTGATTGAGTGTGAGTTTTTTTTCATAATCTTAAAAGTTGTCCTTAAATTTTTGTTTTATTGAGTTATCAGTTATTTCAAACCTTTGCCTAAAATGGAAATTTTTTGACAGGCGTTAAGAGTTAAGCTGAAGATGCCACAGCTACCGGTAATACAAGTCAAAGTATACGTAAGTCAAGAAAGTATGATGAAAGTTATTTATCTCTTGGCTTCACAAGTTTTTGTATTGGTGGCGAGGAATGGCCTCGGTGCATAATTTGTCACAGAATTCTTTTTGCTGAGAGTATAAAACCAAGAAAATTAAAGCAACAGCTAGAAACAAGTCATAAAGAATTAGCTAACAAACCTCATGATTTTTTCATTTGAAAATGTGATGAAATTAAGCAGCAAAAAGCGAGGCTAGTTAAAGACAGTAGTGCCCCTTCAAAAGCTCTTTTAGCATCTTATCAAATTGCATACAGAATTGCACAGTGCAAAAAGCCTCACACAACTGGAGGAAATGTAATTCTTCCAGCAGCTATTGACATGGTTACTACTATGCTGGGGGAGTCTAGCACAAGGCAACTTTTAAGCATCGTGTTGTCCAATGACACTGTGTCCTGCCAAATCGCAGCTATAGCAGAGGATTTAAATGAGCAGCTAGTTGAAAAGATAAGAAACAAACTATTTGCCATTCAGATAGATGAGGTGATAGATATCGCTAAAGATGCTCATTTAATAATGTACAAAAGATTCGTTGATAAGGATGAAATAAAAGAGGATTTTCTCTTCTGAAAAGAAATTACAGGAACAAGCAAAACTGCAGATGTTTATTGATAACTATATGAGTGCAAATCTTCTGGAGTGGTCAAACTGTATGGGAGCATGCACAGCTGGAGCACGCTCTATGTCAGGCCGTTACAGAGGACTTCAAGCTTTAATTCCACAAAACTCTCCCGGTGCTGTGTGGACACACTGCATAATTCATAGACAAGCTCTTGCTTCCAAAGATTTGAGACGAGTATTAGAGAAAGTTTTACAAACAGCCAGAAACACTGTGAACTACATCAAAACAAGACCTTTAAAGGCAAGGATTTTTGCTAGGTTATGTGAAGAGATGGGAGCAGAACACACTTCTTTACTATTTACTGTGGATCAAGATAGCTGTCTCGGGGGAATGTTTTAACATGAGTGTTCAGACTGAGGAATGAACTTTACTAGTACTTAACTGAGGAAAATCAGGACAGTGCTCACATGTTTAGTGACAGTGATTTTGTCATGAAGTTGCCATATTTAAGTATCATATTTGAGAAGCTGAACACTCTTGATACCACACTGCAAGGCGGTGAAAGTAATATTCTTCAGCTCAGTAACAACCTGAAATCATTTATTACCAAAATTGAACTGTGGCAGAGGTAAATTGCAAGTGAAAAGTATGGACATGATTCCTTGTTTAAAACAATTTATTGAGAACAGTGACACACAAATTAGCGGAGATGTGAAAAACTGCATCTTGAGTCACCTTTCTTCACTGAAATCCCACTTTGAGAATTACTTTCCTGATCTGGAAATGGAAAATTATGACTGGATTAGGGAACCTTGCAATGCTGAACTGAAAGGTGGTATTCTCGCTATTACAGAAGAGGAGCAATTCATTGGTATCTCTTCAGATATATTTCTGAAAATCAAGTTCCTGATGATGTCTCTTCCTGCATTTTGGATTAGTGTGCAAGCTGAGTACAAAGAATTAAGCGAGAAAGTTAAGAAAATACTGATCCCTTTGCAACATCCTAGTTGTGTGAACCAGGGTTTTCAGCAGTTGCTGCTGTAAAGAGCAAATACCAATCAAAAATAAATGTGGGGTGTAAAATGAGGCTAACAATCTCAAAAATAAATCCCAGGTTTGAAAAACTAAGCAGTACCAAGCAAGCTCATCCTTCCTGTTGAAAACTACTGACAGTTTTAAATTTGACAGGTTTTTTTCAGTTAAACAGTTTTGAATTTGATAAACTTTAAAGTATTTTTTTACAAATATATTTAATTTAATATAAAAAGGTAAACGTGCTTTATTTATCTCCTACCCAATCCTAACGAAATCAATAGCTTTAATCATGGGGGATCACGTAAATTTATATATTATTTTGTGGGGTTGCAGTATCACAAAGTTTGAGAACCCCTGAGTTAGTTTATAACACACAAATCTACTTTGCCTTTTTTTTTGCCTAACTTCAGACTAACACAGCTAACTATCTCCCCCTTACTCATGGGTCACAGGACCTTGACTAGGTCAGGATGCTAATGTCCAAAGATGCTAGCACTTACAGCTTCCATTAACCTGCTGTGGGTTTACCCCAGGCGCCAAATTTCCTTGCTATGGTACTGGTTGTGCGGGCAGTTGACACTTCTGAAATTCAAGCTAACTTTTCTCCAAGTGACATGGATGACATTTTTAAGTGCAAAAAGGAGTGGAAAATGGGTGAGTATGTAGCAGAAAGTTCTGGCAGGAAAGCAGGGAAAGATTTGCCAGGTTAGGGTATGAGGCTGGGATTTTCAAGGGAGTTTAAGGGTTTCAGCTGCAGTGACACTTGCAGGGCTTGTCTACACTCTCTCCATGCCACTCCCAGGACCATTACTGAGAAGCACACTGATTCCTGCTCAATGGGCATGTCTACATGAGATGCTGACAGTACAGCAGCCTAATACTGCCGCGCAGTAGCCTCACGTCACGTGGAAAAAACTGTCGAGACGCTACTGCCCAGTAGCATCACTTAAAAGGGGTTTGCCAGCATTACTGCTCAGTAACTCTGGTTACTGCACACTTATTTAGTATTTGCTTATACAACTACTAAATAAATGTACAGTAACTACTGCGCAGTACTGTCTTGTGTAGACATGCCCAGTGTATTCAAAATCCCAGCAGTGAGACAATGTAGCCAGCTCAAAGCTCTCAAGTCCTCCTTCCTGGGTGTGCTCCCTGATGCATACTCAAGGGCTAGGTACAGACAATCAAAATGACAGAGGCAGAAGTGCTCAAACCTTTAGGGGGTTCTCTAAGCTAGATAGATTGGATCAGGAGTGAACAGAACACATGTTCATCGGGGGGGGGTGGGCATGCAGATGCCAGCACTGACCAAGGCAGGGGGTGCTCCTGCCTGCCTACCAGCCAAGCAGGGACCACTCCCACACCCTGCTCTCACCACAGTCCCTCCCCCACACCCAGCCCTAGGTTTCCAGGAGAGCCTCAGAGCAGGGCACTATGGCATGCCCCTCCCTGCTGCCGCCAGCCATGGTGACCTGCTCTGGGGCTCTACTGGAAGCCTAGGGCTGGGTAGAGGGGAGGGTCTAGGGTGACAACAAGGGGTTGGGGGTGTGTTGTGGCAGCCAATGAGGCATGGCCCATGCACTCTGTAGAAGGAAGGATTGGCCCTTCAGAGTTTTGTAGCAGCTGGCAGGATGTGTCAGCACAGCCCGGGAGGCTTGTCCCAGGCAGCAGGGACAGGGATGCTCCATAGAAGGAAGGATCACGCTGCTGGTGCTGAACTCTAAGGGGCCAATCCTTCCTTCTATGAAGTGCCCTTGTTCCTGCTGCCTAGTATGTGTCCCCCTTCATCCCCACCACCTACCTGTGTCTGTGCTGGTTCAGGTCCGTGTCAGCCCAGAGCAGCTGAGTACCCAGCAAATGTTAGCACATGCCCCTGCAAATGGGGCTAGCAGAGAGAGCTGCAAAGGCAACTGGGATGCCAGGGAACAGGAACCTAACATAAATTGATAGGGGATTTGGTACAGAAACTTGATAGACCAGTCTAATCTAAATCAATTGAGTCTGATACCTCACTGATCCAGGTCTATCTTCGACTGTGAGTTGCTATTTTTAAACCAGTTTATTTGCCCCAAACTTCTGTTCTTTTATGGGTGTAGACCTGTTTTCAGTCACATATATAGTTTGTGTGTAATGCTATGGTCTCCAACCTTTTTAAGCAGAAGATCACCTTTGGCATTTAAAAGCAACCCAAGATCTACCACGTGCCACTGCCACCACCAACCTCCTCCTCCTCCCCACCAACCCAGCAGGTAAGTCTGTGGGGAGGGAAGGGGAGGCAGATCGAGGCAGAGGGAGAAAAAATTATTTGGGGACCCACCTCTCCAGCAGGTAATTCCCACCTGGCCAGGGCCCCACTCAACTTAAGCCTGCTCCTGCCTCTGCGGCACTCCCTCACTGCGGGGGCCATCTAGCCCCTGCCACTTCCCTCCCCCATGGACTGGCTTGCTGGGCTGGGGCACATGCATGCATGCATGCACATAGGCACTTAACCCCTCCACATCAGCCTCAGATCGACTCCAAGAGGCTCTGAGATCTACCGGTGGATTGAGATCGACTGGTTGGTGACCACTGGTGTAATGTGTGCCTGCCCAAGGATGCTCTGAGGTGGTTACAATGCCTCATTTCTGAGATTTGTTATGCAGTGAGGAGAAGGAAGTGGGCAGAGTGCTTCTTAGCAGTGGTTCCAGGTAGGTACAAAATAGTATACAATCCTCTCACTTGGAGCAGCACTGAAAAGACAGGGACAATTCAGAGCAGGTTTACTAAATTCAGGAAGGAAAAACCTGACCTTTGAGGACCAGGCCAAGCGATGGAAATGACCTTACAAACTGGGAGATTCTCTTCTTTTTGGACACTCTAAGTTAGCTGGCCATTAATGTCACAGTCTGAGGTAAGCTGCTGGTTTCTGCTGGGCTGGTTTTATAAGAACTGTGAGAAAACATTGCTCAGATGTGCTGGGGCATTGGTTTGGCCCTGAAATCAGTGATATTTCTAGACTTCAAAAGCCACATGGATACCTTAATTGCTGGAAAAAATGGAAAGGGGGGGAAAGGGGCAAAGAAAATAAGTTATTTTTAAAGGCTGACAAAGATAGAACATTTTGAATGACAGCAGCATGTATATTCTGAAACAGCACATAAAAGCTAACCCAAGCTCCAATTCTCACTCAGTCCAGCTTCAACAGTTGGACTGTTCAACAGTTTCAGCTTGCCAACAGTGCGTAGAGGATAATGTGATGTTTAAATTTCAGATCGAAGGTGTGTAATCATGTCTAAATCTTAGATCAACAAAACATGCAGGGTTCTGCTGAAATACAGAATTAGCAGAGCCCTGCCCTACAAAATTGTAGCATGGGAATGCTTCAGTTGCAGAGGTTTGAGACCATATTCAAAACTTCCCTGTCATTTCAACTTAGAAGCAGACATTGATGACCTGTAGAAGCAAGCAGTTGCCCAAGTTGGTTAATGGTAATTTGTAAGTAGCGCAGCAAAGTAGAAGCCACAATAGATGCATATCTTGGTGGAGATATATACCTGTTAATGGATTACAGGTTACATATTAATCATTGCCACATTAATTTCAAAATAAATTTACTGTATGCCACTAGAATCATAGAAAATTAGGGTTGGAAGGATTCTCAGGGCTGCAACTAGACAAGTGCAGACATGTGGTATGTGCACTTGTGCACCACCACACATGCAGGCATCCTTGTGCTGCTACCTTATAGTATGGGGGGGTTGACCCTAGAAGATCCTGGGATTAAAATAATCCATGCCAAAAAAAAGCAGGAGGCGCACATGGTGGAAGCATGCACCACGCAAAACTGGAGACTGGCTGGCCAGCCATACTCCAGCTGCTTGTCAGGTTTCCTGCCACAGCTGCAGCCCCAGGAGGCCCCCAGAAACCCAGGTAAGGCTACTGGGACCAGCACAGTTGCTGACCCCAGCCTCCCCTACCCAACCCAGGGTAACCTGCTGTGTGCCAGAGTGCACATGGCATGGGCATTCCCTGGGGACTTTTACTGCTGCTACAAGGTGTGCTGCTGCTACTTGTCCCCAGGGAAACAAACATTCATGCTCATGTGGATGTGGCCCAGGAGATCATTTAGTCCAACCCCCTGCTCAAAGCAGCACCATCCCCAACTAGATCATCCCAGTCAAGCTAGATCATGCCAGCCAATGATTAATCATTAATCTGATTAATGATGTTTATTGTGATCCCTATGGTATACTTACTGCAGAATGCTCGTAATTTTCAACTCTCATAGTACAAAGGCACTACCTTAAGAATTATGGAGGGGAGGTTGAGGTTTTATAAATTATTCAGAATATATGTTGAGATTCACAAACACATTTTCTCTTTAATTTAAACCCATGGGTTATTTTTCCAAAGATGGGGCAATTTTTTTTGAGGAACCAACCATATGTTTTGCTCACTGAAGAGAACTTCTTAGTCGACTCACAATATGTTCTATCCCTTGCCACCTTCACTCCTAAATAAATGTCAAGACTGGCACAGGTTGACTGTTCTATATAAAGATATGCTGTATTTATTTTTCACTTTAATTGTCCCCTATTACTCTTTCCCTCTATTTTTATTCCACTGAAACTTTTTCAGGCTACCCTTGCTGTCCTTATTTTACAATTACCTGTGAACAGAAAATGATCCCACTACAGTAATTTTAATTGAAATTTAGTTGTAATTTCAGAACCCCCAGTGCTTGAGTAAACCGACCTGTTATGAAAACCCAAATCTGTATTTCTCTTTGGGCCATATTTTTGCTGCCTTTAGTTGCAAAAAGTAGCAACTTATCTCATAAGCAATTCTCCTGATGTCAATAGGAATACTTGGGGTATATGTGCCACTCAATGGAACAAAGGGCATCAGAAGTTGATCCTTCATAAAGTCAGGTAAGTAATGAGGAGATCCATGACTGGTCTCCTCAGCATTATGGTGATATAAATAAATAAGGATAATGTAAGCACTAGAATACTAAAAGAAACTATTTTTAAATCAGTTCCCTGGGCAAGTCCACTCTGCTGAGTTCCCTAAATACATTATCTTTTTGGTATCTTTCTTTCAGGTTTTGGGATAGGGATGATCTGCATCCGGCAAAGTACTAAGTAAATACAGCTCAGCTTTTCAGATAGAATCAGAATACCACTCCAGCAAAAACAGAATCAAGGCTGAAATGACCCAATGAAATGTACACTAAATAATGGGATAAGAACTATTTACACTTTAAATTACTTATCAGATAATGTCTCTTAAAAAACTGTAAGATTTACATATTGAAGATACCATGGCGAGGAGGGCCAGAGACCCTGTGACAACAAAAATAACAAAAAATGTGAATGAGGCTGCAGGGATGGCACAGACTATCACAGTGCACAGCTATCTTATCACATCAGTACTTGTTTCATGGAGGAAAAAACTGCCTGTAGTCAGAAAGCACTTGATTTTGCACTAAGGCTTTGGAGACAACCAGGTCACTACATAGTTACTTTTTTGCCATCATGGAATTATTTTGCTTTTAATTATGAGTTATGAGTTGTAAGCAGTTTGACCACTTCCTGGAGAAAATTCAGCTTCTCCCCAACAAGAATGGCATTTGGACCTTAGTTTTCTGTTCTCAAATGGAAATTCTCTAAACATTCTAAGAGTTCCCATTCGTTTTTTTAAGCTTACTTCTTTTTCTCAAGGCCAACTCCAAACAAATTAGAGTTAGCAAGAAGATTGGGTTTTCCTTCCCTTGCCTAGAAGAAAATTTAATCTTTTCAAAATTTCATCTTTTCATTATCTGGAAGATTTTGGTTTTCAAACAAAAATCCTAAAAATTCTTTGAAACACCCCAAAAAATGAGAAAAGTCAGGGTTTATAACAGAAAGCAAACACTTTCTATGCAAAGCTTTATTAAAGCTTTATTAAAAAATGTAACACATAGCTTTCAACTAGTCCTACCTATCCACATTTCTTTCTCCAGTGAGTGATAATTGCTGCTCTTCAGGTCCATCTCCAGAGCTCCTGGTCTGAATGAAGGAGTCTCTTATAAGATGAAAAGAAGGCAAAGAAGCCAGTTGTTGGGCTGCCTTCCTGTTTTAATTTTGACAGTCTCACTGAAAAATGCAAACACTAAACAAAGCCTTTCCTACATTATTTACTTTACCTGTGCTTTACCTCATATGCACAGAATGTCCTTAAGCAGCATCAACAAACCAACAGGAGAGTATTGCAATATCACTGCTTAATGTGCCCCAAGTGACTACAGATATTTGGCAGTGAGTTCTCAGTAAGATCTGTGAAATAGGGTGTTCAGTGAAGTTCAAAACCATACCCAATGGAAAAAAGCACTCCAGAGATTTGCTAAGGTTTATTAGCTTCCCTTAAGGTCTAGGCCCACTTATTGCACCCTATTAAACCTATCTGAAATTTACATTTTTTTGTAAAATCAGGTGAAGATGGGTAGTATGAAACCATCTGTGTGTGGATACGAAGTATTGACACAGCACACTGTGTTCTAACACAGAGACACCTCAAGTAGTTTG
Source organism: Gavialis gangeticus (assembly GCF_001723915.1). NCBI lineage: Eukaryota > Metazoa > Chordata > Crocodylia > Gavialidae > Gavialis > Gavialis gangeticus. The sequence continues at coordinate 39,879,188 of NW_017729024.1, read as the reverse complement.
GGTACCAGAAGCAGTCTAGCAATTGCAGCTGCAGCTCTGTGCAAATTGATTTACCCTGCTTGAGTATTTCTACACTCACTGCAGTGTGCAGTATAGACTAGACAGACCCTGAATTGTGCTTGGGGTTTTGGGGTTAGTTCAAAGCAAAGTGCGAGGTGCAAAGATAGCAGATTCCTTAAGCTCTCTAAGAAGTTAGTTACTGATAAAATTGATAACATTTCATGAATTCTCAAGGCGTACAGGTTCAGGCACCAATTCGGCAAAGCATTTAAGCAGGGAACTTAATATTGAGCGGCTGCTTAATTCCATCTCTATTCAGCAAAACACTGAAGCATATATGTAACTACCATAGACTTCAATGGGAGTTAAACATTCACTGAAGCACTTTGCCTAATACAGGTGGACATGAGCAAATAACCACTTGCTCAAGTGATTCACTGAATTAAGACCTCAACTCTTCATTTTTGAGCGTCTCTGCTCTAAAGACAGGCCTGCCTCCTATTTACCTCGGAAGCAACTTATTGTTCAGCCAATGCAGCCCAGTTTCCTTTAAGTCAGGGCAAAGCTCTCATAGAACAAAATATTTATGGGAACATCTGCCAGCTGTCTGTGTTTAGCTCAATTGTTGTGACAATCTTTCAGTTAAACCGGTACTTACAGGCACAATGGTTTCTTAGTGTATAACCACATGATGCCAATGTTCCTTATCTGTCTCCTCCACACAAACATTAAAGCCCACAAGACAACGCTTCTATTATCATTATTATATCTTCCTTTCTCTGAACTAGCTCTGCTTTTTTTTATTTGTGCACTCCTAGGTGCATAGTTTGACACAACCTCATCCACCACTCCACCCATGGATCTGCCGCAATTAAACAGCAAAATTGACCTGCAGCTGAAACCTTTGGCATAAAAAAGAAGAAAAAAAAAAAATCACACAATAACTGGTTGGATCGCATCAGCAGCCATGAAAAGAAATAATAAAAGGAAGTAATCACTTTACCATTCATTTTGGCCTCCTGCTGCACTTAGTATATTGTGGACAACAGTTAAGTGACAGCTCTCCTATCTTTAAAGTACCTTTCAGCTGCAGGCACAGGCATTTTCACAAGTGCTGCACATTTAACCTTGTTCAGGAAACAACCTTTATGAGAAACAAGCCTGACTAAAAGCAGTTTAAGTTTCCAGAGCCTCATGAGGTCCTCTGTGTGCAGCAGCAAGGCCAAATCATAAAGGGGAACACTGATGGATCACTCTGAATTGTCTTGGTACAGTAACCTAATAAACTTGAGAGGGAAAAAAGACACTGCTGGCACTGAGCAACTCAGTTACTCATAGTAACAATAGTTTCTCCATACGGATGGTGAAAAATTCAGGTGGTCTCATCTCCTAGCAAGATCTGGGCACTACCTCATCCATTTAATTAACCACTTGAGAATCAGCTACATGGCTGCTCTGATTAGAAAGTAATGGGTCCATCAGGCACAATTAGCCCCCAAGTGAAATACTGTAGTTTGCATGAAAACTATTGGAGTAAACAATTCCTGGTCTTGAAGAGGGCTCCCATCTTAATTAGCCCTGAGAGGACTGAACTCTTAGCCTTTCTTCAACCAGGCATTTCCTAATACACGACACTGATTTTGCCCACACGTTAAAGTCTGCCAGTAATTAGAGGTAGATTTTTGCAGCATAGGTATTCTTTACCTGTGGGTACCCTCAAAAAACACATCCCCTGTGGGCATATTAAGCTGCTTTCCTGTTACACAGTTCCCAGTGGTATCAGGGAGCATGATGTAATAGCACCCAAAGAAAAAAATAGTTACAGTGACACAATTTTCCAGAAAGTACTTTGATGGGGAAGCAACATTTCCAAGAAGAAGAGCACACCTGTTCCACCAGTGGGTGGGCACTGGTGGCAGAGAGCAAGTGGCACCCTACTCGGGGATCAGGTGGTATGATCAGGGTGAGGGTAGGGGAAAAATACAGATTGATACATCTAGTAGTCCTAGGGTCATCAAGTTGTATTATCATCCTAGCATATGCATATTATGCAGAAATAGATAAAGCGTAAGCTACTTAAAATGTCAGTGGATAAGGTGGGATGCCACTTAAACTGGATGCATTTGCCCAAAATTATCAATTTCAATGTAGAGCCAACACATAAGATAATTCAAGCATGCCTGGTAGTTTGTGTAACAACAGTTTGGTACCAAGTCCTCATATGCCATTAAGCCTTGTTATCTTATTACCAGGGATCCTGGTTTTCTCTGATTTACAAAAATCCCCAATTTTTGGTTAAAAAAAAAGTAACCCCAAATCCACATTTTTCCATGATTGAAATGAAACACCACCAATATATATACACATAAGAAGTCTTAATGAAGTACAACTGAATAGAGACTTAGGACAGGCTCTGAGTAATAAGCAGGGATCCCGATTTTCTCCGATTTAAAAAAATCCACAATTTTCAGTTAAAAAACAATGGATTATATATATAAGTGGTATTTCATTTTAATCATGGAAAAATGTGGATTTGGGGTTACTGTTTTTTAACTGAAAATTGTGGATTTTTTTAAATCAGAGAAAACCAGGATCCCTGCTTATTACTCAGAGCCTGTCCTAAATTTCTATTCAGTTGTACCTCATTAAGACTTCTTACACTGTTATTCATAGAGCCTTCCCAGGCATTAAGACTGGCTGAGATGGGTGAGGAGTTAGCTGCCTACCCCACGCATCAGACATATCTGATTGCCAAATAGCCCCATTATATACAGTTTAGACTTCAGCTCAGTTGCGACCAAGCCACAGGCACTGAGGGCAAGTGAAGTCAATAGGAGCATCTCACACAACTGCAGTGGGCTTATCAGACCTCAGGAGTACAAGGACAGCTTGTACTCAAAAGATGCAACACACTAAAGAGCTCCCATAAAGCTGCACTAAGGCAGACACATGCTGTCCAATCAAAATTAGAAGCCTTTTAATACTATTACTAAATCTTATCTCTTTTATAGCCCTTTAAACTGTCACTCTCAACACACACATTACAGAAGGAGATAAGTATCATTATCCCTATTTTACACCTCAGAAAAGTGAGAAAAAAAGAGGAGGAGTGACTTCTCCATTGGCGAGGGACATGAGGTTAGAGCGGCCACCCAGGGAACCTAAGCCTCCTGACTCTCAGGGCAACGTTCTATTCACTGACTAATGTTGACACCCGGCATCCCCCTGCCCTGTGCAACATAATACCTCTCGTCCCTGCAGTGGCATGGTGAGCAGTAGTGTGGCATTTCCCCATCAAGGCAATTCAAGCTCTAAAAGCCATAATGTGAACCAAAATGAAAAATTAATTACACACCTACAAACTGGTAATATTATTCACTATAATACTTCAGCCATATGTTGACTGAATAGGCTTTTCAGAACCCTGAACATTATCAAATTAAGGCCAGGCTAAAATTATAGTCAGGTACTGACTCCTGCAAACTCAAAATTATCCCACCCTTTGGGCTCCTATTGGATCCCTTAAATAAATCTATTATGCCTGCTAACCCCTACCTCCAGCCACTCATCTCTAATGGTATTTAAGCTTACCCACCTAGAGAATAGCTTTACAATATGGTAACCCATGTATTGATTACTTAAATACCAATTGAGTATTAAGAGCAGAACTCTCTCCTGGGTTCCAACAGCTCTTGGAGAGACTGAGGTATTATCACTTTTTTCAGATTGATTTGACCCGTTTCCACCAGTACTGAACTTGATGCTGATTGACAGCCAACTAATGCTACCTAACAAACTTTTCATTGATCTTCATATCCCACTGTTACTCAGTACATTAAATCTACAATGTTGTACTTAATCAAGGAAGAGCCTAAGGATGAGATTAAAAAAGATGTTTAGAGGGAAAAAAATAGTACAAGGACTTGGACAACCTTTTACATCTGGGTGCTGAGTCTGTGGGGAACAGGGTTGGCAACAGCGTGGCTTTTTAATAGCTTATGTGCAGTGAGCTGGTGTCCTCGGGCCAGATTCCGGTACCTTAATATCCACATACTTTACTACCTGCCCAGGGAAACAGGTAAGTTTCTACTGTGCAGGGTTCAGAAACTTGAGCTGCTCATTTTCTAGATGGACAATTGTTATCACTAATTCAGTTCATTCATTCAGTAGATTCAGACAAATGTAAAATCTTTTACAGAGAGAAAAAAGAGATGCATTTATGCAGTCATACATTTATGTATGAAAGAAGGTGTATTTGCTTACTGGGTACATCTGAACACTATGCCATGACAAAGACTATATTGTACCAGGATGTCATGCAGTGAGGCCACCAGGGGAACATTTTTCAGCAGAGCTTCACCCTGCTCTGAAACACTCTTGTGTCATCCTGTTCCCTTGGGTTCAAAGTTGGAAACCTGGGCTGGAAGGGCAGTATTCTTGCAGCTGAATTGGTCCAGTACCCTAAACACATCAGTACATGTGTAACCAGCCTCATGTCCTCCTTTTTTATATGGGGTCTAATGACAATTGTAGGGATGAAAATCCTTCTCAGCTGAAATATTCATCCCCAGAGCCACCAAAAGTGGTCTTACAAATTTTCCTGTAAGCCCCCCCATCTCCAGATCTGTTGTTCAAAGACCCATTCTGGGACTTCCTAGAACCCTCAAAATGTGTCCTCAATGCCAGCCCTCATGCTGTTGATAAATCTTGAGCACTAATGTGTTATTCATATTTCTGTGAGTTCATCAGTGTCTCAGCTTGTTATTCTCACTGTTCCCTAGAATAATAGAGTTTAGTGAGGCAATTTATCCTTAACTTCTGCAGTGTGTGCAAGTAATATATGCTGTTAAAAAACTGAAGGAAAAAATAGCAACTACATCTAATCACCTTCCTTCCTCCAGAGATTTAGAACACAATACCGCTTGCTCTCTAGCTATACTAAGGTATCTGTTTCTAAATAATATCTTCCAGTGCAGAAAACAAAACTTTCCCCTCTCCAACCTTAATTTTATTTGAATTTCAAGTATTAAAAGACTAGCCTCACACCAAAGTAACCCTACAGAAATCAATGAAATCATATTAGCATAAGTGAGAGGAGAATCAAGGTCCTAAGTGTTAAGCAACATGTAAGGTCATTTTTGTACAAGCTTAATCTGTATCACAGTCAAGCATGGCACACATGTTGCTGTGTTAATATGGCTTTGAACTAGACTTACTTTATACAAAAATAAGAAGAAATTTCTGTGGGAATGCAAGTGAAATTGCATCATGTAGATTATGCAGAAAGCTAGTTTGGGAATAAGAAAACATTATAATAAAGTCTCTTTAGGAGAGGTTCCTACAGAACAAGTCAAATCAAACACTTGCACCTTGTCAGATTTTAATATATGCTGGGTACAAATTTTTCCCCTGCAATCTTACAAACAACGACCAAACATCAAGTAGCATGAAGCACAAAGAAAAGCAGCAAACAGATACCAAAAGATATTTCTATTGGGGGTTTTTTGCAAGGTGGCAACTGAAGTATACTCCTCCCACAAAAAAGGGATCTGTCTGAAGATGTTTAGACATAGTTTAACAACTTGATGGGATGGGGAGCGAACAAAAATTAAAATCAGCATAAATAGCAAGTCATTTGCCTTTTCTTACTGTTTTGATATACACACCACGCACAATTCCAAAATAATATGATTATAACTAAAAAGCAATATAAATTGAACTATGATTGAACTTAGAACTCAGGGGATAAAGGCTGAAGAGAAAAAGCAAAACAAAACATTCCCCTCACTTCTCAGAAAAATCCCAAATGTCTAATCAAATTCATATTTCCAATTTACTCATTTAAGAACACTGCTTATAAGCTGAAATAATGAAACACTCACTTTGTCACACAGTTAAGTGATTCCCTCCTTTATACATATTCTGGATATACAGAATTGAATGAGTTTATGAACCAGCTTTCCCACATATCAACACATACACTACGCAGCTTGACTAAAGAATGGAAGTAATTTAACAGCATACAGTACACAAGCTTTACCTCTTGGACATGGACTTTGTGGCTGCTGTGGCTTCACGTGACACAGGATCCAAACAAGCAATAGGGTTTGACACTGACCCCTCATTTGGCAGCTCCTCAATTCCTTAAAATGGTCATGCTCGTTGATGGGGTAAAGGTAAGTTTTATACTTATGCTGTCTATTAACCCCCACACATCTTTCTACTGTGCCACAACTTGTGTGTCCAGCAAGCCTAGTGGGAAACATCCTTGTTCTATAGTCGCATGGCTGATATGGCTCCTGTATTAGTGTCTAATAATCATATGAATTACATATGATACCTGTGAGCTCATCTCCACTGAGATATCTTCTGAATACTCCTGACACACAAACACTTCAAACAGTCATTTGCTTAATGTCAAAAGATCTATTTATATTTTAAATTACTTTTCAGATTATTGCAACATGCCTATCTCTACCCAAAAACTTAACTGAGTAAGCCTGGCTGAAATCATTTATGTGGATTGCCTGTTGCTGTTGCAGCACAAAATTAGGCCTATGAAATCTCTTCAGTTTGGACTTGCGAGGCTGTACCAGTGTTAAAATGAATGATGCAAATGCTAATTTTAATTTTAATTAACAGTATATATGTGAAATGGATTTAATGCTGTTGATGGGCTGCATTACCATTCAGATAGAAAGCAAAGAAGGAAAATTTATGCTACTAAATTCTTCCACTTGGGCTCATCCAAATGTTTATCTTGGATTGAGATTTTTGAGGATACAGATATCCAAGCCCTCCAAGCATCTCCACTTTGGTTCAACTTACATGCTATCCAGAGTAGCAACCATATGAGTCCTCTTTGCTATATTCCATACCCCTGAAGTCCTGACAAAAGATGCATGGTGCAATAGAGCCTGCTGGCTCATTAAAGGTTTTTCTGTGTTTCCATCGCATATTCAGGGGTTCATAACTCAGTCACAAAAATCTACTCTGTTTTGAAACCCTACAGACAAGGTATAAGCTATGCATCAGAACAGCTCTTCACCTTACAGCTTGGGTCTGTCAGGTTATTTCTCACTCATAACCAGGGGAATTTCTTCTTTTGTTGTTTCAGGGTTGCCCACTTACAAAGGGATGGATGGCTCATTCAGAGTCTTTACAGAGGCCACTGTAAATAATCACGCTAGAAAATTCCGAAATATACATCTTTGGGGATCTTCAAAATTTTTCATTGAAATTATTTCCCCATTTCTGCCCTTCGGTTTCATACATAGTAGCCAATGATGAACAGTTGAAAAGATGAAGGTTGAAACAAATAAAAACTGTGTGGTCTGGTTATATCCCATGTGCATCTTGTTAACTTCAATTGTATCCTTTAACTTTCAATAATATCTTGGGGTTTTTGTATTTTGTAACCCCAGGGCAGCTACCATTGTGGCTACTGTGCTTGACAAAGGCAAGAGATATATTTATAAAATGTGATCACTCAATTCTAACTACTCATTGAAGAAAGAGAGAAACAAATGCAGCAGATGCTTTTGGATACTGTGATGTTGGAACTGCTACTGAGATCCCTTTGGAAGCTCCAGGTTGGGCACAATCTTTCCAGCAGTGGCAGGAAGGGCTCTGCAAAGCTTTGGTACCTGATTCGGTACCTGATACAGAAGAGATTTGGCCCGATTCTGCGGCCAAATCTCCAAATCCGAAATGAATTGGGAGACCCACTAAAAGGTCTGAATTGAATCAGAGAGATTCAGAAGCCTTGCAGCCAACAGAAACTGCAAAGAGGGAGGGGGATGGGGTGTTCCTCCATATGTGGAAAAGGCTGAGAGGGGAGGAAAGTCTGCTCTGATATTGACATCTGTAGCTGGCCGGTGACTGTGATTTTTCTCCGAGTTCCCTTCCAATCACAGTGCTCTGGGGGAGGCACATAGAAACAACAGTTTCAGGTACACTTTCATAGAAATCCCTGCACCAATCTCCTTGAAACCTAGCAGGTTTCATGGCCTCAGAAGGGGCTACCATCCCTGTTGTTTTCATCTAAATCTGTAAAAAAAATAACAAAGTTGTTAGGGTGACAATATTTGGATCTTGGGGAGCACTGGATTTGCAGTTGAATAAAGGCTTTAAACTGTGGCTTGGCAGGGCTGCTGACCACACGGCAGAATGATATATTAAAAGTAATATTGCAAGGACCTTAGGCATGCAGTTTCCTAACAATGTGGTAGTGTGTAGGACATATGACTCATTGTGTAAGGAGAATAGGATGCAACCCACCAGCTATCATCAGGAGATAATGCAGAAGTAAGACCTTGGAAATGAAGGAGGAGTGAGCAAGAAATGGCAAGTGACTGGGAGAAGCAGCATTCATGGTTTTGAGCATGCACTCATAGCAAAAAGCTATGTAAATGAATGAAATGCAGAGGCAATTTCATGCTAATGAAATAAACAGTAAACAGAGGTGGAGCTTGAGATAGGAGGGAGTATGGGTGGAACAAACGAGGGGCAAAGGTGGAGTAAATGTTAATGAGCATGAACCAAGGTGTATAAATGTGGAAAGAACTAACGTTTGGGGCAGGTCCCTGGTTTGTTGGACCTTTGCCCGAAGCTGTCTCCATCCTGAATAAAGCTGTTGTGAGCAATATGTGCTGGTGTTTGCTCTCTGAGCAATTGGATCATCATCTCCCTAGTCATTGGGCACCGCATGCAGTCAGGGTCTAACAAAAGTTATAGGTATTTTAGTAATTCTCCATTATAGTCTATGGCCACATCTTTGAATCCTAATCAAATCAGGATAGTGCTTCAAATCACCGAATTGAATCACTGTCCCTCGAAATCAGCTGAATCCAAAGCAAATACTTGCTGCTTTGCACAGGACTAGTGGCAGGCTGCTATGAAGATACAATAAGCCTACAGCCAAATTTTTGCACTGACTTTTTCTTCAGTTGAAGGAGCTATTAAAAATAGACTTGAATGCTGCAAATTGCTGGGGCCTCAGGAGCAGCAACATATAGAGACACATGCTGGGGAAGACACACACATGCATAGAATCCTTAGCTTGGAGAAGGAAAGACTGAGGGAGGATTTGATAAGTCCTCAAATACCTGAAGGGAGATTACAGAGAGGATGGAGATGGGCTTTTTTCTGTGGCCACTGGGAACAGGAGTAGGAGCAATGGCCTCAAGCTTCAACAGGGGAAATTGATGTTGGAGATTAGGAAGAATTTTTCTGACTAGGAAGGTGGTCAAGCACTGGAGCATGCTACCTACAGAAATTATGGATTCACTATCCTTGGAAGTTTTCAAAATAAGATTAGAAAGACTTGGCTGGGGTGGTTTAATCAGGGTGCTCCTGAAGGATGCTCTTGAGCTTGGGGCTAGACTAGATGATCTCTTCAGGTCCCTTCCGGGTCTACTTTCCTATGATCCAAGGGGAATAATCATCTTGACTTAATATGACTACTCCTATGTTTGGAGTTACATATGCACTTTAGTGCTTCACTTGAGAAGGGCCAACAGTGGTTGAAACTTGGAATTTTCATTCTGTGGATAATTCAGTTTGGACACTGTTTTTTTCTGTGATTTGCAATGGAAGTTTGTGATTTTAACAGTTCCTAGGGAAAGGAAATTCTGGAAAAAAAAAATCAAAAAGTTATTAAAAACACGAGGCAGCTGCCTCATCCCAACTCCTAGAAGATTCCTGAACCACTCTCGAGGAAAAAGGGACAACCCTCAGAATTGGGGAGCTGGGAATCACAGATTTCCTTATTGGAACAGGTTATAGACAACCTGATAATTCAGCTTGATCTGGAGCTCTGAGAGTGTGTCCAGACAGTAAGCCAAGGGTATGTCTAAATGCATACTTAGTCAAAGTTACAAAGCAGGTCATTTGTGAAGCTAGGAATAATACTCATTTCTTGGGACTAAACCATTACATATCTAAATCTTACTGCTTCTTCTATCTGAACCAGTGACCTTTACCTCTTCAAGGCAGTTAACACTGACTGGCAGACTCCTGCTTTTGGTCTTGAGAATGAAAAATTCAGGAGATTTTCCAGTGATCAGGATTTGCTGGCTTCTCTTGATTATTTGCAATCTTCACATCAAAATGTGAAATTGCAAGCTTTTTTACTTGCCTTTGCATTTGTCTGATTTTTTTTTTTTAAGTTTTCTCTTTATTTTTATTGTTGACACAGGAATGTTTTCTTTTTAAATGCTGCTCACTGTGCATCATTTTTTGCAATTTAGTATTTAAAAATAAGTAAATAAGTATTGCCATAATCATACAGTTAACAATTCAATCAAGAGATAATAATAATAATAAAAGTTCTTTTATATTCAGTGTGTTACAACTGGTGGGGTAATCACCATTTCTGGAAAAATATGTTTCTTCTTTTGGGTGAATAATACGGTTCATAAGAATTGCACTATCAATATTCCAGTCACAGAATGAGAATGAACTGAGTTTAAAATAACTAACAGGCATCCTAAGGAAAGAGACAAAAAAAAGAGATGGGATTTGTTCTTGGGTAGCCTGAATTCCTTAGGTTTAACAGGATTGTGAACACATTTGAACTATCCTCTCTTCTTATTCAGTACATTATTTTTTGATAGACTTAGTCCAAGCCAGTTCTAATGGAGCAAAGGGCAGAATTGTATTTTGGAAAAAAATACTCCAAAATTTTACAATGTTTTACTTCTTATTTTGTACAAATGTCACCCACTTCAGTAGAAGAGCAGAATGTTCAAAGTCATTAGGCATGATTTTACATGCTGTTTGTGCTGCTAGATTCCTGCATCTGCACAACAACCTTGACTTTAGATGGAGTATCACATGGAAGCTGAGATCTCTGGAGTGCAAGCAGCTTGCAGGACTGCGACCTGAACAATCACAACTAAGACTAATCAGGCATTATGATTTGGGCAGGTAGACTACTGTGTCTTCTTGGAGTGCATCATCGTCAAAAACTTTCTCTTCACCATCCAAAACTAAGCATTGTGATATGTTACAAAGTACCAACATGGATCAATGGGATAAAGGTTCTATTACATCACTCCCTCATTCTGTTGCCTTAGACACTACCTAGTTAAAACTAGAATGTCAGTGAAATTTGGGAAAGCGTTTATCTGCATCTCTCTCGAGCTTCATCTCTACTGAATATCCCCCTCCACATAATGCAACAGGGTGTATACTGTTTTTATTTTCCAAAATTAATCTTTTATTGTTTGTATTAACGCCGCACCTAAAAGTAAGACAGTCGGCATGTCTACACAATGTGCTTACTATGGAACTGCCTAATTAGCTCTGCAGTAAAGTCTCAGCATCTACATATGAGGCCCTATGAGACGGGTCTAAGCTAATTAACTCCGCCATAGGTCAGTAGTTGTAAATACAAGTGGTGGTGTTATTTAGTGTGTTGTAACGCATGTGAAGATGCTGATGGGGCTGGCTAGGACATGAGGGTCCTTCAGTGCAGGGGCTGCCCACCAGCTAGCTCCACAGCACATTGAACTAAGTCAGAGCAGCCCTTGGCTGGCAGGCTGACCCCCCAGAGCTTGTGCCAGTTGGGGCTGCTCTGACCTGGTTCAATATGCTATGGTCCTGGATTCAAGTGAAAACGTGCCACCTGGGGGCAATAAACTCCAGCATAATATGTCCTGTTGTTTTTTGTGTCAAATTAATTGCATGTGTAGATGCACCCACTGTAATGTACTCTGATTCTGAATGTCATGTACTGCAATGTTGTAACAAACTACAGTGCCCAGAATCCATTAAGGGACTTGAGGAAGGAACTGTAGTGTGAATTGTAACTCCCAGAAGCCTCCAAGAGACTGGAGGAATGAACTGTAATGCCTACTACAACTCCTAGAAAGTGGCAGGGGCAGGAGGAAATGGAAGGAGCAGTGAGGGAGCGTGGGTTGTGCAGAAGAGAGGGAGACATGTGGCCAGAGAGTCAGAAGGAGCGGTGGAGCTAGGACTGTAAGCTTCAGCAGCAGGGCTCAGACACAAAGCCCAGGCAGATGGCAATTATGTGTTTTATGAGATCAGAAACTAGTTTGGAGCCCTCCAGAGTTGTGAGAGGGTATAAGGTTCTCAAGTGTATAGATCACAGTGTTACTGTTACTCTACCAGTTACCTATTTTTGGGTGATTTCCCCACAGTGTCACTGTTTACTTCCTTTTAACCAGATCCTAAGTTTATGTACCTTAATGTTAATGTTTATTTACCTGTGTCTGTCCCCCTCTCCTTAGCCTGGTGGCTTGTGACCCTAATCCCCAGCATCTCCTATATAAAAGTGGGAACTTCCCTTGCTGACTCTGTGCCAGTTCCTGGGGTTGCAGGGTTTCGTATAACACCATTATGCCAGACACAGTACAAGCTCAATGAGAAACATTCACAGAGTTTACAGTTCAAGGAGAGGATAAGGAGG
>NW_017729024.1:39821482-39866595 GCF_001723915.1 Gavialis gangeticus | reverse complement strand
AAAAAAATCCAAGCTCAATGAGAAACATTCACAGAGTTTACAGTTCAAGGAGAGGATAAGGAGGATACAGCCAGACCACAATACAATGAGACAGGATTTGTCTGCATGAGAGAAGTCTTAAGCAACTTAACTCTTGTTCAGTTTTTCTTGTAGGATAGGAGAAAGAAGAATAAAGATAATGAGGTAGCTTTGCAGATGTTTATGGCATGCTTCTTCCAAGCCTGAGGGCCAAAGTCACACAGATAATGACAGGAACCTAGGAGGAAGAATCCTATTTTCCATTAAAAGTACAACCAGGGCTTGGGCTAAAGATTCTACAGTCAAGTTTGGCCCTTTTTTCAGATGCCTTTCAATCTGATATATAGGGAGGGCTACTGCAAGATAAGAACCATGAATGATTGGTACTGTGTTTGCTAACAGTTAAACATTTTTAAAAAAGATTCTGTTACAAAGGAAACATTTAGATTATTCTATGTAGCACATTAAATAACATAAACAAATCCCAAGCCCTCTGCCATCACCCAAGTGTGACAGATATTTAAAGTACCTGTTACTTGGATTCTGCAGTATATTGCAAAATGTTGCATAAACATTCTACATCATTGAAGGCACTGTATTCTGCTGCACAATCTACAATTTCTGGCATAGTTTTAAGGATGCATGTTGCAGACTGGGAAGAAAATTCAATGACCTGATTCTGCTTCCACTGAAAAATGCATAATGACTTTGCCACTGACTTTAATGAGAAGAGCATTAGTCTGTCTGCCTTAGACCCCTTTACTTTTCAGAGGGGCTTAAGAAGCAAAACAAGGCATGTGCACTGCTGAACTAATGTCCTGAAGGGTCTGGGGACCATTTCAGAAGTTTCTTGCTAACAGGCATGAACTCAAAAACAGTCAGCCTTGATAACTCACTTATGTTTTCCACCAAATAAAATATTTTGACATTTATGTAGTTTAAATGAGAGCTGCCGAGAGCTGTTCAAGGGCAATTCAAACTCTAGTGAGCAAGTCACTGTAGGTTGGCATGAATACTTACTAAGCCTGCCTCCAGCTCACTTTGTGGCTGAGTAGATCTAAGGGTCTGACTGGTCCCCTCCTACCATTTATGAGCTCTTTGGGACAGTATGACTCAGGTAAACAAAGATTGCTCACATGTTTCCACACTAGCTCGTGCTCCTTCCTCTCCTTTTCTCAGGGACACCTACTCCCAATAGCTGATTTACCAGTGGGAAGCACTCTAGGGCTTGTCCTAAGACATTAGAGGGCTTCCAAGCCCATTAGAGGGCCTCCAAGCCAAAGGTCCTGATACAGCCCTACTTCTGCCTCCAGCCCCTTGCTCTCAGCCAGGAGGGAACTCTCTAAACAGATTGCTTCAGCTCAGCCTGGCTGTCTTTTCTTCCAGCTCTACACATGTCAGCATGTATAGCACAGGAAAGGGCTGCTTTGCAGCTTCAGCCATGTGGAAGCAAGTGTTCTTTTGCTGAGGAAGCTAAAGTAGGGGCCCAAAGAGGTGAGAGAGAGAATGGAGAGTGGAGTGATAAAAATAACCAGATAAGAGAAAGGGGTAGAGGGCTGAGAGAATTAACAAAGTGGTTCACAGATGCCTGAATGACCTGGGCACAAAAGGCAAAAGTATGTTGATAACATCTGTTTATAGGTAGAGAGTTGGAAGGCATCAGCACAGATAAGGATCAGAATATTGTACAGGAAGACCTGGATGACCTGGAAGATTTAAATCACACAAACAGGATGAAACGCAAATTGCTCAAATGCAGTGTTTACATTTACGGACTTCTGCATTCTGCAGTGAGCTGAGGACTTGTCTGTTGGAATAACAGAAAGACAGAAGGAGCTAGGACTGCAAGTTGATGACAGCATGACTGCGAGCCCCTGATATGATATGGTCATGGAAAAGGCAGGTGCACACTTGGTAGGTATTGCTTGAGGTTATAGGGATGAAGGCTGGCCCCATTTTAAAGTGCTAGACTGGAATCTGGGGGACCCAGGGCTCCTCTACACATGCAGGGAGGCTGCTCCAACACGCATCGAAGTATAGTCAATTAATTGAGTCTGCTGCAGCGTGGAAATTACCGAGCTCCAGCAGACTCCAGGGCAGGGGCAGGCAATTATTTCAGGCGGAGGGCTGCTTAATGATGTTTGGTGAGCTGTTGAGGGCTGCATAGGTAGCTCCGCCCCTTGACAGATGTTCTGCCCTCATCTTGGTACCAGAAGTCCTACCCCTAACCCCTGCCCTTTGCCACCAAAAGTCCCTCCACTTCCTCCAGAAATACTCCTTTTGGGAGGGGGGAGTTGCCATTGCAGAACCAGAAAAAAAAACCAAATCATACACTAAAAGTCAAACACCTACTATAACATATTTTAATTTTATTACAAAAAATATTTTTGTTACGATTTGTGTTTGTGTATTGTATATTGAGGTGATTTCATAATAACTCAAAAAGTCTTTTTCTTAGTCTTTTATATTGTGGGGGTGTGTGGTCGGGTGGGGGTGTGGTTAGGGGTGTACAGGGGTGTGTGTGGGGAGTTTCTGAGGGGGTATGGGAGCTGTATGTGGGGCATAAGGTATGTTGGGAGGTTGTGTGGTGTTTGTGGGGTGAGAGTCTGTGGCTCTGGAACACACTGTCCTCTCTTGCAGTCAATGCAGGCAGCACAGGATGGGGGTGTGTATCTGTGTGTGTGGTTTGTGGGGTCTGCGGGAGGCTGGACCTGCCCACACACACCCCCTCATGGTGCAGCAGCAGGTTGGGGCACTGGTGCCTGCCTCTGGCCAGTACTGCACGTTGCAGTGAGGAGCACAGCGCCTGCCAGGCTGTTTGCTTCTCCTGTTCCAGTGGCTGGGGCTTCCTTCCAGTGCCCCGCTAGTGTGGGGAGTGCTGGGGAAACAAATGGCTCAGCAGGGGCTGTGTTCTTTGCAGCACTGTCTGGATCCAGGAGCCAGGCACCAGCACCGAGCAGAGTGCCCCCTTCCCCATGCTGCTGCTGCTGCCGCTGCCCGCCAGGGCTGTGTGCCATAGGGAAAGTGTGGGAAGGGTCCCCATACTCCTCCCCCTCACACCCACATTGCACAGCTGAACTCTGCACTGCTGCAGCCCACCTGGGAGAGGGCTCTGTGCTGCAGCCAGTCCCATTCCCACACTCTGCACTCCCACCCAGCTGCAGTCCCTCCCCCCACCAGCTTTCCTACCTGCTACTCAGGGACACCAGGGAAGCCTGCAGCAGCAGCCCCACCCCATGATAGCAGAACTGTCCCTTCCACTCATGAAGGTGGAAGCAAGGCATAATAGGATATGTTGGGGACAGGTGTAGGCACCTTTTTCCCATACTTGTGGGCACAAGGGCTCAGCAGGGCACAATTCATTGGGGGGGGTGCCACGGACTGGATGAAAGTGCCTGGTGAGCCATATTTCACCCACGGGCCATATTTTGCCTGCCCCTGCTCCAGGGTCAAATGCATCAGTGTCCCTGTGCTGAAAAATGGTGGCAGGGTCCTTTAAACTAAAATTTGTTCAATGAGCTTTAGTTCAAAGCAGCCTGCCACCATTTTTCAGTGTGGGGATGCTGATGTTCTGGGTGCTTCTAATGAGCATAGCTCTCAGAGCTGCACTAATTAAAGCACTCCCCACCCCACCCCATCTCCTGCAGTATGTCTATAAATGCCCCCAGAGTCAATTCCCAGCCCTGGTACTGACACCCTTGGTTACCTTAAGAAGTCACATAGCCTTCTTCTGTGGGACCCACTATGGAAGCATGCTTTTCATAGGTCTCACCAGATTACCTGCCGTCTACAATTCCTACAACACCACTGACACCCGCATGATGTCAAGATAATAGACACAAAGTGAACAAAGTTAAAGATTTTCCAGTGGTGCCATTGTGTAGGGCCCCAGTGAAACTTCATCCAGAATACTTGCATGATTCCAATCATTTGAGTTCAAGAATGATGAATTCAAAGTGGAACAGATGCAAAAAGGGGCTGCTAAGATTATCAGGGGTATGGAGGGTTTACTTTATGAGAGTGGATTAGGAGAATTTGACTTGTTATCTGAGCAAGTGAAAGCTGAGAGGGAATATGATTCCTATGGTTAAATACCTGGGTTTGGGGAGAAGTGAACACCAGGGAGAAAGGACTTTTTAAACTGAAGGACAATGTTGGTACACAAACAAATGGGTATAAATTGGCAAGGAATAAACTGAGGCTGAAAAATGAGAGGATGGGGTGTAACTCTCAGAGTAGTGCAATTGTGAAACAGGCTTCCAGTCAGAACAATGGGAAAACAATCTGACTAGTTTTAAGCTAGTGCTCAATAAGTTTATGAATAATATATGAAGTAGTATCCTATGATAGCAGGGAACTGCACTCAATGACCCATAAGGCCCTTCCCAACTCATTTTTTCATAAGAAGGGGCAGGAGAAAGGTGGGAGAGAAAATTGGAGAACAAGAGGGCTCAGGAATAAGAGAGAATGTAGAAAACAAGGAGAAAATATCTTTGGTAGAGACTAATAGCGTCCCAAAATAAGTGTAAAAAAATGGATAGAGGTGCACTATCATTGTGAGGAGGGAAACTGACTGAAGGAGTTGTGTCATCTGTATTGTGGAAAAAAGCCACCGAGGAAATGGTTCTCTACAGAAATATAAAAAGACAAATTTTTCCCCCTGAAGACAAAAGGGTACATGAGGGAAAGAAGGAAGGAAAACAGCTTTCCTTTCCTTCCTTTTTTGTTACTTTGTGACAAGATAAGTAGCAGAATTTGCAGATTCGTTGGAAGCCGACAGCTGCACTGTGACCACTACTGCTGTGGCCTAGAAACCAGCCTCAAAACAATATCATTGAAGCAGTTATTACAGATGAAGTTGTTTTTAAGAATTTAGGAATTTTTAAGAGGGTGATTTGTAATTATTCTATACAGGGTGCATGTATGCATGCGCATTTACTGCACAGTAACTGAAATTACTGCACAGTATGGGCACGGGTCTACATATGAACACCTATACTGCACAGTAAATATGGTGATTTATGACAACGTGACTGTAAATTTGATACCTGCATCATCATGCATTTATGCTCGATTCATTACTGTGCAGTAACGCACAAGTGGACACCTTACCGCACAGTAACACTGTATGTGTGGACTAGCTTTAGTCCCAAGTCAGTTCACACACAGCGTTAATGTGCTTCAGTGTAGATGTAGATGGCACATGTAGATGCCAGCCTACTCCCACTTACTGGCCAGTAATATACTGAACAGTAAATTTAAGTTGGTGTAAATGCATGTGTAGACATGCGCACGGTGAAGTAAATTAAAGGATTATGATGTGAATTAAGAGTACAAGTAGGTTGCTGCAGAAATGCTGGCTGAAAAAAAGGATTTTTTTTTTAAGGGATTTCAAATGGCGGGGGAGGCTGTCATAATGGAGGCTGTTGCAAGTGGACAAAGAAGTAGAAAAACTAAAAGTAGAGGCAAAAAATTCCCAAGTGAGTGGAGAAGCTTAATGCCCCAGAATTACAGTGACATGAATTTCAATCATAGGAGAAAAAAACCAAACAACCAAGAAACCAAAAGACACAGTAGCAAAAAAAGAGCCAATGTGCTGGGCTCTGAAAAGTGAGGCTGATATTTGATAATGGATTGAGTACAGTAAATAGCCAATGGAGAGGCAAGAGACTGCATATGTCCAGAAATACATATAATCTAATCAGTTGAAAGGGCCAGGAAGATAATTTTACTTATAGTTTGTTGAATGAAATTAGAATGGGAGGAGGTAGAGATAAGCTGGCTAGAGAAAAATACACATTATTTCTGTGTCATGTGTCTCATCCTCTGGCAGGTCCTACTATTTGATTCTTCACAGGCCATTTGCTCAAAGATCTTTTATTCTTGCATCCACCTTGAATTGTTCATTTGCACTGAATCTATTTAGTGCTTCAGCTGTGTTTGAAGAAGGCTTTTAACCACTCTGGGCAAAATTAATCCCTACAGCAAATATAAGTAAACAACTGTAATGGAATTAAGAACAGGTTAAATTTGGGCCAAAACATGTTATCATCACAGCTGAAAAAGAATAGAAATCTGGAAAGGAATGCATAGGAACAGGATAGGTATCTGTTGGATGAGAATCTGTAGTCAGAAGGATGAAGGCAATTGACGTCTTTCTGGGAGCAGACAGAAGTGACAATTTTTGCCTGATCTGGTCCCTGAAGGCACTGTACAGCTGTGACCAAACAGAAATGCATGGTCTGATCCTGCAAAAATCTGAACCCTCATTGTATGAGGGGTCAGATGAAGATGCTTCAAAACAAAGCATCTGCAATCTGTGCTGCCTCCCAGCCTGGTGCTGTTTTCAGAATGGGAGCGGGGGCGGGGAAGGATTGGAGGGAGTTTGGTCTGGGTTTTTTTCTTCCCTCACTGGAGGGTGGGATGGGTGTATTGGAACCCTCCCCTGAGGTGTGGGAGCTCCAATCCATCTCTCCCCCACCCCCAGCACTGGCTGGGGAACCTCCAGCGTGAGCTCCCTCTGCTCCCTGTCCGCTCCCCCCCCCCCCCCCCCCCCCCCCCCGCCAGTTCTGAAAACAGGACAGGCTGGGAAGGAGGAGGGGCCATTGCTACAGGAACCTGGCTCCTCCCCCATGAAACCAATAGCAAACTTCTGTTTGGTCTGGGGGATACTTGCAACTCAGAATGCTTCCTGCAAACTGCTCTCAGTTACAGTGGGGAGCTGCACTTCTGTCTGTGCCCTCAATTTCCTTAGAAACTAGGCTCATTAACAGCAGGTAAGTTAAGGGAGGGAAAAGTCTATCCATCATCTTAGCTCAAATATATGCATACAATTGGAAAAACAAAAATCAGGAATGAGATCCTACAGGTGGAAATGGAAAAGAAAAGAGTAGTTTTTAACCCTGTTGTTTCAAAAAATATTCACTTCAGATTTAATAGCATCAAAACACAAATTTCTCAAAAGAGCATCAAAGCAGAATTTCTTTTTTTTTTTTAAGGTAATAAGGCACTTCCATCTCTCTTTATGCTGAGGAGATTAGTAAGGCTTTTCACTAATGCTCATTTAAATGCTGTCTACTATAGCTTTTTTAATTAGCAGGGTGTATTTTAGAAATTAGGTGGCAATCTTCAGGAAATGCCACATGGTCCAATCATTGCCAAAGGTCATTGCCTGAATGAGGGTTTCCATGGAAAGTAACATATCACAGTGGGTTAAAAATAGAAGTGCACTGTGAGGGTATACATTTGGTTCATATTTTCAGACAATGAACTGCCACAACTGTGATTAAATTATCAAATGTATTCAGAAGTCAGCAGGTTCCCAAGGGCCAGGATATCCAGATATAACTCACTATGAATGCCCTAAATTTCGGGTGCTCAGTCTGAGATGCTTTAGCAGAGTCCAATTTTTAAAAAAGTGATTAGAATCTATGCAGTGAAAATAAGCCCGCTTTCAGGTAATAATGTCCCGAAATCTTAGCGTGACCACTTTTGAACATGTAGCCTCTGTTGAGGAGGTTAATCTCAAGAGAATATGGCTTTGATATCTTCTGAAAATCTAGTTACTGGCTCTTTAATAAAGACTGATCTTTTCTGAGAATCCAGCCCCAGGAAGCTAGCTGAGAATGAGCTACTTTAAAATACATTGGTGCCTGTGATTAATGTTGAGGCTTCTCTGCTTGCTGCCAGTCATTAGCAGCTACTAATGGTATTTTCTTTCAAGATGGCAAACACAGGCTGCCTAAGGATTTTTAGGGTCCCCACTCTAACCCATTGTGCTTTACACAAAGCTGTCCAGGCCTTGGGGCTTACTCTGCGCTGCCCCTAGGCACTTCCTTCCTGCTCAGGGCTTGGGGTGGGGTTGCCACTATTCGCCCACTGCCTGCATGCCTTTGCCTGGCTCTCACTTTTCCTCAGCTGGTTCCTCCCTTTGCCCTCCTGGTGCCCTCCCGGGAGGAGCTCAGTAGAAATAGCCCTGGCCCCTGAGTTCTTTCCTGATTTTGGAAGTTGGGATCATCCTGATGTGGTCACTAAACAAATGCTAAAGTTCAGCAAAGAAATGTCTCTGAAGACATAAATGTTCTCTCTCTTACAGTTTTCAAGCTTTTTGCATTTAAACAGAGTTACGGACAGATAAGCACACAGACAGACTGACTAAACTCTTTATATATATAAATTATACATAAAATAACCAACCTTTTCAGAGATACTGGGTACTGATACTTATGGAGTGGACTTTGTTGTAACTGTGCTGATGCATTACATAATGAACAAGAAAATGTTCACCAGGATAAGTATAAGGCTAACATTTTCAGAAGCATCCAAATGAATAAGCCCAATTTTCTACTGTGATTTACCACTTGGGAACCTACATAAACCTGCTAATTTTCAACGCGATTTAAGCTCTGAAATTCCTATGTTCTTCAAAAAATGTGATTTGCAAAATTCTGCCCTTAGATATTACTGATGGGCCTTGGAGGCAACTATAAATGAGCAAAAGTAAATACAAGGGTTTTTTTTTTTCATGTTTGAACCATGCTGCTGTAAGTTTGATGTTAAATGTCTGGGATACTCCCATCCCAGACAATTAATATATATTTATACTAATCTTTATTTAATAAGGTTTACTCTAAAGGTAGGTACCCAACACTGATGATTAAGGATGAAAATAAATTTCTTACTCTAAGAAAAGAACATATTGTTAATACAAGGAACAAAATGTTGATACAGTGAAAAGAGTGTTGTCACATGGCCAATTCCACTCTGACCCTCAATCCTTAAAGTTAAGGGGAAATAAGTACCCCCTTCTTTTTGTGTTAGATAGTCATTAACCAATAAACCACAGCCACCAGTCCAAAGAGGTTTCCCACTTTCTCAGTCTCCAGATTAAAGCTAATTATGAGGTTTGCTTTTAATGGAATGGATAAAGACACTGGCCCTCATCCAAGAAAGCACTTAAGCAGACATGTATCTGTCTGGATAAGAGTCAGTTAAATTGTTTTTTCTGCACTGTAGCTTTTAGACATACAATATGGAATAGTCAACCAAAAATGGTGGTTCAGGAGAGATCCAAGTATTTCTCCAGCTGGTTTAAAGCATTTATGCATATATACAGCGAGGGTTATTTACATCTTTGGTCTTCCAGAAAGTGCTAACAATATATTCTACCTACAAGAAATTTTATTCCTGCTCCTAATTTTCCCCTAACAAGAACTAGTTTGAAACTTCATTTGGGCCACAAGCTGCATTTTAGGATTCTTAGACTTGTTATTAATAATGAATTTCTTCTCTGGAGGATTCTGGGAAGATCAAATAATGTTCCTCCAACGACTCTTCGTAGACTTCAAATTAGGAAGAAATCACGTAGCTGCTTTAGCATGCAGTACAAATACTACTCTTACGGTACCCATTTCCCCTAATCGTTAACATCTTGAACGAATTGTCCAAGCACACGTAATCTATAACATGGATAATCAGGAACTCATTATTCCACCATTAAATTCTAACTGCCCAAGTGGAACAAAACTTGTTTATTACACTGGATTAAACACCAACCCCCCCCAACCCAAAAACAAACAAACAAAGAAACAAACAAACCCCACCCCCAAACAACAACCCCCCATGAATAGGTGAAAGAAAAATAGTTTTAATATTCTGCTTTTAAGCAGGCATAAAGTACTAGTGACGGCATATATTTACCAGTAAAAAGAAGAAGCATAGGTTTAGTGTAACGTATTTACATCTTGGTTATAAAGAACTATGGGAAAACCAAACATTTTTTGGAGAGAGAAATGGTTTGTAATGGGGTTTTCTTCCTCAAAAGTCTAATTAATTTCACATAACTTCATACCGCACACAGTGATTCATATCTACAGCCCAAAACTGTTTTTATTGTAAAAGCAATGAGAAACCTCTATGAAACTAACACCTTCTGATTAAATATGTGCACATTTATGATTTTCTCTTGCAGCGTAATTTTGCTGCAACCCCCCAGGGCTAGGTACAGAAGTTACGCATAAACTGGTTTAAAGTGATCAGAAACAGGTTTAAACCTGTAACAGAACAGAAACTCAGCGCACATAAACCAGTTTCAAAATGGCTGAAACTGATTTAAGATAAACCTTAACTGACTTAACTGATTTGGCGCAAACCAGTTTATGAAACTTCTGTCCCAGACCCCTTCCTGGTTCAAGTTAAACCACAGTCCCCCAGCATCTCAGCAAGCTTTGCAGCTTTAGCCTGGGTTGAGCTGTGCTATCTACTCCAGAGAGCAGGGCTGGCTTTGCCCCCCTGCTTCCTAGCTGGCGCAGTGAGGGTTGGCTGACAGGGGAGGGGAGACAAGCCTGGCTGTGGATGAAGCCCAGTCTGCAGTGAAGGGACTGCCCCCCCGGAAAAAACCTGACTGGGGCCTGGGGTCAGGGAGGGGGTGCTAAATACCCCTTTTCACATGCAAACTTACTGCTAGCTGCAACTGTGGACTTCAAATCCCAGAGGCACCTGGAAGCAGGAAGAGGAAATAATGAGTAACCCTGCAGAGTCCTGCTGCTGTAATTCTGTACTGCAAATCCCAGAGATCTCAAGGGCAGCAGGAAGAGGAAGTGAACATACAGCCAGAGAGTCATGCTGTAGCTCCCCCTGGCTTCTGGCCTGAGCCACTGCAGGCATGTGGCTGTATTTTCTGAATCAAAGGTAAATGTCTGTTCACTTCTGTTTCAATTTAATCTGTGCCATTTAGGCTACCTGCAAGGATTAAATCGATTCAGCCTCAGGCTTTTTGACTGTCTGTACTTAGCCTTGTTGATTAGGAGAAATGGTGAACATGGAACAGTGGCTAAGATCACTTATGTGAAATTAAGAAAAGTATGACTCTGTTCATGTAAAACTGGCTAGTTCTACACAAAACTAATTAGATGCATGAAAGTCAAACACACCCTGACATCCGTTTTAGAAATCAGGGTGAGTTCCTTTATTCCAAAGCACACGATTTTTAGCTTTTCTTTCTAGAAAGGATCCTGTGTGTGTGGCGATCCAGTTTTACTGGATGCAGAGTACTTCTGAAATTCCACTAGAATTTAAGGAGCTGAGTAGTCTGAGCAGTTGTGTAGCACTACATCACCAGTAAAGCATTCAGTGGTATTCTAGTTACAGCTCCTATTCAGATAAGATATCAAAATTGGAGATAGTAGCACAAGCTTTGCAAACCAAAAGGGTAAAAAAATGACTGCCCCCTTGAAAAATAAATCAGCTCGCCAGTCATCTGTCCTGCTAAATTTCTGACCTCATCTCATCTCATCTCATTTCATCTCTCCATTTCAATTTCTTTCCTGGCATCTTAGCCTTCTGTTCATCATGCTCCCCTTTGTTCATACATTTCAGTCCAAAACAGAGAATCTCTCACTGTAACCCCTGCAAGAAATTAAACTGAAGCTATTCCAGGCAACATACTGGAGGAAAAATCCAGCTTGAATCATAATGTATATCATCATTGAAACCAGAGGCAATTCACAATCTCAACCACTCAAATTAGTAATTCCTCTTTAGAACTGCATTGTTCAAGTTTCTTAGCTAACGGCCACTTTTCAGAACCCTCCCCCCCAAGCCCCCTCCCCCCTAAAAAAACAAAACCTTCTCTTTAACGATGACTGGGCCAAATTCATCCACAGCTCATCTTAAAGGCTAGGGACAGAAGTTACACATACATTGGTATAAGTGATCAGAAACTTGTTCAAATCTGTAGCACAATAGGGCTAGGGACAGACATTCAAAAAGCCTGAGCTCAAATTGATTCAGTCTTTGCAGGTTAGTCTAACCTGCAGAGAATAAACCAGATTGTAAGTGGATAGACATTTGGCACATGCCTGCAGTGACTCAAGACAGAGGCCCCGGGGTGCTAGAACAGCCCTCCCTTTCACTGAGAAGCTGAGCGGGGGGGGGGGGCATGGCCAGGCCTGCACCAGAGGCTCCCTGACAACCAGAAGCAATCCTGGCACACAAACTACCAGGCCCCAGAGGGGAACTCTTACCCCTCCTCCATCCCCTACCACTGTGGGGCCAGAAGGGAGCCCTGTTTGGTGCTGGGGGGCATCTCTTCTCATTCCTCCTCCGCTGCCACAACCATGGGGTGGGGAAGTGGGCTCTGTGAGGCTGCCTTCCCCCTGCTTCTCCCCCATTGCTGTGGGGTGGGGAGAGGGGGCTCTATGGGATGCTGCCCAGCCCTAGAGGGGAACTCTTCCCCCTATTTTTCCAGTGCTCCTTTCCCCCAGAGCAGTGCTCGCTGCCTCTATCCCCAGGGTTCCACGCTGCACACCTGCAACTCCGCACTCACGTGGGGAAGTTCCATGTTGGACTCTGCAGGGAAGCATAAGGCAGGGCTCCCTCCACTGCTAGCAGAGTGCAGGGACTGCAGCTGGGAGTGGCAGAGACAGCAGGCTCCAGTGTGGGGCTGGAGCTACCGGCATGGGAAGCACAGCCTCGGAGATACGGCAAGCTCCGCTCCCTCTTCTGTGCAGTGCTGGCTGGAGAGACGCCTGCACCAGGCACAAGCATCCTGATATCCCTGCCTGCTCCTGCTGCCAGGCAGCAGTGGTTTCATGCTATGGGGGGAGTGTGTGGGGGTTCCTATATGCCCCACCCCCACCCTGTCCAGCTGAGGTCCGCGCTCCCGCTGCCCTTCTGTGGGATGGAGGAGTAGGGGGAAGAATTTCCCCCAGCATGGAACAGAGCCTGCCTCTGCTCACCCCACCACCCCTGTTGTGGGGCCAGGCAGCATTACATGGAGTGCCCCCACTCTCATCCCTGGGGTGGCATGGGGGGGAATGGGAGGAGGAGGAAGAGTCCCCATCCAGAGCCTCACAGAGTACCCCTCCCCACCCAGCATGGAATAGAGCCCCCCTTCCCACTCTGCAGGACAACCAACCCAACATGGCCCCATTAAGGTGAAGGGGGCAGGGAGAAGAGTTGATTCCTCCCTCCATCCCTTCCCTGCAGCTGGGGTTTAGCAGCTCCAGGGGCCACCACTGCAGCCCCATCCCCTCTGCTCCCCAGCTGCAGTGGGGGAAGAATGGAAGGAAGAAAGAAATAACTCCCTTCCTGCCCACTTTGCCTTAACAGGGCCATGCCTGCCAGTGTCTCCACTAGGGCTGGTCCCTGCTCTGGCTAGACAGCAGAGGGGAGGGACCAACTCTGCTGTGGAACAGAGAGCCCCACCCATCCCAGAGAGCATGCCAGAATGCTGGGGGTGTCTGGTTTAGCTTAAACCAGGAAGGGATCTGGAACAGACATTGCATAAACTGGTTTGAGCCAAATCAGTTAAGTCTGATACTACATTCAACCAGATTTATCTCAACCTTATCCACCTTCAGCCATTCTCAAACTGGTTTATGTGCACTGAATGTCTGTTCTGTTACAGTTTTAAACCAGTTTCTGATCACTTAAACCGGTTTATGTGTAATGTCTGTCCCTAGCCCAGAAGTTAAGTGCACATAAACCACTTTCAAAATGGCTGAAGCCAGTTTAAGATAAACATGGATGAACATAGCTTATTTAGGTTAAATCAGTTTATTGAACTTCTGTCCCAGATCCCTTCCAGATTCAAGTTAACTTACAACCCCCCAGAATCCAGGATCCTCCCCTGCAACCCCTGCCCCCACCCCCCCAAGGTGAGCCAGATAACTTTGGTCCAAGCTGTCTGCTCCAGCCAACAGGGCAGCATGCTCTACCATCCCTCGGCCTCTGACCAGGGCCACTGCAGGGATGTGGATACTTTTCCAGAACCAAAAGTGAATGTCTGGTTCATTTGCTCCCTGGTTCAATCTACGCATCTTAGACTAACCTGCGAAGACTGAAGAGATTCAGCCACAGGGTTTTTGATAGTCTGTACTTAGCCCAAAAGAATGATTAATTTGGCCTACCATTTTAATATATTTTAACACCAAATGCTGGTTTGCTTTGTATTCTTGTTATTTAAGGGGAAGCAAAGAATTTTAGGCAACTGTTTCACATTTCAGGCTACCAAGTGTGAATTTAAACCTTATTCTGAAGTGCCATCCCTCAGGTTTTGCTACAGAGAATACAGACACAAGATTAATGGATGCAAGAGATCATTGTTGTTTGAAAAACTGAGGATCCAGGAACAAAGCCATGACCTGTTTGAGATATCTCCAGAAAAATTACTGTACATGCCCTGAACCTTGTTCTGACATTATACATAGGAAAATAAAACCACCCATGAGGGTAGAATCAGTTTCAGGAACTTAAAGAAAATAAGCTAGCAAATGTTTAAATTATGCTGTGTTCATTTCTCTCATGAGACTTTAGGGGCAAAGGGTGTACAGTAGACAGTCTTCTGTCAAGTGAACTACCTAAAGTCCCCTAGCACTTTTTTCATGGCTTACAAAGCAAGAGATAGGCCAGTGTAGTAGGTTAATACTCTTATCTGTGACCCACTCAGCAAGAAAATGCAGTGGAAAATTTGTATTTTCCTAAAGGCTGCTAATTTTGCAGCTTTACTTCCACACCACCTTTCTTTTCAAAATGAAAGGAGTACATGAAATGCAGTGAGGGGTTGTATATCGATTCTGCTGTCACTACGCATCCTTCAAAATCATCCCAAGTGCTACTTCTTGATAATCTACACGCCTCCAGGTGATGAAATATGTAAAGAAGATCCCCCTGCACTCCTCATTAGCTGCCTCAAAACTTCATTTTAGTGACTGAAAAATGGGAGTGAATCTGTAATGGATCATTCTGCTATGGAGTCTCACCAAAGTCAGCACAGCTCCTTGGGTGAATAAAGGCTTCAGGATCAAAATTCAAACCAGAACATCCAGAGCCATTGACCCCAAGTATTTCATTAACCAGGAGAGCCAGGTCCCAAAAAATCATGATTTTAAAAACAACTCTGTGATTGTTGCCATCTAAATTGTACAAAATAGTCTTGTGTACTTAAAATACTGCACAAAGAAATATACAGACAAGTATGTTTTGCATAACTAGAAGGGGTAATTGTACACTGTGACTAAACTGTAAAAACATTTGAGAGCTGTGGAGGTAGAAAGAATAAGGAAGAGAAGTTTAACAATCTTTAACGTCTAAAAGGAGGATGTAAAGGCCCAGGATCCGGTGGAATTTCAGAAAAAAGGTCCCTTAAGTTTTGATAAAGAACAAGGAGGAACTATTGCTCTTTCAAAACTGTACACCTCTTTGAAACAAACAGAGATCCAGCAGTAACTGACTGGATGTCTGAAGTGTAACAAAAGTATCAACGAGTCAAGTGCAATTTGGTCGAAGTGATTCACATAACTATTGATAACCACACATTCTCTCCATCTGGATATGTGGGGATTATATTAATGCCAGGCATTATAACATGAGGATAACAATTTATTCATTTCTTACCAACCTTTACTTCAGCACTTTGGGAAGAATGGAAGGAAAAGTAGTTCTGAGAGCTTTCACATGGTTCTTGTTGCCAAGGAAACAATAGTTTCCATTTCCCAGTACCGCAGAAATCAGGGAATAAGAAACAAAGAAATCTCCAATACTGGATAAGAGTTTCTGTCAGTAAAATTCACCTGCTCCATAACAAGTTCATTGTAACTGCACTATTAGAACAAGGCAGCAGTGTTGATGTGTGTGTTGAGGTTTGCAGAACAACATATACGATTCTAGCAAAAAACACTGGTGAACACTTAATACCCCAAATACTGTCATTTGTGTGTGTTTTGAAAGGGAGACAGAAGGGGAGGGTGGGACACACATGTGGATCTCAGGTCTCCTATCAAACAACAAACATGTAAGCATATCACCAGTGCTTGTAGATCATGCAAGTATAGTTCTATAAATTTCCCCACTCAGAAAAGCCTACACCTCAGCATCATTTTTATCAGCTTGGAAGTGGATACTAGTTTCCCATAGTTTAATAATTTTTAAATTGTACAGAAATGCCTTGTTAGTGGCATGGATCACTTCTCCTTGCTGTGAAAGCTACCCTCCCTACTATGATCACCGATCACTTTTCTGTGTTTGGCAGCTCTGTCTCAGATGAAATTCCTCCCAGTGTTTTGTCCTCTAGGATGTTTACCTATAGTCATTACAGGAGCACTTCAAATACTGCAATAGTGTTATTTACCTATACGTGCTGATTGGCAAATGCTTAAGGGACACTGCTATCTTTTTTGGTATCAGAAGCAATTCTAGTAGGGATCAACTTCGAGAAAAAGACAAGCAAACACACAGTCTTTTTCTCACACACGCACACACACTGCTGAATCTGTCAGCCTGCAGTTTAAGCAACATCATTTAGTGTTGTCGTAGCCCATTTAGGCAGTCAGACAAAATTGGTAAAGGCACCACTCCCCTTTCTCATAAAACACTCCTGAGTTTGTAATAAACTGTAAATATGCCTGAGTTTCCCCTTTCAAAAGGTTGGGCTGCATTCTGCTAGGCACCTCTTGTTAGTAGGCCATCACACCAGTGCAGGAAAAGCCGTGTGAATACGAGTGGGAATATCTACGCAAGACACTTCTCTGCACAGCACACTAATTTGCTGCACAGTAAAGCATCACTATGTACATGTGTGCAGCAATTAGGGCATAGTAGACTAATTTACCACACTGCTGGATAGTCCCATCAAATACAAGTGGTATCCGGCAGCGCAGTAAATCACTGTACTGTATATGCAGACAGTGATGTTAGGATTAGTTTACTGTGGCTCAAATTTAGCTGGAATATATTAAATTACATTAACTGTATGTTTAGATCTGCCCAGTGCCAACTGCCTTTGGACCTGACTGGAGTGCAGTATGGACTCTTTCCTTAAGGAAAAAGGTCTATAGACCTTAACAGAGCTGACAAATCATTAGGGCTCTATAGAAACTCTTCTACAATGCTATAGAATTTAATAGAGAATTCACTATTTTCGTGTCCCTTTTAAAGCCAGCTTGTAGTAACTCATCCTATAGGGCAACCTAACACAACCAGGATCTACTTCCTTCTGGAATTATTTACCACATCTGCAGTTGAAAATGTGGGTCTTGGATTGTCCTCCTCAGTCAGTTACAGACTCACTGATAATTTACCTATCTGCAAAAAGACTGTTATACTTGGAGATATAAGACTGATCTACTGCTGCTGGAGATATAAGACTGATCTACTGCTGCTGGTAGCAACTTTCAAATTGTCTTTTAAGTTATATAGGGTAGCCCAAATCTAGGTTCCAGAGGTTTTTTTTCTTAATCATTATACCCAGTGTTTGCCTGGCTAAATCTGGGCTGCCGGCTGCCTGCTGCCTAGCCCCCACCCATTCTGCTCCCCCTTAAGGACAATTCCTTCTTCTAAGGTTGCAGGACATTAACAGACCTTATTAAGGTGTGCAAGATAGAACAACTTACTACTTCTCCTCTCCTCCTCAAAATGTAAACTAGAATAAGGCCTTCTCAAACACTATAGCATTTTATTTTTAGTGCCCCAAACATGACTATATTCTATTCTCAGCTCTCCCACTGGTCTGGATAGCCTTGGGCAAGTCACTTCACTGCTTTATGCCTCAGATCCCCTATGGATCATGAAGGAAGGGGATAAAGATATCTCATTTGTTAAGTGTTCTTCTGACAAAGAGCTTAGGGTTCCTCTTACTTTAAGGGAGGAACTGCATCTGAAAGAGTGCCAGACAGCTGAGTAGGGGTTAGCTGCAGAAGAAAAGGCAGGCAGCTCATCAAGCCCAGAATGAGAACACCTGTGCATGGCTGGGAACGTCACCTGACCAGAAGGGGGTGCTCTATATGCTCCTTAGAGAACATATAAGCATACGGCCTGAGCCAGGGTGAACAATATGGCTATGCAGGCTGTAGAGGAAAGAGCTTCTGAATAGGAAGGCTACAGAGGAGTTCCTGGCTGACACTTAGGCTACTCTGGGGAAATGCTGATTTACAGGGTAGAATATAACTCAGGGTATGGGGGAGTTTGTGGTACAGCTAGAGAACTAATGTTTTATGTTCAGACCCAGTATGGAGTTTGTTTTTTAGCCAGAGGACTTATTCCTTAGTTACAGTTTATACCAATGAACTGAGTAGGGACTATTGAGTGAAGGAGGATCCAGCAGTGCCTGAGCAGAGTAGAGATAAAGGCTGGAACCTAGAAGCCAGGTCCAGTAGAGTGGACCTGGGGTAGAGGGCCCAGTGAGAAGAAAGTGAAAGAGGCTGCTGCGACTGAAGCCCCAGCAAGTGAGACTGATTGATCGATAGCAACATCTGTGAGGCACAGCCATGGCTACAGAGGAAGTTAGAGGCCACAAACAGCCCATAAGGCAACAGGTACCCTGGAGGCATGGATGGGCCAGGAGGGCTAACCTAGAGCTAGTGCATGACTGGCACCAGCAGGACACAAGAGGGATCCACTGCCAGTCAGATGGATTAGGACAGGGGCAGGCAATTATTTTCGGTGGAGAGCTGCTTACTGAGTTTTGGCAAGCTGTTGAGGGCCACATGGGTAGTCCTGTCCCCTGACAGGTGCCCCACCCTTGATCACCATCTTGGGACTGGAAGTTGCACCCCTAGCCTCTGACCTTTGCCACTGGAAGTCCCTCCCCCTGCCCCTGTAAGTACTCCTTTGGGGAAGAGGGTTTGCCATCTTGGGGGGGAACCCCCCCAAATCACATACTAAAAATCAAATACCTATCATAATATATTTTAATTAAAAAATATATTTTTGTCCTGATTTGTGAGCATTTGTGGTGTATATGTAGAAGTGATTGCATATGGGGGTTAATGAGGATGTGTGTGTATGGGTATGAATGCGGGTATGGGAGCCATGTAGTGCAGAATGGCTGGGCAGCAAAGTGGGGAAAGCTGCAGGGGGGAGTGGGAGCATGGGGCCTGCACCAATGTCCCAGGGCCAGCACCAGCAGGGCCCAGAGCAGGGCAGTATGAGAGTGAGGCACAGGCTGGCAGGGGTCAGTGGAGCCAGGCTGGGCTGTACCAGCAGGGAGAGGGGGGAGCTGACCCAACTCCATAGAGCCTCTGCTGGCTAGAGCCTCTCCCATGCTCCTGTTGCACTGCTCTGGGCCCTGGTGGCTCTGGCCCCGGGACGCCAGTTTCCTCTGCACTGAGCAGCAGCTTCTGGGGAACAAGCTGGTGCTCAGAGTGGGGGAAAAAGTGGCCTACCCCCCCTCATGGCCAGCACCCTGTGCTGCAGCCACTCTAAGCCCACGTGGCGCTACCTGTGCTTGCTCTCCATTGTCACCATTGCCCCACAGGGCAGCAGTGATGCAGCGGAGAGGCAGAACAGCTCTGCGGCTCCAGCAGGAAGTGCCAGCCATGAGCGGGGGAGGCCACTTTTCCCCTGTGTTGAGCACCAGCTTGTTCCCCAGAAGCTGCTGCTTGGTGTGAAGGAAACAGGTGTCCTGGGGCCAGTGGTGGCAGGGCCCAGAGCAGGGTGGCAGGAGCACGGGGTTCCAGCCAGCAGGGGCTCCATGGAACCGGGTCGGCTCCCTGCTGTCCCTGCCGGTGCAGCCCAGCCTGGCTCCAGAGACCCCTGCCAACCTGCACCCAATGCTCCTACCTCCCTGTTCTGGGCCCCATCAGCACTGGCCCTAGGACACCAGCAGAGGCCCCTGGCTCCCACTACCCCCACCCCCCCACTGCTTTTCCACCCCCTCACTGGCTCCTGGCTGTATGGCTGGAACATGGGGCTCAGCAGGAGCTGGCCTGGCCCCAAGGACTGGGGTGATTCCCCGCGGTCCTCCCCTGCCCCTCTTATTTGAATTTCCCACACTGGCACAGCCACAAACAGCCCCACTGTCCCAGGCAGAAATGGGTGGGCCTTGCTGGGGCTTCCCCTGGGTCCTACTTCCCTTAGCTCCTGTCATCTTTGACAGGAACCAGGGGCAGATAAATATTACTTTTCTAAATTTTTAGGGTCCCTCTGGGCCAGATGCAGCCCGCAGGCCATATTTTGCCCACCCCTGGACTAGGGCTTGCTCTAGGACCCTTGGGCAGCCTCCCTTTCCACATTCTAATAATTCCAGCAAAGATGTGGCAGGAAAAGGAAGGGGGAGGGTACCCTATGGCCTAATGAGAGGTGGAACCGTGTGGCCTCTATGGGGCTCAGCACTTGGTATACTCTGCAGTCTACTGTTGAAAAATTCCATATAAAACCTATGCAACAGTATTATTAGAGTACAGTAAAACCCAGATATTTTGCAGGGCTGGGTTCCTTACTTTCACCACTAAAAAGATGAGGGTTTACAAATTACCTCAGGCAAAGATACACAGCAAAGAGATGCATAGGACCACTGAGGTGTTCCAGCTGTTTGCTCCAGGTTTTATTTCAAAGGGCATCATTTTTTCTACCAGCTGTGTGGTACAGCATATATGTTCCAGCTGACTAGAAAAGTGGCACTCTTTGCAGGAAAAAGTCACAGCAACCAGCTGAACATCTCTTCTTTAATTCAGCGACCTGCTGCCAATTAAGAAGGCTGTGGTCTATCTGGATATGAATGATGTGGGTTCTATTGTATTGTCTTTAAAAAAAGATTTTACAGGTTTTAGTGGGAGGGCTCTGTCAGGAATGAAATGCCATACTTCCTGGCAGAGCCAAGTCAGAGAGTGCACACTGTGTAGCCATTTTGCTCTATCAGTCTCTCTCTTTTTTTTAATTTAAAATTATAGACTAAATATATTCATTGCTTTTTCTCCCCCTTTGAATTTTAACGGACATCTTTAATGATCCATATTGTTCTCTATAGAAGGTAGGTTGGTACACATACAGGAAATAGCATCTGATATGTATGCAATTTTATTCAGTACAGTATGTGCTAATTATCACTGGAAGATTATTAACAGCTTTTGAAAACATCAGAAATGCTTAGGCAAGCCACTCATTTGCTGAAGTTCAAAATAATTTACCTTTGAGGTATCAGGCCCACTGAAATTCATTCCAGCAATTTAGAGGGAGTCTTTTTCATTAGCCTTAGTCTGATACCTGGGGTTGCTCTGTAACACTGGTTTCATGCATGGAAAAGATCAGAGAAATGTATCTGATGCAATACAAGCTTCAACTCTCCTTCAGTATAACAATCAATACTCTGACTAGAGCATTTGGTGGAGTGTTTTACCTTCACTTGAGTAATGGTTTTGTTTGATCTATTTTTAGCTGGATTCCAGCTATACTATTAGCAGACTTTTTCTGAGGCTGGCTATAGCTCTATGTACTGAAGCATTCACAGTGTCTAAAAATAAAACTTCACAAGCTGGCAAGGTTTCCAGAATCATGTTTGACTTTGTGACCATTCAATTTCTTTCTCTTCCGGTAGCTCCCACCATTACCCCAACTTTATTCATAGAAGTATACAGACATATTATCTCTGATTTCTATTCCTTGGTTTAGGATCAGCACTTTCATAAATCTATAGTAATGGTACACTAGATACACCTTCTGAAACCATTCAGCAATGCTTTTGTTTTGTATATGGAGTGTTCTGCAGAATTTCTGTTACAGATAAATTTGATGATGTTTCTAGGGTTCATCGGCTAATCTTTTAGGCTAGGGGCAGAAGTTACACACAGACTGGTTTAAGTGATCAGAAACCGGTTTAAACCCGTAACAGATCAGAAGTTCATTGCACTTAAACCACTTTCAAAAGGGCCAAAACTGGCTTAAGATAAACCTGGATGGATGTAGCATCAGACTTAACCAGTGTTGTCAACTCATCATTTTTGGCATTGTTCTTAAAGCCTATGCTCCAGAAATATGAAAAATTTAACTCTTCCTTTTATTTATATTTATACCAGGAAATTGCCTGTCAAGAATGATGGGTTGGTGGGGACAGAGGCCCTTTGCGTCTGGGCTTGCTCCCCCACCACTTAGGGTCTGGGCCTGTTCCCTCTCCTCCCTCCAGCCAGTTTGGCTCTGGGCCCATTCCTCACCTGCTCCCTGCCAATTTGGCTTTGGGCCCATTCCCTCCTCCCCACCACTGGTTCAGTTCTAGGCCTTTTCCCCCCTTCCCCTGCCGGTTCAGCTCTAGGCCCGTTTTCTCTCCTCCCCCTCACTGGCTTGGCTCCAGGCCTGTTTCCCATCCCCCTGACTTCAGCTCCAGGCCTGTTCTCCTGCTCCCCTGCACTGCACCTCTAGAGGAGGCACCAGGCTCTGACTGTCCCATGACCTTATTCATGGTGACTAGGGTCCTGGCTGGGCTGGGTTATGAAGCAATCAGAGCCCAGCGACTCATCCAGGGGTATAGCACAGGGAAGCCAATGGGGGGCCCATGACAACTTAGTCTGTGCATGGGGCAAGTGTGGGCTGCAATCAGCCTCTGCTCTGTGCCTCGCTGCCAGTGCTTTGACAACGGTGCAAAGCAGCACCATATAAGTCCCGTTGCTGGGCAGTGATGCACATGGTGCCGCGCCATGCTGTGCCGCTGTCAAAACAACTGCAATGAGGTATGGAGCAGAGGCTGAGTACAGAGCACAGCTGCATCCCGCCTTTGCCCTGTGCACAGACCGGGAGGCCATGGGCCACCCCTTGGATCCTCTGGAGGACCTGCTGGGCTCTAATTGTCCATTGATGCAGCCTGGCTGGAGCCCCAGTCACAACAAATGGAGCCCCAACTGGGCCATGTCGGGAGCAATCAGAGCCCAGGGGAACAACATGGGGAGCCTGGGGGGGCATATGCCCCCACTCCCCCAAAGTGTGTGCAGCAGCGGGAACTGCCCATCCACAGCCCTGGAGGAGCCACCAGGCTCCCATTGCCCCATGACCCAGTCCAGCCCAAGCACAGGGGGTGGGGGG
The DNA here is from genome assembly GCF_001723915.1 of Gavialis gangeticus. Taxonomy (NCBI): domain Eukaryota; kingdom Metazoa; phylum Chordata; order Crocodylia; family Gavialidae; genus Gavialis; species Gavialis gangeticus. The sequence continues at coordinate 39,843,792 of NW_017729024.1, read as the reverse complement.
GGTGTTCTTCAGAGGGAAGCAGGGAGCTCTGTGGGCAGCAGAGTAAGGAGAGCAGGGGCTGTGGGTCAGGAGTGATGGACACCAGCATGGTCGGGGGGGCAGGGTACTGTGAATCAGGAGTGAGGGGCAGCAGAAGAGCTGAGGGCACTGTGGCTTGGGAGTGAGGGGCAGTGGCAGTGTATGGGCATATCACTGCCCCCGTCCACAACCATATACCCCCTCCCCACCTCTGGTGTCCTCTTTTTTTGAAACTGAAAATATGGTCAGGTTTAAAAAAACCTGCAAAGATTGAATCAATTCAGCCTCAGGCTTTTTGACTGTCTGTACTTAGACTTATACAACCACTAAGAGATGGGAATGAAGGCTCCTGCTTCCCTTATGAGGTCTGTGTAAGGAAAGGGCAGACTTTCAGTCTCTGAAACTTGAGGCTTGGTGAGTGCTGCTATTACAATGCTTTTGTTGTGCAAAGCTGTGACCTCATTTGTTCTACAAACAATTACAACTATTTATCTACTTCTAGTTCTCCTATGCTACAATGCAGACAACAGCCAGGAGTAGATCATTTTTCTATGGACCAACACTTGAATAAGCTGGGAGTATGAATGAAGTTTTCAAATACTATCTTCTCTCTCCAAAAAGAAAGACCCTTCCTGCAAGATTTTGGAAATTGGGAAAGAGTAAGTCAGTGCACCCATGAAGTACACTATGGCTAGAGACAGATGTTCAAAAAGCCAGAGCCTGATTTGATTAAATATTTGCAGACTAGTCTAACCTGCAGATATTGAACCAATTTGCAAGTGGACAGATATTTACTTTTGAATTTGGATATGCAGGCAAATGCCTGCAGTGGCTCAGGCTAGAGGTTGGGGGGTGCTTGAGTGAGCCCTTCCTTCCCTTCCACAATGCTGAGCTGAGGAGGGGGCATGGCCAGGCCAGCACTGTGATTAGGGAGGGATTTAAACCCCCACCCTGCCTGCACAGTCCCCAGATGGGGAGGAGGAAGCAGCCGTCATCAGGCTTTTCCCCGCTCTCTGCTCAAGGGGTGGGGGAGTGTTGACAGACTTCAGCCACCAGCTTGCATTCTAAGGCAAAGGTGGGGAGGGGAGAATTGTTTGTGTGCAATGCATGCATCTGTTGGTGACACTAAGCTTTTTAATTTCCCTCTTCCTACTTGTTCATAGTGGCTGCAGAAAACTGCAGGTCCCTTGCATTGCAAACCAAGTCATTTCTCATACCTCTCTCTGTCCCACCTTGAACACTGGCAGACTGTGGCCTTTGAAGCAAGCTAGCAGGGAGCTTATCAGAACACAAATCTAATCAGCCCATCAAGAATACAAAGCCTCTCTCGTTAGTTCAAGCACTTCTTAAACAGCTTTTTCCAAGGCATTTGTAAGGAAGAACAGAGGGACATTACCAGCTGACCTGATGATTAGTTCCAAAAAGCCCCAAGACTGTTCTGTCTGCCTTTGTCCCAGTGAAATTGGAGACACGCACATAAAGACACCTCTCAGCATTAGCTAGCGTGGGGGTGGTATGGCCAGATGATGGCTGGGGTCCATGCCACTGGGGTCCCTGCTGTGAGAGAGGGAGAACTCCTGCTTGCAGAGAGTGAGGGGAGGGTGCGGCAGGGGGAAGCCACATAGACGCTGCTGTGCCTGCAGTCTCCACCTCCTTCTCAGCCAGCCTAAGCTCTGGCTATGGAAAAGAGGGGTCGGGTCAGCTCTGCTTTTTGGAGCAGACATCCCAGCCTAGCCCAGAGCTGAAAAACATGCTGGGATACTGGGGGACTCTGATTTAACTTAAACCAGGAAAGGGTCTGGGACAGAAGTTCCATAAATCAGTTTGACTTGGATCAGTTAAGTTTGATACTACATTCGACTAGGTTTATCTTAAACCAGTTTCAGCCATTTTGAAACTGGTTTATGTGCACTGAACTTATGTTCTCTTACAGGTTTAAACAAGTTTGTGATCATGTAAACTGTTTTATGTGTAACTTCTGTCCCTAGCCTAGAGATGATGCCTATCTAATTAACCAAGGAGATACTGCAAACTGCAGGATCAGGTAGAGATACCCACACTAACTTTAAATGAGCTAGCATAGGTACTAGAAGCAGTAGCTTGGAGTTCCCCATGGGATAATAGTCCCTGTCAGGAAGTAATCCTGAGTCAATTTTGTGTGTTGTTATTCTTAATATGTTCTGTTAGTGAAGTCCAGTAAAAGTTTACCCAGGGACACAAAGCAGAGAAATTTAAGTATACATTAGCCTGCATGCTGCTTTTCTCTTAAATCTTTAACTCTGTCCATTTACAATATTTTATATAGGTACACACTTGCATATTTATGTTGTGCAATAAAATATAACTATGACAAGCTATGCATATAAATTAAACCACCTGGCTGATAATGTGATGACAAAGACACAAGCCTGTATATGGCTTTGATTTTTCCTTTGGCTGGAAAAGCACAACATACCATAAAGGTGAAAATCTCTTTTTTAGGGTTCTCAGAAGCAACAAGACTATCCCATTGGCTAGACAAGGAAGAAAAAAGCTAGAAGTGCAACTGTCAGTATTTATTAGCAGCTGGAGGAAAAGTGCCTGGCAAGGTACCAGCTGCTGGAGATAGGTAGGGTACAGGAAAACAGTGAAAGCTATGATACAGCCTTTACCTAACTGCCCTTTCTGTCACCCATAGAATGTCCTTGTCTTTCATTCAATAACACTCAACCAAGCATGGTGTGATGCTTAAAAATAGCCTGTACTGTACTTAACAGCAGTACTAGAGGGAGAGAGACTTCTTAAAAGATGATTGCATGTTATGTCAGAAAAGATAGTACCACATGTTATATATCAGCTATAGCATTTGAAGTGTGAATAACATCTCTTGCTATATAACAGAGGTGTGGCAGGCCAAAGAAAGCCTGAATCATATCTTCTTCATAGATTTTAGTTGCTTGACTTACTAGCTTCCTACAGGTTCAATGATCCCAAATCACTTAGTGTCAGAAATTCTTGCCCTTTCAGATAGAACTTCCTCAAACTTTATAGTTTGAGAAAACAGGCCAAGTACTTATATATATGTGGTTTAAAATTTTGTAAGACTCGAGGGAAACTGAAGCAATGATTTTTGAGAGGCCTTCTAAGGGAAAATTTTCCCTGTATAGAATCTAATTATTGGAGGGCTGTCATTAATTCATCCCCCCACATTGCTGCAGGGGTGCACTGGGGAAGCAGGTGGTGTAGGTAGGTCAAACAGGTTGTCTCCTGCTTATGCCTGTTCTTCTGCCATCTCTGCCCCATACCTACTCCCCTCTTCTTCCCAGCCTCTGCTCCAGGCTGGCAGGTTCCATCCCCTTTGTAATTTGGGATACTGACCATATACCCAGCCCAGTCCCACAGCAATTGCATGGGCTACATGCCACTACCACAGGGCTAGGTAGGGGCTGTGCTCAGTGCCCCAAATTAGAAAGGGGATGGAGCCTGCTGGCATAGTGCTAGGGTAATGGTAGGGGAGGGAGAGGGGCAGATGTGGGAGCAGAGGCTGCACAGGAGAGGAGTAATAGGTGGAAGAGACTGCAGGGAGAAAATGGCAGGGAGAAGGAGGAGGGGGAAAAAACCTTATCTTAGAATCAAGTAAATACGGTATGAAGGAGTAGTCACAAACCAGTCCATCTTGATCTTGATTAAGGCATCGCTGGGGCATTGATTACCCTCAGTCTTCGCCCTGCCATCTTGATCAACTGGTAGATTCCTGAGCCACCTGAAGTCAATCCTGGGCTGTGGGGGCTAAGCATGTGCATGCTCAGGGAAGAGGTGGAGGCCTGGGCAGCACATGCAGCGGGGCTCGGGGCACAAAGCCCAGCCCGCAGCAGAACCTCCCTCTGCTGCACACAGAGCAGGGGGGCGCGTGCTGCCCCTCACCAGTGTGGGCCAGTGCTGGCAGCTGCAGCAGCTCTGAGGTAGGGAATGGGGCATGGGCAGGGGCAGACCCTGCACAGCTGGCACTGAGCACAGGATGCAGCTACAAGCAGCTCATGCAGGGGGTATGGGGAAGAGGGGCACACAGTGTGGGGGGGCATGCCCCCAGATCTGCTGGTGGGGCAGGGCAGGCTGCAGACTGGTGTTAGGGCAGCACTGGCTTTTCCCAGCTGGACTGTGGTGGTAGCAGCACTGGGAGCGAGGCCATGGGGTGGGGGGCCATAGCCACCCCAACTACTCTCCCAGTGCTGGCACCGCCCACCCCAAGTGCAAGTGTGGGCCAGGCACAGTGAGAACAGCTTGACACAGCTTGCCCCATCCCTTGGAGCCTGGCAGGCACAGGGGAAGGCAGGCTGTAGTTGCAGGCTGGAAGGCTGCACTGGGATGTTCTCACCGGGCCTGGCCCATGCTTGTGCTTGGGACATGTGGTGCTGGTGCTGGAAGCAGCAGTTGGGGGAGCTATGCCTCCACCTTTTGTGGCCTTGCTCCCAGCACTGCCACCACTGCAGCCTGGCTAGGAAGAGCCAGCTCTGCCCTGGTCCCAGCCCCATACTGCTCCACTCCACCCACAGGCAGATCGGGGGGCATGTGCCCCCGTGCTCTGCAGGGCCGTGTGCCCCCCCCCCCACATCCTCGCAATCAAGCCGCTCATGGCTCTGTCCCCAGCACCACCTGTGCAGGGCCTGCCCCATTCCCTACCTCCCTGCCATTGGTGGGGGGCAGATCAAGGCCCCAGCGGTGAGGGAGGCAGTGGGGCTAGGGTTGGGGCCTCACTCTGCCCAACCCCTCCATGGCCCTTTTGCCTCTCCCATCTCTCCCCACAGACTTACCTGCTGGGCAGGGGTGGGGTAGGGGAGTAGATCTTTGTTTACTTTTAAATTACAGAAGTCATCTCCAACCTAAAAAGGTTGGAGACCACTGGTATAAAGAATGTGTGGAAGGCCAAAAATGCCTTGAATCCCATTTCCTTGATAAATTTTAGTTGCTTGAGTTACTAACTTCCTACAGGTCAAACCAATCCAGATTGCTTAGTGTCAGAAATGGTTGCCCTTTCCCATAGAACTTCCTCAAATTTTGTAGTTGGAGAAAACAGGCTAAGTACACAGCTATAAATATTCATCTACAGAATGCCAAACCAATTGAGAAAGACCAATTTACTTCTGTCCAGCATGGTAAAACAGTACAGGTTTCCCTTGATTTATGAGGTAGATGTGTTCCCAGAAAACTGCACGTAAATTGAATTCACATAAAGGAAACCTAGTTTATAATGTAACAAACAGGGATACGTTCCCAGAGCGATGAGGGAAGGTGGGAGTAAGGCTGGGGGTAGGAAAAGGCCAGGAAGTGGGGCATGGTGCAGCCCAATGGCTGCAAGCAGGCAACATCGGCTGCTCCGCGGGCTGTAGCAGGGGTGGCACCAGGCTCTTCCTGGTGCTCAGCAGCTGTGCTGGGAGGGCAGGTTGCAGGGGTGGGCTATGGAAAATTTTGGGGTGGCAGCAGCCCCCTTCCCATTGCTGCGGCCTGCTCCAAGCACTAGGAAAAGCCCAGTGCTGCTGCTGGCCCCAGCTTGCTCTCATCCCGCCGCAGGCTGCTGCCCACCCTGAGCACCGGGACGAGCCCAATGCCACCACTGGCTCCAGCCTACAGCGGCCGCCATCCCCAGCTTGTGGTGGGATGACAGCAGGCTGCCACCAGCCCTATGTGCCAGGAACAGCCCACTGCCACTGCCAGCCTCAGTCTGCAACAGCAGTGTGCTCTTGTCCTGTGTGCAGAGCCTGGTGCAGCTCCCCAGCCTGCAGCCTTCCCAGGGTAGGGAGCTGAACCCCCCCGCCCTGGTCCCACACCATGCACCCGCTCACAGTTTCCTCTGCTTTGCTCCCTGCTGCATCCTTGGGAGCAGCCAACAGGTTGCACAATGCCCCTCCTTCCACTTCCCCTACAGCCCCAGAGCCAATTGCATAAGAGTGAATTTACCTTGCATATAATGAATTTGGGGTATGAAAAGGGTCATCACATAAGAGTGAATTTGCATATATAGAACCTGCATAAATCAAGGGCAACCTGTACTGCATACATATATACAAACTATGAACAGAAATGCCTGAAGAAGGGTGTTTGTGCCAAAAAGCTTTCAAAGAACAATTTTTCCAACTATTTAGTTGGTTTAATAAAAGATGTCACATTTACCCAAGGGCCCTCGTCTGCCAACAGAAGCAGGGCTTTTTCAGAGTCTGGCCTCCAAGATAGAAGATGTTTCAATTCCAGTTGGTTAATGCACACTTTGATTGCAGAGTCCCGAAGTCAGGGGAAATAAGAAAAGGAGGACAGAGGAAGAAATTGAGTGACCTTATTCTGGTGAACTGGCAGAGCTTGTGAACTTAAATAGTGATGTTAATGAAAAGCTGAACTACTGGATCAATCACAGAGCACAGAACAGTTGCATCTAAATCCAATTGCAAAGCATGAGCTTTTACATTTCCCAGACGTCTCTAATTGCCAGCATACTTATCCCTTCATTTGCAGTAAATGCTCTCCAGTGAAAAATCTAGTGCACATCGAACAGCACCTGAATGGAATCTCAAACCAACAGAATCCATATTCAGTAGAGTTCAATTTAACCTCAGCCTACTTTAGCTAATTATGGCTAAACTATCACAGCTCCTTGTCAGCCACTTCCCCCATCTGCTCCCTACTGGGGCCAGTGCTCCAATGTGGAGAGCACTTGTCCAACACCTTCTGCAGCAAGCAAATGGGATGGAGGTGGGATGAAGGAACAGAGAATGAAGGATGGGTAAATGAAAGGAACTTTGGACCTCCAGAATAGCTGTCTGGCACACAGATAAACAGCTCCCTTTAAAAGAAGTGTACTAACTTCTCTTCCTTCTAAGACTAAGAGAGATGTGGGAGAATGGGATCAGATTAGGTGAAGAAAAATTTGGCATTGTTTCACACAATGCATTATCTGCCCTGCACCTAAGGCAGTGTAACTACATGGGGCCCCTTAGGTCATGGTTGATCTTGCACAGGGGTCCAATGTTAAGGGGTAGTCCACACAGAAGAACACTGGGTAATTGTTATAACAAGGAGAGATGAGTGAAGAGTGTAACATTGTTTCACAAATATCTGTTCAAACTTTGATTTGACCATGCTTGTAATTTTGTCGTGCTTGCCCAGACATTATAGTGCTCAAACTTTATTAACACAAATAATTATAAAAACTGAATTTCATAGTTGAGTACTCAACTATCTGAATGACCTGTACTGATTGTAAAATTAACTGTCCTCTGTTGGTTAGTCATTGAAGTTACTGACTCTGAGAACAGAATCAGTGGCATGCAACTTTTGGGTTAGGGACAGAAGTTACACCTAATCCAGTTTAAGTGATCAGAAACTGGTTTAAACCTGTAACAGAATAGAAGCTCAGTGCATATAAACCAGTTTAAAAATGGCTGAAACTGGTTTAAGATAAACCTGGTTGAATATAGTATCAGACTTAAATGATTTGGCTCAAACTGGTTTATGAAACTTGTCCCAGACCCCTTCTAGGTTTAAGTTAAATCACAGTCCCCCAGCATGTTTTGCAGTCCTGGGCTGGGCTGTCCCATTTGCTCCAGAGAGCAGAGCTGGCCCCACTCCTCTGCTTCCTAGCTGGAGCAGTGAGGGCTGGCTGACAAGGGTGGGGTAGGCCCAGCTGGCAATGCAGCCTAGTCTACAGGGGGGAGGGAAGGGGGAGGAAGAGGAAACAGGACTGACACACTCAGGCAAAGCCTGGCTGGGGTCTGGGGCCAGGGAGGGGGGTTAAACACCCCTTTCCCTGCTTAAATGTATTGCTGACTGCAATCATGGACTACAAATCTTAGAGGCACCTGGAAGCAGGACGAGGAAGTGATCAGCAACCCTGCAGGGTCCTGCTGCTATAATTCTGAATTGCAAATCCCAGAGACCTCAGGGGCAGCAGGAACAGGAAGTGAACACACAACCAGAGAGCTGTGCTCTAGTGCCTCCTGGCTTTTGGCCTGAGCCACTACAGGCATGCAGCTGCATTTCCTGAAAAAGGTAAATGTGTGTTTACTTCTATTTTAATTTAATCCCTGCAGTTTAGACTAACCTGCAAACACTGAATCGATTCAGCCTCAGGCTTTTTGACTGTTCGTACCTAGCCTTGCAGCTAAATAGTGCAACAAAAATGATGGCTATGTACCAACTGAGTTCCTGCAAAAGAGCTGCACACCAAGAATTATTTCCTTTAAAAAACCCCCCAAACTTAGAGTAGCACACAATTGTGAGAATTTCATAAATTGCTTGCAGACACCTGATGAGCCAAAAGAAAGGCAAAGTTGTTGAATAAATTATTCAATGCTTCTTATTCATGCAGGTCTAATTATGTCTTTTGCATCATTAGGGATAAATCAAGGTGCCATCTTTATTCAACAAAAAGTGAATGGGAAGAGAGACTTTAGATGTTTGTATTTCCTTTTTTGTTGTTGTTGTTTTGCTATGGTACATAGGAATCTACCCTAGATATTGGTAAGAGGCATCATGAAGTCTAGAGGACATTCAAGGTTAAATTTCTAGTACTATTACCTAAATTATACCTACAAATTTTGGTGCCTATCAGATCATTGAACATGTGCTTTTCCATTTTATTAGGATAAAGGACCAATGTGGTGTTAATTGTGTCTTTTGAAATACTGCCAATCCCTAAAATTTAAATTTTATGAATTTAGGTCTCAAATAAAAGAAATTAGATTAATAATCATGACAAAATAAAACACAATCTCAGGCTGTACCTGAATTAATCACCTAATGACACATATCTAGAAAAAATTGGGAGAACCTCATCAAAACTGCATGACTTGCAATAAAATCACCAGTGAGCCACACTACATTTATATCAGCCTGGTGAGCAAATGCACCATGCACACACACACTTTCTGAATTCGGTGTAGGTGTTTGCAATACAGCATTTGCTCCCCAAAGTTAGCAAGCATGATATGAACAGGAAAATATGGCCAGAATGCCTCATTAGGATCTACCAAAACTCTACATAGAAGCTTAGCCTATATCTTATTTCCTAGCTTGCCATTAGTATACCCCTTATAGCTGGTATTTATTGAACAGAGTTTGGCTGTATGCAGTGTCTTAATTAACATTAGGGCTAGAGACAGATATTCAAAAAGCCTGAGCCTGAATTGATTCAATCTTTGCAGGTTAGTCTATCCTGGCTAGGCTAAATCCAGGCAGACATCTCAGAAATACAGGCACATGCCTGCAGTGGCTCAGGCTAGAAGCCAGGGGTCGCTAGAGCAGCCTTCCCTTCCCTTCTGCAGGGAGCTGAGGGGGGCGTGGCCAGGATGGCCAGGACTGTGATTAGGGAGGGTTCTGTCCCCCCACCCTTAATAAAGGAGCATTTATCAGCTCTGTTTTCTGCATTTAGCATCCCATCAGAAAACAAAGCCTTGCTCATTATAAAATCTTTTTGCAAAAGAAGGAATGCAGGGACATTATCAGCTTACCTACAAAAAGCCCTAAGCAGGCACTGCCCTATCTGACTTGCACAGCATTAGTTAGCAGACCACATGCTGGCTACAGTCCGTGTTGTGGGAGAGACGAGGAAGGGATGTCTGCTTAAGCAGTGAGTGGCGGGAGGGGAGGGGAGGTGGGGCACAGGGAAGAGAAGAGGGGTGGGGCCAACCCTGCTGTGGAGCAGAGAGCCTTGCCTAGGCCAGAGAGCATGCCAGGATGCTGGGGGAGTCCGGTTTATCTTAAACGAGCAAAGGGTTTGGGACAGACATTGCATAAACTGGTTTGACCCAAATCAGTTAAGTTTGATACTACATTTAGCCAGGTTGATCTCAAACCAGTTTCATCCATTTTCAAGCTAGTTTATGTGCACTGAACTTCTGTTCTATTACAAGTTATACCAGTTTCCGATCACTTAAACCGGTTTATGTGTAATGTCTGTCCCTAGCTTAGGGGGATGTAAAAGCCAGCTCAACTCTATTATTGGGAGTATATGTAAGATCAGAACAGAGCTGCACACATCAAGAGGGAGGGAACATAAATGACAGTGGTGGTATCTATTTCAGGAGAATCTAGAGAATTGGAACAAATGAGCTAACTGGAAACAGGAGGCACTGACAGAAGTAATGTAAGAAAATGCCTTCTCTCTTGAAAAAAAATAATTTAAACCTTTTCAGGGTTTATTGATCCTGGGCTCTCCATCACATACTATCGTTACTCTGGAAACCATGCTGTACAATTTTCATATTTGATCTTGGTAATAATCATAAAGCAATTGTTCTTAGATTTCACCTCTGTCATGTCACAGGATGATAAACATGTAACAGAAAAATGTTCTACAAGGAGATCTGATTGCTATGCACCCTTTTGCATTGTCAAGCAATGAGATGAAATACCTATCTCATGAGCTTCTGCTTCATTGGGGTTCTGAGAAAAATAGAAAACAGAAGCCCTGCCTATCTTTTATAGTCTTTGTCAAAAAGCCAAGTGGAGTGACAACCCCAGAAAGCCAATTTAATTTGAAATGGCTAGACTTTGACATTCCTGATTAACAATGCAGCAATTCAGAGGAGACTTGACAGGAAGATGACTGCAGCTACCCTTTTGGAGAAACAAACAGTTCATTTACAAATTACACTTCATTAGTTAGTAGAAGATGAATCCATTTGCAAATGGCAAAATGTAACTAATGCTGCATAATTCTGGTGGAAGTACCAGTAAAACTTAATTTTCCTTAAAATTACATCTTTAGAGATGAGTGCCTTCCCTCCACCCTTCAGATGAAAAGAAGGCAGAAACTTGTTAAAGAGTCTGGAGACAAATGTAATGGGATGGGAGAAAAAAGATGAGATTTTCCAGGAACAAACATATACATTTATTTTTTAAAATGCACCCATCACAATGTCTTTGGGCTTATGTATGTAAATTAGTATTGTTACTAAATTAGTCTCCTTAAACCAGGATCAAATTACTGAGACACAACAGTGAGCAAAAACGAATCCAGAAGGATCCCTAAATAGAATTAAAAGGGAATTTTTAACAAAACCAGTTTCTTGTCAGAAAGTTTTGATTCATTGAAACAAACTTGGCAGGGTAATGTACCAGTTTTGATTGAATTTTTGTTAAGAAAAGCTTCCTCAGATCCAGGATTCCCTGACCAAAGAGAAAACTCAACAATTAAACTCATCTAGCATGTGGCATACCCAGGCTCAAGTCTCTCACCCAAGAAATGTTAAATTATGGAATCAAAGTGGAAGAGCTTCAATAAGAAGGAACCCATTCCAGAATAGTTAAGTGCCCAGGAGCTGGGGCAGTCACTGGAGATTTGGAAAACTGCCAGAACCAGAACTTAAATCTGGATCTCTCACAACTCAGGGGAATGCCCAAGCTGTCAAGCTATCAGCTATTATTCTGAGACTCATTTGCTTTTGTGTCAATTTTTGTGGAAACCTTCAAAAGGCCTTAGTTTCACACTGATGTGGAATGGGAAAAAAAATTGTGGGATGGGAAATCCATTTCTGCTCAGCTGTATTTCTAAATGGCTAACCCTGTCAAAAACGTAAGAACCATCCCTACCTCTCCGTCTTTCCAATTTCAAAGAGATTTATCTCTAGGATATCATCAGACCATTCCTTTCTTGGTGATTCCTCCCAGCCAACCAATATTGCTTCTGTATTCTCTGCATCAAACCCCTGCCATTTCACTTCACTTTGAACCCCCTCACTTAGCCAGCACTGGGAAAACAAAGGCACCCTAATGCTTATGATCAATGACATCTCTCTCTCTCCCACTGGAGTAATGCTGATATAAAACAGAAGAAGCACACCAGCAAAGCACAGCTAATATTTTCTTCTTTTCCTACTCTGTAAACAGACATGGCTTCAGGTGGTACTTCTGTATATGCAACTACAATCTAGAGATCTGCAAACTCTTTTTTATGGTCCTAGATATTTCTAGGACTAACCAAAACAAAACTCATTCTTACTTTCCTTCTGCAGAAGCAGTAAGAGTACAGTAACCAGATGCATTTACTAGGAAACATTTGGTTGATTCATGTTAACATGTCAGTGGGTCAGACGATAACCTCAAAGTTTCTGATAAGAAGTATCAGCATCTTAAGATCAGAAGAAAGCAAGTCTGAAAGGGATCACAAGGTTATTAAGTCCAGCCTCTTGCTCCAGACAGGAATCACCCTGACTAAACCATTCCAGCCAAGTAGCTGTCCAGCCTCCTCTTGAAAATTACCAAGGATGGAGATTCCATGATTTCTCTCATTTCAGTGTTTCAATACTTGACCACCTTCATAGTCAGCAAATTCCTCCTAATCTCCAAATTAAATTTCACCTGCTGAAGCTTGAGGCCATTACTCCAGGTCTTGGCCCTACAGCCACAGAGAAAACCCCATCTTCCTCCTCTCTGTTATTGGCCTTTGGGTACTTGAAGACTGTTATCAAATCCCCCTTCAGTCTTCTCTTCCCCAGACCAAATAATCTTACTTCTTTCAGACTTTACTCAAAAGTTTTGCTTCCTGGGCCCCTAACCATTTTTGTTGCTCTGTGCTGGACTCTTTCCAATCTGTCCACATCCTTCTTGAAGTGTGGGGCCCAAAACTTGACATGGTACTCCAGGTGAGGCCTCACCAGTGCTGAATAGAGCAAGCGAATCATTTCCCTTGATTTTCAAGTGACACTCCTATTAATAAAACCCAGGAGTGCTGGCCTTTTTCTTAAAAGGGCACACTGTTGGATCATATTCAGCTTATGATCTACTGTAACCCCCAGGTCCTTCTCTGTAGTACTGCAGCCTAGCCACTCATTCCCCAGTGTGAATTTGTGTACACAAGTATTCCCTCCCAAGTGCAGGACTTAGCACTTGTCTTTTTTGTATGCATCAAGCCATTGAATCACCAGGAAAAAAAAGGAAAGAAAGAGCTCCCAGAACAGTATATATATCATAAATATACAGTAACACAAAACAAAGCAATACAAAACTCCTCCACTAGGGAAGGCTGATTCATTATGCTGGTTCACTAAAGGCCAGAACAACAAATTGGGCAGGACACTGGCTCTGTGACATTACAAAGATCATTGAGCCAGTGATCTGCTGATTTGCTGTGTTTCAGTTTTCTACAGCTTGGTTCCAGAAAAATAAATTATTTCCATTCAGCAATGAAAAGGCAAGATAATGCAGGGGTCAGAGGACAGTGCAGGTGCCCAGACAGTAACATGAATCAGTGATCAAATGACAGCTTTAGTAATAATGCTTCCAACCATACAGTCCTTATTTATGGCCAGATTCTGCCAGCTTTACTCAAGCTAAGTAGCATTTTACTCTTCATGTGGTTTGACTGTGCTATGTATATCCTGCATTAGTACTTTACACTTAATAAAATGGCAGAATCTGTCCTTATGTAAGGTTTCTTTCAGGACTGAACTACTTACTATGTCATAAAGCAGCTTGTTGGATTTCAGCAGGCTAGAATAGTGCATTAAATAGGAATCCTCCTAGTGATAAATAAATACCATTGTTAATCAATACTTGTTTTTTATGAAAAAAATTGAGTATTTTTTAAATCTTGGATGTCAAGAGACTTGCTAGGAGAGTGCACTGAGCTGTGGGTAGGTGCCTGGAGCATCAATGGAGGGGGAGCTCTCCCTATTATGTGCCAGTTTCACAGTTTGGCACTGTGGCAGGGCACTGTTTGTGCCTGCCACTTTAAGACCTGGGGCCAAGCAGCCAGCAGGTGCTTAATTGTGGAGGCCATTTTAGAGTTCTGGCTGCCCATATAAACGGGGCATTTTGCTGCTGGTTGGAGGTGCAGCAATATCACCTGGTTGTGAGGCTTTGTGGAACACTCTGGAGGTAAGGAAGGATCTGTAGGGGATGGTCAGGAGGCTCCTGGTCCTGGGCATGACCTAAAATTGCACCCTGCCAGGAGTGGGTGGCCTGGTGGGGCTCTCAGTGGTGTGGGAGCCCCCAGGAAATGCCAGGCCAGTTACCACCCTGGTGAAAGGTGGGTTGGAGCACCTTAACCCTGGCTCCCACAATGGGGTGGGTTACCCCCTTGTAGGGTCTGGAAGGTGGACCCTAGTGAGAGAGTGGAGCCATAGACTCAGAAACCTGTCTTGAAATCCCCTGACTGGTCCACTGGTCACAGTAGGCCCCTTGCCCATTCCCTACAAACATAATTTGTGCCAAAAAGTCTACACGCCAAGCATGCATGTTGCTAACCTTCCCCAACTGCTTCAGCAGGACATGCATACAAGGGTGTGATAATGGTTGATTTGAATCGATTGTGTTTGGGACAGGGTGGCAATTACAAAATTTGATTCAGGGTCCTGCCTGAGAATGCCAAGTCTTCTTTTTGGCGAGGCTCAGTGATGCAAAGGACTGAGCATTCTGGACCCAAACCAGGAAAGCATGTATGCATGTTTCCCCATTGAAGGAGGTCAGGATTAAGCCCTTAAAATGCAAACAATGGCCTTACTTTGGAAGGTCAAAAAACCTGGTGATCGGATTCAGCTATCTCTGACTTCATTTTCCCTTCCTATTTTTTTTTTTTTTTTTCTCCTGGAACTATCACATACAACCAACTGACCTGTATTAAGCAGCACAAAGAAGGGCAACAGTTTACCGCACCCACTCAAAATTTTGGCAATGAGAAGTTGCTATTTGTTTTGGCATCCCAAAGTTATTATTCATTTTGAAATGGACTGATAACAGGGAGGGGATGGGGAGAGTTAAGGAAGGAGAATGCTTGCGCTTAGGTCATAGAGCTACAAGTCCAGGGAACAGGATTCGGATTCTAGCTATGACCCAAGAGGTAACTTGGTGCAAAATGATTTGGTGATCTGTGCTTCAGATTCCTCATCTCTAACAGCACTTAGTGCATGTCACTGGGAACTGTGAAGCTTAATTAATGTCTGTAAAGAATCTTGAAGAACCTTGGATTAAAATGTGCTATAGAAATGCATTTTCATTAACTGGTCAGTCCAAAGCACAGTAGCAGAATCATGGGAGAAGAATTAAGCATACACCGGACATGGATGTTAATAGAGGAGGAAAGCAGCACTTATGCTTAGGGATGCTTCTAAAACACACATGCAGAATGATATGAAACACAGTCAAAAGTGTGGATCCCATCTTGGAACGGACTTCTGCTGATTTTTAATTTGGACTTTTACTGTCTTGTAACTTGTTTTTATTTCTTTGGCATTTTGTTGATTTGTTGCAATTTTTTCTTTCACATGGGGAGAGAGAGTGGCATTCTTGATTTCACTATTAATTCCTTGTTATGACTACTACAAAATAAAGCTTGCAATAATAATGTCAAATCCCATCAGCACAAATGTCAATGAAAAAAGCTTGACATCGGTGCTGAACACATGCTGGCCAATATAAATACTGTATTTCTATTTCTGAACTGTATGGAACGTTGTATGGCAGTGGGACCTATTTATTAGAAAGAAGCCTAGAACAGAATATATATTAGTTCACTGTTACAGAGGAATAGTACATTGTTAATAGTTTATTATGCCCTTGGGTGTCATAACGACTTCCTACCTGTATTAAATCCATGTGTTTTGGTAATGAAATGCATGCTCTTGCACCCTAATGAGCACTCAGCCATAATTTATAATCAAATGCTATGAATGTGCAATTTGCAATGCTCCCCACTGCAACACAGAAGCACTTTCAACATACATTCTAAGTTCTAACTATATTCATAGATCAATCAGTCACTCATCTTAATACTGCCCAAGTCTTCATTAACAAGGATAATAACAGAACCCTACCTGATCTGAAGCCCAGAAAGGTTTCAATCACATTCCCTCTCTGTGAAATGCACTCCAAGGAATTATTACAGAGATGCTCTATGTGACGGGTCCCAATTGCAGAAGCATGGTAGTGGATAAGGAGTTTGCCCACTTCCTGTGGGCAAGAGTCTAACATCTTTAGCCAAGTTAATTAGCACCTTACTCTTTGAGCAGTCCTGCTGAAATAATTGGGACTACATGTGTAGTAAGTTACAACTCAATCTGAAGAGGGGCACCAGAATTTGTCCTTTAGTGGGAATCAAATTTAGCTTCAGATGGTCTAAAAATAAATCAGTCGGCTGGGTTGCTTTCCCTTGTACTCAAACAGTACAGGCTCTTTTTTAAAAAAAAAAACCTTGTATTGCAGCCATAGGAAGAAAAAGAAACCAGCCATTTTTGTTGTTGTTGTTGTTGTTGATTGGTGTCTGTGGATAACATAGGACAAAGGGCAGACAGTGTGTGTGATCACACAAGGATCCCCAATTTATAGTATGCTCCTGTTACATGAAGGGAGAAACAGCAGCAGGGAGGCCTCCAGGTGGGGGTGAAGACTGCTTGTGACAAGTTGGCTGCAGGGGAATCATGGGCTGTGAGCACCTATTTACTGGACTACTTATCAAGCAACAGGATGAAAGGGCAGAGCCCTGCTGAAACAACAAAGACACTGCTATGGCAGCCAGGGTAGCAACAGTAAGATGCCCATTAGAATGAAAGAGAGGCAGCCATGCCAGGGGTAGCAAGCCACCCAACAGGAAGGGGACAGGGCGTGAGGGGCATATAAACTCAGGGCCTAAGTCAGAGCTAGGAATCTGGCCCTGCAGGTGGCATGGAGAGGAGATCTTAAG
This sequence comes from Gavialis gangeticus, assembly GCF_001723915.1. Lineage (NCBI taxonomy): Eukaryota > Metazoa > Chordata > Crocodylia > Gavialidae > Gavialis > Gavialis gangeticus. Next base: position 39,827,129 of record NW_017729024.1, on the reverse strand, counting down.
CAGGGTGGCCATAGGAGAGGGGCTGCCTGGCACTTACACTGCCCTGGCGATTGCTAGTAAGAGGCATATAGCTTGTAGGGAGTAGGACCAAGTTTAGGGGCGTTCTAGTTATAGCCAGTGGGCTTATCTTTTTTTTTTTTAAGCTTTATGCCAGAAGTGGCTATAAGGGGTGATGAGGAAGCCACAGAAGGGTGCTTGAGGGCACACTAAGTTTTAGCCCACAGAGGAGCACCTGAGGAGTGCACAGCAGTTTAAGCCATGGTGGCATGTCTGAGGGGAGCACCATGTGCACGTTGCTGCCCAAGGGCACATGTAATTTTGGATCCAGTACCAGGGACAGGTCTCAAGACCAGGCAGGCAGAAAGCAGAAAAGGAAAAGCTTCTGGGGCCAAGAGCCCACAGCCCAAGAGGGGCAAGACATTGGCCAGGAGCCCACAGTCTGAGAGGGGTGAGACCTGGGCTGGGGCCCAGAATCCAGGTCTGGCTTGGTGGACCAAGGCTGAAAGAGGCTCAGCCAGATAAAAGGGGCCAAGGCTGGGAGGGCAGAAGCCCCGACAAGGGCATAGAAATCTTAAGTGATAACTGGTAACATCTGTGAGGCATGGCATAGCTGTAGTTGGGGAAGGAGGCCACACATAGCTCTTAAGGTAACAGGTGCCCTGAGGGCATGGACAGGCCAGGAGGGCCCACCTAGTGCTTGGGGGACAGCACTAGGACCAGCAGGGTCTGGGTGGGGCCTGCTGGCTGATAGACAGACAACTGCTCACTTTGGGACCTAGGGCAGCCTTTCTTTTTACAAATTAGCTAATTGTATCAAGGCATGGCAGGTGACACAGCTTCCTGCAGCAATTTCTATATTAATTAACAAAGAGAAAGCCTTACTGCAGTCTGTTTTCACAAGCCCCTAGGCTGCCTATTAGTCTTTCCACATTTATAGTTATAGAAATATTACTTAGACCTAGAACCTGTTATTAGCTTCACTTTTGTTTGATTCTCTTCTGAAAGGACAAATAGCTCTTTGAGAATCTCTGCATGCAAAATATGAGTACTGGATGAGGGCTTTCCTTTTACACAGAGTGAAGTCCTGGCTCTCTTGAAGTCAGTGAGGATGCTCTCATTGATTTCACCAGGGCCAAGGTGATTCTTTTGAATGATGTCCACGCATTACTAAAATGAAAAGCATTTGGAGTTTTAGGAGGACTCAGTTCTCCTTGGGAAGAAATGTAGTATGAGAGCTTTTCAGTAGCACATTAAAGAACATGACTAACTTCTGTCACATGCAGTTCATTCTGTCTCTCATTCTCTCTCCAGTAAAACATTTTTATTCCAAGTAAAATCTGATTCAAAATAACTGTCAGTGGAAATACAGGGATTATTTATTTCTTCTTTCTGTTTAAAATTATTTGGAGGATGTTTGACATGAGGGCATTTTTAGGGCATTGCTTTATCTATTAGCATCTGATAAAGTGTGCTTCAGCCTACGAAAGATTGTGCGCTCTCTCTCTCTCTCTCTCTCTCTCTCTCTCTCTCTCTCTCTCTATATATATATATATATATATACAGCACAATGTATGTATATGCGCACACATATATATGCACGCATGCTTTGGTTAGTCTATAAGGTGCAAATCTACCCTGCCTTATACTAATCTGAAATGCCAGTGCACAAGTACTGATGCAACAATTCCATGACATTTAGGGATGAATAGAGAAGAGGCATAGACAATTTGAAGGTGCAAGAGTTGAGAATGAAGCTTATTATAAACTGGGGGACACATCCTCTGCCAAACTTTGAATAAAGTTCTCAAGAAGACCTTTGTTTGAAAACCCTGGAAAACCTCCACAGGAATGATATTTTTAATAATACTCCATCTATCTGAAAAAACCCTTGCCAAGCAAGCAACCTCAAATAGATATAACTTTAAAAAATGAATTAATTAATTTTAAATCAAACAAAACAGCAGCCCTAACTCAGGACGAAGTGTTTACCATATAAAGGGAAAAGCTCCGGAGGTTCCACAATATCCACTTATGAGTTTGGTATTGCCATTGATCTTAGGTAGAAGGCTTCTACTTACGATGGTGATGGACTTAAGTATAAAACCTGAAGATGGAGAGATAAAATAGACAGTTGTTTTCTTGCTAGCATGTCTTAGAGGCAGATTTTTTTTATTTTTTATTTTCAGGAGATTTTTCAGTTTGTAAACTCTGTTGGCCATCTGTCTCGCTATCGTCATACATGCCTTATATGTATTGTTATGGTTTTGCAAACACTTTGAGAGAAGCCTTTATCAATAAATTAATTACCAGGTCCTTTTAGGCTACTTTTTCAGTCCCAAGAAAACAATGTTTTTAGCTAAAAATATGATTATTATTATTTGTTAATTAAATGCTTGGTACTGTACAACACACCAAATTGGAAAATATATTTGCCCTGAGAAGCTTGAATTCTGAAGAAGGAAATATTAGAAGTACTGGGAATCAAGAGAAGGGAACAACATGGACGGTTTTTTCTATTAATTAATTCACCAGGTAGGAATTATTCATATAAAAATATGTAAGGCATAATCAGGGGGAACATCCTATTATTGAGAGCTACGCTATTTATAGTATAATAAAATAAAGTAATATAGGTTAGTGGTGGTAGAGTGATAAAACACCTTGACTTTGATTCAAGAGCTGTCACTGTCTGACACTGCACTTGTCTCTTTCCCTACATGCAGAATGGGGAAAATATTTTCACCTTTCAATCAGGAGTCTTTGAAGAGTACCATACAAAAGTCCTGTGAGGTTTCAGGGTATGAATCACTATGAAAATGCTTATGTTAACAACCCCAAGATGTCTTACTCCTGATATTCTGGGAAGGAAGAGGACTCAGTCTAGGAATGGCTAGGAAATGAACAACAATATAGAGAAATGTGTTTACACTGTACCTCTTATTGGAAAACTCATGTATTTAAAGAGAGAAACTTGGAAAATGTTGTCAACTAAATGAAAAGTGCACTGCTGAACAATCCATCATGGTCTGTTTATCCTAAGTAACTTTCCATGGGGCCTATCACTGTTCCATTCCTTTTATTTTAAAAGAAACCTTGTTTTAAAGGAACCAAATTGCATTTTTCTACTTGATCTTAAAACACACATGTTTTAATGTCTGATCACTGGGGAACACTTTTCATAGTGTACAGATTGGCTAATGTAAAAGCTACTTATTCTTTTAGACACATTATTATCATAGGAAAGTAGGGCCTTGGAAGGAACCTCATAAAATCATCTATTCCATCCCCCTACTCAAGGCATGAGTGTCCCTGACTAAACCATCCAAGACAAATGGCTGTCCAACCTGCTCTTGAAATTTTCCAGGACACACAACCTTCCACAACCTCTCTTAATAGACTGTTTCAATGCTTGATGACCCCCATTGTCAGAAAGTTCCTCCTAATCTCTAAATTACACTTCTTCCACTGCAGTTTCAAGCCATTGCTCTAATTTGCTCCCCTACGATGGCAGAGAAAACCTCCTCTCCATTCCCCGTATAACCTCCCTTCAGCTATTTGAATGATTATCAAACCCTTCTCAGTCTTCTCTTCTCCAGACTAAATAGCCCTAGTTTTTTCAGCCTAACCTTAAGTCTTGCTTTCCAGGCCCCTTTTTGTTGCTCTTGATTGAACTCTTTTAAATCTGTCCACATTCTTCTTGAAGCGCGAGGCCTGAAAGTATTCCACGAGGCCTCACCATTGTCAAATAGAGCAGCAGAATCACTTCTTTTGATTTGCACTCTGTTAATACAACCCAGTATGCTGTTGGCCTTTTTGCAAGAAGAGCACATTGTTGGCTTTTTGTTAACAAGAGCACAATGATGTGCACATTCAGCCACTTAGAAGGTCTCATGGTCACAGAACTGGGAACACCAAAGGTAATTCAGCTCTCACTGTTAAATGAAAGCCTCCCTGGGTCTCAACACAAACAAAAAGCACAAATTATACTGATTTTATTTATAACTTTTGTTCCTAAATGGTTAAGATTTCTCAGTTACTCACTGCATAAGTGTATTTCTAATATTCATAGGTTCCTTTTATACAGCCAGTCAGACTCATATCTATAGTCAAAATATATCTATTAGTACATATTGGCACACATACACGTGCAATTAATGTGCCTGAATTTTCTGCATGGGTGCATGTCTACATGTGAGCCCTTCTTGGGAGCAAATTTAACACCAAAGGGAGCAGTTGAGTCCAGGGCTGCTTTTGCCCCCCAGCCCTGCTCTGTCTCCTTGCAACAACCAGAGGAAGGTCCAAGCTCCCCTGGGTGCCAGCCCTTGGCTGGCAGGGTGGCATAGGAGTCAGGCTTGGGCTCTGGGGAGTGGTGGTGGTGGTGGGGGGGGTGCTGTCTGGGAATGGGGAAGAGCTCCCAGCTGCATGGAGCTTGGGATCATGACCTGGATCAGTGGTGCTGGCTTAGGGCAATGCCCCATGCCCAAACATAGGAGTAAGCAATGCTGGGACTTGTGGGGAGAAGCAGCGCTGGGACCAGGGGGAAATGCAAGGAGGAATCAGCACCGGGGACTGAGGGAGGGGGGAACTGCAAACCGTAAGAAGCACTGGGATAGGAGTAGGGGAAATGTGAGGGCAGTGCTGGTCCCTGATGCTGCTTCCCTGCCACCCCCATCTCCCCTCGGTCCCGGTGCTGCTTCCCCTGCCATGTCTCTCCCTTGGTCACAGCGCTGGTTCCCCCCCTCATTCCAGCACTGCTTCCCCTTTGCATCTCCCCCAATCCCAGTGCTGCTCAGCTCCTGGCTCTCCCAAGGCATGGGCAAGGAGCAGGAGCAGACTGGGGGATGTGCTGCACTGACAGCAACAGGGCTGATGGGATGGAATTGCTCTCTGTCCCCTCAGCCCTGCTGCTGGCTGTGCAGGAAGTGCCCCAGTTGGCTCCTGCTCCCCACCCATGTGTGGTGGAAGCTGGGAGCTGAACAGTGCTGGGACTGAAGATAGCTCCCCTGTCTCAGCATTGCTCAGCTCCCAGCTCCTGAGTGGAGCTGAGAGCTGAGCAGCACCAGAGCTGCAAGCAGCTCCTCCAACCCCTGTGGCCCCCTGCTGCCTATGCTGACTGGGAATAAATTGTACTACTGTGCAGTAGCTAATGCACATTAATCTAGTATCTGTATTTGTTGGTACTAGCAAATGGCATGTTAGCCTTATTTACTGTGCAGTAAATTCCCTGCATGTGCAGATGCTGACATTCCACTGCGCATTAGATTAGTCTAATGCTCAATATAGCATCTTGTAGATTCATCCATTGAGTTGTAAGCTATCCTGCTTTTTATTGCTTGTAGGACTATTACTATTTATGTGGAACGATATCCAGAATTCTTCCCATTACTTAGGGCAGATATATTTGTGATTTCTTATTGCTCCTAGTCTAAGAGCAGTGAGGAAGTGACCTATTTTCCTGTCACTTGGGTGTAATTCAAGTGAATGCAGTCAGTACAAAAGTAAGCAAAGCAGAGGTTTCAGAATAATGGATCAGACTCTTAACTCACTGTTTAATCTATATGTGCATAAGCAAAATGAATGTGAAGTAAAATAGGGTTTCTTTATTTTAGCAACTCTCTCTCTCTCTCTCTCTCTCTCTCTCTCTCTC